>NC_133758.1:100044185-100651998 GCF_036562045.2 Rhinolophus sinicus
TTTGCCATTGTCTAAGGGCTGCTACAACCCAAGCCACCAAAAAAGCTACGACCTCAGCCCTCCAACCTCCAGCCCCAAAGAGGCAACATCGCCCTCAGACCAGTGCCTGGCTTCTCATCTCTGTGCCCTGGGTTTGTGGTGAATGGCCTCACCTGTCCCACGATGCTCTGACCCTGCCAACCCATCACCCCAAAGCCATGCATGGGCACTTCCAGCTAACTGCATGCAGTTTCTCTCAGAAGTATGTCGTGTGTCCTTTCTGCTTCTGCTGCCTGATTCTTAAAAAAGCAATCACAAACCTCTCTGGGCTAGCCTCAGTTCTGAAGTTCTAGAACTCATCTCTAACACTGTCCAGGTCTCCAGTTAATACCTGCTTACACTTCCTGTCCTTGTTTTATTGCTAATAAGTAAGCTTTCTCTTCCTTGACCTTGCAGAAAACTTATTTTTCCAAACTTTTTTCTCTTTTGCCTTCATACGCTTAGTGATATCCTGACTAAACACCACCAACCCCATTTTTCAACCCTTACAACAAAGGTCCTCATGCCCAGCGTGGAGCAAGAACAGACTGAAAATACTCTGTCTCCAGCCCCTTTCTAATGGGATCCCGCCTCTCTCCATTAGCATTCTCAGCTCCACAGGGCTTCCCAGGAAATCCCCAGCCCATGCTGAAATAGTCTTGGGGTGGCCAGTTAGCTCAGTTGGTTAGAGCTCAGTGCTAATAACACCAAGGTTGCCGGCTCGATCCCCTCATGGGCCACTGTGAGCTGCACCCTCCTTAATAAAAAATAAAAAAAAAGAGAGAGAGAAATACAGTCTTCCCTCAGGCCACAACATTCGCTGGAATTTTATAAACAAAACTTTCTTTTACTGGTGCTTGGTAAACTGAATGAACAAATACTGCTCACAAAATACAGAGAGAACTTGTAACTGTCAGCGTTGTTTCTGAAGGGCTTCACAAAATCTGCACCACTGGCATTAGTGGTCTTTTAAAGACTTGGTTTTACCAGAAGCCACAAAACAGAAACAGGAATGATATACAAATTATACTTGCTACCTTGTGATTATTTTGGTTTCTAGATCTGTATACATTAGTTGTTCTTTATCCTGTGATAGTAGCACTTTATCGCCCGCCGCAGACTTCCCTAATTCCCATTTAATCACGAGATTCAGATAGAAGAGAGGAGCACAAAAGGAAAGTTATTCAACTTGAAACAGTTTCTACTAAGTAATGCTTGAGGCAGAAGACACAGCACCTGGCCTACTTCCATTACTAAATGAAGAAAGTGGAATCAATATATAAATGTTTGCTGATTTGATGAATTCTGGGGGTCAATTACATTTACGGTATTCAGTGTCTCAGTCTCTAATAACGTATGTATGTACATCTGACTCTTTTAAAGGACAGATTCTCTAATCTCCCAAATCCCACTATAGCCAGCACTTTTCAGGGCTTCACTGTGAGACCCGGGATTAAGGTCCTCCTTTGGTGCATCCCCCAGTGTAGCACGTCCACCACTGGATGTACGTGAGATGTACTTTAGGAGGTATGTGAACACATTTTTTAAATTTCCATAGGCTTCCAATATTTATTTTACAATAGGTTGCTTTTCTATAGATAGATTATAATTGTTATTGTTCTATAGATCGGGAAAAAAACACCATAGCATATCAAACTCCCCAGTTCAGGGGTGCTATTGCTTAGGATGAGATTAAAGTATCACTGGTATAGTAGACTCAAGATAACGATTAAGTAAAAACTATGACAAAAAGTACGCAGATGACAAAAACCACGACGGTGGTACCAGAATGACAACGTTGAGAAGACCCTGTTCTCTCTCATGCTGGTTAAAAGGTCGTGGTACTTCATCCGACTTCAATAATGTGAGGCTGACCCTCATCCATCCTTCTTCCTGCAGTATTTCAAGTAATTCACCATAGGCTAAGTACGTGACTGGTGCTCTGGGCTCCCTGTTTCCTGCAGAGCTGGTGGACTAATTATGCTGCATTCGGGTATCAGAGAAGGCTGTCGGGCGTTTATCTGTTCAATGGACAGTGAGTGGATTTGGATGTGTTTTACTTTTGAGAAAGAGGAAGAGGGTGGTAGTGATCTCCTCCGCCGGAGCCCCGGGCAGCTGACTTGGTGTCATGGGGCTTGCTGGCCTGGAGGCATTTGACCACCAGGCTCGGGCCCTTGCAGAGCAAATCCCATGACTCCGGGGCACTGCCCGATCGCTGTTGTGCCAGAGTGTCCTAGGGAATAATACCGCGTAAGTCAGTAGGTCCTGAAAACCCTTTTTAGTTCATTGGGATTTTACGGGCAGAGGGCCCTTGATCTTGTTGGAATTAATTTATTTCCACAATCGTCAGTTATTTACTGAGTGACAACTTTTATCTAGAAAGGATGAGATGACTTACAAAACTACATGCCAGAAGATACCAGTTTAAACAAGTAGATGAGGAAACAGAAGGTGGGGGAAAATGAAATGGAGCCAAGAATGAGGACTGTCCCCAATGTGCAATGTGGGCTCTGCACTTGCTAGTGGTGGTGACATAGTTGGAGCTTTCAGCCTTTTCACACTGGGCCTTTCTCTAAGAGGCTAATGGGACTGCAGCTAAAGGTGTCCCTTTGGGTCCAAGGAGGGGTGTAACGAGCTGGACAGTGGCTGGGATTATTTTTAGTACATATGTGAACATTCTGCTACAAGAGCTGACAGGGTTGTGTCCTCGCCCTGGGAAATGGCCTGAGATAGGAGCTTGTTAATACTTACACATTCATGCCTCCTTGTAGCATACTGTCCAAGGGCAGCCAGAGTGACAGGAACAGAGAGGTGACGCAGGGAGAGATGGAACACTGGCGGGTGTGTTATCACGCTGGCCACTGCCTTGTAACTAACACAGAAGGTTGATCATTATCACAGGACATCTCAAGAGAGGTGACATAAAGCTACTGCATTGGAAACAGTCTTTCATCAGGAAAGAAAGCAAAATATTTATCTGTGGTCTCCTTCCCATCTCCTCTCTCTCACTGACCAAAATGCCCTCGAGGCATGACCAATCCGACACTTCCGCAGCAGGGAGACCACAGGCTCAGCAGTTCTGGTGGGTGGGTGCAGGTCTCTTTGTCCTTTGGCTCCGCACACAGGTGCTCCTTGGTCTGTGGTGGCTGCCTCTGTGGCCAAGGCTCTCTAGCCGTGGGAGGAGGGGAAGCCTTCACTCTGACCACTCAAGCTGGGAGGAGACGTGAGCAGAGTCGGCAGAACTGGGAGCAGAAAGCTCCCTATGGCTGGATAAATCTAGAGTTTCCAAAAGAGATTGTGGGGGCCACAGGATCAGAAGTTGCATGGAAGCTTAGGGGTATTGGGGCAAATAAGCTTTTTAGTTTCCAACTTCCCTGCTTAGATACATTGGCAGAAATGGAAGTGTCTAAGGATCCCTCCTAAGCACCCCAAGGGATTGAAAAGAACAGAACCCAGAAGAGATGAGGCACCGGGCATGGTACCCTCACAGAGCTCCGGAACCACCCCACCTGTGGCACTCCTCTTCTCTTGATATTTGAGAAGATGCCCAGAATGTCCTTTGACCTCTATAGTTGGCCCAGAGGAAAAGGGTGCAGCTAGGAAGAGCCCTATTCAGTGCGCAGCTAAACCAAGGGCACACACTCCAAGGTGCTTACTGATTCATGGCCAGGGTGGCTCAGCACAGCCCCACATGCCAAAATTGGGCACCATGACCTGGCCCCTAGCACCAAGGTCACGATTTCTAAATACCACACTTTATTAAGAAGAATCAAGGTTCTTTAGGGGAAATATCTGACTCTTGGGCTGGGAGAGGGGAAATACCGGATAAGCCTGGAATGTCTTCTTATGTCAAAAAGTCATAAATTATATAAATTATTATATATGAATTAATTATGGGGACATTTAAAAAGAATGAAGGAGTTCATTTGAGGGGGCTCCCACGGGCCAAATATGGAACAATTTGAGCACTAAAATTAATAACTGTAGCAATAGATCTTAATCCATTGAATAAAATAAGACTCTATTCATGTGGAATAGAACAAAGTTGGAAGACTGACACCATCTGATTTCAAAACGTATTATACAGGTACAATAATCAAGATGGTGTGGTATTGGCAAAAAGATAGATAAACAGATCAGTGGAACAGAGGGTCTAGAAGTAGTCTAGAAATATATGGACAACTGATTTTCGACAAATATCTGAAGGCATTTGAGTGGAGAAAGAATCGTCTTTGCAACAAATGGTGCTGCAACAATTAAATATTCGCATGTAAAAGATGACCTTCAAGCCATCCCTCACATCATATATAAAAATTAACTCAAAATGGACCATATTTTAAAAGCTGTATTGAGGCATAATAAATAACATGTTGCACATATTTGAAGAGTAAGTTTTACATACATACACACCCATGAAGAATGGAATTGCCACTAAGGTAAGAATGGAAGTGCCGCTATCAGTCAAGGCTCAGCTGCAGAGAAGGGAATCCACTCCAGCTAGTTTAAGCAGAAAAGGACATTTCAGGGCATAAAATGACTCCCAGAATCATTACAAGGGCCAACAATAGAGGCTCTAGACTGCGTTTCTGGGAGCAACTCTCAGGCACACCACCAAGCTTGCCAGTAAGCAAGCGGCCTCTGCCAGCCTCAGAGGTGGGCTGCTTCTGCCAGCGTCCTCACTGGCAAACACGTGCCTATTCCTGCCTCTCCTCCCATTAAATCAGTTCCAAAGTCAAGTCTCGCATCTGATTGTCAAAACCGAAATAATATCTGGAACCCTAATGTAGTTTTTAGCTTTCCAGGCCCTGTAATATCGGAAGGCACTTTTGAAGGAGCTTGGGATAGATGCTGAGCGAGGCAATCCACAATATCCATCGCACTATGGAAGGAGTTGGTTTGGGGGAGAAAATCAGGAGTTCCATTTTGAACACGGTAACTTTAAGGTATTGTTTAGATATACTAGTAGACATGTATAGTAGGCAGGGAAATAAAACGCAGTCTAACGTAGTAAAGCACAGGTTATGAGACCAGTCTGCTTGGGTTCATATCATACATACATCATTTGTTAGCTGTGTGACATTGGGCAAGTGACCTCACTTCTCTGTGCCTCAGTTATCATCATCTGTAAAATGGAAATGATAACAGTATCTGCCTGAATAGGGCTGTTATGAGGGCTACATGAGTTGTTTGTAAAGTGTTTAACACAGTACCTGTCACAAAATTAAGTACTGTATATGTATTTGCTATCATTATTATTTTAATTAATAATGTATTAATAGCCAATACATATACACAAACACTGTGCTTAGCTTAGTGTTTTTGTTGTTATCATTATTATTACTATTACTATTTTCCTGAAGTTTAGGAAAAAAGACCAGGCTGGAGATGCGTTTGGGAGTCCTCAGCATATAGCAGGCCTCGAAAGCCGTGAGGCTGGGTGAGCTTACATCAGGAATGCGCTGAGGACTGGAGGTCAAGGAGATTAGAAGGAACCAGCACGGGAGACTGAGGAGGAGGGAGCAATAGAGTGTGTGTGTGTGTGGGGGGGGGGGGGGGGTTGGTTCTGGAATCCAAGAAAAGACAGTGTTTCAAGAAGGAGGGTGATCAGCTGTGGCTGATGGTGCTGTTAAGTGAAGTTAGATGAAAGGACCAGCAGATTGGACGATACGGAGGACGTGGTGGCCTTGACAAGAGCTGTTCCAGTGGAAGGGTGGGGTAGAAAGCCTAATAGAAATGGTTTCAAAAGCGAATGGGAGGTGAGGTTGTGGACATGGTGAACGTGGGCGTTCCTTTCAGGAGCTGTGCTGCAAAGGGCAGTAGCTGACTGGCCTGGGAAGCTCAGTCCTATAACCACAAGGGACTGAATTCTACCAATCACAGGAGCTTAGAAGAACACCCTAGGGTCTGGAAAGGAACGCAATCCAGCTGACAGCTTCATCACAGCCTGTGTGACGCTGAGCAGAGGACCCAGGGAAGCCGAGCTTGGACTCCTGACCCATGGAAACTAGGAGACAGTGAATGTGTGCTGTGTTAAGCCACTAGGTTTGTTGTATTTGTTACACAGCTACAGATAACTAAAACAATGGACTAAGTATAAAGTGATAATAAGGAATTATTAACTTACAACTGTTGGCAATTTGGAGTTACAAAAAAAAAATCCTTGTTGTTTTAGTGATGCATACGGAAGTACTCAGGAAGTGTCTGGGATTTGTGTTAAAAGAACGGTGAAAAAAAATAAATAGAGTGACACCATGAAACTATATAAAGAAAATATGGCAAAATGTTGGTACTTATTAGATCCAGGTGATGGAGATACAGGGAATCATTGTACTATTTTGTTGTTATGCATGTCTGAAATTTTTAAATAATAAAGTGTAACTAGTTATATAGAGAGATAAGTGTATGTAGAGGGGGAATTCGGTCTTAAAGCTCCTTTTCCCCTCCTCCTTTATGCTGTTTCCTGATTGTCCCTTTCGTTTTCTCACTTCCAAGAGCATCCCTTTGTTGCTTGCTGTCTTTCTGAAGGGTGTACCTAGTAGAGAATATTAGACTTTAGACGCCAGCTCTGTGTGTCATGGAGTCCAGTGGGAGGTGACTCAGGCGGACAGCCCCTCCTCTCAGCAGGTCTGGTTGAGCCCCTGGGGGCTGTAGAGTCGTGGAACAATGGCCCTTATTCGCAGCAGGGCTGCCTTTCAGGGGACCTGCTGCGCTCTCCTAGTGCCAACCCAGCTGTCTTTTTCGCCATTCTGAGCTCTCCTCGGCCACCTCGGTGCAGCCCAGGCCTTCATTCTTTCTCAGAAACCCGATTCCTTCGACAGAAGCCATGTGTTCAGCTCAGGCCTCATCTGACAGCTGTGGCCCCTGGCCTGGCCCCACAGATACTCAGTGTTTCCTTTCACAGGCGCTGGGTGCCCCTGCCAGAAAAGCCCACTTCCTTTACGTGTCTCTTTTTCATGGTGTCACTCTTTTTGGCCTTGAGTGTCATGCCAATTCCTTGCACACTTGCTGAAAGGATTCAGGGGCAGAGAACTTGAATCAATGGGGTCTTTTCATGTTTGAACATCAGTAAACAGCACAAATCAGTTCAATGAGTTCAGACTTAGTTATTTCCACGCTTGCTGCAGTCTCTACCCAGCATTAAATCCCACTGAAAATGCCTCTTGTTATCTCCAGCTAACGAAGAATGTCGCTCTTTCTTCTGGGTTTGAACACACTCCAAAACATTGGCCTGAAAGATCAATTTAACACTGGAGAGCCCTGAATACAAACATCTTTAACTTTCCCTTTTACATAGCTCACTGACCTTATTCTGCATTTTCTTTCCTCCTCATTTTATTCTGCTCACTGACGGTATTTTCATCTGGTTGGTAGTGTAAAATGCAACCACTTATTTTCCAGACTAATGAAGACATGCCAGAATCTTTTCCATTGATCAAGTTACAAATAAGATAATTAGAGATTAAAAGGTCCCGTTAACCTGTTAACTTGTCATAGTTGTCCCTCCATCAAAATGGACTCCTCTCACCTTTGTCGTTCTCAGTGTTCAGGCCCAGGAAGGACACGTCACAGTATCCTTTTCATGGCACCAGCAAAGAACGTGGCCCTCAGTATTTTTTAACTAAAAAATTGTCAGTGCTGTATTAATTTATCGAGCAATAAAACCACAGAACAAATATTCCTGGGAAAAAAAAAAGATTTTAAGGCAAAAGAAAAAATCTGTACATCGTCCCGATACTTTCAAAAAGTTAAACCTTTTGTAATTAAATCATTAATACCAAGAACGTAAATTTAGTGTTACAGGTGATATAGCTTTACCATATACTGCCAACCCCTAGTGAAACCCTCAGCATAGTCGAGGATTCAGTGGCAGATTCCGGAACCAGACTGCAGGGGTTCAAATCCCAGTCCCAGTACTTAGTATCCGCTGTGTGACCTTGGGCAAAGTACTTCACCTCTCTGTGCCCTAGTCTCCTCATCTAAAAAATCCAAACAATTAGAGTACCTACCCCTGTGGGTTGTTGTGAGGATGGAAACACTTGGATTATTGTCCAGCATATGAAAAGCAACCATCATTGTCATTGCCACTGTCGTCCTGCCAGAACGGCCTTCTTACAACCCTGCTCCCATCCTTTCTCACACTCTTACTCCCTAACACCGGCCCACGCCTGACAAAAACCTCTGGCCTTTTTTTTCACTCATCAAGTGGGCTTCCACTCCCCCTAGGAGGAAGTGTCCTTGCTGTGGCATGATAATTACCAAGCTTTCACTCGGAAGGCGAGAATGATCAGGAAACCCCAGGTTACAACATGATCTGGTTTTTCAAGACGCTCATAAACTTTTTTTTCTCCTATTAACCTAGATGAAGAGAGTTAATTTTATTCCTCTGTTTGAAGCACATTCTCATCATTAGTCTTCACATAACTCTGTTCCCTTGCTTTATATTCTATTGATTCTCTTATTCACTTTCCTCACTCCCGTATCCCCCCCACCCCACCATCCTGTGTTTCAGGGGACTCTGCTTCCTCCTGTGTGTTGTTGTTGTGATGGTGAGTGCACGTGTCTTTAGGTTACATAAGTGTTACATCTAATGCTCTCCCTACAGTCCTCAGATTCATGTTGCTGTGAGGACATCTAGACGTCCCTTCTCCCTACCGTAGCCACATCCTTACATTTGGTCCTCAGGTGACACACACCCAAGTTCCCCCTCAACCATCCTCTACCACAAACCAGGGAAAAGAAGGGTTCTGGAAAGATAGTATTGGGAAATCTTTCTACTACATGGAAAAAAGTAACACTGAATCCCCCACATAACACATACAAAGCGAACTCTAGATCCATTTAAGGCCAAAATCTGGAAGCTGAAACAATGGGATTACTAGATGAAAGTGTGGGTGAATAGCTCAGTGACCTAGGGGGAGGAGAGAACCTCTCAAACCAAACCTCAAAAGCATAAAAGTCCTTGAACATTTCTTCCATTCACATTGGTTTTTCCAGTCCTCTCTCACCCCTTGGTCAGCCCTTCTCAAGTGCCAAGAGGTTTTCTTTCAAGGACAAAAGTGGAAGAACACATCTTTTCCCTCCTTTCCGTAAGTCAAAATGATAGTATTTTTTTCTCTAGGTTCCTCCTTTGCCCAGCACAGGGGTGAGTCATTTGGAGTAAAATCCAGCCTACCTCATCGTCTGCTAAGAATGATTTTTACACCTTTAAATGGTTGAAGAGGGGAAAAAAAGAACATTTTGTGACACTTGAACAATAGTACATGAGCTACAAGTTTCAGTGTCCATAAAGTTTTATTGGAACACAGCCACACGCACTCGTTTACACATTGTCCACGGCTGCTTTCTCCCAACTGGAGAGCTGAGTAGTTGTGACAGAGACCATATGGCTCACAGAGCCTAAAGTATTTACTCTCTGGCCCTTTACTGAAAAAAAGTTTGCCAATCCCCGAACCAGACTGAATGTCCCCTTGATGATGGACGTTGAGGAATCATACCTTTTATTTCCTTGATTGCTTCGCACTGGGCCTTGGGGGTAACCAGTGTTAATTATAACCCTTAGG
Source organism: Rhinolophus sinicus (assembly GCF_036562045.2). Taxonomy (NCBI): domain Eukaryota; kingdom Metazoa; phylum Chordata; class Mammalia; order Chiroptera; family Rhinolophidae; genus Rhinolophus; species Rhinolophus sinicus. The sequence continues at coordinate 100,053,764 of NC_133758.1, forward strand.
ACTACTTTTGGCTTCAAGTAACAGAATACCCTACTGATGGGGTTTTTCATGCCCCCGTAACAAAAATTCCAGAGATAGGACTGGCATTGATTCAACAGCTCAATGTCAGCTCAGGGCCCTGGAGTGAGACCTCTTCCCCTGCCCCCTCAGGGCTGCAAGTTAGTAGCAGCAGTTCCTCCATAGTTTCCACATCACGTGACCACATTCAAAGGCAGAAAACTGGCAGAAACATGGCGAAGAATTTGTCTTACTACCATCCTCTTACAGGAGAGGAAAAGGTACCCGAGGCCCCCCCCAGCAGACTTCCCCCTGTGGCATTAGCCAGGAGTGGATCACATGCTCAGTTAGACCAGGGGCTCGACCCCCTCCCTTGAGAACTGGAGATCTCCACCCAAAGCTCAAATAGCATCAGAAAATGAGGAATAAGGGAATGGCTTTGGGTAGGCAAATAGTGTTTGCCCCAAAGTTCACTAGTGGGAAGGTTCATCTTGGAAAGGCAACCCAGAAATTTGAACTTTTTTTTATGAGTGGAACGAAGTAATAGCTTAATTCCAACCTTCCCTAAGACTGATTACTCCTTTTTTTGTATTTTGTTTTTTTAAATTATTTTATTGGGGAAGGGGAACAGGACTTTTTTGGGGAACAGTGTGTACTTTCAGGACTTTTTTCCAAGTCAAGTTGTTGTCCTTCAATCGTAGTTGTGGAGGGCACAGCTCAGCTCCAGGTCCAGTTGCCATTACTAGTTGCAGGGGGCGCTGCCCACCATCCCTTGCGGGACTCGAGGAATTGAACTGGCAACCCTGTGGTTGAGAGACCACTGGCCCATGTGGGAATCCAACCGGCAGCCTTCGGAGTTAGGAGCACGGAGCTCTAACCGCCTGAGCCACCAGGCCGGCCCTGATTACTCCTTTTAAAAGAGAAAAAAACTTTTCCCAATCGTTTCTCCTGGTTTCCAAGCCATAGAAGCACCCAGGTTAGCTGAGTAGCTTTTATAAGTTCTGCTTGGCCTTTTCTAATATAATGGCATGTTTCACAGTCAGGACCCTTCTGCTGATGGACTCAGTCGCACGGCATGAGGCCATAAGTTGCACAGGGTCTCACACCCCTCCCGCAGTCAAAACTCTTATATGCATAATGGCTGTCTCATCAGGTTTACCAGGGTGATCTTCTGCAAGGGTTAAACCGGCCACCATACAGAATGATAGCAGTGGCTTACAACCAAAGCACGCAACTGTGAGTGAAAAAGAAAGACCAGGATGTGAACACACAGGTTCCAAGGAGACGTGAAACCAGCGCCTGGCACGGGGTCCTGGCTGTCGTGAGTCAGAGCCCTGGGCTCCGCGAGCGTGCCGGGACAGGTGGCTCCTTTGATTCTCGGTCTCACAGAACCTGCTACATGTTCTGTTTATGAGCCCTCGAGTCAGCAGATGGCAATTGAAGGCACAGGCGAACAAAGACTAACAAGTACTACAGCTTTTAAACTCGGTAAAGAGAGAGTTACGATGCAGTGGTTTTTATAGACTTCTTTAAAATGTGGCTGCTTGGCTTGCTCTGTATCAGTGTTTCCAACTTTTTTTCAGTCTGTGACGTTGGCGGGGATCTGTCCCCAAACTCTTTCCCTGTCCTTTCTGATGATAGTCCTACCTGCCTTGAAGACCCAGGCACGAGCATAAATAAGTAAAGCCACACAGCCCCCCAAACACACACACGCACGCACGCGCGCGCAGACACACACACACACACACACACACACACACACACACAGAGTTTGAAACGTGGAGGAAATAGGGACTGTGATGAGAAATTACAAACTTACAGCAAGTAAAAGAGTTTGTTTCACTCAGGCATCTGCTTTGATTGGTTCAGGGCATAGCCCTGACTTGTGGATGTTTCCTTATGTCAGAAGATGGTGAGGAGTGGGTCAAAACAACAACAGTAAAACGGATCTAAGATTTTAATCCTTGAAGCATCAACTACTGCCATGAACCACAGTCTACCCAAACTTCTGGAAATTTCAATATGGCTCCAGAGGTGCGCTCTGCTTCAAACATTGCACTTTTTATGACCCATTATTATCAGCACTCCCAACACACACACACACACACACACACACTCAAAAATCATAATGGAATTTGCATTCGGTGGCGAATAGGTGAAAAGAAAGAGAATTGTGAAGCTGATGTCAGCTTCAGCCATATCCCCTTTCCCACCCGGAACCGGGGGGTTCCTGGGAGAACCGAGGGCCAAGCCATCAGGCTGGGCCTTAAATCTGCCTCTGCTCATAGGTCTCAGCTCTGAAACAGCACCGGGTTTTGCTTTACACAACTGGGCATATTCAGAATTATACATTTTTTGTCTCCATTTCCATATTTAGTTACCTTTAAAAATACCTCTATTGAGCAAAGCCCGTTTCATTTTCAATCACTTCCTATAAAGGATTAATGAATACACAACATTGAGGTATAAAGCTCAATAAGCTTGAGCATTCACATGATTAATAAATGAAAGATAAGTAAATGTTCAAGAGTTATTGTTCAAACCCAGTGAACTACAAAAATACTGACGGTAAAGAGGGCAAGACAGGAAACTTCTGGAATGTAGCCTCTTATAAAAACTAACTTGCTATACCAAAGGAGAGTGTGTTGTTATATGTGTGAACGGAGGGACGTCTCATTACAGTTGTGTAAATATTTTCAATGAAATCACACACTAAACATATTTAGACTCTTCCCAGATGTACTAAAATCGGAACAACCTTGCTGCTTTTATGTGAATGCAACTTTAATTTGTTTATAAATTTTATATGAGAATTAGAATAGGCCTTTGGTAAGGCCTCCAAACCTCAAACAAGAATATTCCGTGCCTATTCTACGCCATGTTCTTGTGCTAAGAGTTTGTATATATTTCTGTTTACGTCATGAATAGAAAGTGTTCAAAAGTTATTGGAAGAGGGGATGCACTGAAAAGGGAGTCATATCAGTGGTTTTCCTGCTCAAAATGCACAACCTGAATCTAAGCATGAGGAAGACAACTTGAAACAAGGGGCATTTTATGAAAAACTAGCCTATACTCTTCAAAAAGTTTAATGTCGTGAAAGATACAGTAGGCTGAGGGAATGTTCTAAGTTAAAGGAGATTAATGAGATAGGACAAGCAAATACAATGCATGGTCCTGGATCGGAACCTGAGTTGGGCGCCGGGGGGAGTGCTAGAAAAGATGTTATTGGGGTAATTGGAAAAATGGTAACTATAAACCAGGGATTGGGTAGTGTTATACTCCTGCTGATGTTAAATTTTCTGATTTTGATCATTGTACTGTACTTATGTTAACAGAATGCCCTTGATCTTAGGAAATAACAGCTGAAGCACATAAGAGTAAAGGAGCAAGAGGTCTGTAATTTATGGTTCATAAAAACTGAAAAAAACAATAACGTGTATGTATATATATATATATATATATATATATATATGAATATACACACGAGTATATGTAAATTAGTGTGCAAACGTGGCAAAACATTAACATTGGTAAAGCTGGAGAAAAGGTATATGGCAGTTGTACTGTTCTTGCAAAAAGTTATGGAAACACATCTTACACTTCTGAAATCAGTTGTCTGGAGAGATTTCACGCTTGGCTAACGCTGACACATCATCTTGAGTAGGGAGGGCACTGATGACTACGTTGAGACGAGACCAAGTTTTGCAAGATTTATTTCCACTTTGAAAAGAATGCTGGAGACGGGCAGTCAGGGGGTGAAGTGGTCATTAGATCAATCATGTGTAAGGAATGGGAACTCAACCTCTAAGTTTCCTCTTTATCTCCACTCCTGAGAAATCTTCAGAGAAAAAAATACCACATGCGCATTTAAACATCTTCCCTATTATGCTCACTTTCCATCAAAATCAGGTTTGACCCTCCACCCTGGCTGGAGAGTGAGCATGTCACCTCACAGCTTGCAGACCTCAGCACCCCTTCAGCCTCTGCGCTCCTCTGGGCTGTGGCCCCACGACTTCCTCTACCTGCAGTATAGGCTTCAGGCCTCAGAGCTGTGCTGTCCCGTACACAGCCACTGGCACATGGGACAGCTGATGTACCCGTCTGAAACAACATGTGCTTTAAGTGTAAAACACACACTGGATTTCAAAGGCTGCACGAAAAAAGAATGTAAAAGGTCTTGTTAACCATTTTATATACTGATTACGTGCTGACATGCTGTTTTATTGATGGCATATGAATGTATAGTATCAAGATAATTTCAGCTGTTTCTCTGTACTTTTTTTTTTTTATGTGGCTACTGGGAAATTTTAAATTATGTATGTGGCTCACCTTGTATTATGTTTGTAGGGGACAGGGCTATCCAGACAGTAGGGAGCGGCCCCTTCCTCCATGCTGTCGCTGAGCACCCTGACGTCTTTCTGTCACAGCCCCCATCTATGCTTCATCATCTGGCCACTGCCTCCAGTGGACTCTCAGCCCCATAAAGCCAGGTGCCCTATTCTTTTTATCCTGTTTGTAGCATCATGCCCAGCACATCTGACAAAGGGTATTGCGGAGTTCATCATTAATGTTCACTCTTTTTTCAATCCAGGTGAAATTCACATAACACCAACCATGTTAAAGGGAACAATTCAGTGGCATTTAGTACCTTGACATGTTGTACAGCCACCACCTTTATCGGATTCCCAAACGTTTTCATCACGCCAAAATCAAACCCCACACCCGTTCAGCAGTCACGCCTCATTCTCTCCTCCCTTATAGCCCCTGGCAATTGCCAATCTGTTTTCTTTTCTACAGATTTACCTATTCTGGATATTTCATATGACGTTTTGAGCCTGGTTTTCTTTCAGGTAGCATAATGTTTTGAGGTTTGTCCACATTGTAGCATGTAGCAGTACTTCATTTGTTTGTTTTTTATGTTCTGTCTTCTGTTCATATTATTCCTTCCCACCTGGAATGTGCTCTCCCCACACCTCCTCTGTGCATCAGGCTAAAGATACAACAGCCACGGATACCTTGTGATTGCAGAGGTGACCAGAAAAAGGTGCACTGACCTTTGTGATTCATTTTCTCCTCTTTCCCTGAAAAGCGAGGAAAAACATTTTGGTGGAAGAGTCATTTCAAAACTTAGTAAACCTGAAAATGAGGGAGTTTAATTACTTATTCATGCGGAAGAGCACTCAGACAGGAGAAACTGAAGAACCAGACGTTCCTGGATCATTCGTTAATGCTTAAATCTGAACACCGTGACTCTGATTATATCACGTTCAAAAGCCCACCTCAGGACACGGCAGTCACATGGGCCTCGTCCCTCTTTGAACTGAGGCCTTTATATTTAGTTCATTCTTGCCTTTCTGCTCTGCCAAGTAGCAAGGGCTGTGTTTCAACAAGCCTTGGAAACTTTGAGAGGTATTTCCTACCACTGTTCTTATCACATAGCTCTTCTTCATAAATATAATTTTGTGCTAAGTCACCTGCTGTATGACTGTGCTAGGCAGAACAGTGGCCCCCCAAAGATGTCCACACCCTCCTCCCTGGAACCTGTGAATACGTTATGTGGCAAAGGGGAATGAAGGCTGCAGGTGGAATGAAGGCTGCAGGTGGAATGAAGGCTGCTAATGAACCAACTTAGAGACAAGGAAGTGACTCTGGATTACCCAGGTGAGGCCCATGTAATCACAAGGGTCCTGACAAGTGAGAGAGGAAGGAAGGAGAGTCAGTGTCAGAGGGATGTGATGTGAGAAGAATTCCGCAGGCCACAGCTGGCTTTGCACGTGGAAGGGGACCACGGGCCAGGAAATACAGGGAGGCCTCGAGAAGCTGGAAAAGGCAAGGAAACAGTCTTCATGACAGCTTCCCTGTGGATGCTTTGATGTTGGCCCAGTGCCACCCATTTCAGATTTCTGGCTTCCAGAACATAATAGATTTGTGTTGTTTTAAGCTTCTAAGTTTCTCTTTTTTGTTACAGTGGCAACAGGGAACTAATACGATAGCTGTTTACAACAGTTGGGGAGAAAAGAACCTGAATTTTTATTATAAGATCTTTCTTAAAAACACTAGCTTGAACTGAAAAATTCCTAAACCTAAAGGCATTAACTTTCCTCTACTGCCTGCCACGACTCCTGCGTGTGGTTGTCACCAGCCATGCCACGTGTCCCTTTTTGGGTGGCTGCTGCAGTCATTACAGGTGCTTCTCCTCAGGTTTGGGACCAGGGCCACCACAAGGGGTGTCAGAAACCAGGACTCTTACAGGCAATTTGGTGCATTCTCAAAAGTTGATTATTATTATACGTTTCTCAATATTGTTTCCAAACAGAATAATCCCATCGATAATACCAAGTCATTGAGATCGTTCCCTTCTTTCAATGAACTATTTCAAATTTAATTTATAGCACAATTTTACTTTTTAAAAAAACCAAAGAACAAAAACACCAACCATGAGGATATTTCTTATCCAACACATAGCCCTGTGTGTGGTCCTACAAAGTAAACTACTTCGTATGTTGTCAACTGCTGATTATCAAGGCACCGAGGACCCAACCGGTAGTGCTTTGAAACTAAGCACTTCTGGTTTTTTCTTCACCTCATCCAGCTGCCTGCTTTTTCACCTGTTGCCCTAGCCATCTGCCCTTGATGGGACAGGGAAGAAGAGAAGACACGAGACATGATTTGATCATGGTGTCTGTCTCTCTATTAATTAAGGTTTTGTTACAGAAGAGTGTGACACTTCTAATTTATTTAGTGATGGAGGTTGCTAATCTGGCCAAAAATACAGCCTGAACTAATTATCAGTAACAAAGAGTAATAATTCTTAAAAAAAAAAAAAAAATCAACAGTATTTCCTAAACGGAAGCTTTTTTTTTAATTCTGAAAGTTACACGCTTGTTGTAAAAAGCAAACAAAACTGTATCGATTATTCACAGAACATAAAACTAATCAACACTTCCATTACTCATGTATTCATTTGTATTAGGAAACCATTGTTTCAGTCATGATTATGCTCCCTTTGATGTTTTTCCCTTCATATTTGCTTCAAAGGCTGTAAAAGCCGCTCAGAAGAGCTGTATGGGGCCTTAGGGTCGGGAATTGGCCACTCCCACTCCATGGAATTCAGTCTCACAGACTGTTTCTCGTCCTCGTTAGCAAAGCTGAAATATAAATCGGTACCCCAAATTGTACCCTCACCCCCAACCAGGACTTCCATAGCTACTGAAAATGGTCATGTCGATGTGACTCAGAGAACAGTCACATGCAGTAAAGTGTTCATGTTGCCACATGTTCTGCACATTCTGTAACTAGAAATGACTTGATGGTATAAAATTCATGTTCCAGGGAAGCTTGTTTTGCCATCGAAGGCTTGCTTTCTGTAACACGAAATAAATGGGCTGTATGTTCTCTGCAATTGGCCCAATGTGATACAACACATAAACGCTTTGAGAGCAGTTACCAAAAATTATGCAGGGCTGTTCCAAAAATTACGTGGAATTGCACAGCTATCCTAAATGTGCTGTGGGGTAAATTTCTCCACTACCGGAGGCCCGTGCAGCTGTTTCAAAGCACCTTCGGGCACAACCTATGTTATTATGCATATATGCAATCCACAATTCCAAGGTATTGAAGAGATACCTCCCCCAGCTTTGTCTCCTCTTGGGGGAAGGGTCTGTACAAGCAGGAGCTAGCCCTGGGAGGAGCTGGTCATCTAAATCACAGCAAAAGGAGCAGAACTGTGTCATTTCAACATGAGCTAGTGAGTGAATCAGTAAAGGGATGGCTGCAAGGTGATGCTCCATAAGGGTGCACATTGAAATTTTACTTGGTGAAGGATATGAATAGAGGGTCCAATAGAAAGGAAGTTCACTCGAAATTTCTTTAACTAGAAATGTGGAATCACAGCATTGAAACAGCGTGCATCTGAAATGTGAATAAACAGATGCTAAGAGCGAGTGAGTCAGAAGCACATGAGTTGTAAGAGGTTGAACTCAAGAGACCAGATCAGGCAATGCTGCCCTAATACCATCACATGATCAGCCTGAGGCCCATATTTAATTAAAAATAGGGAGTGGGGCGTGGTAGAGGCCAGAAAAGCACCCTTGTTCTTAGTGGATGGAACCAGCGGAGCTAACAGTTAAACCTTGATTGCTGGGTCTGTGAGGCTACAACATGGGGTATCTCTACTATTTCCTGGGATTTCTGCTTCTGGCTGCAAGATTGCCACCAGACGCCGCCAAACGTAAGTAACCCAGTTGCGGTGTTTAACCCGTTCTCTGGCTATTGGCTGAAGCTGTGTTGTCTGAAGTACTGTTGTCTGAGCCAGAGGCAGGGCTTCATGGAACGCCTCAGGAAGCTTTCAGGCTCACTTGTTTTTTTCTTCTGGAAACTGTTGGGAATGTTGGAACTCCAGTAAAATGCCTCCAGCTCCACTCCTTGCCAGGCTCTTGGAAAGTAATAACTGCGCAGCCTCTCTCTTAGGGAGCTTTTTTTCCATCGCAATTGCTGCCCACTGTCTTGCCAGACAGTGGGCGGGTGGCAGTGTGAGGGGAATCGTCTCTGGCCTGAGAACGAAGCAATGCTTCCCACTACACTTTGGTTTCTATCCAGTAAGGTAGAGAGCTCACATAGACTGGGGCCCCAAATCTGGAGACAGGCTCTCTAATAATCCCAACCCAGAAGCTGTTGCTAAAATTCTGCTGATATTTCTTTCCAGACCTGCAGGAACTTGCAGCCGCTATAGCAGGGTTACTGAGAGTAGAACGGAAGCCCCAGGTCTCTATTCTAGTTACAGTAGAGACTGGGGACTATTTAACAATGCTGATGCCCAGATCAGTGGAATCAGAATCTTCGGAGGTGGGGTGGGAGTATCCCTATTTAAAAAGCTCCTCTTGTGATTAGATTGCAAAGCCAGAATTTTAGCCACTGGGCCATGTGTGGCCACTTGTCAAGTCCAGAGGGTGGGTGGCGATGGTAGCCCCCATCCGTGAGGCAGAGTTAGTGTGGAGTGGGAGAGGAAGTGAATTATACATCACCCAGAAGGTCCACTGCACCTCACTCCAAAAGAGTAGTGACATTCACTGGATGAAAATTCCAGGGGTCCTGATCCTGCCAGGCAACTGGGGGGAGGCAAAGGGGCCTGGGAGAGGGAGACGCTGAGAAGGGACCAGCATCCACCTCGTGCCCACCATGTGTAGCCTCTATGGGGACTGCTTCCCTTCATCACTCAGGTAATTCCCCACAACACCTTTGTGGAGCAGATGACCCTTCCCCTATTCAACAGGTGAGGAAACTAAAGCCCAGGTTTTGCTTTTCACCTGCTGGCCCAGCTCTGAGAGAGAAGGACCGTGAACGCATGGCGGGAGGGGCCCCTGGAAGCATCACTTCACTCCTCCTGGCGGGAGAGAAGTGTCCTATGAGTAGGTTGTCCTTGCGGAGTGGGATGGGATGGGACTGCTGGGTGTACAGAGAAAGAGCGGGGAATTGCTGGTAGCCCCGCAGGGCCAGGGAGGGAGGTTTCCCCGAAGCTGGAGAGGCCCAGGTTGGGGTGGGGGAGGCCAGGGGCCGCGGGACCCAACGATGGGGGCAATGGGGGGAGAGGGACGCGGCACGTGGGAGGAGGTGGAGGCACAGCTAGTTCTCCAAGCAGCTGAGGCTGGAGGCTTGGGAAGTGCGGGTCCTGGAAGACGCCGCCCCTCCATCTCTTGCAACTGGGGCCGAGAAAAGTCCTGGTGTCTTTGACAAGGGAGCTGCCAGGTCTGGGAGAGCCGCTGGCCTGGGTTTGGCTCACGTGACTTGGGGACAGACTGAGGAGGCTGGCACTGTGATGATCCCGTTTCCCAGACCAGGAAACAGGCCACCGAGAAGGCGAGTAACTCGCCCCAGACCCCATAGCAGGTGAGAGGAAGAAGGTGGCTTCCCTGCAGACGGATGTCCTTCCTGCAGTTGGACAAACCGGGTTCCCTGCCAGCGGTGGGGCAGGGCCGCAAGTGACTTAGCTCCACTGAGCTTTCATTTCCTTCTTTGCAACTGAGTAATGGGGTTCTTGTGAGATCAGCTAACAAAAGGTGCTTAGAGGGGGAGACAGACATGGTAGCAATTTTCTTACGACAATGAACCTGCCAGGAGAGACTCCTCTATAGTCTGCTGTCCTGGCAGATGGAGGATGGGAGAACTGACAGGCCAATATGAGGCCTCTGAGCCTAATTGTAGCCTTCTTTCCACCAGTACCTCTTTGCACTGCTCAGTAAAATAGATTAGCCTGAAGTTGAATTTTGCTGTCAGTCTGAGAGGAGTCCCAGCCCATTAGGCAATGTAAACAAAACCCAGACGTTCCGATTTCACCTTGCCCTAGAGCAAAGATTCTGGCCAGAAAAAAATAAGGATGGGTAGGATTTAGCAGTGTCTCAAACACTAAGCAATTCCTTGCCACTTTCAAATCATAGCCCTGGTAGAAAGGAGGAAGGAGAGGTATTGACAAAGTGGTTAAGCAGAGCAGCCACCTCTCTGCTGGTGGAGGGAGCAGGGAGGCCAAAGTGCAGAGGGAAAAGCCACAGCGGTACTGGGAGTGATTCCATTCATCCCCACCACACACACAGACTTTTAAAGTCTGCTTACTATTGGGTTTGTTTTATCCTTCTATTCTGAAATCTTTGAAATCCTTGCTTCCTCAGATTGGTGCCCTCATGGTTAAATATGGCTGTTGCAGCTCCAGGCATCACATCATTACCCTACCATTTCCAAAATAAAATCTAAGGAAAATTACCTAAACATACCAAATAAAAAGTAGAGTAGTTTTTTAAAAACCAGCAATATGCTGTTTACCGGAAACTCACTTCAAATATAAAAATGTATATAGCAATCCCTCTCCTGGGTATATACCCCCAAAAATCAGAAAACATCTACCCATAAAGATACACGTCCTCTGATGTCCACTGCAGCATTATTTACAGTGGCCAAGACATGGAAACAACCAAAGTGTCCCTCGATAGATTAATTGGATGAAGAAGATATGGTATATATACACAATAGAATACTAACTACTCTACCATAAGAAAAGATGAAATACTGTCGTTTGCGACAACATGGATGGATCTTGAGATTATTATGCTAAGCAAAATAAGTCCGACAGAAAAAGCTGAGAACCACATGACTTTATTCATATGTGGGATATAAAACTGAAAGCAACAAAGGAACAAAACAAAGAAACAAAAACTCCCAGACACAGACAGCAGTTTAGTGGTTACCAGAGAGTAAGGGAGGAGGGGAGATGGTAGAAGAGGGTCAAATATATGGTGAAGGAAGCAGAACTGACTCCAGGTGGTGAACACACAATGCAATTATACACATGATATATTATAGAAATGCACACTTGAAACCTATGTAATTTTACTGACCATTGTCACCCCAATAAATTTCATTTTTTTTAAAAAGTACAAGAATGGAAAAAGATGTGCCAATTAAACACTAAGGATTAATAGCAAGGTACTCTCTGAACAAAGAGTATTACCAGAGATAGAGGTCAGTTCTTAATGATAAAAGGATCAACTCATGAAGAACACTTAAAAATTCTAAACAGAACTCCAAAATATATAAAGCAAAAATTGACCGAACTGAAAGAATAAACTGACAAATTGGCCAATCCATAATTGTAGTTGAAGATTTCAACATCCCTCTCTCAGTAATTAAAATACAGAAACAGAAAAACAATAGGAACGTAGAAGTCTCAAAAAACAAAACAAAAAACCTCTATCAACCAGCCTGACATAAAGACATTAAAAACAAAACAAAACACTGTACCCAACAACTGTAGACTACAATCCTGCACATGGAACATTTACCATATGCTGGGCCAACAGAAAAAATAGATTGTTCAATAGCGGGCTCTCCAGTATGCATCTCTCGGGATCCTGGAAGCATTCCTGAGACTAGCATTCCTTTAGCCAAGTGCACAGTTCAGAATGGGAAGAGATGCAAAAACTGGTCTGAAGATCATTGGCATCAGTGTTTTCCTAATGATATTGTATCAAATCCAAATATTCAGAGGATACATATTAAGAAACAAGCTGATGGTTAAGAAATACTGACTTGGAAAATTTTTCCTTGATTCATTGATGGTACATAAAGAGATAGGGTCTGAATACTTGTAGTAAAGATATTTCCAGTAAATATTTTAAAATATTACTTGCTAGACATATTGGAAGTAATACGTATGTGCTTTCCAACTTATGAAATGCAAAGGAGCTTTAACCATTGTTAGGTTAAATCCCAAATGAGGAATGGAGTAGACAAAATAATTTGTTTTTCAAATACTGTCATAGGATTTCATGAAGCACTGAGCAATGAAAGAACTTCTGATTATATAAGGGAGTACAACCAATTAAGTGGTTGGTCTTCAGATGAAAATGACTGGAATGAAAGACTCTATCCAGTATGGAAAAGAGGAGACCCGAGGTGGAAAAACTCCTGGAAAGGTAAGTCAAAAGATTCAACCCCTCACTCCCCCAAAAAAGATTCAACCCAAACAACTGTCATTTCCTACTAAAGTTAGTCTCAGAGATTCTAGACTTGTGGATCACATGACTTATGTTTCTTCTGTGAATGACATTAGTTACCAAGTGGCAGGCACATGGATTTGGCAATTTTTCCTTTATCTCAACATATCGCTTTCTAAGACACACACACACACACACACACACACACACCAGTTTGATCTAAGACTTTACAAGTTTGTAGTTCTTCGAAGATTTTGGTGAGCAAGTTTAGCCTCAAACCTATTTAACTAATGTGTGAATGGTCATCTTCAGAAGGTCTGAGACTCCAGAGCAGTTTTTAACCATCTCAAGTGTGGTTTGTCGGAAAGTGAGTATATTTTCATTCACATGAATGAATGACTTCTTCAATCGACAGTGTTGAGATTAAAAAATACAAACCTTTATTACTTGTCTCCTCGAGCCAATTGAGCAGATTTTAAAAATTTAAGTAAATGTTCTTTCTGTGTTGAGAGAATTCTTTAAATGATCTGACTTCTCTTTTTATTCATCTTCTAGAAGGTTGTACTCTGAAAGCAAAAGTTAGGAATCCAGAAAATAAATGACTGCATCGTAAAGAGGCCTAAGGATCCTCTGGTTGATCCTTTGAAGTGGATTTAACTTCACTTCATCAGTGAAAGGAAGGAGAGATGCATGGTCCCTCCACTTTTCTCTGTTCCAGAAGGCAATATGAGAGTGGTTCTGACCAGTGACTCTCCAGCACTGGTGGGCTCGAATGTAACATTTATGGTGAAGCTGGTGTTCCCCAGAGGCCAAAAGGAAGATGCTGATGGCAACACAGTCTATGAGAAGAACTGCAGAAATGGTAAGGAATGTTATTCACATCACGGAACTCCCTAGTTCTCCAAGCCACTGGATATGGTAGTAGTTCTCCTGAACTACTGGAGACCCATCTCAGAAACCTCAATGCTCACAGGTACTTCTGTAAGTGCAAGATGCTGCTGTCATCCCATGTCACCCTCTCCTCGAACTGGATGACAGCGAGGGTGAGTGTGTGCTTCCATCCAGTCCCTTGGTCACCATCCACATTAGCCAATGCCACTTCAGCAAACTGGTGGTTCTGCACTGCTTGGGACCCTTTTCAGAAGCTATATTGTCATACTCAGCTTTGTTTTAGTGGCCAGTCGATTGGACAGAGAATGCCTTGTTGACTCTCAGATTTTGATTTTAGTACTCAGAATTCTTTTGGCTACTCAAAAAATAGCCAGTTTGACAGGTGTTTGCTGATCATATTAATTTCTGCCGGCAAGTATTTCTTAAGCAAATGCTGTGTGACTAGCACAAATGCTAAAATATATATATTCTGGATTTGTTTTGCTCTTAATTAAAGCAGGAAACTCTTTGTACATGTTAAAGAACACAAATGAACACAATACATAAAGGGAAATTATCTTGTTGGAATCATACATTCTCAAAAACTCCAAGCTAATTACCAAGATTATTTAAGCAGTGACAAGGCTATTAAATACACTTATCTGATTTTATTATTTAGAACTTCTATTAAATTGTCAATGAGTGCGTTCCTCATCTTCCTATGAGGAAAACATTAGATTCTATATGGAAAGGGCTTGACAGTTAAAAGGTGTTGTATTTAATATTCTGTAGCATTTTTCTCTTTTTTTCTAAAAAAGCTGATTCTTAGAAATGTTTCAAATGACAGTCTAGCCTTCTGAGCATTTTTTATATGAAAGAGTCCTTGAGACTTCTGAAAATGTTAATAAAATATCTATCACCACTAAACGGAACTAGGGATCTTTGAAGAAATGACAGATTCCAGGTGTAGGGCATGAAAAGTATCAGGTGAGCCTGGGACATCTTATTGTGCCAGAAAACAAGGAAGTGCTCCAAGACTCATGGGAACGTGTCCTAAGGACACAGAAGCCAGCTTGGAGGCGCTCCCCCACTGGCCCTGTTTGGGTCAATTTAAGAATACAAAATACTATGGCTGTAATCGATTGATCAATAAAAAAGCTCTTCATAAATGTCAGTGACGTAAAAAGAAAAACAACAACAGCAACAATCAAGAGGGTGATGAGGTTGTTCTAGGTGAAAAGTTATTAGTCATGACTTGTTTAAAATGGAAAATGTCATATCAACAGAAAAGTAGAAAGAAGGGTACATTAAGTACCAAATATCCTCTACCTAGATTCAACAATTGAAACGTTTTGCCATATTTGCTCTTCTCTTTCTCTCTCTCTCTCTCTCTCCCTTCCTCTTTCCTTCCCTCCCTCCTTATCTCTTTCTGTGTATGTCTCTCTCCCCCCTCTCCTTCCCTCTCTCTCCCTCTCTCTCCCTCTCTCTCTCCCCCTCTCTCCCCTCTCTCTACCTCCCCTTCTCCCTACCTTTCTTTCTGAAACAAAAAAGCCAAATGTAGTATGTGACCCTTGATTACTGTGGTAGGGGTGCTGATGTTGTGTTTACATAGAAGAATACCCTTATTCTTAGAAGATGTGTGCTGAAGCCTTTAGGAGTGGAAAGTCATGATGTCCAATGAGTCAGGAAAAAAAGCTGCAAATAGAGTGTATCCAAATAAAACGATAAAGTATCCTTGAGTTTGGTTTGAATATAGTTGTGATCTGGAGACCCAATATGAAGATAAAATATAGTAAGTGATATCTCTAGATTGAATTTTCATGAATAATTGTTTTCTATAAAACTTATTGAAATGTAAGATATATTCAGAAAAATGCACAGGTCATCAATGTACCATTGAATGAATTCTGACCATTAGGGTTTTAGTTGTCCCACTATATTTAAACTAGTTATTAAAAAATATGGAAAAGTATTTGGTTCAATGATGGGCATTGTGCATTCTGAATCCAGATGACAGGGCTTGTTTCTCTGTTTAGATACAGGTCCATCTCCTGACCCACATGTTTACAACTGGACAGCATGGACAGAGGATGATGACTGGGAAAGTGGCCCCAACCAAAGCCATCACAATGTGTTCCCCGACGGAAGGCCTTTCCCTCACCACCATGGATGGAGGAAATGGAATTTCGTATATGTGTTTCACACACTTGGTTGGACTTTTACTATCCTTATTAGCTTTTTCGTTACCTTTCCTTAAAGTTAAAAATTTTTCCTCTTTTCTTATTCTGAAATTGAGAATTATAACACTGAGAGTTTAATAACAGTTAATCTGTTAGCTTTTCTACTTTCCTTAACTGGAATGGAAGGGGAGGGTTAGCCTTGTCAAATCTCCGGGACAACAAAAAATTAAAAGGAGGGAAAAAAAACAGCTCCATCTTTCTGTTTTAGAACAAAACTACTCAATCTTTTCTGTCTATAATAGTAATATGAAAAATATTAATATTTATTTATTTGAATGGCATTCAGATGGGCATCAGTTGATTTAGTCTTTAATTTTCATATTGTCAAATGAATTTTAAAGAATTAAAGAAACATGTTCTTTTTAGGAAATTTGGAAAGTTCAGAAAAGTAAAATGAAGAAGTCGTCCATAATTAACATCAGAGATTATCACTGTTAACCTGGTGGTGTTTTCCTTGCTAGTATTTCTTGTTTAGGATTATAATGTACATGGAGATTTTTTTTTCTTAATATCATGAACATTTGACTGTTTGCATAATATTCCTGGCAGTTTGCATAATATTCAATTGTGTAGAAATAGCATAATCTAGCCACTATTCTTCTTTGATATAACCTACCTTCTTTTTCTTTTTTTAACCACAAATGGTATCCACTTTGCTTTATTGCTGGTGAAGTGATTATTTTTAGGAGGAGCAAATTTAGGTTATTAATAGCAAAGCTGCTACGTTATTAATTTAAAATGTCACCAGGTACCACCTGGCTCTGAGGATTTGAAAACTGCTACCAATTGTGCAGCCTCCAAATTTCTCAATGTTTTTCTCTGTAAATTAGAGAGAGCTTCTCTTTCTCCCATTAACTTATTTACAAGCCAAAGAAAATACTAATAATACATTCCAACTGAACGAAGTACAAAATATATTCAAATATTATGCCCATCTATTTCAATCAGTTGCTTTAAAGCTGGCGTTTTGCAATGCCTTCACGGGCTTGTCAGTCAACTCACCAAATGTCATGATTTCTTTGACCTGACAGTTTGCATGGAGTTACTTATGCTCACTAACACTCCAGACTCTTTTTGGTCTTGTTAACATCCATTAACTTAACTATTTAAAATCAGCTTTCAGCTGGAAATTGCTCTGTTTTTATAACAAGACTATTTTGAAGTTCCATCTTCTGCTGAGGTCTCAGATCTAACTGATATTCTCCCTCAATTAAGCATTGCCTCTGTCATCTATCAGTGTCAGAATTAACCTTTTTCTCACTTGAAACTAACTCCGAGAGATACCTCTTCCCTCCTACAACCTCCAACAGAACTGCGTCTACATTTCAAAGTAAAGGGGGATTTCAAATTACACACCCCTTAAAAGACTAATGTATTTTTACCATGTGACTTTTTTACCAGGTCACATGACTTTTACCGTGTGACAAACATGGCCTTTAAACATCTGCATCTCACAGGCATCCATCGCACAATACCTGTTGTTCCAATGACACGTCTATCCCCGTGCCTCAATAGGATTAGAAAAATCCTTGAGCCCTGAAGGAGAGGAATTCCTTTCACTAGCTGGACAGTGGCAGTTCAATTTAGGTCAGGGTTGGAGAAAGCAAAAGAATGGCCAAGGGTGTCTTAGAAATGTGTGTATGAAACCACTCGGCTCTTTTTTACACCCACCATAGCTTTCATCACTTATTGCATATTTATATACACGTACTATTCTAAAGTAGAGGATTCTGGTCCCCTAAAAAAAGAAAAAGCTGCTTAATAATATAGCTGAAATAGTAATATTGTTATAAAAATAAGGTAGATTTTTGAATAAATTTGTTAAGCTCCATTGGACAGCTCATCATTACACTCAATGTATTTTATGTGGGAACTATATGTATTTCAAGTACCAGATTACTTATAAAAATTATTTACTTACAAAGTAACGATTGTATTATCTCACTAAACAACTCTGTTCAACGATATGCAAATATGTTTAACTGTGGGTTTGTTTTATAAAGTTTTACATAAAAATGAGCACCATGTTCCTTTCAGAAGCAGCCAGACCCACACTCTCATCCTGGTTTTCCTTCCCCAGAGCAAACTATAAATGGCAGTCGCCAGTCTTTAAGAAACTACTTCCTGTAATGATCATGTAATGTAACCAATACCTAAATATTTCCAATCTCTCAAAGGTCAGTATTTCCAGAAACTGGGACGATGTTCAGAGAGAGTTTCAATAAACACAGCCAATGTGACACTTGGCCCTCAAATCATGGAAGTAACTGTCTATAGAAGACACCGATGGACACATGTTCCCATCACAAAAGCAAAAGCTGTGTACGTGGTAACAGGTGAGTGGTGTGAACTCTAAATTAGCTGGATGAAGCACTTAGTTCTGGCGAGGTTACTAGGTTAAGAAAGAGAGCCAAGTGTTCTGGGTTAGGTTCCAATTTATCTGGACTGCTTCTCAGGCTTATATCTAGTGATGAATTTTCTCGGTTTTCCCAAATAACTTAGGGAAACTCTAGAAAACTTGCAGAGGAAAAGGAAAAATGATGCTGAATTCTCCTTAATTGAAATTTTTCGCCTGAAAACATTTCTGAAGTCATCCATTTAAAATCAAGCAATCATGCTTTTTTGTTTTTGTTTTTGTGTATAACTTTTAGATCAGATTCCTATGTCTGTGAATATGTCCCAGACGAATGATCGCAATTCATCTGACCACACGTTCCTCAGGGACCTCCCCATCACGTTCAATGTCCTGATTCACGATCCCAGCCATTTCCTCAATGAGTCTGCCATTTACTACAAATGGAACTTTGGGGATAATACTGGTCTGATTGTTTCCAACAACCACACTTTGAATCACTTGTATGTGCTCGATGGAAACTTCAGCCTTAACCTTACTGTGCAAGCTGCAGCGCCTGGACCTTGTCCTTCACCTTCACGCAGACCTCCAAAACCCACCCCTTCTTCACGTAAGTGTTTTCTGGGTGATCTTTGGCGGGGTAGGTGGTCTTTAACCTCTAAAAAAAATTCATGTCGATTATGTTATTAGATCCCTAGTTAAAACAATTGTATACAGACTCTGCAATGATTCTATTCTGTACCGGTTGATTTTAAAAGCCAATTTATCACCATTGTAAGCTGTTAGAATACGGAAGAAAGAACAATATGTTTAAAGTCACTTTTGCGAGTTGAATTTGGTGACTTGTACACAGCTCTTTGACCTTCCTCATTGTTACCGGCCCTTATTATGTATACAGATGCTTTCCCCCTTCTAGCCCATCACATTTCTCTTTGTCTACCATTTTTTGTCTCTCTGAGAAGACTCCTTATAAACATTCAGGCCATTGTACTTTCCTTCCCCTCCTCCCACTTTTCTCCCCACTTTCACTCTCCTCTCTGCCTTGCCTACATCCATCTAATGTCCCATGAAAACACAGCAAACCTTAAGAGCACTTCCTAAATGGCCCCAAGAGAATGCACCTTGAGAATATTTCTTGGCCAGCAAGCGGGAAAGACTTTAGACATTAAAATTGTTCTGGATATAAGCCATAGTTAATTAAATCCCACTATCTGGTAATAGTATATGAAGACATTCAAGAAGTTCTTAAGAGTCTACTTTGGGAAGTGTTAGCTTCCATCTGGTTCCCCATCCTTCCCCACAAAGCTGTAAGTCGTCTTAGCACCCTAGGGTCTTGGGAATGATTCTAGGCTGGCATCCTCTCAGCGGTCACAAGAGGGTGCCATAACCAAGCCCAGAGGGAACTCTCCCTCATGACGTTCAGACTTGCCGCAATTGTTTTTGCCAAAACCTGTTAGTTATAAATAATAAACTGTCATCATAGTGTGTTATTAATAAAATGAGTTCTTGTGAAGTCAAGAATATATAAATCGAGACACTATAATTTATTACTGATTTTGATTCATTCTTTTTCGAAATGTTTTAAATTACAAAATTAATTGCATGTTCCTTAGTGAAAACTCCCATAAAGAAATTTAGAATTAAAGTGAAAGTTCCTATTCACACTCTCCTCACAAGAATTAAATCCTGTTAATAGTTGGGAGGGTTTCTTCCTAGATCATTTTTCTATGCATTTTGAAACATATTTTATAATTACACATAGGGTTTATTGTTTTGATTTTTATGTATGTAGGTTCATGCTCTATATATTGTTCTATAATTTTCTTTTTTTCACTTACATATCACAGACGACTTTCTATTGATCAGTGCAGGCAAATCTAACTCACTTTATTCTATGGCTACATAGCATTCCATACTATATATAAACTGTAATTTACTTAACCATTCTCTTATTGATGGATGATTAGGTTAATCCTAATTCCAATTACAAATATAGCTGAACTGAACAGCTATAAACATGTAGCTTTGTTGTGGTATTTCTGTAGGAGAATCAATTTCTTTATCTACAAGCATTGATGGTCTTCCTTACAAATAAGGAGACCAGGTGTAAAATTCAAAATAAATTACAGATGCCTATAATGTCTAGAATTGTCCAGAAATTCCTGAATGGTAACGGGCTTAATGTCAGGTTACTTAATGCTAGTCTATTTTGAATTGTATTTTTACTCAGGTAGCTTATTTTTCTTAGAACCTGTTTATATAATAACATTTAAAATGTGTTTTAAGTCAATGAAAGGGTATTTTAAATTTCTGTTATTATTTTCCATAGGTTAGACCATAAGACATAAGGTCGTAACCTTATGAGTTAAGTTTTATAGTGAAGGGAAGCTGTCTGTCTTTATCTAATGATGTTAAATCAACCATAATTAACCCCAAAATGCTTTATAGCAACTGTGAGAGTTGGAGAAGGGGGATGGGTGGAAATAAGTAATGGGATCCAAGGTGATTATAAGAGTCAGCCCATGACTTGAAAAAGGGGAGCAAAGTGAGGTCTTTGTTCATTCAGTTCAAATTTTTGCAGCAGTTTAATAGCATAGGATTCCTGATGTTTTCCTAAAAGTGGGTAGAAAGATGTTTAGATGTACAGCTTTTATATTCCCAGCAACTAATCTAAAATCTTGCTATTCAAACTGTCCAGTACTTGCTGGTGACGACCCCCTGGAGCTAAGGGAGATACCTGGTGAAGACTGCCAGATCACCAGATACGGTTACTTTAAAGCCACTATCACAATTGTAGGTAAGACCAGCAGGGGAAAGGGGTTAGAATCTACCATGGGCCACCCGCCCACTTTGCTGGCTCTGAAGGGGTGGGGGTGGGGAGCGGGGCACCCGCTGTCTGTGCAAGGTGCACGTGCATGAGCAAGAACTCCGCGTTTCTAGATTCCCACTTGCCTATTCCGGCCTTCCTTAGACATCCTGATGGAAATGAGCCCTCCGTGAGGCTCACATACTAATGAGCCTACCCGGACTGGACCCCCCACCCTGTGCATCCCAGGAATCTGAATCAATGTGCCTTGAAGGAAGGCCAGTAACAAGTTCCCACGACTTCCACTTTCTTCCCCTAGCCGACTTCACAGTCACACTTGTGGTGTGTAAGAAGCAGGCATGAACAGGACTACCATAGCTGGCTGGCTGTGTCTTAGGCACAGCCCAGAGGTGCCCCAAAGAGAAGACAGGTGGGGGCTGGAGCCTTGCTGTGCACCCTGGTTCTGAGATGGGGGCTAAAACTCATGCTGTGCCCTCTGGGGCGGAGCCACCTCTGCCAAGAGAAGCTGGCCAAGGCCTGAGCCTGGGGGCTGCATCCCCGCAGGGGCACCTTTTCCTGAAACTTCTGCCCAGAGGGAGTGCTGCCTTCTAATACATACACAGGCTCCAGAAATAACGAGCTGGGTTGAAGAACAGTTCAGTTTGGCTTTGAAAATGCTGCATGGACATGTATCCGATGCTAGGGGATAGATTTGCAGATCGGGTGTGTTTCTGTGTGGCAAGAAGGCCGTGTACATTTTGTTTGGCCTTCTGGTTTGGTAAGGTGTGGTTTGATTTGGTTTGGTTTCCACTGTATTTTGATGTGTTTTTCTCTGGGGGTTGTTTTGTTAGAGGGAATTCTAGAGGTTAACATCATTCAGATGACAGACGTTCAGATGCCCATGCCACAGCCTGCCGACTCCCTGATGGATTTTGTCGTGACCTGCCAAGGGCCGTGAGTACATCTTCTGTCAGAGGAATGGGTCAAGTGAGGACCCCAGGCTCCCCTTCTGAGTTGATTTAAATTCCGGGTTCACTAGTGAGCCAGGACAAGGAAGGACCCTACCAGGCACTCTCAAGCATGCATTTGTTGTGCTAGAGTTGAGCAATGCTCATTCCCTTTAATTGTTGATGGAGTTGAATAACAATTTTTGATTGAACACTTCCTATGTTCTTAACATTTTACCTCTGTCCTCATATTAAATCCTCACACAATCCTATCACTCTCCCCATTTTACAGATGGGGCCACGGTGATTAGAGAGCTTGCCCCCATAAGCAGTGGGTACCCAGCAGAGCACAATTCATAGGACAAGGTCTGGCCCAGAACCCCGCTCTTAAGCTCCCTGAGGCTTCTCTGGAGTGGCAGGAGGCCAATGTGGAATGGCTGTGTCCTGGCATTAATTAATGGCAATGCCTGATAATTCTGCCTCTCTGTATAATTTACGAAGCTCTTCGAATGCATTAGCTAATTTGACTTCCGATGGTTTAGTTATAACTGTATATAATAGACTAAATATATATTAATTAATATATGTCCCATATCAATTAACTAATTAAATATGTTAATGAATTAACTGATTCACGTATATGTAAATCAAGTCATTAAAATATATGTGTATGTAGATGTATAAATTAGTTAAGAGCATGGGAAGGTATAAAAAATGTGGCCTTATTTGGTCAAAAAGGGTAACTAAGATGTTATTCAGCTTGGGGAGAGGAGTGACAAATGAGGATGACAGAAACTAGAGAAAAACTGAGTGAAAAAGGAGTGAGACCGTTGCAAGAGGCCAGGGTGTGCCCTCCAATCACCCCATTCCCTCCTCAGACCACATCAGAGCTACTCAGTAGCTCTACTGATTATACCAGGAAGTCTACTCAGAAGTGAAACAGTGGCTCTGACAGTAATGCGTGGCCAGGCAGCCTAGTGGTTACAAGGACAGTTGTCAAACATCTTTTGTTGAAGTCCCAGCTTCACCTCTACTCGCTTGTGTGACCTTGGGCCAATTATTTCCCCTCCCCAAGCTGGTTTGTCCACTGCTACTCTGGGTAATATAATACTTTCCTCATGAAATCATTAAGAGGAATGGACAAGACCACGTCATATATCTAAAGCCAGTGCCCTGCGCACAGTAAATACTGCATGATCGGCCATCATCGCTGCTGTTGTTGCATGTCTCAGGGACCCAGGCAGGGCCAGCTCTGGCATTCAGTAACACCTTTGCCTCACAGCTGAGCCATCTGCATCTCTGGCCATTCTAGGGAGCCAAAAGGTAGAGGGAATGACTTGGGCTTCGCACCATTTCCAAGAGGCTGTTGCCTTGGGGGAACAGCATTTCTTCCCCCTCCACCTCCAGGGCCTCACCTTCTGGAGGATACAGCTGTCACAGTAGCTCACACCTGGCTTGTTTAAGGGTAAATGATATGCAACTATTCCACGTTCTATGGTTTGTGTAAAAATAAGGTGGAATTTAACTTTATAGAAATGTAATGATTTTCCCTTTAAAACAACTGCACTCTTCTCTCTCCTGCCCGGTGCCATCCATGCCCTCAGCATTCCCACAGAGGTCTGCACCATAATTTCTGACCCCACCTGCCAGATCGCCCAGAACGCAGTCTGCAACCCCGTGGATGTGGACATGGGCGACAGGTGCTTGCTGACGGTGAGACGAGCCTTCAACGGGTCTGGGACCTACTGTATGAACCTCACTCTGGGTGATGACACCAGTCTGGTCCTCACGAGCACCCTCGTCTCCATCCCAGGCAGAGGTGAGTTTTGCTCACCTTTGCTCAGAGGTGATTGTACAAGCATTTCATAATGCAGATCAAGGGTGTCGTGTTCAACACGAAAGCTATTCCGAGGTTTGTTACCAATGTTTAACTTTATTTCAGGGCAAAAATTCATTGACCTATTGTTAATGTGGATTTGAGAACTGGCATTAAAATCCAACAGCAAATCTACTTAGGGAAGGGATGAGAGCGAGAGAGAGACCGCGTGAAATAATGGCCAAAGAAAAGCCTTTTGATCAAAAAACTCAGCTGTGATCAGGGAGCAGTAATAACAGGATATAATCACGACATGTTCAAATAGACTCATATCTCGAGGGGGAAGGATAAAGCCCAACATCAAAAATAACACTGTTGTCCAATTAAACTATAACAAAGGGGAGGCTGGTATCCTGTAGTCATTAGAATCCACCCAGGCAAAGGTATGAAGCCAAGAAGAGAAGTGAGAAACCAAGGGGGCCCCTGGCTTGCTGTGTGTCCTCTCTGTCCCTTCCCATATTCTACCAAGCATTACACCGAGACTGTACCAAACCAACTTACCTATCCTCAGATGTTCACCAGAAAAACTAATCTTTACCCTCCTGATGCTTGCAGAGGTAAAATGTTAACAAAGTGGACTAAAAAATTTTCTTGAGAAATTTTCATTTACTGTGGCTTCCAATGTTCCCCATCCTCAAAATCAGGACAGGACCTGGTGACCCTAAGTGGATTTCACTTATAACCAACTTTGTTGTGAGTTACTGCTTTATCTCTTAGGAGGAGTGCTACATGTGGAATGGAAGGGAGAGATTAAACTGTACACACATTACAGCACTTAGTTTGCTCCTTAATTTGAGGATGGACAGGTACAGTCTGATAACTAATTCACAGATAACTGTTTTGGACTTCATAAGGTAAAATGTACTTAAATATATATAGTTACCTGCTAACAAGAAAAAAGGCAGCTTTAACCTCATTGAAAGAAAAGCTTAAGTCATCACACCTATAATTATTTGGACGAGGGCTTCTTGTTGGTAAGATCCAAGGTGTAGATTTAAAAACAACAAAACAAGAATACTAAAGTCCCCTGCTTCCTGGAGGGCGTGCCTGGGATGAAAGGCTCCCGAGCGGAAGAAGGCAGGTGTTGCCTCTGTATCCAGGTGAGCTTGGAACTTCAAGCTGTCACCTCCCAGAGCTGCTGCGCTATTGCTCTTGTGCTGCTACAGATTTTTTTAGAAGTGCCTTTGGAGTCGACACCTGTTCTGTGAAGCTTCCCTTGCTGCTGGCAAACTGCTGGTCTCTTATCTGGATTAGATGTTTAGATATGTGTGCTCCTTTAATTCTTCTTGTAGTGAGTCATAACTTGAGGGGTGACCCGAGCCATTTTCAAAATCCAAATAAAGGAAGCTCAGAAGGAGAGCTTTTAATCCAGTGACCACTGTAACTTGATGACTCGGATTTCAGAGTCAGAACTTCCGACGTAGCTCATTGTTCGAACCCATAGACTTTTAGCTGAAATGGGGTAATGAATAAAAATTCATTATTTTATTCATTGATTCAATGAACAGGCAGGAAGCATCCGTAATTCTTTCAACAAATATTCATCATCGACTCTGTGCCCAGGACTGGGGGCTGGGATTGCAGTGGTGGCGGAGGAGATG
Source organism: Rhinolophus sinicus (assembly GCF_036562045.2). Classification (NCBI taxonomy): domain Eukaryota; kingdom Metazoa; phylum Chordata; class Mammalia; order Chiroptera; family Rhinolophidae; genus Rhinolophus; species Rhinolophus sinicus. The sequence goes on from NC_133758.1 coordinate 100,078,936, forward strand.
AAGGAAAAATAAATTCCAGTTGGACTTTGGCGGTAGAGATAAGACTCATTGATTTGCTGGGTTCCAGGAGTACAGAGGAAGACATAATCCTTGCTTCGTGGTTCTCACAATCTAGTAGGAGAGAAATATGTGTAAAGAAGTAACTGCAATACTATGTGATTGAGGCAGACGAAGAGAGGCAAGTAGAGTAGTGAGGAAGGAAGGGGTGACCCACTGTCTCATGAATGTCTGGGAGGTGTCCCAAAGGGGTGGGCACTTGAGATGAGCTGGGGGAAGGACAGTCCTGGCAGAAGGCGTGGAGATTTGAAAGAGGAGAGGGAGGATGGGCAACTCCCAGGATTTTTAGCACAGTTGGACGGTAAGTAGTAGATGAGGCTAGAGGAGTGGGCGGGACTATCACTGCACCACGTGGGTGCTGCTGGGTCAGCTGAGACCTGAGCAGGTATCTCCAGGATATGACATCTCTCTCCTGAGCCCTTAACACAGTGTTCCAGACATGCTAACTCGTTCTCTAAATGGAAGATAAACTGACCCAAAGACTGTGTATTATTTAATGGAAAAGATTACTGAAAGCCCAGAGGGCGCCATGTATCTTCTGAAAGCTCCCTCCCTCATTTATTTAATTACATTACAAGCCGCATGTCCTCTAGTTGGAAGATAGCACTAATACGGTCTTTCTTCTGCTTTAAGATGCAGGCTCCCCTCTAAGAATGGCAAATGGTGCCCTGGTCTCTGTTGTCTGCTTGGCCATATTTGTCACTGTGATCGCCCTCTTGGTGTACAAGTAAGTTGCTGGTTCTAACACTTTAAATCACTATAGTGTATTGTCAAAATTAAATAACAATATACTGCACAAATGGGCCATGTCCCCTTTTTGGCTTTTAACCATTTTGTGTGAGGGAAGGAAAATCTTCCATTGAATGATGAATACCAAACCAGCCTGTTGATTTTACTGTGGTTTCTTTAAATCCTAAAAACACTACCAGATGTCAGTAACTTCACAAAATTGTCTCAGCTTAATATTTAACACCTAATCTCAAATTATAGTAAACAGGCACATTTTTTGCATAAAGAAGAGAAAATAAATATATTTTCATAAGACATCAGCTTCTTTAAAGCCCTATATTAGGTTAAATGGAATTAATCAGTTTGTTGTTTGCCCTTTGCACGGAGTATGTAAAAGATTGTAGAAAGTAACGTATTCCATCTGGAGATCTTTTTTTAATCCGTCTAACACATTGCTTTCAGAAAACACAAGGAATACAAACAGATAGGAAACAGGACCGGGACCAGAGGCCAAGGCCTGAATGTTTTTCTCAACCATGTGAAGGTCACGTTCTTCCCTGGAAGCCGGGAAAAAGATCCACTGCTCAAGAACCAACCGGGAACTCTTTAAACCTTCAGCCTTTTTTCTCACCCACAGCTCACTCTTCAAGTGCCGTATATGTGAGCTGTGCTAGAGTAAATGACTGTTAACTTTTTTCCTAAAGATTATTGCAAAATGTCTATTGTGGTTTAGGGGAGTTACAATTTTTTTTATACAGGTTAGATGACATTATAGGGAAGTGGTGAGGAATTATATACTATACACAGCCACCGCCATATTATGTAACTGACAAAATCAGTGAGCAGTGCTTTCTTTCATTATGATTTATGTTTTCACTTAAGTGACATGATGTCTATGTCATTAGTAGAATAGACATGCTGTGTCCAAAGCATAGGGGGAGAAGCTACTATTATTCATTAGAGTCTGATCTAGGTTACCCGGAAGGAGAGGCTGGACACTTTCCATATATAACCACATGCATAAACAAATGTACATACTGTATTCTTGTCGTTAAGATCACGTTCCAAGCTAACTGAATCCTATTTCAATGAACATGCATGAGCTCCCAATGGAACAATAACGGGCCAAGCCTCTACTATGATGTATATGCTTGTTATACAAAAATCATCATCATCGTTATTTAATAAATAGATGTGAATGTTTTCATGACAGGCTGCCCTGCCCAGCTGTGTAAAGGAATGGTATTCATTCATTCATTTATCCCATGAACATTTATTTAGCACTGTCTGTATATCAGGCATATTTCTAGGCACATGGCCTGGCGTTCAGAGTGTTGACACTTGTGTATATATCTGAATTCCTGTACACTCTGGTGCACGTATTTGAAATTACATGTTGTAGTTTTCTAAAGGAGGCCCGTGGTTTTCCTACTAGTTTCTCTGCTTAAATGACATAGAAACTTGATCAGTAAGGGTTTTACCTCCATTTATAACTAAAACTATCTACTGTATGTCAGACATGACTTTTTTTTTTCTCCTTCCTGAAAAATAAAGTCTGGAAAGAAACAAGATCCTGGAATGGTAATTATTTTCCAATTTGTTGTTTGCCTTTCAATTTCATTTACAATTTTGATGCATAAAAAGTTATTAATGCTGCCCTGTGGAACACTGATAATGTCATAAACACTCTATATTTTTAAATAGCTATATACCGAATGTGAAATTTCAATACATTTAACGTGTAAATGTATATAATCAGACCAATCTAAGAGAAGAGGTTTTCTATAAGCAATTGTCCAGGACTCTTTGAACAGTCAGTATTATATTAAAAATAAAAGCAAGAGGATAGTTCTAGGTCATAGATCAGTCAACTTTTTCTCCAAAGGGCCTGGTAGTAAATATTTTAGCCTTCGGGAGCCTACAGTCTCTGTTGCAGCTACTCAACTTTCAAAGGGCAGAGTAACTACCAGGTACATAAACCATAGAGCATGGTTGTGTTCCAGCAAAAGCCTATTTACAAAAGCAGGTGATAGGCCAGATATGGCCCCTGGGCCATAGTTTGTTGACCCCTGTACTAGACTAAAAGAGACCAAAGAGATACACGCAGCAACTGAAATCAATTTAGGAATCTAGATTGGATCCTACATGGGGGAAAAAACACACACACACAAAAAACAGCTTTGGAAGATTTTCTTTGGCAACTGAGGGAAATTTAAATACATACTGTATACCAGATGTTATTATGGAATTATTAATTTTCTTAAGGAGCGATGACGATTTTCTTAAGGAGCTGGAAGAGATCAGCATTTTATCTAGTTCCTTCATTTCATAGATGGCCTACAGGTGAAAAATCAGCTATTTATTCTGAAATCATCTCCAAAGACTACAAAATTTGCAGAACATGTATTGTGAAATTTCTCCCCATTTATGTGTTGGCTGTAGGTCAGTGGTTGTCACCCATAGGTTACTTTACCCTCAGAGAGACACCGGCAATATTAGGAGACAATCTTAGTTGTCACTACAAGGGTGGGGTGCTACTGGCACCTAGTGGGTAGATGCCAGGGGTGCTGCTAAACATCCTGCAATTCCAGCACCCCACACCAAAGCCGCCCACGTTATCTGGCCCAAAATATTAGAAAACCTATTGTGGAGTAATTGAAGAAATCTTGGACATGGGTTTAAAGACAGAAGACTTGGATTCGAATCCAATCCTGCCACGTAAAGCTGAGTAACCCTGAGCAAGTTTTTTGACCTTTCTTGAGCCTCAGTCTCCTCATCTGTAAAATGGACATGTGGTCCCTTCCTCACTGACTTCACAGAGCTGTCCCTCTGAAAGAATGAATGGACGTGAAAGCCCTTTGTGTATGGCATAGTGACATATACCACATGTGAGGCCTGAGGACAGAAGCAGTGGGAAGACACTTTATCATTTTTTACAATGAGTAGGAGGCCAGGACATTAGAACCTAACACAGAAAAGTATTGTCAAGTTGCAGCCAAATTACTTGGAGGTTTGTTAACACACAGACTCCTGATCCTCCCCCCGCCCCAAATTTTCTAATTGTGTTCTGGGGTGGGGCCCCATAATTTGGATTTCTTGCCAGTTTGGAGATGATGCTGACACTGCTGCTCCCAGGTTCTAACTTAGAGAAATGTGGTCTTAAGAGCCACACTTTCCTTTTCAAATCAACAGGGAGTAGCAGAGAGCAGGGAATATACAGTCAGTCACCGAGGAAGCCGGTGGGAAGCCAGTCGAAACCATCACCCAACCTCCCTCCATTTCACTATAACAAATAGCAGGAGAATGAGCTGAAATCATGAATTATTTAGATTTATATTCTCCATAGGACCTTGGCAGCAAGTCATTTAACTTCTGCTGAATGGCTATCTGTAAAATGGGGGAAATCACCTAAAAGATGTAGATGACCATTAATGTTCATTGAGAATTCGAATTTCCCAAGAAAATTGACATGTGTAGGTAATAAATTATTCTGGGAACTTATCATTCCTAGGACTTTTTGTAAGTGTCTGCATTTTAAACACTTCTGACTCATTCAGAAACACAAAGGTTGCCCTTCTTGAATTTTCAATTTTTTAACAGCTTGTACTATCAATGCATGCATGGCACCTGGTGTGTATGGTAACTCCAAATGTAAGTGGCAGGCTAAGGGCAGATGAGAAGATAGTCATCTGGTGGTGTTTAGGTGACCACCTTCTGAGACCACCTTCTGATCAGGCTCCTGGTTGGGGAAAACATCTTTTAAGATTCTTTTTTTGTTTTGTTTTGTTTTTTAATTTTTTTTTAATTGGGGAATTTGGGGGAAGAGTGTGTTTCTCCAGGGTCCATCAGCTCCAAGTCATTGTCCTTCAATGTAGTTGTGGAGGGCGCAGCTCAGCTCTAAGTCCAGTCGCTGTTTTCAATCTGTAGTTGCAGGGGGCGCAGCCCACCATCCCATGTGGGAATCGAACCAGCAACCTTGTTGTTCAGAGCCTGCAGTGTAACCGACTGAGCCACCCGGCCGCCCTTTAAGATTGTTTTTTAAAGACTGGTCTCAATGCTGCCGGAATGAAAACTCAGAGAAAGTTCCCAGGACTCACCTCTCGCAGACTGATGTTGATCTTTCAGCCATCATTTACTGAGTACCAGTATGTCCCAGACTCTGGATTGGAGGGGACACAGCTGTGAAGGAGAGGCAAGGACTCTGCTTTCCTGGAAATGTTCGCTGCCGGGAGAGCGCTAACCTCTGGCCTGGAGCCTCCTCCCCCAATCCAGCGAACCCCATTGGCCTCAGCCCAACCTGCAAAAACAATTCCTATTTATAACTGAACTGCCATTTTGTCCTTGAAATTCTGGAATAAAATTTGCTGTGGAGATCTTCCATAGGCTTTCTGAGATTTGGGTACCTTGATGGTATTTTAGTGTGTAACCAATTTTAATTCTCTGTATAATTTTTCCCATAGATATCACCATGTCACCCCACTAATCAAAATCTCAAATTTACAAGGCAATTGTCAGTTAATTGCATTGTCCAGGTTTTAATGATACCAATTAAATATCAAGACTTGAGCTCAGTGAGTCCTTAATTTTAAGGTGGTTTATTAGAACAAGTTGCTTTAGGATATTAAAAGAAAATTAATTGCTGATGAGATGAGAATGTGGCAGAAGGATTTTGTGGCTATGGATACAGTTTTAAATTTTTGTTTTTGGAATTGAATAGAGGAAGGTAGATAAGACTTAAAACAAGATGTAGCCTAAAGCCAGGCATTTTCCCTCTGTGCACCAAAATCTCCTTATCTATAAAGTGGAGGAAAGAGAGGAGAGGGAAACTAAACTGGATGAACTCTAAAGTTTCTTTGGGTTCTAATGCTTTACTGTGCAAAATGGGGAAGATGATATTACCCAGTTTCCTTCCAGTGATGTCAAGAGGACTGTATTCTAAATCAGGAGTTGGCAGTACATGTATGGGCCAAATCTGGCTGTCTGCCTGTTGTTCTATGGCCTGCAAGCAAAACTTAGTTTTTATCTATTTTTCAATGTTTGGAAAGAATCAAAAGAGAATATTATTTTATGCCACATAAAAATTATACGAAGTTCAAATTTTAGTGTCCATAAATAAAGTTTTATTGAAGCATAGCCACACTTACTCATTATATATTATCAGCGGCTGCTTTGTATTACAACAGAATTGAGTAGTTGGGACAGAGACCATATGGTCTGCACAGCCTAAAATATTTGCTATTTAGTCCTTTAGAGAAAACATTTGCTGATCTGTGTTTTAAAGCATTACTGAACTCCATTCTGAACTGAATTGAGAAAACTAGAATTCTTCAGAGACTTCCAATTACATGAAATGTAATTTTCTTAATTGAATACTTTGAGCTCTTAGCCTCAATTTCAGGTCACATTATTCTATAATGACAACAAATGCTGTATTATGGGACATAGTAAGTTAAGTGTACATTGCCTGTGAACTGCTATGGGGAAATGTCAAAAAAGACTTTCTGAAGAAAAAAATATCTAATAATCTTCTCAGGAAAAATTATAAGTGGGGGAGTCACAACATGAAGAACCAAGTAATGAAGGATTTCATAAATCCCCAAAAGCACCAGCTATAAAGAAAAAGATTGATATATCAGATTATGTTACAATTTTAAAGTTCTGTATAAAAAAGACACCACTAACTTCTTGTTTAAGGAAAAGAAAAACAACCCACAGAATTCTCATATGCTGCTCGTGGAAGTGCAAGATGGGAAACAATTCAGCAGTTTGGAAACAGTTTGTCAGGGTCTTATAAAGGTAAATATACACATACCATATGACTTGGCCCTTCTAGTCCTAGGGATTTACCCAAGAGAAATTAAGATTTATGTTCAAACACTAACTTGTTCCTAAATGTTCATAATAATGTTATCTGTAATAGCCACAGACTAGAAATAGCCTAAATTTCTATCAACTGGTAACTGAATAAACAAATGTCATATGTCCATATAATGAAATACTACTTGACAATTAAAAAAAAAAAAACTATTGATAGATGGCACGACATGGGTAAGTCTCAAAAGCATTATGCTAGATGAAAGAAGCCAGACATACTAGATGAGTCTGTTTATAGTATGACATTCGGGAAAAGGCAAACTATTGTTGCTGAGGGCAGATCTATGCTTGCCTTTGACTGGAAATGGGGGCAGGGTATTGACTGGGGCACAAGGGAAGTTTTGGGGACAAGGAAACATTTTATACCATAATTGTAGTGATTACACAACTGCATAGATTTGTCAAACATCATCAAATTGTAGGGTTAAAATTGGTTATGTTTATTTTACATAACTACACCTCAATAAAGTTGATGAAAAATGAAAAGGCACAGACTGGAAGAATACAATTTCAATACGTGTAACTGATAACAGATTAATGCCCAGATTATATAAAAAATTGTTAGGGAAATACAAATCATCACACAAGGAGACATCATTACAGATACACCAGATTGGCAAAGGTGACAAAAAAGAATCTGACAGAATCGAGTATTGGCAAAAGTGAGAACAAGTATACTTTGTTAATGGGAGTCTCAACTGGAACAATGGTTTTGGAAAACAATCCGGCAATATCTGAAGTTCGAGATGCACATATGAGCCTGCAATCTCACTCCCAGGTGTAGGATGCCCCAGAGAAACCCTGCACATGTGCTCCAGGGGACATGGACAAGCACGCTCAGAACAGCATGAGGAACAATGCAAATGTCCCTCAACAGTAGAATGGATCAATCAGTTGGGATATACAATGGAATATTAATTATTAGTGAAAGTGAATAAACCTCCAGCTATAAATGCCAAGAAGAAAGATTCACCAAAGTACTATTAACAGAAAAAAGCAAGTTGCCAAAGAATACATACAACATGATATATTTTATGTAAAGTTTTCAGAAGCGTGGGAAGCCAAACAATATGGGAATGTGCACAAACACACGTAATAAGCCTATAGAAGAGAAGACTGAAGATTACTTGTCTCTGGGGAGGGGGAGGGGTGCAGCTGGAGCGGCAATTCCGGTTTCAAAGAGCTGGCCATGTTTTATTGCTTCAGCAGACTGGTAGGTTTGTTTTATTATTCTTTCTATTTGATCTACACGCTAGATGTACGCTTTAGTAGTTTTCAAATATTACTTATTTTTCAAGTGGAATAAAAGAACTTCTAAAAAGAAATTTAAAATAAAGACAGCTCACTAGAAAAAAAAAATAAACTGGCAAAGTTTTGCGAGCAGACAATCCACGAAAGAGGAAATCCACATATGAAGAGATATTCAACCCTACTAGCAACTGGGGAAATGCTAATAGAAAGAGCAAAGATATGTCAACAACAAGTCATGGGTACAGTATGATAATATGTAGGTCAAATTTAAAAACATTTAAAACAATAATTTAAGCTGTTTATGCACACACAGGAAGTTAAAGACTAGAAACATGCATGAGAAGGGTACACATCAAATTCAGGGGAGTGGTTATCACTGAGGCTGGAAGGAGGCCTGAGATGAGAGAGGGTTGTGACAGGGCTTTAGCTGAATCGGTACCATTTTACTTCTAAAGGGAAAAAGATCTGAAATATAGCAAAATGAAGATTTGCTAAATCTGGGTATTTCGTTTGTTTTTCTCTCAACTATTTTATATGTTGGAAATTTTTGTAGCATTTTAAAGGAATGAGTTATGAACAGTCTTTTCATTCCTCACGTGTGGTCTGAACAACCTAATAGGAATGCAATTGAAGAGATTCCATTCAAAACTGTCTAGAACTTTGAAACCCCAAACCCTGACCTCTTTCCTTTTCCTACAAAGTCCACCCTCCAACTTAAAGATGTTATTTCTGGGTGGATTCACAGCAACCGTTGATGGTTAACCCCCAAAATGTACTTCACTGCATCTATAAAATGAAAGAACTTCACTTCTGTCCCTCCGGCTGAGAGGTAGCCATGGAAGCATTCCATACTCCCTGACTCCTCTCAGGGCGGTGGCAGAAAGCTGGGCTCTGAAACCAGAAGACTGCTTCTGCAGATGAGCTGTGTTTCACAGCTTTCAGCTGCTGCCTTCCTTCATTTTAATACTGTATGAAAATAGCTACTCACCAATTGGTTCTGAGCCCCAGGGATAGCGAACATGCCCTGAGGGGACACCTGGCTTTACAGACAGTGATGTTCTGATTCCAGTTCAGCCTGAGTCTCCCCTCAGCCATCCCATGAGGTTATTGGAGAGATTAACGGAAATGTGCTCATCTACACCATTTCTCTCTCAGGATGCCCTTAAAAATATGCCTAAATGATGACCCTTTTTACATGACCCTTTAAATAATAAGCTCTTTTCAGTTTTTTTAAATAAACAAAATCTCTGTCCTTTCCTGCTAACATTTTTCCATCAGGCTTCCATTAATAAGCACTTTTAAGTCTTTTTTAAAAAACAACATCTCTGTCCTTTCGTCTCTAACATTCTTCAGACCTGGATTATAATAATGGCTCCAAATGATCTCTCTCTCTCTCTCTCTCTCTCTCTCTCTCTCCCCCCCCCCCCACCTGTATATATACTGCTCCTTCCTTCCAAGGCCATCTTTTAAAAGATAACTTTGAAATTTCTAAGCTAGTATTAATGGCTATCTATGGCTCTGTGGGTGTTCCTTTATGGCCTCACCATGTCCTGCGTTACTGTGCGGGGGGAGCAGGAGCTGAGTCTCTTCATGACACCACCTTTCTTTTTTCTTTTTCTTTTTTTTTAAAGTTGGGGAAGGGGAACAGGACTTTATTGGGGAACCTTTCAATGAGAAAAGTGCCAAAGGATTTGGAGTCATGTTTTAAGAAGCCCTCCCCTATCACTTATAGGGAAAATCCAAACTCTTTGATGTGGCCTCTAAGGCCATCTACAAAGGCAAGTGGGGAAGCCTGCATCTAATCAGGTGCCTTTTGTTCATATGAGGATTTAAGATTAACCCTAAAACCACTGACCTGCACTGTGAAATGCTCAGAGCAGGAGAATGGTAGGTGGGTGTTATAATGAATGCCTGGAGCCCTGTGTTTGGGACTGTGACCGATATATGATGGTCCCTCATGTGTTTGTTAAGATTGAAAGGGCGATACAGTCACCCTGCAGTCTGACACCAACCTTCCTTTCTACCCTCGTAACTCCATACTTCCTGCCAGGCCCCTTCCTGCGGGCCATTTGGTTTATTCACTCCACGGAGAATCACACATGTCCCTTGCCTGCCTCCAGCTTTGGGGCTGCCACTTTTCTCTCCACGCTTCTTCTCTCCCACCCAGCACAAAGTGTTTTCATCTCTGTTTTCAACGAAATGTTTATTGAGTAATCTATATTGGACTCTCTGCTGAACTTCTGTAATACAATTTGAATGGTTTGTTTGGAATTGAGGTGGGTGCCAATTACTCTGGCTAGGTAAATGGCTACTTCAAGGCAACTTGCTGGTTACCTACTATTTAAAATCATCCCCCACTTGGTGGTGTAAAATAACTGCTTTATTGTGTTCACAGATCCTGTGGGGTAGGGATTTGGACAGGGCACAAGGATGGCCTGTTTCTCCTCCATAGTGTCTGGGGCCTTGGCTGGGAAGCATCAAAGGCTGGGCTCAGCTGGACAGTCAACCAGAGCACATACATGTGACCCCTCCAAGTGTCCTGGACTTCTCACAACATGGTAGTTGTGTCCTGGGAGGGAACATTCCAAGAGGTGTCATTCAAAAGAGCCAGGAGGAAGTGGCATATCCTTTTTCAATCTAGCTTCTGGTGTCACATAGTGTCACTTCAGCCATGTTTTATTGGTGGAAACAAGGTTATCCAGATTTAAGGGGAGGGGACATAGACCCTACCTGTGGGGACAGAGTCCCAGAGAGCCATTTCCAGGCTCTCGGTCTCACGTGGAAAGGTGCTGGCCCAGGTAGTAGATGGCCATCAGCTGTGGCTAGTTGGCCGTCAGCTGTAACCAGTTAGCCATTAGCCACTAATATAACTGCCGTGGCTACGCTAGGAGGTTGGTTGGTTGGCAGAGAAGCGGACGGTGCGTTGCACATCGTGTGGAACCTATATTGTGTGTCTCGCCCAGCTACCAGTGAGACTGGGGTGCAGGAAGACCCCTTGTTGAGGTATTGGCGGATGTTTGCTTTTGGTTCTCCAACCCAGCCGCCAGAGAGAATACAGTGGTATGACTCCCCTATCTATGGCTCTGTTGGTGTTACTTTATGGCCTCATCATATCCTGCGTTACCGTGCGAGGAACGGAAGCTGAATCTCTTCATGACACCACCTTTCAATGAGAAAAGTGTCAAAGGATTTAGAGTCATGTTTCAAAATGCAACATGTTATTGTGCTGTATACTATTATTTAAATATTTCTTGTTATTTTCCTATTTCACATGCTTGTGTCTTTTTTTCCGTTCTACATGTTAAATCCAGTAAAGCCAAACACTGGGTTTTAGCCTCTGCTGTTGCTGGAGTGCCTTGTTAGTCCCTTTTTGGCACAGAAACCCTTTGAACCCATTTAACTCAATTCAATAATCGTTAAATGACTGCTTCAAGGCAACTTGCTAGATACCTACTGTTTAAAATCCCACAAACTCCAAGTCTTTAGGATTTTCTCATATGATTTACTGCTACATATACATATGAATAGTTCTAGTTAAAACTCCTAACACCTAAATCCATGGTAGCTTCTATGAGCAGTCCCCTACCTACTCATGTGGGTAAGGGACCTCAGAAAAACATGGCTCAAGAAACAGACATTTACTTAGTAACTTATATAAATGTCTGTCGCGTGGGGCGGCCTGCGGGGCCTCTGGTCCCGCTCCCCACATAAGAACGCAGGATATGGTGAGGCCAAAAAGGAACACCCACGGAGCCATAGGTAGGGGAGTCATAGTCCGCTATAGTCTCACTGGAGGCTGGATTCACACGACGTGCAACCTGCTCTCTGCTTTTCTGCCAACCGACCGACTCTCTCCTTGACTTCACTCCCTAACGCAGCCGCGGCAGTTATATCGGGGACCAATTGTCTAACTGGCTAAGCTGACAGCCAACTACTACCCGAGCTAGCACCTTTCCACGTGAGGCCGAGAGCCTGGAAACTGCTCTCTGGGGCTGTCCCCACAATGTCGAATCACTATGCTGTACACCTGAAACTAATATAAAATAATATTGAATGTCAATTGTAATTGAAAAAAATCCTTTCATTGCTATAAAAAAAAAAAGAATCGACATTTCAACTGTCACTATCAGAGGGACCTTCTTGATGTGGGCACTTAGCAAAGGAGAGCAGACCCAGAATGGAAACAAACGCAAAGCAAAGCACAGTTCAAGCCATTTATGTCTGCTCGCAGGGAAAAGCCTTCATGTGGCCTCTGGAGGCAGCTGAAAGCACGTTTTGTTGAGTGTTTTCCCAGCTGTCATTGCCTATACAGCCTAGAATCTGAACCTTTCAGGGAGAAAGAAAAGTGGAGGCAGGGGGGTATCTTTGAAAGAGAACACTGGCTGAGAATTCTTCTCAACTGGGATGCATTTAATTTAGAATTACCTTGAATTTATTGTGTTATAATCAGTATAGAACACTCTGATCTGCCCAACATTGGGATGTCTCATCACAGCTGTTGCTACTCTAACATTTTTACAATGTGTCCCCTTAAGAGAACTGTTTGGATAAGTTGATAACAACCATGTTATTTCAGTACCCTAAAGAGAACAAATGGGAGCATAAAGAGGGAAGCTCAAGTCAGGAAGCCCTCTGCAGCAGAAGCCTCCTTCTTAGGAAATCAAAGGAATAACATTTTGTAGAAAACAAAGGGCAAAGTAAACACTTCCATTTTTTTAAAAAAACAGAACTGCTGCATCCTGACATATTTATGAGCAAAGGGAGAAGAGGTTTCTGAAGGACCATCTGAGAAAGCAGAGGAAGATGTCTTAATTTTTGTATTTATTTATTGGGGAATATTGGGAAACAGTGTGTTTTTCCAGGCTGTCAAGTCATCATTTTTTTAAATCTAGTTGTGGGGGGCCCAGCTCACTGGGCCATGTGGGAATCGAACCGGTGACCTTGGTGTTATAAGCACTGCACTCTAACCACGGAGCCAACCACTGGTGGCTCAGCTCCAAGCTCAAGCTGTTTTTAATCTAGTTTTGGAGGGCGCAGGTCACTACCCATGTGGGAATCGTACCGGCAACCTTGTTAAGAGCTCGTGCTCTAACCAACTAAGCCATCCGGCCACCCCTGAGATGTCTTAATGTTTAAGGTAGGTCTTATACAGTGAGTCTGAGTTTGTCATGTGAAAAGGTGGAAGAGGGGTGCTTTAAAAAAACAATAGCATGTGCATATCTCAGCATTGAAAGATGATGGTGTGTTTGGAAAACAGCAAAAAGCAGAGGAGGCTACAATAATTCTAGATGGCAGTGTGGCAGCATGGAGGGTGGAAAAAGTAGAGATGGACTGGAGACAGGAGAGCCAGGTAAGAGACTGTCTCAGTAATTAGACAAGAGCTAATGAGGGCTTGGACTAAGGAAGGAACAGTGGGAATGAAGACAAGAAGTCAAATTCAGAAAATATTTTGGAGGTAGCATAAGCAGGATTTAACAATGGATTAATTGTTTGTTAAAGGGAGATCCTGGAGTGAATACAGTCCACAGGTCAGGAGATTTGGCGGATGATTATCCATTAAGAGAGATGGCAACTACAGGTGGTAACGCAGGTATGGCAAAAGCTGGGAGAAACACCAAATCTATGCCTATAAGGAAATGGAAGTGAAGAGGATGAGTCTTCACTTTATCTGTTTATTCTTATTTTCAAAAATTACTTGAAGCAATTGTAAATATCTGGGGGTGGTACACACAGGTGATTATATTAGTTTCTGTACTTTTTAATTCCCCCCAAATTATTGCTTGGAGTTCTTTCTTTAAAAGAAATTAAATAATGTGTCAAGCATTTGGGGCACCTACTACGTGCTTGGCCCTGTTCCAGGCATTTGGGATATTTGTCCCCTTCTACCTGCCTCTTCCTTTCAGAAGTCATCAGGCTTGGAGTTCAGAAACAGCTTCTGGTTCCAGTATGGCCATGAGCAAGTCACTTATCCTCCTGGGGTCTCTCAGCTCTCAAGTCCTAGGATTTAATACTGTACCTGTACCTCAGCATTCTTTACTCGCACAGACGTGGGACCCACAGCGCAGTCCATTGGCATAAACAAGTGATAATTTTTTTGGTAATGGGCAAGGGGTAGAAAATAATACGTCCTAATTGCAGTCTAATGAACAGCAGCAACTTCTTTCTGTTCATTCGTACCAGCTGTTTTAGGTGCTGCGGAGAGGAGAGTTAAAAAGAAAACAAAATTTCTGCCTTCATGAAGTTTTACATTTCAGTGAATGGTGACAGATTAAAAAAATAAAAAAAGAGGGCAGCTGGATGTCTCAGTTGGTTAGAGCGTGAGCTCTGAATAACAGGGTTACCGGTTTTGATTCCTGCATGGGCCAGTGGGCTGTGCCCTCCACAACTAGATTGAAGACAACGAGCTGCAGCTGATCTTCTGGAAGGACAGCTGAATGGCTCAGTTGGTTAGAGCTGGGAGCTCTCAGCAACAAGGTTGCCAGTTCAATTCCCGCATGGGATGGTGGGCTATGCCCCCTGCAACTACGATTAAAAACAGCAACTGAGCGTAGAGTTGAGCTACACCCTCCACAACTAGACTGGAGGACAGCAACTTGGAGCTGATGGGCCCTGGAGAAACACACTGTTCCCCAATAGTTCCCAATAAAACTTTTGAAAAAAGAAAAAGGACAACGTTTTCCATCACTATCACGTAGGGCAAAGTGAGTAATTAGTAGTCCTCTGACCACTCAAAATATAATCCCCTATCGTTTTGTTTGGGCCACCTTCCTCCTCCTCTGCATTCAGACTCCGCCCACGGCCCCGCCTTCGGGACCTGGTCCCGCCCACGCTCCTGACGTCGATTTTCCAGGCCGCTGTATTGAACTGGCCAATCGAAAGCCGCAGAACTGCTTGTGCTCCATTAAGCCCCGCCCCGTGAGTAGATGCGTGGCGACGGCCATGGGGCCGGGTGGATGTGCGGCGCGGCGGGTGTGGACGCTGCTGCGGCGCAGGGCCCTTTCCGCCGGAGCCGGGTCCGCGGTGAGCGAGGGACCCCGGGTTCGGCTGCTGACGTCGGGTCGGCCTTCAGCGGGACCAGCGCTCAGCCGGGCCTGCTTGACTCCGTATCATGCGCGCGGCCTGCACGGCGGGCCCGGCCTGGAGGAGCGAGAAGAGGGGGCAGCCGACGAGGGGCGCCCCGAATCAGGCATTGCAGGTACGGGACGTGGAGGAGGGCGGCGGCGGCTTCCTCCAGGCAGCCGGGAGCCTGGCCCCAGCCAAGGAGGCTCTGAGTTCCCCTCTTGATGTATTTCTCATAGTCACGAAACTTCTGATCCAGAGCTGGAAGGGACAGATTTTTGTCGCCAACTGTGAGGATGAACTGACGTCTCCAAAACCCAGGCGTCCGAACGGCCACACTGTCCTCATCCCCCTTCAAACTCTTCCTAGGCTCCCGAGACTTGTCGAGTGTTGGGGCGTGAGGATTCGCAGGAAGAGCCGGGGGCTGGGGGCGAAGGGGTGTGTAGGAAGCGGTAAAGGTGGCGGGGCTCATTTAGGTCCTCTAATCAAGTTTGTAGAAACTTGAGAGGTGGCAGATGACACGTGCAGAAGGATAGTGTCTGCGAGGGAGCGGTGTTAGTGAACTAGCCATTGGGAGTCCGTTTAGGAACTTAAGGGCTATATTCACAGGCTTTAATACTCAAGATGAAAAACAGACTCTCTCACTCTCCACAGAAAAAGGAAAGAGGTTTCCACAGATAATAGTTGTTACTTAACCTAAATGGCTTTATAAGAAAAACCTGAGGGTTTAAAATGAGAATTGCTATTAAAATTGTAACCCTCTTTGGTTGATCTGGAGCCACACGCTTACTCGGCCAGGACTAAGTTTCTTCATCTCTCAAGTGATTGTGGAGGAGGTACTGCCTCGGAGCCTTCCAGCTCACAGTTTTCGTTCTGTGACCCTTTATGTCTGGGATTTAATTTAATATGCCCCAGCATACCAGCACCTCCCCAACTTCTGTTTTCCTTTATTTCTATAGCCGTTCTGTGTTTCAGGTATATTGCCAGTGCTAGTGAACAGAAAGTCATTTGTTGCTGATGTGTGGTTCTGCTTGCACACGGTAATGGCAAAGGATGTGTGGTGGCTCAGGAACCTGAGCGCACTTCCTATAAAAGTTCAGCTGTGCTATATAAAACCACTGGCCAAGTTCAACTTCCAGGAGACCTGGGCACTGTCTTCTTTCAAAACATTTTTAGATCTAAGTACCCGCACGGAGGAGCAGTTGCACTGTCTGTTGCCTGTATCTCTGGGTGCATACAGGGTCTCTCTCCTACTTGGCACCTGACATAAGCAAATCTTTGTGTATTTCAGGTCCTGCTGGTCTCCGGTTTGACATCGATCTGCTGGTTTCACTTCTGAGGCAAGAAAATGCAAGAGACATTTGTGTGATCAAGGTCCCTCCAGAAATGAAATACACAGATTACTTTGTGATCGGTAGTGGGACTTCTACCCGACATTTACATGCCATGGCTGACTACATTGTGAAAACGGTAGGGTGCTCTGTTTTCTCTTTAGAGCCGTTGACTGAATAGTGTCAGAGCATCAGGCTGAGGAGCAATACTCGAAAAGTAAACCCATCATATGAGATTATATAAGAAGCCCAAATTTTCAGAATTTGTGTTTTATGTTCTTTGATAGTGAAAGTTATGGGGACAAATATCCATCCCTAATGAGTCAGGATAGTTCTAATTCTTTTTTTTTTTATGACAAATAGTGTTTATTTTTATTAGTTTCAGGTGTACAAAACAATGTAATAGACATTTACACCCCTCACAAAGTGATAACCCCCCAGTCTACTATCCCTCTGACATTGTATGTAGCTGTTACAATTCCACTGACTATATTTCCTATGCTGTCCTCCACATCCCGTGACCATATATATGTATATATATATGTATTTATAGTTGACACTCAGTACTCTTCAGCGTCAGGAGTACAGTGCAGTGGTCTGGCATCTACACAGTCCATGACGTGGTCTCCCTAATAAGACAAGTGCCCATCTGACACCCTACAAAATCTTTATAGTGTAATCGATTATATTCCCCAAACTGTCTTTCGTTTCCCCATGGCAGTATTGTGACTACTTATTTGTACTTTCTAATCCCTTTACCTTCTCCCCCATCCCCTCCCCGCTCCCATCTAGCAACCATTAGTTTTGTTGTTGTTTTTCCTTGTGTCTCTGAGTCTCATTCCGTTTTGTTTGTTCGTTGATTCTGTTCCTTAGATTCTACATGTAAGTGAAATCACATGGTATTTGTCTTTCTCTGTCTGACTTATTTCCCTTAGCATAATGCCTTCTAGGTCCATCCGTGTTGTAGCAAATGGCAAGATTTTGTTCTTTTATAGCTAAGTAATATTCCATTTTATATATATATATATATATATATATATATATATATATATATATATATATACATACATATATATACACCACATCTTTATCCAATCGTCTCATCAATGGACACCTAGGTTGCTTATATATCTTGGCTATTTTAAATATTGCTGCAGTGAACGTAGGGATGCATATGTCTTTTTTAATTAGTGTTTTTGATATCTTCAGATAAATACCCAGAAGTGGGATTGCTGGGTCATATGGTAGTTCTATTTTTAATTTTAAGGAATCTCCATACTGTTTTCCGTAGTGGCTGCAACAGTTTACAGTCCCACCAAGAGTGCACAGTATAGAGATTCCCTTTTCTCCACAGCCTCTCCAACACTTGTTGTTTGTTGTCTTTTTGATAGCCATTCTGACACGTGAGGTGACATCTCATTGTGGTTTTGATTTGTATTTCCCTGATGATTAATGATGTTGAGCATCTTTTCATGTATCTGTTGGCCATTTGTCTGTCCTCTGTGGAGAAATGTCTATTTAAGTCTTCTGCCCATTTTTTAATCAGATTTTTTTTTTTGATGTTGAGTTGTACGAGTATGAGGTCTTGTATATGTTTTGAATATTAACCCCTTGTTGGATATATCATTTGCAACTATCTTCTCCTATTCAATAGTTCATCTTTTCATTTGTTGATAGTTTCCTTCAAGGTGCAAAAACTTTTTAGATTGAGGTAGTCCCTTTTGTTTATTTGTCTTTGACCTAGGAGACATATCCAAAAAAAAATTGCTAAGGCCAATGTCAAAGTTTATTGCCTATGATTTCTTCTAGGAGTTTTAGGATTTCAGGTTTTACATTTAAGTCTAACCCATTTTGAGTTTATTTTTATATGTGATCTAAGAAAGTGGTCCAGTTTCATTTGTTTGCATGTGTCTGCTCTGTTTTCCCAACACTATTTATTGAAGAGACTGTCTTTAACCCATTGTATATTCTTGCCTCCTTTGTCATGGATTAATTGACCACATAAGCACGGTTTCTAGGCGCTCTATTCTGTTTCATTGATTTACATGTCTGTTTTTGTAAAAGTACCATACTGTTTTGTAGCTTTGAGATTAGTGAGCATGGTGCCTCCAACTTTGTTCTTTCTCAAAATTGCATTGACTCTCTGGGGTATTTTGTGGTTCTATATAAATTTTAGGATTATTCTAGTTCTGTAAAAAATGCCGTTGATATTTTGATAGGGATTTCATTGAATCATAGTAGATTGCTTTGGGTAAATACGGACATGTTATCGATATTAATTCTTCCAGTCCATAAGCATGGTATATCCTTCCATTTATTTATGTCTTCAGTTTCTCTCTTCAGTGTCTTACAGTTCTGAGTACAGGTCTATTACCTCCTTGGTTAAATTTATTCCTAGGTATTTTATTCTTTCGGGTGCAATTGTAAATGGGATTGTTTTCCTAATTTTGTTTTTGATAGTTCATTAGTGTATAAAAACAACAGGTTTCTGAATATTAATTTTGTATCCTGCATCTTTATCAAATTCATTTATTCTAGTAGTTTTTGTGGACTCTTTAGGGTTTTCTATAAATAGTATCATATCATCTGCAAATAGTGACTGTTTTATTTCTTTACAATTTGGATGCCTTTTATTTCTGTTTCTTGTCTGATTGCTGTGGCTAGAACTTCCAATCCTGTTTTGAATAAAAGTGGTGAGAGTGGGCATCCTGTCCACTCAGATAAAAACCTTTCAGCTTTTCACCACTGAGGATTAGTCAGCTGTGGGTTTGTCATACGTGGCCTTTATAATATTGAAATGTTTCCTTTGTATTCACTTTGCTTATTGATTTTATCATAAATGGATGTTGAATTTTGCCAAATGCTTTTTGTGCATCTATTGATATGATCATACGATTTTTATATTTCATTTTGTTTATGAGGTGTGTCTTGTTGATTGATTTGCAGATACTGAGCCAACCTTGCATCCCTAGAATAAGTCTCACTTGATGGTGGTGAATGATCTTTTTAATGTATTGCTCAATTAGCTTTGCTAATACTTTGCTGAGGATTTTTGCATCTATGTTTATCACGGAATTGGCCTTTAATTTTCATTTTGTAGTGTCTTTATCAGGGTGTGGTATCAGGGTAATGCTTGCCTTATAGAATGAGTTTGGGAGCTTTCCCTTTTTTATTTTTTGGGACAGTTTTGAGAATAGGTATTGCCATTGAGTATGATAATAGCTGTGGGCTTTTCATGTATGGCCTTTATCTTGAGATGGTTTGTTTTTATTTTTAGATTCTTGAGTGCTTGTATCATGAAAGGATGTTGAATTTTGTCAAATGCTTTTTCTGCATAAATTTGAGATGATCCTGTGGTTTTTGTCCCTCATTTTGTTAATGTGGCTTATTACATTGATTTCATATGGAACCATCCTTACATTCTAGGAATAAAGCCCACTTGGTTGTGGGGTGTGTGTGTGTGTGTGAAAATTTTATGCTGTTGAATTGGTTTGCTAGTATTTTGTTGTGGATTTTTGCATCAGTATTCAGGGATATTGGTCTGAAGTTTTCTTATGGTGTCTTTGGATAGTCTCATAGAATGACTTAGTGTTCCCTCCTCTTGAATTTTTTTGGAATTGTTTGAGAAGAATTTGTGTTAGCTTTTGTTTAAATATTTGGTAGACTTCAGTGAAGCCATCTGGTCCAGAGCGTTTCTTTGTTGGGAGATTTTGTCCCCTATGTTCCCCTATTTTTAAATTGAAGTATGATTGTGTTGAGAGGTTTTTGATCACTGATTCAATCCTGTTACTATTAGTGAATGTCTAGTCAGACTTTCTATTTCTTCATGATTCAATCTTGTGTTTCTAGAAATTTGTCCATTTTATCTAGGTTATCCAATTTATTAGTGTGCAGTCATTCATAGATTTTTATAATCCTTTTTCTCTAAAGTTGATAGTAATGTTCCCTTGCTTGTTTCTGATTTTAGTTGTTTTTTATTTTTTTCTTAGTCAATCTAGCTCAACATTTGTCAACTTTATTGATCATTTTCAAGAACCATATCGTGGTTTCATTGATTTTTGCCTTTTGTTTTTCTCTGATCATTGTTTCTTTCTGCTAGCTTTAATTGGTTCTTCATTTCCTAGTTCTTTAAGGTATAAGTTTAAGTTTTTGGTTTGGGAACTTTTCTCCATGTAAGCATTTATAGCTATAAATTTCCCTCTTAGTATTGTTTTCACTGTATCCCCTAAGTTTTGGTATGTCGTGTTTTTATTTCAGTTGTCTCAAGATGTTTTCTAATTTCCCTTATGATTTATTTTTTAACTCATTGGTTTTCTTAAGTGTTGATTTCTGCATATTTGTGGATTTTCTAGGTGTCTTTTTCTGTTGATTTCTAGTTTCTTTTCATTGTGATCAGAAAATATATTTTATATGATCTTCTTAGATTAAGATTTTTTTTGTGGCCTAACATATCGTCTATCCTGGAGCGTGTTCCATATGTATTGTTGGGTGGAATGTTCTGCTAGTGTCTGTCACGTCCAATTGCTCTGTAGTGTTGTGCAAGTCTTCTATTTCATTGTTGATCTTCTGTCTAGTTGTTCTATCCATTATTGAAAATGGGGTACTGAGTCTCGTATTACCGTGTTGCCATGTATTTCTTCCTTCAATTCTGTCAATGTTTCATGTTTAGAATCTGATTTTTTGATCCCTATGTTTATAGTGAGGAATGAGTAAGGTAGGTCCCAAATTAAGTCCAAGAAAAAAACCTTCAGACCCTCAGAGCAACTTCCCCTATCCCTTCTCCCTTTAATACATGGCCTGCCTTTTTTCAGTACAAATTTCTGAAACATAAAAGTGAGCCTCATGTTAAGATCGAAGGAAAAGACACTGATGACTGGCTCTGCGTGGACTTTGGTAAGTGATTTAAGCACATTTTACGTATTTGGCATTGAACTAATCTTGAACTATTTTAGTTACAAAAGGGTTTAGATTAAATTGCTGAGTTTTTCCATGTAAAAATTTTGAAATTTGTTTCATTATAACCCAGGTGGTCTTATTCACGTGTGAAATGCTCACCAGCCTTGTATGTATATAGTCACACAGGCCAGAAAGATGATGGAGAATAGGATGGGTAACATGGTAGAGATCTCCTTAATAGTGGTGGAAGGCTTGGGGTACATGTAACCTTGGCCTTAGACAACTCAGCCGAGGTGGAGGAGAAAGGCATTCCAGGCACAGGACTGGAAGTTTGAAAAGACCTAACAAATTTGAGTATGAAAAAAAGTATTTACCCACAATGTACTTACTACAAAGAGAAACACAGTAACTGTCAAGAACTATGAAGGGTCCGAGATTTCATCTTACTGGTAAACTAACAGGTTAGCTGACCAGTTTCATGGATATTGTTAAAGACTCAAAGACTATTGCAGGGTGAGAGATGCAGGACGGTTTATTGCTCACAGCAGTAAAAGTAACCAACAGCAGCATTTTTGCATTAGGTTCCCTGAGCCCTGGTTTCTATAGAGAAACACAGGGCCTGCACACATAGGTCTAAGAGAGGAACCCCGAGAATAGGGTATCCACAGCTTTTATAATGCGCAGGAAGCAGACCTGCATTTGTTCTGGCTCTTCCACAACTGTGAAAATAAAAAATGTCCTTGATTGAAAACCACTACTGTAAGCAACCTGCCCTCAGCTCCAGAGACAGTGTCAGACTGTTTGCCATACAAACATCCTTAAGGCAGTCCAGAAGGAAAGGCAGCCAGTGCTGTGCTCACAGGCTGTGCGGACATGTGACACATCTGGAGAATTGTCTCCCAAGAGAAACTTGACAGACCTGACCTTTAGCCGCTTGAAGAAAGTTACCACTTGAGTAACGTTACCTATTGACATCATGTATGATGAACTGAGAAAAAGGTACAGCAGCACTTTTGTGGTGTTTTGCTGACTGGGATCTACAGTTTGTGTTTCGAACAAGTTCCCAGGTGATGCTCATCTGTGGTCCACACTGAGAAACCACAGCTCCAGTTCCTGTAGTTATACTGGGAATAATAAACTGTCACAGAGGGTTGGGTGGTCCCAAGAACAGCAGCAAAAGAACTGCTTCTTCATTGTAATTCTTATGTGTTTGACAGGCAGCATGGTGATTCATCTGATGCTTCCAGAAACCAGAGAAACATATGAACTAGAGAAATTATGGACCCTACGTTCTTATGATGACCAGTTAGCTCAGATGGCACCTGAGACATTACCTGAAGACTTCATTCTTGGCCTAGAAGATGACACTTCATCCCTGACTTCAGTGGAGTTCAAATGTGAATAAAATGATAGATTTAGTCATTTCAGATTGGGATTGAGTCACTTCTCAAAAACATAGCTCCTAAACCCCACCCAGTTGGGTAAGTTGTCAAAGCAAGTCTTATTTCTCTGTGGGCACTCTGCTCCCTGACACCTGGTTGTGGAGACTGTAGGTAAATGAGCATCAACTACCATTTTGATATGTTGTCTTTATTCTTGAGGTCCCAGCAGGATTTCCTGGCGTTATCACTGGTCCCTGTGCTTCACTTGAGCTCTCTGCTCAGATTTTAATTAATTTTGCTTAAGTGTAAATCTTATTCTGTAGAATGGAATAGTCAAAAATTTTTAAATAAAACAAGAATCACATAAGTACCCCACTCGCTCATCCTATGACTTAAAGCCTCTAGTTCTTAGTTCATATGCAACAGTGTTACCGAGGCTCAAGTTAAGTACCATGGAATGGAGAAAATAATTGACCAGTAGATACTGGTGCTTAACTTGAAATTTAGTAACATCGTGTCAAAGTCTGTGTAAGTTTATAATTTGACCAAATTTAGAATTTACATTTACTTGAAAAGCCAAAAATAAAACACTACACACCAAGCTGCATCTAATGATGAAAACCTTTATTCTGCATCAAGGTATCTGGAAAATGAAGCTGCATTTGGGGCACATTACAGATGAGGAATGATCCATATGCGGTGAGTACAAACTCAGTTACAGAATTATTTCCTAGCTATTACCAGATACTCCATTGCCAATGCTTAATTGAAAGGAAAACATGATTTGCCAACACTAAAAGGCTAGAAGTGAGATATGACAGAATTTAAACCAGCAGAAATAAATGCAGCACCTATCTGTATTTAAACAAACAAACACCAAATAGTGGAAAAATCAAATACTGAGGAAGAGCTCTGGCCTTAAGCACATCTCACCTAAAAACCAACTAGAAAACCAGTCCATGTTTTTTTTGTGTTTTTTTTAGCATTTCACTGTATGGAAAAAAAATTATGAATGCTAGATGAATTCAGTGACAAAAAGGGCACTTTTTGGCTAAAACTACAAAATAAACTTGTTTTCTGAAAACATTTAGGAAAACATTTCAAGTCATTTTCAAAATGTCTGATACGCAGATCATCACAAAAGTTTACCTAGGCTGTAGAAATTCATCTTGAAATACAAATGAGGCAAAAATGATTTTTAAGGGGTTATTACATGTCCTTCAGATTCATGTGACATGACTGTGATCATTTTATGAACAAAAGCAACACAAACAATTCTGAGAGCAGCGTGGCCTTGGAGACCACCCACACCCACATAATTGTACATACTGGGCTTTGCCATCAAGTTACGGATGGGCAAATTAGCTCAGTGTCAAAGGTCAAATGTCTTATCACCATCATTTGAATCATATTCCAAAAATTGTTTCCTTACAATAACTGGTTGCAGAGAATACAGAAATCCTGCTACATTTTTATGTAACATTTTAGGTGGCCTTTCATTTTTCTTGACTTACCATTTAAAAATCTTCAAAACAGCTTAGTGAGGCTCATGACAGCGCCTGCACACGCAGATGTAACCTTTGTAAACACTGTCACACCATCTGACTGCCCCATTGGGCTTCAGAAAAGCAATTCTTGTGGGGTCTGCTCAAAGCGTAGACCAGCTGGTCCGAGGTGTCTGGGCAAACCCAGCGTCCTAGGAGACAAGCTGAGGCTTGCTTTTTGCTGATCAGTTTAAAGTCCACAGGGGCTGCATCTCTTCCTTGATGCACTTTCATTAAGTAGTGATAGTCAAAAGCACAAAGCATTCATGTATTCAATCACGTAGCCAAACAGAAAGAAGCAAAGTCTCCTGAAGCCATTGAAACTAGCCATTCCCAAACCTGCAACCACTTCGCTGTCAGGACTACCAAACGTCTCCTACCATAAACGAAAAAATGAATGGTATCGCTGCTCTCCAAATATAGGCACTGCTCCATGTCACTGAACGTTTATTGGATTTTCCAACTAATAACTGTCAAAAGCCTCAAAAAACCTGAAATTAATTTTCCAGCTTTACTGTCACCAGCCAGAAGTAAAATTTTTTTTCTCAGTGATTTGCCTGTTAGCTAATTAAATTTTAAGTTTATTTTTTAAAAAACAGTTGGATTTTTATCTTTATAAAGTATATAAAATTTTCAAAAAAAAAACAAAAACCCCACAAAATTTTGCTTTCATTGCATTAGTGAATACCTGAGGTAGTAGAGTAAAAACGCACGTTCAGTGCCCCTGCCAACACCATTCAGCACTTCCCTTAGGTTATTCGTGTTAGTGTTAGATAAAAATAAACTGAACAGTTTTTCTGTGCTAACAGCTTAACATTTAAGTTCCTGTAACAATTCTATTCTGATCCAATTTTCACAATTGGACTTAGGAGCAATCTATTTTTATTTATTTGATGAATTTAGTGAATGCATCATTAAGCCAATTTCTGGCACTATGGGGGAATATTAAGAAAAATTAGAATATTTGTTACACTGAGAATACAACAAAAGGGAAGTGCAGAGCTCTTCTCTTTCCCTCCCTCCCCCCCCTTATTTTTTTTCTTTTTAAAGCTGGGTGTCATACATTTCAGAGAGCATAAAGTATACATTCTCACAGAGACAGGAGTTCGAAAGTTGCCTGGTCCTCAGAAACAACTGGCTAGGTAAAAACTTGTGCATGTGATTCTGGATGGGGGTTCAGCGCCCGTCTGTTGGTTAAGCAATCTGTCTTTGGTTTGGCATCTGCCTCTGTGGTGGGCTGTTTCCTGAGGCTTTACTTCCGTCTTGACTGAGGTGGTCCACTCTGCAGAGCTTTCTGCTGTTGGTGCTGCTTTACCTGAGTCAGAATTTCCTGAATTTTTCTCTGGGCAACCTACAAAAGGAGAGAGCTTTGAAATTTCTACCTGATCAAAAGTTACTAAAAGTTGTTTTACTTTTCCATTTCAACAACTTCAAATAGAAATTTATTTGAAGATTAAAGATACATACTAATTAGTTCAGTTTGCTAGTAGTCTCTGAAATCTCCTGCTAAAAGGGGGATTAAAAGTGTTTAGCACCAAACAACCTTAAGTATTTATATGTGGTGGGGGCACCCATAGGAAACTTGTTTCCACTTGACAAAGAAGAAGAGCTTGCTTATCCTGTTCGAGCCCACTTGCCTGGCAAGCATAGAAGTGACCAGTTATTTTGACCACCACTTGATCATTCTCATCAGGCGTCTGGTCACGAGGGACAACAACTTCTGCACTTGACAAATTCTGGAGCTCATTCACCTGAAAAAGATAAATATAAATCATGTTGAGTTTTTTTTTAAATCACTATTTCCTGAGCACTTTTTTTTAAATCCCATTTTTCTGGGCCAAACACTAGCTATGCTTTACAAATTTCATCCAATCCACTAATGATTCTATCAGGTGATGAATATCGTCCCCATTGCAAGATGATGAAAACTAAGGCTAAGCCAATGCAGCTGACATGCCCAAAGTTACATAAGTGACTGGCAGAACCAGATTCAAACCCTGAAAGTCTGATTCCAAAGGGTGTACTCAATCACTTCAAAATTGCAAACAGCTTTGAAAACAACTTAGATGTTACTTGTGTTAAGGAGAAACTGGGAACCATTTGCTTTTCTCAGTCGTGGAAGTACAAGTTATAGAAATAGATGGAATTTTGAAAAATTTTCTTTTCACATCATTGTGCAGTAAAGAAAAGCTGCAGCTACATCAACAGGAAAATGCTGAATGCCCCTTACATGAATATGAGACCGTCCTCTCACAAGTGGTCTGAAGGACAGGCATGAGTGACAGCGACACACAGGCGAGAGGAACAAAGGCAGGCTCCTCCAAACCTGGGCCTAGACGGTCCTGCTTTTTATACATGAGCCCAACTTCAGGGATTGGAACTCCTAAGTACCTTTCAGTGCTCTCCCTTTCATACCACTGCACAGGTTTTGCTGAAGTACTTGCCGTTTTGCCTCCTTTTCCAATAACTCTGCCAGCAGCAAAGGATGGCACTCTGATATGAGCTTCAAGTTTCACCTCTTCTTTAGGACTAACAAAGTTTTCTTCTTTAATTTTTCCATAAATTCTTCCCTGAGCCTATAGACGAGAACATATCCTGTCAGTGCCATTCATGTAGGAGACACAAAAGGTCCATTAACTTCACAGATGGCCCAGATCCACTGGAATAGCCGTTCCAGAGGCACAGCTGTACTTGGTCGATCGTTGAAGACCACATAAGACATGGAGAAGTTTTCTAGGGAGCCTGAGAAAAGGTTGACAGTAACAGCCACACATCACAGACGAAGTAATTGAGTGATCGATGAAAGAAGAATAAACCATGTTCTTCTGACAGGAACAGTTCAAGACAGTTGATTAGTAGTCATCCTAACTAAAAGTAAATCACTTTTATGGGCAGATGGCCACTGGCTCTCTAGTCCTGAAAGGTAAAACCTCTCCTACAGGCAATAAGGAAACAACTGTGTTTTTCTTGAGCAAAAGAGACTGGGGAAGAACTACAGAGCCAGCTGTGCCAGGCTCACAGGAAGCCACGCTCGTGTCTAAATGGGCCAGTAAGAAACCTGCTGAAAGGAGTATTTTCTGTTTAAACACGTTTCTCCATCTTAGCCAGGTGGTTTCTACTTTGAATAATAAGGCTACAAAATCAAGTTAACATATACTTCTGATATTTGTAGTCAACACATCCTGTCACCTGCACACAACTAGAAGTTATACAGAAGAAACCTCTCCTATTATGGATACCACCATTAATTAGCTCAGCTATGCACCAAAGGGAAAAGAAGTCAGATTGGTTTGATCTAACAAGCTGCCAGTGCAAACCACAAAAACAAAAGTATCCAACACACTTTCATTGGTGCAGAAAATGATGAGCTCATTTTAGGGGATTACAGGAAAAAATGCATCTTGGTATATATTCCATTCATCCTCAAAGTCTCACCACAGATGGAGCTGTTAGTACAAAGGACTCTGGGGATATACATCGTTCTCCAAAACAAGCTCCTGAGAAAAAAATACAGGTTAGGAGGTTTGCTATTCCTTAGGTCTCTAAAATAATTCATTTGTAATTCTCACTGATCACATACATATAAGCATTATAGCTTTTCATAAGTGTTCCATTTAAGACAACTGTACGGCATGTGCACTGGAGGATACGGGGAAGCAAACTGAATTTCCCAGCATTCAAGCACTGTAGGAATTGCAAGGTAGTCATTCCACTTATCAAATAGTAAGAGCCCAGCACCAAGAAGAAACAGTAATAACTGATGTTTGTATGTATCTTGTAAGATTTCATACTAAAAGTGACTGACCCTGTAGGGTCAGGATAGGAAATAATTTTGACATTTCTGCCTTAGGACTAGAAAGGCCCAGACCATAAGGCTGGTGGAGGGACTAAATTTCTTTACCTGAGTTTGAGCCCAGGCAACTCACACCTACGTCTCAAAGCAACTAATCCTTTTGTTTCCTGTTCTTCCTATAAATGAAATGAAAAAAACCTTTGGATTTTTACTGGAAAATGGCCCATAGAAAATAGAGGGCAAAGAAAGTGATGGTTTTAAAAAGGAGGAGATGGGGAGAGGTGTAGGCACTTGTCACCAGCCACATTTTAGAGCTAAAAGAACTAAGGCTTAAGGTTAAAGAGTCGTCCTATTACGCAGCTGCTACACGGTAGGAACAAGACATGGGTTTTGGATAAATAAGTTTCATTGGAATTCAGTAGTTGCTTTGACCTGTGACAGACAAGACACCTGCACTGATTTTTACAGGAGAAACCGTATTCAGATACGTATTTGTGTATTTGAGCAC
Organism: Rhinolophus sinicus; assembly: GCF_036562045.2. Taxonomy (NCBI): domain Eukaryota; kingdom Metazoa; phylum Chordata; class Mammalia; order Chiroptera; family Rhinolophidae; genus Rhinolophus; species Rhinolophus sinicus. The sequence continues at coordinate 100,107,360 of NC_133758.1, forward strand.
TCGGCCCGGTCTTCATCTGACTCACCCAGTCCGCTTAACCCCACCACCAGCAAGCACATTTATATTGTGCTTCCTGTGTGCCGGGCATTATTCCAAGCACTTTATATATTGTTTAAGCCTTGTGGGTGCTCTTAACCCACATTTTACAGATGAGGAACTAGCCAGCGAAAGGTTAAGAAACCTGCCCAAGTTCACACCGCTGGTCAACAGTAGAGCTGGGATTTGAACCAGCAGCCTGGCTGCCAAGTCTCGGTGCTTCATCACCGTGCGACAGCACTGCAGTACAGTGAGGGGCGTTCCAGCCTCACAGGCCCCTGACCCCAATAAACGAGTGAGCAGTGGTTCACACGACACATGCCACAACTGCCTCTAAAATTGGAGGGTTAGAGTGATTTGTGGCGAGACTATGGACAAGGGCAACAGTACATCCAAGGGCAAGAGGGAGGGAGAGGGGGCGTTTTAATTCAAGGTTAAGGCTTCTCAGGGACTAGAAGAAAAATCTGGGAACAAGTTCTGCGAAGCACATTAACCAGGCAGGTTTGTAAATTTCAGTCTGAAGGTCTCACCTTCACATATGATAATGAGGCACTGAGCCAATTTCTCTTTGGGAGATAGGTAAACCCAACAACCATTACAGAACTCTCGAAATTAAAACAAAGTCTTTGGGTTTATTTTTAAATGTAATTTTGGATGTGTTTCTACTTGGTTCTTAGTCTGACAAATATCCACTGAGAAATTGTTCCTACTGAGTATTAGGTACATTTAAAGGAGAAGCCAGGTTATGGAGTTCCTGAAAAGAAGCCATTAATATTCTCCGCATCTGCTCGTTCCCTGTGTACAGACTCTAGAGCACATACCTTGAACTGAGCCTCTGGTGGCCCGGTGATAATCACCATCCTCACTTTAGCATCTGGTGCTTCCGCTGGAGCAATCTGTAACAGACCCATCAGGGGGTTATGACATTTTCAGGTGCCACTAACAGAAATGCTACACAAACCAGCCAGACATGTGCACGTGACTTACTGAAATGTAGAATGAAAGCCTTCTGGGAGGAAGTTATAAAGAGGCAGTGATTCATGTGGGTTCGTTAGTTACTGCTCCTGCCATAGACTGTGGCTTACACGGGGCAGATGCCTGCCCCAACGGAAAAGTGCATCTGCTGTCAGCTAAGCCTCACTCCATCCTGATGCAGTATTGCCTCTACTTTACCAATGGGCAAACTGAAGGGGAGTTACCTGGCCCGTGACAACACAGCTCACAGAGCTGGGGCGAGCTGGTCCTGTCATCGCCACTACCCACGTTCCTAATCATTACACCCTGGTGCTCCAAGTGTGGCCCTTGGCCCACATGTATGAGGACACCCAAGGCTTCCTGTGTGTGCAAGAAACCGCTACGTTCACCAGTCAGGACGACTGGCAAACTCCCCCAAACTGCGCTCACTGGAGTAACGTGAAATAAACTAATATTAATTTGAGAGAAGAAAAGTAAACTCAGACTTCTCGATTCTTGCAGCGTATCTGAAATCACACGCAAGTCGGGGCTGGGGTAATGTAGAGACAGTTGAAGGAGGAGGAATTCCCTTCAGCATTTCCCCAGAGTCACAGTAAGAAAGGATTCTGGGACCCGGCTGGTGAGTTGTTTTAAAAGAAAAATATTTGCTAGACATTTACTGTACAGGAAGCAAATTGATTCTCATTATTTAAAGTACATCACTATACAGGAATAGGAAACAAAGAAGACAATAAAAACCACTGCAAATTCTACCCCTCAGTTCTGAGCTCGGTCACAGTCAGTTAAGAGACCTTTCCCCGCACGTTTACAATCAAGAGAACGTGTCTGCTTTTCATGGCGTCATGCTTTCTCCATCCGGCAACATAAAACGAACATCGCTGTCACCTAGAGCCAAGCTGATACTATTCCTGCTTTATGTTGGGCACTGACTACTTTTGAGTCTATAAAACAAGCAAATAATTACTTCCTTTTAGTCCAAGCTCTGTTCACAGGAAATCCCCGTGAAATCCCTGAAAAGAAGATAATTGTTTTTTATCTTTCTGACTAGTTTTCTTTTTTAAAAAGTCCCTTTGTCAAAACTGGTGCTAGAGGGCTGAGGCTAAGGGCACTGGTACTGACGTTAGGACTAGAAAATACCACCATCTCTCAAAAGTCTGAGCAAAGCACGTGCCTTTTGATTCATCAAATCGACTTCTGTGGACTTTTGTTAAAGCACAAGGTTGTGTATAACTGTTTGGCTAAAAGAACTCTGTGCAGCGCTGCATTTCATCTGTGCAGGACAGATTTAAGAACAATCTACATTTGTAAGACATGAACACACATAATTGGAAATTTACATATATGTGAATCTACCAAAGTGTTAAAAGTAGTGGTGAATCATATTCTGTGTGTTTCAGATTTTTTGGAAACAAAAACATTTTAACCTCATTATAAAACCTCCATGAAAAGCCAGAAAGAAAAAGAAACAAATGTCTAAATACCCAGTTCTTGTTCATGAAATGTTCGTTGCAGTTTTTCCCAAAATGAATCTACTAGGTTCTTTTTAATGTGCGAGCATGTGTCAGAGATTTATTTTTAACTCATTAATCAGGAAATTAGCAGGATAGTAAAGCTAGTTCACCACCTGATTTTTCACAATGTTTTTTCCTTTACCCACTTATTTATTTTGGCTCCATTTCCTATGCACGCATTTTGTTATCTTTTGCTATAAGAGAGTGTCTAAGGACTATTTCTGTGTGTGGTTGTTTTGTTATTTATTTGCATGCAGTAAAGTTAACTCTCTTGGTAACATGCAGTCATGTAAACACCAGCACAATCAAAATAAAAGCAGTTCCATCACTCCCCCAATTTTCTTGTGCTGCCTCTGTAGTCACCCCGTCCTTCACCTCCAACGCCTACCTAGCATCCACTGATTTTTTTTTCTCTCCATCCCTATAGTTCTGCCTTTTCCAGATTGTCTTATAAATGGGATCATACAGTGTGTGGCTTTTTGAATCGGACTTCTTTCTCTTAGCATAACACATGAGATTCATCCAAGTTATAGTATGTATCAATAGTTTGTTCCTTTTTATTACTAAGCAGTATTTATTGTATAGCTGGACCACAGTTTATCCATTTGCCAATTGGCAAACATTTGCTTCTTCCCATTTTTGGGAGTTATAAATAAAGATGCTACAAACATTTGAGTGCAGTTTTTTGGGTACTATATTCTTTTAAATAAAATCTTATTAAAAGTTTATAATATATAACCAAAGGTTATAAAACATAACCAAAATAAAACCCTCCAATAGAAGGGCTTTCCTGAAGAAAGCTATCATAGCAAGCCTTTGTCAATGTGTATTTTTTTAAAAAACAAAATGACCCATGTTTCCCAACATATCAAAATACACTCTTCAGAACACACAATTATGTAGTCAGCAGATACCATTAGTTGTCCTGTGATGTTTGTTACCCTACCTCCCATCATAATAAAAGTTAGGTGACCACACATAGACTGTATTTCCCAGCTGCCCCTTCTGCTGCGTCTGGCCCCGTGCTTCAGTTCTGGGCAACAGAATGTGAGCAGCCAGTATCCTACAGCAGCTAACGGGAAACCTAACAGAGAGGTTCTTTATGTCCTCCTCTCCTCCTGGCTGGGCCACAGATGTGGTTGTTAGAACACTGAGTAGTGTCATCTGGGCCCATGAGGGACCAAGGCCATGCCTGGGGTAGAGGAGCCAACAGGAACCTCAGTCCAAGGATTTGGGGCAGAGCCATAGCACCGGCGCTGGGTTGCTCACCTCCAGGCTCTTTCCGAGAGAGAATCGAACTTCCGTTGTGTAAGCTACTGTTTGGGGTTTTGTGTCACACCCCTATGTAACCTCAGTATAGATTGCTCCCTTCCATTCAAATTGTGAAGTGGCAACAAGACTTGTGTCTGACTTACTCGATTTAAGGCACCAGGAGAGCTACAAGGGAGGAACACAGTACCTTAATAGACGCTCCTGCAAAGCGAGAAAGCTGCTTGATGTGCTGCCCCTGCTTGCCGATAATGGCACCGACGGATAAGGCTGGGATAAACAGGTGAACAGTCTCCGTTTCTGACTGCTGTTGGAAATGAAACAACATTCATGCTTATTTAATACAAATCAGGCTATTGTCGTGGGCACGGGGATGCGGGCATCTTCATACAGCGGGGCTACTGGGCTGTTTTAGAAAAACCACCACAGTAAGTTGACACGCATTTACTTAACAGGTTGAGAAGATCTTACATATTCATCCTGAAAGCATTTGCACTGGAAATGTCACTTCTGTACACAATTTTCATAAACTTTAGAATGTCACCAAATTGCAGATTTAAAAGATACGTAAATGTTATAAACTTTAAACAGAATAGAGACACAAGACTGTGCAAAATTTATAAGATCCCCCATCACTATACCCAAGGTAAGTTCTTGACAAGTAAATGATTTCCTGGGCTACACATCAACAGACAGGACAGCATCCAGGGATCCCAGCTCCACACCTTATCCGCATAGGGTCTGCTTCTGAAACACATACTTAGAACTATTCTCAAAGGGAAAAGCTGAATCTCTGTATTTCTAAATCATGTACAAGTTCACACCTAAGCATAGAACAAGATTAGAAGAGAACTAATTCACTTTAGTGGTAAAATGCGGTAAGATTTTCCCCATATACTTCTTTATTCCTTCTATCTCTACTTTTCCGTTGCCTCTTACACACGGACAAATTGGACCACACTTTGAAGGCTAATTCCTAAAAGGTTTTTTTCATCAGTGGATTTTATCTTATCTTCCCACCTCGAGCCGGCTGTGCCCCTCCTGAGTCTCCCTTCAAACAGTCATTCTTGCAGGGCTAAAGGACACGCTCAAGAGAACAGTTCCCAGTGACTGGGTCCCTAAAAAAGGCCGGTTCAAAGTTCAGTAATGTCACCAATGAGCTAAAGGTTTAAAACGCAGAAGCAGTCTCACGTTCATGCAGCTAACACTGTTTACCAGTAAGAAAAACAGGCTTCCGAGGATAAGTTGTTATAATTCTAAGTAATTCATTCCAAGAAATGTTTTAATATTTTGTTTCATTTTTTATTTTTTTTAGAGCAGTTTTAGGTTCACTGCAAAATTGAGAGGAAGGTACAGAGATTTCCCATATGTGCTAAGAAATATTTTAAGATGAGCAACGACTGAGTAAACCAAGCATAATATGCATTTTTTGTTTAAGAAAAAGTACACCTAGCAAACATTTCTAGAAATGTTAGACAATACCTTGCAGTAAGAAATGTACACATGAACTACTTGGTAAGAAACATTTCACATAATTCTTTAACCTTCTCATATTCTTATTATGTAAGATATTATAAATTCCTAAGAACTCAATCCATCAATACTGTAATGTGTACACATACAGCCACCAAATAGCTCCAGTATAATGTCTAATTTTTTAACCTAAACTCTTCCTATAAATTTTTAAAAGTCTCAAACAAAAACATGCCAGCAGTTTTGCTTTTAAGCATCCCAGAAACTAGGGAAATCTTTAGAATTTGATTTAGAAGTTTCTGGAAATCTTAGTCAAAGGAAACAGCAGCACTGGGCGCATTCATTTTTACTGGATAAGGAAACATAATTTTGTCCCATTTAATGTTGCTCCACCAAAGGACATCACCACACAGAAATTACTAGTAGCACTAACGGTGGGTACCATCTTTTCCCTGTAAGCGCAGAGGGGGAGCTAGAGAACACGGCACGAAGCGCCACGTGTCTGGAAAGATACTGACGGCCAACAGCAGAAGCCCACGGATGGATGAATCAGCCATTCCACTTATCCCTCAACACGGACTTACTAGAAGGTTGTTCCATAGGACATGGTTTAGTCACACTATTCAGTAGGAAATTTTTTTTTAGTCTTTAATTTCCTTCTTCTGAAGCAATGATTTAAAAAAGATTAAATTAGGTCCTTCCGTTATGTAAGGATACAACCAGAAAAGTCTGTAGCCTGGAAGAGGGCGCTCACCGGACCATGCTGGCACCCGCATCTCAGACTTGCAGCCTCTAGAGCTGTGTGAAATCTCTCTTGTTTATAAGCCAAAATATAAAAATAAAGAAATTAGTAAACAAAAACTCTAGAAACAATAAAAGAGCTGGGCTGGTTCTTTTCCCTATTTACCAATTATAAAATGGAAGTAAGGGAAATCATATTAGACAAGATAAAAAGGTACAACATCATCAAAATCTGAAAATGTCAAAAACTTGTCTAGGAGTTCCTAAACTCAGAAAAACTTACATTGACCAAATAACTGTTAACTCCACAATCAGCTAATTGTCTAAGTAAAGTACCAAGCCCAAATAGTCGTAATTCTTTCAAGCCAAATGCTCAGGAAGAATGACGAAAACCTAGGGAAAAGGAAGACATGGGAAACTAGAAAAGGACAGGCAGACATGTTTCATGGGGGAAAAGGTATTAAATTTTTAAAAAATGGGTGCATACTACATATAACACGCTCTAATTTGCTTTTTTACCTTAACAGTACACCTTGGATATCTTCCCATGTCATTCAGACATCCTTACCTCATTCTAGCAACAGTATTCCTTCAAACATATGCCACAGCTGATTTATCTCATCCCTAATATATATGTATCTAGTTCCAAATTTTCAACTAATTCATGTAATGCTGCAATCAAATCTTTGTACAAAGTTTTCTGCCCTTGTACAAATACTTCTACTGCATAAATTCTTAGAAATGCTGAGTTAAAGAGCCTAAACATTTCAAATTGATAAATATTATTGTTACACAAAAAGGCTCTCTCTTCGCACACACAGAATGGTGTAATTCCAGTTAACGCCTTCATGGAACATTGCAATGCTGCCTTTGTGTTTTCTGTAGTGGGAGCTGGATAAAAAGCATGCTAGCATAAAAAGTTGGGCTTAAAGGAAGGTAACTATAGTCAGAGAGCAGGGGTAGACAAGCAATCCTGTGTGTTGAGTTTGAGAGTTTCCTCTGTGAGGTGCTGTGCATTACCTCATTTACAGCTCGCAACTGATCCAATTGATAGAAACTAACAACAATATTCCCATTTTAAAGATGAGCAAATTGAGCCAGAGAGGTGAAGTCACTTGCACAAGGTCACATACTAATGGAGCCAGGATTCAAATCTGGGCTTCTCTATCACCTTAGCCATATTCACACACACACACACACACACACACAGTATATACCCAGCTTCCAATGGCTATGGCTCTGCTTTGAAATAGTCACCTAGAGCCGATAAGTTACTCTTAAGAAAAATGGCCCAATAGAACTCGCATTCAAGAAAGTGCTGCCTTCCCTGATCAGATCACTCTTTCATCTGCCGTGGCATGACTTCCTAGGAATCATAAGAAAGTTCTTATTATGTGTAGTTGGCAAAAGCTTAAGCCTTTGATCATCAACATCCTAAAAAGGGCACCAGAGATAGTCCATTAAAATATTCCTTTATTTTGAAGACTAGGGATAACTAAAGATTAAGAACGACCTAAAGGGGGTCAAAAGGTATAAACTTGCAGTTATAAAATAAGTCCCGGGGATGTAATGTACAGCATAGTGACTCTTAATACTGTGCTGCATATTTGGAAGTTGCTGAGAGTAGATCTTAAAAGTTCTCATCACAATGAAAAACAGGTTTTGTAATGATGTGACAGACGGTTAACTAGACCTGAGATCATTTTGTAATATACAAATAGCAAATCATGTTGTACACCTGAAACTAGTTATGTCCATTATACCCAAATTAAAATTACCACATACACAAAAAAAGATTAATTGAATCATACACAATGCTCTACTAGAACAAGAAACGAAAAGCAACAGGACTGTTGTCTCATCTGCACACATCCATCTTATGCATGTTTAAGACACTTTATAACTTAAGAGTTTCAATGTTTCTTTCCACTATGGGAATAAAATAACTACATCCTAAAAAGGTGTCAAGAAAAGAAATCTGCAATTCCTTCATTGTATCTGACAGTTTTGTTACACCTGAGGATGCTATTTTAAAGACCTTTAGAAAGTCTGGGGCCGGCCTGGTGGCTTAGGTGGTTGTTGCGCCGTGCTCCTAACACCGAGGTTGCCGGTTTGATTCCCACATGGGCCAGTGAGCTACGTCCTCTACACCTAAGGTTGTGAACAACGCTATCCCTGGAGCTGGGCTGCCCTGCGCAGCCAGAGGTTGGTGTGAGCTGCCGTGAGTGGCTGATGACCGGCGACCGGCTGCCTCATTCAGAGGGGAGCACAAGGCTCATAATACCAGCATGGGCCAGGGAACTGTGCCCTACACAACTAGACTGAGAAACAACAGCTTGAAACGGAGTGGGGGGATGGGGGGGGGCGGAGGAAGGGGGGGGAAAAGTCTTGTTTCCAATTTTTCACTAATTCATACTATACTGCAATCAAATCTTCAAATGTAAATCTTGTGCCCTTGTACAAATACTTCTAAGATTTTATGTAATAGAAATGCTGTATTGAAGCATGACCATTTAAAATTGAGACAATTCCAAATTCTCATGCTAATAAATTTATCTTACAATCAATATTTTAAAGGGAAATCATTTTAGTTTGAACCATACCGTTCACACTTACGAAAAATTCAGCAATGTATTAATATGATTCTAGACGCCACGCCTAGTTTTCCACAAATGAAAATCATCTAAACTCCGCTTATCTAAGTCTCTTCCTTCGTCTATAACCCCCACCACAAACCTATTTCCTATACGAGTTAGCCTAAAATTCAACTCCAGGAAATATTCTTGACAAAAACCATTGGGTTCTTCTTTGATTATTGGGGTTTGTTTCTTCAGCATCTGTATAAATACATGCACTATATTCTTTACAGCTTGGTATTTCTTTGTTATTCCTTATGTGTCCCAGGATGTCATAACACACTACAGGACTTCATACAGCTGTCAGCTGTCTCCCTTGGGGCTCTACGATCCTTCTTAGAACACGCACACCAGAAGACTTTGCTTTACCATGAAACTCTTGACTATGGAGATTTGCAATAGGGGTCTTTCCTGCACGGCTTGGTCGGGTCACTTCTGTGGCTATTCCTCAGTGGTGAACACCACTTAAGATTATTTCATTCTTCAGTATTTCCAAGCCATCAGAACAGTGCCTCTTTTGGGAAAGTGCCATACTTCCCAGCCTGCCAGTGTTATGCAATTCCCATACACCAAGAATTCCAGAGGGACACTTTGAGGGCTATCTCACTTTAGTAACTGGATATCGTGTTTCCCTGAAAATAAGACCTAGCCGGACAATCAGCTCTAATGCGTCTTTTGGAGCAAAAATTAACATAAGACCCGGTATTATGTTTCATATTATTTATATTATATATTATATTATAAAGACCCGGTCTTATATTATAGTAAAATAAGACCGGGTCTTATATTAATTTTTGCTCCAAAAGACACACTAGAGCCGACTGTCCGGCTAGGTCTTGTTTTCAGGGAAACGCGGTAGACCAGCTGCATGAGTGCTGACAGTGACCATCAGCTCTGCTCAGTGTTAGCACCAATTTATTTTGTCAGTCTGATCCTTAGAGTAAAACCGATACATTAATCTTAACCAATTTTTTTAAAGATAGGATCTAAATATTTTATATTTAGAGAACATATAATGTTCTTCTGAATAATATACTTGGGGGGGGGGGTGTCTGGTGGTGATAAGGACCTTTTTAATGATTAGACTAAATCTAATGTGTAATTGCCCAGATCTGCCCCACTGCATATAATTATTTGTTTTCTGGGCCTCGTTCCAGAAAGATTTTATGCTGCTTACAAAGTACACATAACCTAGAAAGATAAAACAAAGGAGGTGAAGAAATAAGAGCAAAGGGACCCGAGTAGAAAAGACAAGATGAAGCCAGAAATGCTATTACACAAATTTGGCTCTAAGCTCTCTAGCAGCTAATTAAAAGGAAAATCAGTTGTGAGATTTACCATGTCTATAAGAAAAATTCTTTCATCTACTTAGTAAAAACTACGCTTCGTGGGACGGACCCCAGAGAGCCACTTCTGAGTGTCCTCAGGATGCACATAAGAGGCAACATCATCCTTTGAGCCGAAGGCCAACAAGCACAGCCGGAGCCTGCGTCTCAGCCCAGAAGATCCAGAAGACCGCGGCTGTGAGAAAAGCTCGGAGACAAAAACTATGTCACAGCCTCATTTTGCTGCGCCAAAGCAAAATCATCTTTCTACCACAGTGATGAATGCTATTGGTGCTTTTGTTTTCTTGATTTGGGGAAGGGAGGGAGGTAACAAATCCAACATGACGCCTAAGAAGAAACTTAAAAGTTGTGCAAAGTGTGGAAAAGGAATGGTGGTCAGCAGAGAAGGGCCGAAAGGACCAAAATCTAACAGGAAGAAGGGGCAAAGACCAGCAGAATCACTCTGCAGACAGAGCAACGTTGTGCACGAGCCTGCAAACAGAAGCCGCAGAGCCTGTCAAATGGAAAAAGCAGTGTAGAAGCAGACCAAGCACAGGAGGGGGTGCCCCGGACCGACACGGTGACGTGCACTCTTGGCAATAGCACCTTAATAAAACGCTGACTCATCAGAGGTCTGAAGCTTGATGGAGGCATTTTGAATACAGCTCAATTCCCTCTGCTCCAATCCCACGTCCACCTGGCATCTCCCTGACCACCAATTACTTTTGAAAGAAATTTTCCTCTGGCAACATCAGTCACCTCGAGTAAACATCCTGTCCACTTGACAGTCATTAAACTGGCTCTGCTACAAATCCTTCTTCTATGGGTTGAGCATATACAGTGAGCCATGTTTTCAGGATTTGGACACTCAGATAAGCAGAGAACTTCATGTTTACTTACAAAACTAAGAAGCCAGAACAATGGGTTGTGATAAGCCTCTTCCATCTGTGAATTTAAGTCTCGGAGATGGAACTTGGAAAAACTCATCAGCGTGACCTTTTCTGTAACACATTCTTTGCCTTTAAGTTAATGGTCAGATGCATTATCTTGAGCCCTTTTCCCTAAACCTTCAGAGGTGAAGGACATTCACAGGACACAAGCTGCTTCCCAGTGGATTTCTGCCAGGTGCTATCGGCAAAACTTCCTTTGGACCTGGTTGGCCGACTCTATGCTATAGCTTGAAAAAAAAACAAAAGAACAAAGCTGCTCAACTGAAAGTTTGCCTAACTGGTGAAGTCTGCCAGTGAGTAATTCCTAATCCTCTATCATGAGGCGATACAAGAATGAGCAAACAGTATAAGGTTAAGCGTATTTACTTTGTGGGGAACAGAATGTAAGACAGCACAGAGGCATGGAGACGAGCATACCAGCCAACACCAGACTCCAGGAACCTGGGAGGATGCCAGTGTTTTCCTTGGGCTTGTGAAATAGATACTCCTGGGTCTTTTTGTTTTGTTTGAATGGATTTTGGTCTGGAACTGGAACAAAGTTTACTCAACTCCATGACCTGAAAAGAATATTGAAGTCTTCAAAAAAGAAAAAAAAAGGCAAAGAAGCTCTTTTCCCATAACTTAGTGATCAAGGCCTCTTAGAGGTAATAAAAGTGCGATGAATTACCTACTTTGAAATTGTCTACTGACAAGAGCTGCACCCACAGTAAGAAATCCTCAGAAAGACGAAGAGACTCCATGAAACACTCATCTGATCTAAAACTCCCTTTCAACTCATACTGTTTCTTCAAGAGCATTTTCCCCTAGCTAAGACCTGAGGAACTGCTCACATTTCTTGCATCTTCCATCAGCAGAAAGTTAGCAATTTTAAGGTTACACTTGTTTTGGAGACTTCTGGGAAGACTCTAAAGACGCTATCAAAATTATGAAGAAAACAGCACTTGGGGTAACTTCTGCCAACCCCAAAGCAAGCTGCCAGGTCCATCCAGCTACGGATGATGCTGTCTGCCAATTCCAGCTCTTGCTCTGCTCACTAGCTGCCAATTGCCTCTTCCCTACTGTTGGAGCATTTCTGAAAGGAGCATTTCCTGTCATTTATAAACTTGAAGTTTGCCAATTCAATATGGCATGAGCCAGCTGCTGGGCAGGAACTAGACAGTTTTTGTCTGTTGGAAGAACCAACTCTTTGGCTCTCTGGGAAAAATCAACCTGGCAGGTTCCAGGAAGAAGGGTATGTTGTCGGGGGAGGGGTGGGCAACGTTCTGGAAGGAGCAGAGGCAAGGGATGTATCCAAGGCAAGAGGCATCCATTCCACTTTCATGTTACAAAGCAGAAGTGAGAAAACATGAGGAGAAAAATGAAACAACTGTAAAAGAAAGAGGAAGCAGTGCATAAAAATAGAGTCAGATTCTTTGAAACATTTGGTCATCAAAACGTACTCCTTGCCAGGCAATACGCATTTAAAGTAAAAGCAGAGATTTACTGCTAACCTACAGGGCATCGAGGAGAGAGACAATCTTAGTAAGCTTTTCTGTGAGAGCGTCTAAGGCCAGCAAGCTTCTGAGCAGCAGCTGTGGATGCCAGACCTTGATGGAGGGTAACCACCAAGGGTTGAGAGCAAATATCTGCCAACCTTCAATCCTCTAGTCTGGGTTTGTAAACTGTCATCACAGACCTTCAAGACAATGTTCTTCAGCAAGAAGGAAAGTGAAGCCAAAGAGAATCCAAGGACCATACGAAGCAATGGTAAGCAAAAAAGAAAGTGGTGACCGCTTATTAGTGATTTGGGTTTAGAAAAGGAACAAAGTCTAATAATAGACAGTAAGGCAAAGCTATTCCAAAACTAAGTATGCCTCCCCCATGAAGTTACAGACTAAAAGAAAACCTGTTAAAGAATTGTTCTCTGAAAAATTAAACCAGAAAATTACCTGACAGCTATTTGGAAGTAAAATTTACTCTAATTGGCATCCAGAGACATAATACAATTCTCTGAAAGTGGTGTTTTCTCTTTATTAGATGAAAATAATCCGCAGGAGTGGAATTAGAACACGGAATTTTCTCCTCCAGAATTAATTTAGAGTCTGCTCTTTTTTTAGAGGGTGGGGGAGGTGGGTAAAGGGGTAGAGGGAGAGCTTAACACTTACCTCTTGCCTCCCAGGCTTTGAGAGATTCCTTTAACATGTAATATGCTAAATCTAGGGTGGGCCCAGTCAAAGAACCGTCCTCGGCACCTAGTCACCTATTTAGTTATTGACTCCATTCCCCAGCTTCTCTTGCAGGTAGACGTGGCCAGGTGTTATAGTCTAGCAAACATGACACCAGTGGAAGTGTGAAAAGCAGTGTCCTTAAATGAGGTGGCTGCCAATTTTTTGATCCTTCAACCTTCTTGCTGGCTGGAATCAGACTCAATGGCTGGAGCTTGAGCAGTCATGCTGGGCCAGGAGACGGCATTCTAAGCCAATAGGCGCACCAGGCCGAGATGACATGGCAGAACTAACACCAGAACTACCCTTCAACTCTCCTCTTGAAAAAGGAAAACTCATTTAAGCCACATTTTTAAACTTGTAACACACAGCCAAACCTAATCCTGATAACACAGCATGCCAAAATATATTTAGAAGCATGAAAACAGACATGTGGCAGCATCCCACAGAAGGCTTTGGCCTGATAGTTGCCTGTGTGTTGGAATGACAGGTGGTGCAGAGAAAAGGGGGTAAGTTTTTCCACTATACTTTAAAATAATGCCTCAAACAAGTTATAAAAAGGGGCATACATGAGTGGTGTGTGTTTATGCTTATTCCAAATATTGTCTCCCAAGCATTAGTCTTGATAGGAGATATTCTCTCCAACATTTAGGTCCACCCTCCACAGACTAATCAACATTCCTTGCAGAATAGTTCTTGACAGTGAATGGGTAACAAATAGCTCCCGCTGACCTTTACAAAACCAGCTTCCATCTACTCCCACTGAGATTTTGACTCATTTTAAGTTCAAGGTGGGGAACAGCCTCTTAACCAGTTAAGAAACAGAACAGCTGTTGTTAACCTTGGCTACACACTGATGTCATCTATAGAGTTTTCCAGAATAATGACACCTGGGTCTCACCCCCAACCCCCTACCCCAAGGTGTGTGTGTGTGTGGGGGGGGGGGGCTCTAATTCAAAAGGTCTGGGGAAATTCTAATGTAAATAACAAAAAAACAAGTTTTCCTTTTAAGTCAGGGAGAAGGCTCTACTTTACAGAAGGTTGTCAGCTTACAGTGTAAAAGAAAACAGACATAAAGACAGGACTATATGATAAGGGCAAATGTCAGCAATGGATGTTAAACCCCCTGGGTGAAAAACTGTTGAACCAAATACTCACACATTCTCAAAGCACTACTGATTACTTCTTAATCCCAGGTTTTACAGTGGAGAAATTGGACAGACACGACCTTAATCATATGATCAAATTTGACCAATAGTGACACACAGTGACATCATTTGCTCCCCAGTGTGACATACTGAGAAGATATTCCTGCCCCAACAGAAGGTATGATCTGAGCCTAATCGTGTGCAGGCAGTCAAATCCAAATTAGGGGACAAGCTATAAAACCACTAGCCTGGATTTGTCAATGCCATAAAGAAGGGAAAATGGGGGCTGAGGAGGGAGTGCTGTTCAAGACTGGAAAAAAAAGAAGACTAAAAACATGACAACTATATGCAGTGTTTGATCCTAGATTGGATTCTTTATTGAAAACACACAGATATATAGGACAGAATTCGGGTAACTGGAAATTTAAACACAGACTGCCTATTAGATAATAGTATTCTGCCAAATTTCTGATGCTATTGTGGCTAACATCAAGGTGAATGTCCTCAAGAAGAAACGTTCAAAATAGTACAATATTCTCATTAATAAGCACCTATAATTACAAAGTTTGCAAAAATATACACCAGATGTCCAAGAGAAGATCACGCACCTCTATAAGAGGAAAAGACCATTGTGGGCACCTGTTTTTAAAAACCACAAAGGCAAAGATTTCTTCCATTTTGAAGAAGGTAGAAAAATATGTCTCCTTTCCACTGTTAAGTTCTATGGAGAATTCCTGAGACATTCTTTGAGTTCCAAGGCAGAGAGAGAGAGATGAAGTTAAATCTATAGAAAAGTTACAAGATCACACTCATCTTCAGCAAACACATGCAATATCTGCACAATTTGTCGACTATTCCAGCTGGTAGGTGACAGATTTGCATTGAATGGTTTAGGTGGTAACTACTACACCAATATAGGGAGATGTCCGGTATAAAGCTGGGGATTCCATTTTCTTACTGCCTAGCACACATGCAGAGTAAAATGCCCATCGGAACTATGCAGAGAACACGGAATGCTAAGACTGTCCACATTTTATCCCGTTAAGAATGAGAATTTCCCCAAACAAACAAACAAACAAACAAATAAATAAATAAATAAAGAGAATTTCCTTTTCCTGCCCTTGAAACCAGGCCAGTCGGGGTTCTGAGCTCTTGCTCTCTTGCAGTGTTTCCACTTTTTCTGTTGGCAGCTTCCGCATCTTTTCCTGTTCTCACTGACTGTTCCTATGTAATTGGACCTATGTGATTTCATTGTAAAATCTCAGGAGAAGCAAAGACCACCTATTCCAGTGAGATCTTCCTTATAGCTTATTCTTGGCTCACTTTCAATAAAGCCAAGATCACTGACCTCCTCCTCCCGTTCTTAATATAAAACAAAATTGCTACTTAAGTCGCTGACATTTAAAATTGTAAAAGTGCTTCAGAAATATATGTTCTTAATATGATCTCCCTTCTCTTAAACCAATCTTAATTTTTCTAACAACATTGCAACTTAAGACACAGAACCGTGTCATTAAATCAGAAAATTGACTAAATTCAGAGACTATTCCTATTCTTTTATTCGTGTAATGAAAAAATAGCTACCTAGCAATTCAATATAGGCATTTTTTTACTACTGAAGCATCCACTTAAGTGTATAACACAGATGATGCCCAAAATTGTTCTGAAATGCTCCCACTCAGAATGTGAGAGGCTTTACTCATGGGAACATGACATGTAACCAGTAGAGAGAGAGAAAAGAGTTAAAGTGACAGTTCATTTTACAAACTGGGAAAGTGAGGAACAGAGAAGTGAAGTGATTTGCTCAAAGAGAAACCTAGGTTAGGGCAGTGAGCGGAAATGTAGATTAGATGAGAGCTTCCCTAGCACAGAGTCCCTTTAAATCATCAGCTCCTTTCAGCTTTCAATAAACGTCATTTTGCACAAAACTATCAGAGATAAGTCTGCCCTCAACGCAATCATATTACAAATGCATCTATTTCTAATAAAGACACTAGCAGGCATATTAGAGGTCAAGTCCATGTACTCTCAAATTCCTATTTTAGGTTCACTTTTATCCTCTTCTTAAACTTTTTATATTATTGAATTCTGTGAAAACTAGAAACAGTTGACCTGAAAGACGAGTCCTTCCTTAGAGAGAATTCATCTGGTTCAGTTTCTTCATTGGGCCGGTGAGACAACAAACTGAGAGCAAAGAGGAGACTGACCCGCAGTGATGCAAACCCTGGGCTCTCAACTCTTTCGCATCAACGTGCAGATGCGTCAGCTACCTCCCAGCACCGTTAGCTGTGGGGGGAAGCTTCCTTTAACGCATGAAACTAGTCACACTTGACACAAAGCTGGAATTCTTAGGCCTATCCTTAGATTAATAGGCTTGTTGTATGGTTTTCAGGCCCAAACATGTTCAAGGGACAGATGAGTTGCAGGGGAAGATGCAAAGGCTGATAAGAAGAGGGCAAAAGCTCAGAACACCTAGCAGTCTCATGGTTTCAAGGATAGGCAGGGCAAGTCTCATTCTTACAAGGATAAAATATGGATAATCTCAGCAACCTGTGCCCTCTGTAAAATTCCAGGGACATTTTACTCTCCACGTATCCTAGACAGTGGGATCATGGGACCCCCCCCCAACCTATTCCACCTGGATATGTCCCTAAATTGGGGTAGGAGATACCACTCAAATGTTACATGACAAGGAGAAAACCAAACAGGAAGGGGGAGATGTAAAAAGAAGTCATGAAAGAAGATCCTTGAGTGCTGTTAATTTTAGTTCACATGATTGTCTACCCCCAATCATCACTGATAATACAACTGACTTATGAACTACTTTGAAAAAGAATTATTACACAAGATGCCTGCTATGCTGCAATTATTTTCAGACTATCACTGGTCTATTTCTGACTTCAGGGAAAATGCTATTCTCAAAAAGCAAATATAAAAATAAGATTTATTTCTTAATAATTTATACCTGTTTACAAAATAAATAAAAGCTATTGAATGTTTGCACACACACATGCACAAAACTATGTCTTTTGATATTTGAAAGCACATGTTGACAACTCTACCACCCAAAAACTTCAAAAGAAATAATGCACGTTGTCTGTCTCCGAAGAACTAGGTAAGGTTCTAGTGACCAGACCTGGAAAGCATGTGATGCTAAACTGATGCTAGATCGCAGGGAACAATTTCCTGATTTTTCCCAGTACACATCTCATGTCACACTACCCGAAGGCAACAAAGTCTATGTCCCACTCAACCATAAAGAAAGCCGAGGCATATCATCTTACCTCAAACTGTGGGTAAGGAGGAGTCATAGCTGAAGGGGGCCCTGAGGTGGGAGGCGGCATCCCCGAAGTGGGTGGGAACAGACCCAAGGCATTCAGATTTAATCCAGGAATTAAATGTGCTTGAAGCTGCAACAGGAAAAAGGTCCCTTCGTTTTACAATGAAAAGATCAAGGGTCACTGAGCATTCAGTAAGTGAAAATAGTCAGATTGTGGCTTCTTGCCTGGTAGAGAAAAAATCATTGTATTAAAAATCAAATTTTAGAACCAAGGTGCTCCCGTGTGACTCCACTTGAGTACAGAGTTTATATCTGTTTCTGTTTCTTGGTATTTTAAAATCCGTGTGCTTGTTTGCCCCCCTCCTTGATCTAAAGCCACATGGGGTTTCTCTAAGCAGGGAACACAGCTTCCCTTTTCTTTACGACCAGCTGACAGCGCTCAGACAAATGTGTCCTCTGCATACTGTGGGCACACGGTGAATACAGACTGGAAATTATGCATCAGTGGAAGAAGTCAGCAAGCAAGGTTTGTCCACTAAAAAGCAAGCCAGATACTATATAGAACCAGCTATTACGAGATCGTTACTCCTTGGGTAAAATTTGGCAGTCATGGGTCTAAGGCCCTAAAACAAAGCCAAGGTGTTTGGAAATCAGGTGCCATCTGCATGTGACGGCTGCAATTGCACGTATCTTTGGAGTGGATCCAGGAGCCCACAAAGGGGATTTTTGTTGTGGTTTAATTTTCTAAGGGTTGAAGAAGTAAGGTGGAGGTTAGAAAATTAGTTGAGACTTGAGCATACTTGAGAATCTTTTAAGAAGTCCCAATTGACTCAAACATTTGGATGAGCAGTGATACCGTGAAGGCAGACAAGCAGTCAAGTGGGGTAAACGATTAGCATTCTCGGCTCTTCTGACAAACGTATCATTTTCACATTTTCCTTCTTTGAGATGTAATGTTTCAGGTGACAGGCCCAGCTGAATATTTTTTCAATCACTTACTTGAAAATTCAAGATGTAGTTTTGAAACATTACATCTTCAGTACCAGTCCATCCATTAAGGAATGTTGGCAATTCACTTTTGTCTTAGTTGTCCTACACAGATGATTTTTTATCTCCAAGGTTTATGAGTAACCAAGTAAGTTTTCAATTTGTATTCATAACAGCTTTTACATACACTGTATCTACTGTAATTCTAATAAGCATGCAACGTAGGCAGTAGTCCCATTTTACAGAAGAGGAAACTGATGCTTAGAGAGACCAAATAACATGTCCAAGAGAATAGAGCTGCAGCTAATAAATGGTTGAGATGGGATTCAGACCCAGTTTACACACTTCTGAAGCCCACAAGCTTACTATACTTATCTCCCTCAAATTAACCTTGTGCAGGAGACAGCAACCTTTTTTAGGTTGTATGTATTAGCCTTACCTCACGGATGAGAAAGCTAAGTCTCAAAGACTGAATAATTTGCTAAAATCACAGAGATAGTCAAACCTAATGTCAAAGCCTGTGTCTTCCCAACTCTCCCCAGACACTCACTACGGTGCTAAAAATCAATGAGAAACTCCATCTAATGATGACACCATTAAAGAAATCAATATTAATGCAACTGAAAACGTCTTATAACTATTCATCAAAAGAAAAGACACATCCTTCATATTAAAACTAACATTCATAGAAGCAATATCGTTTTCGTAAGACTCCCTGATTTTTTTCATGATCTCTTCCTCAGCCTTGGCACATGTTTCCACACTGCCTTTCACTGTAATGGTTCGCTCCGGGTTGTACAGCGTCAATTCCTGCAACCTGCAGGTTGAAAACGAGAGGAAAGAAAGAGAATGGAAATTACAGGAGGAAGACAGTTAATGATAGTTCAGCCACAGATGGCAATTAAAACCCAAATGTGGAGGCTGGCAGTATGTAAAAGTGAGGGGTTAGACGTGAGGAAAAATGAGTCAGCTCCCAAAGATGTGAAGCGCAGAACAGGAGAGGAAATACTTCCCCCTCCTACCTTCTCAATAAAATGACTGGGTGTACATAGTTCAACTAAGCCCCTGTTTTAAACAGTGTATTTCTTGACCACTTACATTTGAACCATTTTCACAATTTAAAAGTGGAATATAAAGAAAATGAATGGAGGGATGTACAGTTTTAGCAGAAACCAAGAACCAGATGCACACAACCTTTAGCGAGTACGTTCCTCGTCTGCACTGACTAATTCTAGGCATAATCGGCATTCTCACACAATTGCATTATTTTCTGGGTCACCAAGCAAGGAATAAGCATGGAAACAGTCCAAAAGGGCAAACCAGAATTCATGTGTCTAAACTTAACTTTTTGCCAGTCATTTTAGAATTTAAATCAAAGCAGGCTGAAGGAAATCATGTAAATCAATCCATCTTGACTAAATTTTTAAAAAAATGGTCGCTTGAAGACCATTCAGACAACTAAAAAGTTAGAATGCAGCAGTAATAGTCCCTGCTTAACCCAGGTGCTGCTGAAGCTTCAAAATCCACTTAGATGACACGTGAGCCAGTCAACAGCCTTGAGAGGGAATGCGGGGGAGCTACTTACCATGGAAAATAAGATTAAGGACATAGATGGAAAGGATACGGAATATTGGTTTAGCTCTCCTTCATATTCCTAGAGTTACAATTCTCATTTTCACTACTAGCAGAATATCTTAAGCTAAACTTGAGCCAGAGGAACGGGATATTATTCCTTTTTCCCCCTACAAGTTGCTAAATATGTACACATCTACACAATAAGACTATTTGTCTTAGACCACTTACAGAAGTGCATTTCTAATCTCCAGTCCCAACCCACCTCTCCCCCGCCAAGGATGTTATATTACAGTTTTTGAAATAGCTGCTTCTAGAATAGCTTTTAAGATTTTTTTTCACTTAAAACCTTCCCCTTTCTGAACGTAAACTTTGAGACAGGGTAGGATCATTTATTATATTTACCACTTTGTGAGGTTTTTTTTCCCTTTTCTTTCTTTACAACCAAGCAGGACTTTCCTACTTCCTTACCACCTCTTTATCTGAAAACTCCTTGCTACACAAACATGCTGCCTCAGTCTTTCCCTACCATTCTTCCTTAGTTCATCAGTCTCTTCCCACCTGATCTTTTTTGGACACTCCGATGGAAACTAAGTAGTCATCCTCAGATGAAGAAAAACCTTCCATATAATTCCACAGCATTCGTGGACCCTAGGTGTGGTAGCCAGCCTCCAGGACGAGCCCCTGCCCAGTGACGTGCAGTTCTCTCCCACCCGGAACAGAGCTGACTTGTGTAAGCACCATTAGAAGAATACAGAGTGTGACTTCTGAGGCCGTCTGTTAGAAAAGACATCGCTGCTTGCACCTTGGTCTCTTGGACCGTCCACTCTGGGAGAAGAGAGCTGCCCTGTCTTGAGGACACCCCAGCAGCCGTGTGGGGAGGTCCCTGTGGTGTAAAACTGAGGCCTCACACGAACAGCCAGCATTGACTTGTCAGCAACATGACACCTGAGCCAGGCCACCCGGTTAAGTTGCTTCTGAAGTCCTGATGCATAGAAACGAGGTGACCAATAAATGTTTACTATTGTCTTAAGCTGCCAAATGTTGGGATAATTAGTCACACAGCAGTGGATAATAAACTGGGTTATGTACTCTGACTTTGCAAGTATATGTCAGAAAACTTAGCCAAAACTTCAACTAGGAAATAGGAATGGAAACTATTTAGTGCTTCCTGCCTCTTTAGTGGGAATAGCTAATACTTTCAATATAGGTTAGAAACAGATAGTAGATAGTAGACTGAGTTTGAGAAACAAAGTATAAGTATGGCACTACAGGCTAGCTCAAACAGCTGTAAAACTAAGCTTAATATGTAACCTACAGCTTAAAAACAGTGTTTGAAATTTTTCAAAAGAAAACAAAACAGCTATAAAATTGGAGAAGCTATGCTTAATATGTAACCCACAGGGTAAAAATATTTGAAAATTTTCTAATTCAAACGAAATTGTAAGGCAGCACTTACGGAGATATCGTGATTTTAGTGTCTGTGTCTTGTTCAATTTTTTTAAGATTTCTTCCTTCCTTACCAATAAGACGGCCTACAAAGTTATTATGGGCTAAAATCTTCAAGGGAATCTCTTCCGTGCTGTAAATTAAAAAAAAGAATGGTCATGAAACTAAGGTAAGGAAATGTCCTCTTTGGTAGAAAGACAATATTCATTCATTAAACATTTACCTCCTACCTACCATAGAGGAAGCATCATGCGAGGGAGAGTTTAAAGCTTACTGACCATTAGCCTACATTCTAGCAGTGCCTGAATAGAGGGGGTGAAGAAACATTAACAGGTATCTGGATAGAAGTTAATCTTTAAAAGTTTTCTTTTATTCATCTCAGGGAATATCTTCCAATGATGGATTCTGTTAGCTCTCTGAAAACACTGCCTACTCAAATCCATATTCCTAAACCCCCAATACCAGAACACAATGTACAAATGCAAAATAGTATGTTTTTAGTATAAATTTTAAAATACATACCTGGCGAAACATGCACAATTTATACAAGGGAACAGAAGAAACTCGACAGTGGTTACTCTTTAGGGGAAGAACGTAAGAGCAGGAAGCAAGGGCTTCGTGTTTCATTTTGTACCTTTCTGAATTTCCAAGGCATAGACACGTACATATCACTGTTTAAAAGGTCATTGGGGTTATCTGGATGATGGGCTTTTTCTTTATTTTTCTCTATACTAAAAAAGAATTAAAATCTTATAGCACCACATAACACCTCATAACTAAAAATACATTTACTGTTTTAAAGGTCCCTACAAATTAAATGTTGGTGATTACGTCTCCGGGGACTTTACCCTGGAGTCTACTTTTTTGCGTAGCACTGGGCTGAATGCTAAAAGCACAAAACCCAACCTCCACTCACAGTTTCTGTGGAAAAGATATTTAGAGTTCCAACCTGGAACATCCAAATAAATCCCCAGTTTACCTTAGCGCGAGATTAGGGATTTCCCCCACCTCCTGACTCCCTGCTGCTGCTGCCGGGTGGGCGGGGCAGATGATGGGAACAGAACCCCCATGAACTCAGAGTAAGAGTGAGGAGTTGGGGCCCTGCCTTGGCTAAATCCCAGAGATACTTCCTGGTCCTCAGGTGGGCTTCTCATGTTCCCCAGTCGCCTTCTTCTACAGCCAGACTTACCCCATTACCACCACTCACCCCATATCCAAACATGAGTGAAAATAAAATATTTTAAGGACTTATGCTTTACAACCAAATCAGTAGTGCCAACCTCTGTAGCTCATTGGGACAGCAAGTCCTTCTGTTTGTTGTCAATCCCCAAGGATGGTGTCATAGAAAGCCACAACAAAACAGCACGAATATCAACCTCTTCATCGGTTCATCCTCTTTACTCACAATTTTATATCTTGAGCTTCCTTATGCATAATCTCCAGAATAGACTTACAAGCCGCAGAGGTGCCTTCGGGGGTAGAGAGGATAGTAATGGACTTCTCAGCAGCACCTGCGTTCTCTTTACGATGGACATCGATTCTTCGGGAGGGCACAAGGAGAGAGGAAAACAAGAGCTGTACACGCATTCGCAAGAGTCTATAATGACCAATTTCCAAGTCATAGGACTTCTGGGCAGAGCGGATGACTCACTTCCCTCAAGAGCATAAGCTCTTGATAAACTGTCAACATGGGTGCCCTAGAGATGAATTTTAATTCCAGGAACACTCCTCTGTCTTCCCTCAATCTGACCAAGCAGGGACATCTTTTCATTCTGCCCCTCCATATCTGCTTAACGCTTCCCTTTAGGTGACAGAGAACAAACATCTCATGTCAGCGAGCCTTCAGACAAAGGCTTCCTTCTGTTCTAAAACAAATAGGAACTGGAACTCATGCCAAGAGGGCTGCAGTTGGAATCCTACGAGCCAGGCTGAACTCCCTGGTCTACACAGTTTCTCTCACTATTCATCATCTGAGATTTCGCTCATCTGGTTCCTTTTGCAAGGCTCTTCCTACATTTTACCTCCTTCACAGTGGAAGGTCAGTAACCAAGTGACAGGAAAGGACCCCAAAGAGATGGCAATTCTACTTCAAAGGAATGCAAATGGCCAATCAACACAAAATGTTAAACCTCACTAGTAAGTAGATACACAGCAATTAAAGTAAGGTGTATTTTCTTCCAGCCCTGCAAATATTTTGACAGATAAAGTTTGGCAAGAGGATGGGTAACTGGGCATACCCATAGGTTTGGTGGGAGGGTCAAACAAATTGGCAGAACCTATCAAAGCTAAAATGCTTATCACCTTTTGACTCAAGAATTCTATTTCTCGTAACGTCTCCTACGTGGGTCAAGAGTGGTGCTTTCACCCTCGGCACTATTGACGTTTGGACCAGCTTAATTCTTTGTTGTAGGGTCTGTCCTGTGCACTGTAGCATGTTTAACAGCATCCCTGGCCTCTGCCCACTAGATGCCTACACCATATCCCTGTTCCAATTGTGACAACCAAAAATGTCTCCAGAAATTGCAATATCCAAAAGGGCAGGGGTGGGGAGAGTCAGCTGTGGTTGAAAACCACTGGCTTAGGAATGTTCACTGGAGCACTATTTACAGTAGAAAGATAATTGGGAATTACTTTAAATGCCCACCAGGAAGATATGGTTAAGTAACAGTGTATCCATACAGCTGTTTAAAAACATGTGGTACCAGGTACCAACATGGTACGAAGTCCTTGATCTCCCATGAAAAAACGCAATACATACCATGCTGAGATTTCTCCTTTAAAGCTACACTTGTTTGTAGGCACAAGGAAGAAGTCCTAGAAAGATACAGCCTCAGCTTAACAATGACTACCTCAGGAGCTGAGATGAAGACGGGGAACTCTTTGGTTTTTTCATTTGCAGACTTGTACATTTTGCATTGAATGCAAAACAAGTCTGCTATTGCTGGAAAAGTACAAGAAAGAAATCAACTATCCAAAAAAGTGTGTTCAGAGAAAATTAGACACCTGTGAGTCCCTTTGGCCACTCAAACACAAGAAAATAAAGCCATGGGAATGACCACTTCATCACACCGATTAAATCGAGGTTTGGATTTCATTTTCCTAAATATTTAGTTGAAAACTGAAGAGACAGTTCAGAAGTAAAACCTATCACTAAAAATAAGGATAATGGGGCAGCCGGATGGTTCAGCTGGTTAGAGCACGAACCCTCAGCAACAAGGTTGCTGGTTCAATTCCCTCATGGGATGGTGGGCTGCGTCCCCTGCAACTAAAGATTGAAATGGCGACTGGACTTGGAGCTGAGCTGCGCCCTCCACAACTAGATTGAAGGACAACGGCTTGGACCTGATGGGCCCTGGGAAAACACTGTTCCCCAGTAAGTCTTTTTTAAAAATGTTAAATGAATGAATGAATGAATTACTGTAGAAATGAAACAAATAAGGGCTAACTAGAAATAACCAATAAAACACAGTGCCTTAGATAATAGCCCCAATCTCAGAACCATTTTTCCAGCCACTGTTTCAATCCCTGGTCACTGTTAAGTATTGCTTATCTTCCAGTAGGTAACATGTTGAACTCCCTCCTTCCAGTTTATTTCCACCTGTTCAGTGTTAAGGATTACTCAACTCTGATCCTCTGAGAGAAGGGACTGTTGCTTTACAGATTAGGGTAACCCTCTGAGGTCATTCCAGAAACAGAGGATCTGATAATGACTAGTTCAATGGCAAGAATTAATTAAATCCACTGGCAGAGCTCTGCAAATGAATCGTCAGATATAACAAAAATTGCTTCCCTTCCCTCTTCATCCTCCATCTTCCTGCCTGAAATAAAACAGTTCAATTTAAATCACAGAAACTCTTTCCTCTGACAAGGAAATGAATATCCTTAAAAGGAACACCTCTAATCTGCCACTTAACAAGGAAGGAAAACCATTTAATAATTAGTTTCTGCAGGTAATGGTGGATCAAGGGAGGCAAGAAACCCTTTGACTTTAAGATTAAAACCAGTCAATTTAACAATAAAACTGATTGAGGCTATGGTTCAACTGTCTTCCCCACCTGCTACTTTATGAGGTCAAGGCCACTGATTTGGCACAAAGGTAACCAACACCCAACATCTCCTGCTTCAAAGCAGGGGAAGGCAGGGTTAGACGCCACTCTGCAGGTGGAGTGGGCACGCCACCACCCTAAACACAGTTCTTTTCGGTTCTGCGTGAGGAATCAGTCGGCTAGTTCACTGAATGCAGGCACAGTGTCTATGATGAATCTGCACATGGTACAAACAGCACCATAGTTGTACTTTCAGAAAAGACTCTCCTTAATTCCTTGGACCACATCAAATGAAATCCACTTCCCTACTAAATTTAAAAGGCAAGACTCTCCACAGTCCTATCTCTGTAGCTGGCCCCAGGCCATTTCCCTACGCTTTGGTGTAGAGTGACACAAGAGAGGTTTGTACACAGCCTCTTCTCCCTGGAACACTCACAGCTCTTCAGGAAACATGGCTGTCACAATCCCCAGGTACTCCACGGAAGTAGGGGTGGAGAGAGAGGTCATCACCAAGCTTCTTTGGGTCAAAAATAGTAGCATACAGCATAACAGGGTGGCTAATAAAGCAAAGCAACTAGTATGTGAAGCATTGGAGTTACATTTCACTCATTTGCCAAATACGAGAGCCCTTCTGCATATCAGGCCACGTGCTCAGCACTGGGGCCACCGTGGGAAATCCTAACAAACAACTCCTGCTTTCTGTGCCTGAAAAGTTAGCTCCAATGTTTAACCAAGAATCTCCCAACCCCTAGAATGTGCAAATTAAAATTCCCAATTCACATCCTGAAGAAAAAGCCATCTGGCTACATGGCTTAATCATGAGATAAATCTAGACCAGGAGCTGACGATTCTTTACTCAAGTAAAGCAAGGCTGAAAAACTGTGTCTGTATTGGACTCAGAAAATCACTTCCAAAAACAAAAAGGCAGGTATCACTGGGTATTGGAGGCATAGAGAACAACCTAGAAGTGGCCCTTTAGTTCGCCAGGGCCTCCCCTGTCACAAGTGGATTCGGTATCATTTGTTTTCTATTAATGTGTGAAAATTTGAGCTCCCCTTTGAGATAAAGGTTTAGCCCCAGATTTTTATGAAACGAACACTAAGGTATCGATCACAAGGTTCGCCCTGATTCCCAAGCACTGACAAGAAGGGATCATAACCATTTTCAGACGAACACCCAGCACCAGAACAACATACTTTGTTATTAAGATTCGAAGGGGAAAACACGAACACCCACCACACACCCGGGAATACTCACTTAGACTGGGTCTGTTTGGTGATATTCCGAATGGTGGCACCTTCTTTTCCTATAATGGCTCCCACAAACTGGGTGGGAACCAGCAGGCGTAAGGGCAAGTCACATGGTTTCTGCTTGGACCCCGATCCTGGAGACCCCTGCCTCGATGAGCCTCTCTGTCCAAACCCCCGGCGACCTCGAGGCTGCTGAGAGGGGTTCTGCTGGGCAGCCATTTCATCCGGGATGTAGGCCACTTTCAACGTGAAGTTCTCCAACTGGAATCCATTCAGTTTGTCTAACGCTCTGAAAGGTGACAAAGAGCAAGGGGGCGCTAAAGAGAAATTGAGCTATATAATAAACCTTCCAGCAAGAGCAATACTCACCTTTTCCACTCAGGATCACTGGCTCTAGAACTTCTGAATAAAGCCACCGAACAAGTAGCAAACCCAGAACACACTTAATACTCCACCCCACCAACACACACACACACACACACACACACACACACACACACTTTTCCTTTGAAGTACACACAGGAAAGACCAACAATTTTCTAAAGGAAACATATATTTGCCATCTTCCAATAAAAAAATCGAAAGTAAAAAATACTATTTGTCAAACTTTTAAATTTATTTTTTATTGAGGTACAATTGACATACATTACATTAGTGTCAGGTGTACAAGATAAGGAATCGACATTTGTATGTATTGTAAACTGATCACCACCATAAGTTACCATATATGGTTACAGATTTTCTTTTATTGTGATGAGAACTTTTAAGTTCTATTCTCTTAGTAACTTTCAAATATACACTATAGTATTATTAACTGTAGCCACCATTCTATACATTACATCCCCTTGATTTTTTATGATTAGAAAGTTTGTACGTTTTGACTCTCTTGACTTATTTCATCCACCCCCAACCCCCACCTTTGGCATCCACCAATCTGTTCTCTGAATCTATGAACTTGTTTTTGTTTGTTTGTTTTGTTGTTTTTTTTAAATTCCACATATAATTGAGATCATACAGTATTTGTCTTTCTCTGTCTGACCTCTAACATTTCACTTAGCATATGTCCTCAAGGTCCATCCATGTTATGGTAAATGGCAAGATTTCATTCTTTTTCATGGCTGAATACTATTCCATAGAGAGAAGAGAAGAGAAGAGAAAAGGGATAGCTTTTCTTTATCCATTCATCCATCAATGGACACTCAGTTGTTTCCATGCCTTTGGCTATTGTAAACAATGCTGCAATTGAACTTCAACAAGTTCTTACCAAAGAGGTTAGTAACAACTTAGGAGTACCCAAACAGCAAGAGAAGTGAGTGGGCTGTCCTTGTCCGGGCTAGTCTTTCCAAATCAGAAGGTAAAAGATGTTAGCAATATATACCTCCCTCATTTCACCCTCTTACAAAATACAAATATTAAAACATTTTCAGCATCAAAGGACTCTCTCTAAACCACTCATGGGAGATTGGTAGGATTTAACTCAGGATAATCAATCACTCAATAAATTCTCAGTACCTATTATGAGCCAGTTCCTGAGAAAACAGCAGCCCCTGACCTTGTGATCTGAGAGACGGGGATAATGAACCAGAAAAAGCAAGTGAAGCTATTTTCTACCTTATCTATTTAACCTATCCATCCATGCATCCATTCATCCATCCATCCCTCTATTTTGAGGACCTTTCCTTTTTTTTTTTCATTTCTGAACTTTATTATGGAAAAGTACCCAAATCTTAAGAATGTATCTTAATGAATCGTCATAAGGTGAACACGCACACCCAGCTCCAGAACTAGGGTACACCAGTGCCCCAGAAGCCCGACCGGCACCTCTTTCTAGTAACTGCCCCTCCTCTAGATTTCTAACACCACAGACTAATTGACTTGTTTTAGAAGTCTATATACAAATATATATTAGTACACATGTCACGTACTCTCTCATGTCTGACGTCTGTTACCTATCATGTTGATGCGATTCACCCTTATTGTTGTGTTCTACTTTACCTAAGTATTTTAAAAGTAGAGAATTCAATAAAAAACTAATAGAGAAAATATGGGCAAGATTTCAAACACACAAACACACTCCTAATAATACACACTCCCAGTACACAACAAAATTAAAAACAAATTAACTGTCCCCCACTTTTCCTAGGGTGGTTCAGATTCTTTGTTCAGATTCTGTTCCAATGGACTTTGAGTTCAGCCCAGGAAGGGAAGAAATACAGGCATGAAATGGTCTCTCTCGAGTTGCTCAGTGGTCATTTCTAGTTCACATACTGCCTTCCTCGTTGAAGATCTTTCAATTTTCGACTGAGACTGGGGTGGGGTGGGGAGGAATGGGGGGGAGGAGATGGTTCTATCCTGTTTCCCCGAAAATAAGACCTAGCCGGACAATCAGCTCTAATGCATCTTTTGGAGCAAAAAATATAAGACCCGGTATTACATTATATATAATATATTATATTATTATATTATATTATATTATATTATACCCGGTCTTTATTATTATTTTATATTATTTTATATTATATTACATTAATTATATTATGTAAGACCCGGTCTTATAGTAAAAAAAGACCGGGTCTTATATTAATTTTTGCTCCAAAAGATGCATTAGAGCTGATTGTTCGGCTAGGTCTTATTTTTGGGGAAACATGGTAGCACCAAAAAGGGCACCAAAAGCACAGAACTGGAAGACAGGCCTAACAGCCAGAATATCTGGATCCTGATGTTCTCAGGACCCAGAATTCTGCCCTCCTCTCTCACTTCAATCCCCGTTACCTCACTGTCCTACAGTGCCTAGCACACGAATTAACTCTTATTACAAAAGATCCCAGTCATACAGAAACACCAAAGTAACAAGATATTTCTGTCACTGTCACCAACTCCCAGAATCACTCTGAACCAGGATAACCTCCGTAAACAGACCAGTCCTTTACGCATGGTTACACACATGGTGTACGTGTTCAACACCTTCTTAAAAGCATAACCAGGATCACAATGTACATAATTTTGTGTTTTTCTTTTTCAAATCTATCTAGGGATGTTTCTATATGATTCTGTGTCAGAGGGCATTTTTTTCATAAGCTTCCCAGGGTGACGGTAGGCACATATCACAGCTTATTGTACCAATGTCCTGATAACAGGGCCTTATGTAACCTACTGTTCCTTGCTCTCTCCCTCTCCCCTTTTTCCTTAAGGGAATATGGAGGAAGGGCCCTAAAATAGTTTGTTTTTTTCTGAAGGAAGGCAAGCGCTGAGAAATTTTAATAATATGTACGATGCATATTTATTATAGAAAGTTGGAATTGTAGACATTTCAACCAATTAGATATTTATTCCAAACAACTTTAAAACTCTTCAAAAGCCTGGAGAAACAGATCACTGAAGGTGCTTTCAGAAACATAAGGAACTGTGAACCCAGTGAAGGAATCCACTATATCTACAAGCATAAACAGCAATGTAGTTTACTATAATACCCTTTCCCACTATAAAACTGAATATTGCTGACTTTAGAAGAATAAGTAAAATTTGACTGCAGAATTCAGTCAGCAATGTTAGGAAAAAAAGGTAAAGAACTTCTTCCTTGAGTGAGACAGACAAACAGAAAAACATCCTCCTCCAGAGATAAAAAGAAATAAACATGCAAGTCACCAGAAGCGTCTATGTATTCTGGGGCTGGCTGAAGTCACGTGTCCCAAGAAACAACACTAGACTTGGCATAAACTATAACTTCCAAACTTCTTTGTGCTGCTTTTAAAAGTTTCTTTTTTTCTTTCTTTTTTTTCTGAGGAGGAAAGATTCTCTCACTCGGGAGGTCAGAAAGCATGGTGCTCCAGTACTGTGCACAGTCTGGGCCCCCAGGGCTCCAGCCTCGGGCTGCTGCTGTCAGAGGGCAACCAGCACACACTGTGACACCTCACAGTCTAACTGCTAACTAAGCAGAGTTTCCGACCCCTTAAACCACAGTGCTCCAAATTTGGACATAGCTGAGAAAGTACAGGAATAACCTAACTGCAAGCCGTAGCTTTCTCATCACTAAAGATTCTGAGTTTCTGAACTTTCAGTCCAACACTAAAACCTTCCTCTGCACAAAGTCTGATATTCAGTTATGTCATTTAATGGTTTGCTGAGTCCGTGGGGGAAACATTGTATGTTCACAAAAAATACTGTGTATACAAGATGTACGATAAGGTGACCGAGGTTAACTAGACTTATTGTGGTGATCATTTCACAATGTATACAAAATGGAATCATTATGTCATACACCTGACATACAAATTAACATAATGTATGCCAATGATACCTCAATTAAAATAAAAACACCTTGAAAAAAAGACATATGATGACCAATTGTTATAATTATTCAAAACATATGCATTGAGGTCCACAGAACGCAAAGATGTTTATCCAACAAGGGCATCACTCAGAATCCTGTTTCTCTTCATGACCTGACTGCTCTGACATTATTTTGAGTCATTTCGAAGATGGTGAGTAGCTGGTAGCACTTATCTGTATTAGTAAGAAGTTTACTGGGATAGATCACAGCTTAGAGCTGAAAGAGCCTTGAAAGAGAAAGAGAGAATAAGTAGTTTAAATCAAGGATGAGGGTGAGGGCAAGAAGAAGAAAGGAAACCCAGAGAAGTTAAACTTTTCCAAGGTACACACATACAGATAGATCTTCGTAGTGAAAAAGAGGAGGAACTAGAAACCGAAATTCTAGCCCAGCTGGAACAATAAGGAGCCATGTAACCTTGGGAAGATCACTTTCTTCTTTGGCGTTAGGTTCCTCACCTACAAACCTCAAAGATTAGATTTATGATCCCTTTCCATTGTAAAAGTCCATGTCTAAAATTTCCTTTTTCTTATTCCCCGACCTCACTGCTGTGTGTAGCATAGGTCCTAACAAAATGAGATCAAACCGTTATTGAAAAGTCATACAATTCAGTTTTCTGCTTGCACCAAGAAAAACAGGTTGAAACATACAATTCAGCAATAATTACCAAAAGCCTGGTAACACCACTGCAGGTAACACCACTAAGGAAATAACGATGGACGAAGCCCAAATAGTTACCTACAAAGGACTATATTAATTAAAGCATCTCTAAAAGCAAACAACCACAACAAAAACTGCAAACAATCTAGATGTGCAGTAGAGAATTGGAGGCATAGACTGGGGTAGGGATGAAATACTACATAGAGGTTACAAACAGTATAAATATAGTTAAGAGAAAGACCACCTACAGAATGAGCTTCATAATGTTAAAAGTTATAACGCATGGGACAAAGTCTACAAAATTTGATGGCAAATTTAACAGTGATTATCTCTGTCAAAATGGCAAGAAATTCCTTTGTCTCGCTGCTTCACCTGTTATTCTTTTTTTTCTAGAATAAATCTTCTATTTACATAATTTTTAAAGTTTACGGGTGATTTTCCTCCCCTTAGCCATCTGCCAAGTTGTTTCAAACACGTCTAACCATAACCGTGTACCTGATACAGGTCTTCAAACTTATATAGAAGGACCTGCGATGAAAGCTTCAAAATAGAAACAAACTATATTCCTATTCCCTCACCAAAAATAAACATCAGAAATAAAAACCCTAAAGAAAAGTATAAGAACTAAATGCCTACAAATTCTAAAGGGTTATTTCTTTGTCACCCATTACAAATCTTCCAGTGAGTAATGCCTGTCCCTGACTGTGTTATGTGAACATCCCTGGAAGGAAATAGGTGTTCCAGAGACCCAAGCCTCTCTTGCTCCAAAGAATGAGAAATACTAAATACATACTTCTGTTTTTTAATGTTTTTATAAATTTTACTCACTTTACTATTTTAATAATAATTCAAGATTTAAGATTAAACAAATGTATGTATGTCCTAGTAATATATTTACTAGTAACCTTTGATTTTTCTTGGCCACAAGGTGGCAGGAATTTCCACATTAACTTCTGTCTACTCTGAGGAATCAATCTTCTTAAAAGTGGCATTCATAGAGCTTTAAGGAACAAAAAGAGGCAGCCGCAAACGCTTTTAAACTAGGTCCTTAACTCCTGAGTACCAGTGGCCAGTCATTATCTGAAATGAGGTATACTGAACAAGAACAGCAAATCATCAACAGCAATGAAAAATGTTGGAAACGTGAGTAATAGCTGCTAACTTTGGAGCTTTTACTACTTGTTAGATATCATAAGTGTCTTAGAAGCATTATGTTAGCTTCTTTCAACAGCCTCATGAGCTAAGAACTATCAATTATTCCCATTTCACAGATGGGTATGAACTAAGACAGATTAACTTGACCAGAGTCACAGCTAGAAAAGTGGTGGCACAGAGAATCCATCCCATGGAACTGGACTCTGGGATGGATCCTCTTAACCTCCATATTCTACCTACACCTGCACAAGCACCTCCCAGGGGTAC
Organism: Rhinolophus sinicus; assembly: GCF_036562045.2. Lineage (NCBI taxonomy): Eukaryota > Metazoa > Chordata > Mammalia > Chiroptera > Rhinolophidae > Rhinolophus > Rhinolophus sinicus. The sequence continues at coordinate 100,140,621 of NC_133758.1, forward strand.
AGACTCACAAGTAACAGGTGCTTGTTAATTGTAAGGAAAGAAAAGAAGTCAACTCAACCCTCATTACCCAATGATGTGAGTTCTGGATGGCCTGCCAAGGAAAGGGCATGGAGAAACCCCAGCGGTTTGGTTTAGGCAGCCGTCATGCAGAGCCCAGAGGACAGGCTTGTGAGATTCAGTGGAGCAAGTTGTGGAGGGACCAGCCTTCCCCAGCTCCAGTCACTTCATGCTGCTCTAGAAGCAGCCCAGAACCAGTGGGTTGAACAGGAGGTACTATTTCCTGGGTGCCTCTGTGGCAGGCCATTTGATAAGACTCTTTTCTATAAATATGTGCCTACAGGCATGAAGATATTTGTTTCTTGTCAACCCCCATTTTGTAGCTGAGAAAACTGAAGCTCAGAGATCATGGTTACAGTCAGAGGCAATGCTTTTCCCGCTACATCCAGTGCCTCTCAAATACGAGTAATTCTCCTCACAGAGTGAGAGTATACTCCGTATCTGAAAAAAAAACTGACTAGAAAGCTTTCATAGGAAATTTTCGTAACATTGTATCACAAAACTGATTTTTCCATTCTTTACATCTATTAATGTTCTCTGAATTATTTTCTAATTTTCTTTGATCTTTGGGATTCTTGAGGGGGAGAAAACCCAATATTCTACAAGGATCCTCAAATTGGGCAGGAATTAAAATCAGGTGATCTCTCTCCAAATACACTTTCACCACTGGGAGGCACATCCGTAAAAACAGGGATTTTTGCCTTTAAGCATTGGCACCTTCTGGTCCATAGGTGGTGGTGATCCATCAGTGTTAACTGACTGACTATTAGAACAAGAGATATGATGATCATTTCCCTCATGGAAATGCCCAATTTATTTGTTTAGGTTACCTAATTACTGGAATTACAAATTCCTAACAGTCCTTTCCTTCCTCCTGGGGCAGTAGGGAGGACCCTGCAAATTTCCAACCATCAGAACCACCAAGGACTTTTAGAACTAAATGTCTCCACAAGCAGCTTGCTGTCAGGTTAGGATTATTTTCAGCAGTTACTCTGCCTTGACTGACCCGTCTACCCTTCCTGTGCTGTGCTCTTAATGCTTTGGAATGTCAACCTGTCCCTACTGAAGTTCATTTTCTGTCTCTTACAAGACTATGTAGGTTATGTTCTCCCATATGACAAAATCACTGTCAAATTAAGCATCTTTCCCCTTTACCTAGCTAGCCTTACATAAGTTTTCGAATATGACAACTAAAACAGGCCTCTGACACTCTCCAAATATCCTTGGGTTTGTGTTATTTCATATTTTCCATCCAAGAGAGATTTGGGTCCACCAAATATTCGTTATAAATCTTTCTAAACTCTGAAGCAGGTAAGACAAATGGAGTCTCTACATTCTCACTGTCCTCACTTTTACCCTCCAATCTACTTGGGGTCTAAAATGTGAAATTTTCCTGTTCTTCCTCTTAGATGATATGGTTGAACAATAAAGTTTGTTTAAAAAAAATCCGTTTTGGACCGGACCGGTGGCTCAGGTGGTTGGAGCGCACGCTGTGCTCCTAACGCTGAGGTCACCAGTTCGATTCCCACATGGGCCACTGAGCTGTGCCCTCTATAGCTAAGATTGTGAACAACAGCTCTCCCTGGAGCTGGGCTATGGTGAAGCAGCCAGCAGCCAGTGTGAGTGGCCAGCAGCCGGCAAGAGCTGCCATGAGCTGCTGTGAGTGGCCGGCCAACTGGCAACCAGCTGCCTCAGCTGGGGAGAGCCAAAAGTTCATAACACCAGCATTGGCCAGGGAGGTGTGTCCTACACAACTAAACTGAGAAACAACGGCTTAAACCAGAGTTGGGGGGGGGGGGGGGGGAAGGGGGTAAAATTCAGTTTTACAAGTCATACCACAATTTCTAGATGTCCAAAAACCTCATATTACATACAAACAGAAGGAAAAATAGAATATTTTTTAAAATCTTAAAAGTCTCATTAAAACATTAAAAGTGAATCTTGTAAGCCTTGCTTATGAGAAAAAAAATGGAATTAACATGACTAGATACTACTTTTCACCTACTAGATCAGCAAAGTTTGATAAACCCTGTGTTAGGGGAGAGTAAGAAGAAAGAGACTCACATGGGAATTTAAATTAGTTCAAGCTCTATAAAACATAATTTACCAATGTCTAATAAAATAAAAGGCACATATATCTTGACTCAGCACCAGATCTGCTTCTAGGAATTTAACCTAGAGCTATACTCACACACATACAAAATGACATATGCAAAAAGAGATTCACTAACTGTTCATAACTACAAGAAACTTGAAGTAACTTAAACATCCAATTTGGGACTAACTAAGGCCTTCCATATCCATATTCTAGACAACTACAAAAAATATATTTTTATGTACAAAACGCTCAACTGTTATGGTTATCGTTTGTGTAAAAAGGAGGAAAAATACATATATTTGTCTTCCACATGGCAATCTCCAAGGAAGTTGGGGAACAATACTAGGAGTAAGACTTGCACTATATAAATCTTTGGACCCTTAAATTTTTGAACCATGTGAATATTACCAATGAAAAAAAATAAAGTTCCATTTGTGTTGTGCAAATTTCCATCTCCTTCCCAGCCCTATCTTTCCTTCTGTAGTTCCTCCCTGAGTGGTATTGCCTTTGGTAACCTCGCTCAATTCCCACTCTTGCAACTGGTTTCACCTCTTCCCTTTAGCGCTCAGGGTCAGCCAGCATGGTCTTTCCTGTCACCCTTCTTGCACAGAGGACAGTCTGTTCCTTCCCGTACTCGCCTGCCATTCCATCACGATGGCGTTTGAGCAGATCTGTCAAAAGCAGTATTGGTGGGGTCCTCATTTTCTCTCTCTAGTGCTCAGTCAGTTCATTAGATCATTCCCAAGTCTACAGAATTATCTTTTCCTGAGATTTTATTTTTTTTGATTCATCAACTTTTGCCTCCCAGTTGCACTGGAATATATTTCTTCCACCAATCTAAAGGCAGATGAAATTGGTTCAATGTCCGCACACTCCTAAGTGACATTAGTTACCATTAGAAAAATCAGTGAGCAAGAAAACTTAACATTTAACACTGTTGTTAGTTTAATACATGATCAACTTACCAGCTTTGGATAAAATAAAGTCTTTATGTAATTTGACGATACCCAGGCCCACCGCTTTTTGCAAATAAGATATAATTCAGCTTCATACTATATCACTCTATTGGCACTAAAGATATATTGAAAATGTAGTAAAAGTTTTAACCAATGCAAATTCTTATTAGACATTCAAATTTTAAAAGATTTGCAGGATCAAATTTTGCAAAATAAAGTTTATTTCTGCTATCCACCAACCCAAAATATAAGTGCTATACTTCACCTAGTCATTATATATAAAAAGTTTTAAATTGCTTACTGTCTAGCTTGGTCCTTACTGGAATAGGTTACATTTACGACTGCAGTTTCCGAGTCAGTGTTCACTAGAAAAAGAGAAAAAGGAAGAGAAAAAAATAAGTTAGTTTTCTTTTCACTTCCCTCTTTTTACAAATTTGAAAGCAATTGAGAAGACATGTACCTTGCTCACAGCTTTCCACCACTCCATACTGGACTAGTAAACTATCCAGCACCTATCAGGAGGGGGAGAGAAAATTACAAATTTTCAGTTTCCCAAATTATTAGCATGGGCAGAAATCTGTTTGCAAATCACAAAGTAATTGTGATGAAAAAAATGTCCCCCAAATTAACTGGGGTTTTGGATTACAAAAGCAAGGAAAGGGCACCATAGAGGGTACCCATGGGCTTCTCTTTTCTGCCTATCCCACAATCCCTGACTTGATCTTGGTTACCTAAGATCCTCCAGGTAACCAGGAAGTAAGGCAGCTCAGCAAAATGTTCCAAGCCACAGCCACCTGGTTTCTGAGGCTGGAGGAGAAAGAAGCATATATTTCCCATACATACAGCAACACATCATCTACTTCCTCCTTGTATACAAAGTCACAAGACAAGAGCCCAAGTTTTATCTTTTCTTTAAGATGTTCCTTTTCAGAGTACTTCCTTTTATAGCTATAATGGGTGTATCGGAACAGACGACTACTGTCTCAAGACAGGCTAGCAAAATGAAGAAAGAACATAGATGATATTTTATTTGGAGTCTTTAAAGACTAACCTAAGAGGTATATCAATATTTAGTAAAAAATGTAAAAAAAAAGTGAAAATTTCTAAATCGACACTGGGTTGGAAAATGTACAATTGGAGACTATGTTTTTGCCATCTTTCCTGTAGCTGAATCATTATACTGTCTGTGCATGTTATTCTAATGAGAGGTCGTTAAAACAGTAACTAAATTTTATTATAGTCTAAACTGCAGGTGTATGTCTCATAGGTAAAAACCAAACTCAACTGTCCTCAGTTTCCAAGAACTGTGACAAGTTTCTATTAATTTATACTTAACGACTTACTCATCAATTTAATTGCAAAACTTGAAGGACAACCCCTTGAGAATGTTTTATGGCCCCCAGAACACAGTAAACCATTAAGAAACACACTAAATAAATTTTTATGGTAATTTCCTACTAAACTGTAAGCAATTTCTTCTAAAGGAATGTTTATCTTATGCTGTATTTTTCAGAATTTCATTTTTGTCTACTGATTCCAATTTGAAATCTATGGCAACATTTGTCTGAGAATAAGCTTTTTATTTTATTTTTTTCATTTTAAATAAAGTTAATACCTATTTGTGAATGGAATAGTTACATATTTTCATAGTCAAGTTTTGACATGGTGAATTTCTTTTGAGGGAGGCCTATTCATAGAAGCACCCTAATCTTTGTCTCCAATTACAGCTACTGTTAAATCATAAAGCTTAATTTTTAATTTTTAATTCAGAGCACTTAACTGACTGCATAAAATTTCGTTTGTCTCAGCCATGAGAATGTATGCTCCATGTGAATAGGAATTTTTTTGTTCACTGTACTATCCCTAGCGCACAAAAAGACATTTATAAAGGCCAAAAATAAGAAAATTCTTACAATGCCCTCCAAATTGATAATATGCAGCATATCATGCCTTAAATGTTTTTTAAAAGCAACCTACATATATTTTTTTTAATTTTCAATATCACAAGTTTTATACGTAAATTAACAGAATTCTAACAAGGCATTTTAATTTATTCCATCTTAAATAATTAAAGCTGCAGGAAAGGTACATCGACCATTTAAAAATTAGCTTTTAAATGAAAACAACTCTAATAGTAGAGCTTTATGGCAACTTAAACATCTTGGGGGGCGGGGTGGAGATGGTGGTGATGGAGGAGGGGTATAGAGAATAAGGGGTAACTGCCAATTTAATATATTAATTTAAATAAACATCATTCTTAATTCTTCCTAAAAGCAATTTGTTCAACAATTTAATACACTACTCTCCACATAGTTTAGCTTATATCACCTTAACTTTTACTACTATAGAGAAAACACTACAAAAGTTAAACGCCCATGATTTATAAACATTGCTGACTAAACCTGCAATAATGTTCTCCAAAGGGCTCACTGACAGAGATGTATAAATTATATATACTTATATACAGGTACACACCCACAAATATACACATATATTTATATATCTACATGTAAATATATACATACACACAAACATAAATTATACAACTAAATTTTTTAACTTAAAAAAATCAAGGATACGTACATAAAAATTTTCATTGCATATATTGTGCAAAGTTTAATATATTCAAACAAAATTGTAGAGTTATTCCTAAGAAATAATAAATGCTACTGATTGTCAACTATACTCGGTATAAAATCTCTAGGAAAGTAATTAGAAACTACATTCCTATACATTAAAAATGGTGAATTTTATTGTATGTAAATTATACTTTAAAAAACTAGACTCTAAAACAAACAAACAAACAAAAAGCTATAATCCTTAAAAGAAAAAATAGGTCCAGCATCAATCTTGGTACCTAACTGAGAACAAGTTAACTGCACAACTTAGAGGGTTTTACCTAGATACCACAGATGGATTTCAATGGGTCTTTGTGGTCTTCACTCAAAGTTTTATGCACAAGTTTGGGGATAATCACAACTGAGAGATGAGGGGAGGACTGTCAATAGCCCAATCAGATTCCCAAGTCCCAGAAGGGTTTCCAAGCCTGAAATGATTGAGCAAAGCTAAGTAACCAGTTTTCCTTTAACCTATTAGGAAGGCGTTTCTTTGAATGTGTTATGTCAAGGAGCACTACCAAATTGTCTCCTGCCACTCAGATCCACTGAACTCTCCAAGAGTAAACACAACTTACTCCTGATGAGTTCTGCCCTTTTGATTTATCCTGCATTAACCAGGAAGATAAGACAAATATTCCTGTTATCTGTCACATAAACCACCCATCCCTAGGTTCTTGTCCCCTCTCAGTTTCTAGAACATTTGTATGTTTTCCTCTCCCATCTATCTCAATCACAAATGTTTCTTTTAAACAGCCTTGTTTTAAAGGTAAAAACAAAAAAACAAAAATGTTTCCACTGCACATTTCCAACAATCTCTTAACTGAAATTCTCATTCTTAAATGAATTTATTTTACTCAAGCCAGAAAGAAAACATTTCTCTATGCTTAGTTAAGTTTAAATACCAACTAGAAGGGAAAGAAGGTATCAAAGCAAATTAAACCCTCAGAGGAAATGTCTTGGTGGAATTCCCCCTTTTCATATATTTAGGATTTTAAAATCTCAAATGTTCAACACTTAAAAAAAAAAGTTCATCCAAATATAGAAATAGCAAAGAAAGAATCACATGATGAATGCAAAGATTATCACCTTTTTTAACGTAACAGTAAAGAATTATACCCATTAATAATAGCCTAAAACAGAAAAAAGTCTAACCGCCCATCAACTGATGAATTGATAAACAAACTGTGGTATAGCCATACAGTGGAGTATTATTTGGCCATAAAGAGGAATGAAGTACTGATACATACTACAACATAGATGAACCTTGAAAACATTAAGTGAAAGAAGCCATTACAAAAGACCACATATTACAGGATTCCATTTATATGAAATGTCCATAATAGGGAACTCTATAGAAACAAAACATAAATAAATGAGTGGTTGCCTAGGGCTGGTGAGAGTGGGAGGGTGGAGGGTAATAGCTAAAGGTTTCCTTTTGAGGTAATGAAAATGACCACAGTCCTAAAATTGACTGTGGTGACGGTTGCACATATCTGTCAGCATACTAAAAACCACTGAATTGTACACTTTAAATGGCTGAATTGTATGGTATGTGAATTATTGCTCAATAAAACTGTTAAGAATAACTACGATCAATAATACTAGCTAATGACCCAGTTTTTTAAAACCCTTGAAGTATTACTGAAGTACAATAAACTGCACGAAATTTGATCAGTTTTGCCATGATGTACGTACTCATGAAACCATCACCAAAATCAAGATAAGTTTCTTCATGCCCTCTTCAATCTAGTAGCCTAATTTATTCATACACAGAACACCAGAATAAAGATGGTTGAAAAACTATCTTTGTACCTCACACATGATCAGATTTCTTCTGCCACAGCGGCCCCACCACGACTCCCGACAAAAATAGTTATATTTCAGCTAATCCCCTATGGGCTTAGAACAATTCATGCTCTGCTCGTAAACCTTCTGCTGATGATTCATTCTTTCGAACCACTGCTCAGGTCCCGTCACCTCTGAGCTATCTGAATCAAGGGTCTAATTGGCATCCTTGCCTCCAGCCCACCACCCCACGACTACTGTCCTGCTAGAAGTTACTACTCTTCAGTGGCTTCAAAATGTCCATAGAAATTGTCCAAACTGCAACAGGGTGAAGGAGGTCACCAGTGTACTGTCACAGCCTACCTCTCCCATCATCTTTAATATGCTTCCCCCACACCTATGCTCTCATCACACCTGCAAGACTGGGTAAAGTGCCCGTTTCCATAGCACCTGAGCTTACCTAATCCTGGAAATGAAAGCAATGTCATTTTATAATCTCTTCACTGATCTTTATTCTCCCGCTAGACGAGTGATTATTAACCATAGTGAGGTGATTATTTGTCAGGTGTGTTCTAAGTAACCTATTCCTAATAGTTAGACTGGCTTCGTGTCTGTGTATCAGAAACCTTTCATTTAACCTTGATAATTTTACCTTCCCTTTCCTGAAGCTCATCATTAAAAGTCCACCTACATTTTGCTATCTCCCATATATTGCTCTGTGCCTGCTAACTGCTCTCTCCTCGGCCACCACACCAGACCAAGCATCCATCACTTCTTTCTGGACTCCTGCAACACGCTCCTAAATTGCCTCCCATATTCATTTTTGCTTCCAAGGGCTTGTTGCCATAACAACTAGACCTGCATTGTGCAAGCATGATAGCCACTGGCTACTTGTGGCTATTGGGCACTTGAAATGTGGCTAACCCATATTTGAGAGGTGCTTAAGTGTAAAATACACACCAGATTTAGAAGACTTCGTTTTTAAAACAAAATCTCAAGTTTTAATGTATTGATTACATGTCAAAACTGCAACATTTTAGATATACTGCGTTTAGCAAGTTATAATTAAAATTAATTTTTACCAGGTTTTCTTTTTTATTTTTTTTAACACTTTTAACGTGGCTAATAAGTAGCCATACATGGCCTGCATTATCTTTCTGTTAGACAGTGCTGGGTTACATTGATTTTTAAAAGCTGAGCTAATCAACTCACACCTTACTGTAAACTCTAAGAGCTTCCCTTTGTATTTTGGATTGGGTCCAAAATCCCTAACAAGTGCCCTGAGGGCCCTATGTGACCCACTCATCACTCACCATCTAATGCCACTCTCTCCAACTACACTGGCCGTTCAGAATGAATTATGGGTGATCAATTTAGGTGCTTTCTAGTAGAACACTGTCCAAAATGTTTTATCTGTTTTAACTCATTTAGTCCACACAATACCATGAGGTAGCATCCCGTTTTACAGATGGGTAAATTACAGCATGGGGAAGTTAACAGTATTTGAACTTGGATAGTTAAGTGACAGAGAAATGATTTAAGCCCCAGCTGTCAGATTGCAGAGCCCACACTCCTATCCACTTGGTTAACTGAGTTGCCTCATTTCCCTGTACAATTAAAATGAAATATAATGAGACAGACTGAAACCAGTTCAATCCTTACTTTGCTGGAAAATCAAAATCATTCTTGACAGGCAAAGAACTTTATCAACTCCCATGTCCCAAGTGCTAAATATTGTATTTCTATATACCTTAAATAAGACGAAGGTACTAATCAGCATTAACTTGTTCTATATTTTACTAACAGAAATACTCGTAAAAAACACTCCAAATAATATAAACTTATGGTTCCTTTTGACCTCCTACTTCCAGACTAGTTATTTCCCCCAAACCCTAAAAGAAACCTCTGTAAGTTTGGGGTGTCTCTCCAAATGTTTTCAGAAGTCTGTGTCACATGGAAAGATGATCAATATCATTAGTCATTAAGGAAATGCATTTTAAAAGCACAGTAAGATACTAATTTATACCCACTAGAATGGCTATAACTTTTTTTTTTTTAAAGGAAAATAAGTCTTGGCAAGGATGTGGAAAAATTAGAACCTCATACATTGCTGGGAGGAATGTAAAATAGTGCAGCCTCTATGGAAAACAATATGGCAGTTCCTTAAAAAAAAAATTAAAAATAGAATTACCATATGATCCAAAAATTCCACTTCTGAATATATACCCAGAAGAATTGAAAGCCGAGACTTGAAGAGACACTTGAACACCTATGCTCATAGCAGTATTATTCACAGCCGCCAAAAGGTAGAAGCAACCCAAATGGATATAAACAAAATGTGCCACACACACACACACACACACACACACACACACACACACACACACTGGAATATTCTTCAGCCACAAGAAAAAATGAAGTACTGACACATGCTACAGGGTGGATGAACCTCGAACACATCATGTTAAGTGAAATACACCAGACATAAAATATGCCTTATTGTATGAGTCCATTTATCAGACAAAATAGGTAAATCCATATAGACAGAAAGTAGTTTAGTGGTTTCCAGGGGCTGGAAGGAGGGGGGATGGGGAGTGAGTGCTAATAGGTCAGGGGATGGGAGGAGGGGGGATGAAAATGTTCGGGAACTAGTAGTGCTATATGTACAACCTTGTCAATATATTAAGACCCACTGAACTTTTAAAATGGTAAATTTTAATGGCACATTATAAAACGGTAAATTTTATAAATATGTAAATTTTAGCTCAAGTTTTTAAAAATATGTATATACTTACATAGTCACACATACACACCTATAGAAGATGAATATTTTGAGTTTCTAATTTTTGTAAAACAGGTGTATTAATTACTGTTCTAAACATTTTACACATACTTTCTTATTTACGCCACATAATGTGGCTATTACTCCCACTTTGCAGATGAATAAACTGAGGCAGATTTTAAGTAACTCACAACATGATATTCATTACTCATCTTGCTTTTCCCCCCAATCCGTCATCTTGGTGGACAATCCATCGTTGATAAATACAAACCTCGCTTATTTTTTTAATGCCACATGAAATTCCATTCAGAGCACTCAGTCACAACATCCCCCAAACCTGGCATACCCAAGCCTTCTGTGGCCTGCCCCAAACACACCACAGGTCTCGGGAGAGTCCAGCAGAGCATTCAGAGAGCAGTGACTGCCTGTTCCTCCTGCCAGACCTCAGCTGCTAAACCAAAAAAAAAAAAAAATCAAAGACTAGGGAATCCTGGATGCAAAAGTCAATTTCAGTAACTCACTAACTTCTTCCTTTTGCAGGAAGGCAGGGATTACCTCTCTAAACAGCTACAAATTACTAGAGGAAAGGGGTCAAAGACAGCAGTTGAAAAGCCCAACTACAATTCTAACGTAATTCTGGATAAAAGCACTGATTAAGAAGTAACTTCTCTAAATGAGGAGAAAACTATCCAAGTGGTGGCAGACTATCCTGATGCTGGCATTTTCCATGTACACACTATCCTTATTTAAAGGTTTAAAAAATAAAATCAGCTACAGAGGAAGGCTGGTTCCAAAGTCAATACTAATAAGAATATTTGCCATAGGAATTACTTCTTCAGATGTGCTTTAGTTATTCTACTGGGCTTTATGGGACCGTATAATGAAATACCTGGAATTGATGAATGGATAAATATGTGACATAGTCATACACTGGAATATTATCTAGCCATAAAAAGGAATGAAGTACATATTGCAGTATGGGTGCACCTTGAGAATATTATGCTAAGTGAAATAAGCCTCATATTGCATAATGCCATTTATATGAACTGTCCAGAATAGTCAAATCCTTAGAGACAGAAAGTAGATTAGTGGTTGCCAGGGGCTGGGAAGAGGCTGGAAGGGAGGAAGGGCAGTGCTGTTTATGAGATTACTTTTTGGAATAATGAAAATGTTCCAGAATTAAGTAGTGGCGATGGTTCCTAACCTTGGGAATATACTAAAAAACACTGAATTGTACACTTTAAAGGGGTGAATTTTATGCTATGTGAATTATAACTCAATTTTTTAAAAAAGAAGAAAATGTTTAAGACATAACAGGATATAAACTTACACATACAACATGACAATCATGTTGAAAAACACATATCACACCAGATTGAACTAAGAGTCATATAACAATATTGCCATTGGGAGAAAGCCTTTTTTCCTTCTTTCCTAATCACTTTAGAAATGTTTTACAATAAATATTTTATGACAAAAAAAAAAAAATGAGAACATCAAACTGCTTTATATTGGTCTTTAAATTGTTTTTTTTTAAAAAGTAACGTTTCAAAAAAAAAGTAATGCCAAGAAAATAAAGTTCTCCTCTACTCATCTTAAGGCTCTCACTGGAGAAACAATTGAACAAAGGACAGAGCTACATACGTGAATTATCTGGGTATTAGACAGAGGGAGGAAAGATGCTTACCATATTAACCATATTAACCCATTACAACAGGCCTGAACACTGTTAAGACAAGGTCAGAGTGCTAGAAGAGAGTGGACTAGGGACAAAAGCCAATTAGAATCCCTCCCTCCATCACTATTTGTTTCCTATGACAGACATGTATTTCATAAGAAGTATAGTTGCTTTTGAACAGTGGGGTGGACAAATCATCACAATATTGCTGAGCTACTGACAAAAGTAACCCACACAAATGTCCTTGGAATTCTCCCCATTCTGAAATTTATTGGTTGGGTGGGGCAGGAGGGTCTACAAGGCAAACCAGGGTTTCCCCATACCCACCCACTGCTCTCAGTGTTTGGTAGTGTGTATTCAAGGCCAAGGCATTACTTGGAGCCCAGCCGTGTATTTGGTGTACTTAAAAACTGCTAATTAAGCCCCTGAGTCCTGTTTTTAGTCCAAAATTCTACTGAGCAAACTTTTCACCCATATCCTACCCTCAGATTGTAACATGATACTGCTTCATGCTGTTCTAGAAAAGATTTGAGCACCAACTTGGATAACACCTACTCCTGATGAATTGGGACTGGAAGTGGGCATGCTCAAGTAATTTTAAAGGTTTTATTTAAATAAGTAACAAAGGTCGATCAGTAGTCAAGGAAAAGTTATAGTTAGAGAAAGATAATTTTTTTAAATGCACCCTTTTTAGGAAATCAAGTCTCTAAAACGTCAAGTTCACCTCTCAGAGGCTCTATTTACTCAACAACCAAGTTCATGTGGGTTTTTATAAAATGTTGAAACAAAAAAAAAATCTCGATTTTCTAATCTTCAAACTACTCCCCATGCTGCATCCATCTTCAAACTACAGGGACTTCCAGAGTCCTGCCTACAACTCACCACTCCCAGAACATACATGGTTCGGAAACTGTATGTTCTTGTGGTTTCTTTTTGGACACTTCAAAACATACATCCATATACTTGCTATGCACATGGCAAACCCATGTTTCTATTATTGCTCACAACTGAATCAAACTCTTATGTGGATGTATTTGAGAGGCCAAGGCAAGGTCAGCTCTCTACATCCTTGTCGGGGGATGAAGGGGTTGGAAATTTGAGTGCCAATTTCTAAGATGTGTTGTAAGATTCATAATCTAGGTAATTTCCTCAAAAGAAGAAATACAGAAAGGCTATTTCAAAATTAATGTTCAGCCATGAATATAACAAAAATCCACTATGGTATGTGAATTTTGAATTTAAAACATTGAGGTTCCCCATGATTCTTTGGGGGAGAAAAATCCGTGCAGTGTAATATGGTTCAAGAATAATATCATGTATTACTCTCCAACCTCATCTCTCATCTACTCCCAACGAATTCCTTAGTAACCACCTTTAAAATGGAATACATTTTAGATCTTATTACCCTCTAGAATGAAATTCCTGATCACCCCCACCTCGCCATCTTGGTTAACCTCCTGTACTGGGTCCTTTAAAAATTCATGTCCACCATTATGTGCGAACCTGGCTCTAATCCAACGACTAGCATCCTTATAAGAGAAGGGATATTTGGACACAGAAACACAGGGAGAACACAGGTGACCACCTAGGCAAAGACTGGAGGGATGCATCTATAAGCCAAGGAATACAAAGATTGCTGGCAACCACCAAACGCTAAGAGACAGGTTTGTCAGCACCTTGATTTCAGACAGCCGGCCTCCAGAAATCTGAGACAATCAGTTTCTGTTGCTTTAATCCTCCTAGTTTGTAGGAATTTGTTATGGCGCCCCTAGGAGACTAGTACACCTCCCTCTCTTTCATAGTAAGCACCTCGAACTTAACCCAGGGGCTTGTCCATTCCTGTGTCGGATTTAGACTCTTTATCACACTGCTGTATCTAGGATAGGCCTTAGCACACAGTTACAGACTTTGGAAATCCAACATGGCAACCGAGAACCCATCCCATTGGCACACATATGTACACACACAGTAATTAACCACAAAACACTCTTGGGATTCTTCACCCACATTAGCCCATTTAATCATCTAGACAACCTTCAAAGGTAGATTATTAATCCTGTTTCCAGGACGCAAAAACTAAGCTTCTAAGAAGAAAGGTCACTTGCCCAGTCAAACAGCAAGGATATGGGGAGTCAGGATTCGGACACTCCCCCGAGTGACCCTAAAATCAGTGCTCATTATGATACACCATGCATTTCTCAGGTCACCATCTTGAATAGAAAATGATCTTCAAAACCTCTTCTTACCAACCTAAGGGCAGAAAGTCGATAAATGCTGAAACTGGTTGACAGTTACAGGAGAATTCACTATATACTCTCTATATGCTTATGTATAATTAGAGAGAAAAATAAAGTTCTTTGTACTTATTAAAGTGATGGCTGATTTGAAATTTACTTCAAAAGTCAAAATTACAAATTAATATCAGTATTTCTCAGCAACTTGAACAATAATCCTCAGGCAAAGGTGTAACATTGGCACCAGTCATTAAAATTCCACTATGTAATTAGCACTAAACAGGTCATTATCTTTGAATACAACAAGAACAGGTTCACAGAAAAGCTGCTTCTCTATGCTTCAGAGCACAGTGCAGTCTTCCTGAGTAAAATGAAATTTGATCTCACCAGATTTATTTTTTCCAAGATTAAGTTTCTTTCCCAGGATTTCAAATATGCCCTAAGAAAAATGTTCTCTCATTTTTTATATTTTATAGACAGAAACAAAATTCTACCTTCTTAGCAATTTGTCTAAAATTTTAAAAACTCAAGCACTGTATCTGTCAGAATTTCAATCACTACCAAAAGTTCAACTAAATACAAATTAACTTACATCACAACTAGTGCCTCATCTGCCACCCTAATAATTATCCTCCCACCACTTTTTATACAATTGTTATAGCCGCTATGGTGAAATGAAAATGGCCCTGCTCATTAGTGATACTTCAGATAAGTATAAAAATCAAAATTCTAGAACCGCATAACAAACTCACTAATTTTCCTTCAGCAAAGCCATGTCTGGAAACACTATAAGTACATTGCTTATTTTGATATGCAAGTATTGAATATTAATTATTCACATACATGCAATGAATACTGATCGGAAGTGCAGAGCAAAAATTAGGACAGGTGAGCTAATGATATACACTTTTTACCTGCAGGTTAACATGCAAATCATTATCTGATAATGGACTTGTAATCTAGAATGTATAAAGAACTCTTACAACTCAGTAATAAAGACAAAACTCAATTTACAAATGGGCAGAGGATCTGAATAGACTTTCTCCGTAGAAGATATACAAATGGCCCATAAGCACATGAACAGATGCTTGGCATCCATCATTAGCCATCAAGGAAATGTAAACCCAAACCACAATGAAACGGTGCTTTATACCCTAGGATGGCTATAATCAAAAAGTCAGATAATAACAAGTGCTGACACAGGATGTGGAGAAACTGGAACTCTTATATATTACTGGTAAGAATGTAAAACAGTACAGCCACTCTAAAAAAACAGTGGCCGTTCCTCAAAACTTTGAACAGATTACCATAGGACTCAGCAATTCCATGGCTCAGTATACATCCACAAAAAATAAAAATATAAGTTCACATCAAAAAAATTGTACATTAATATTTAAAGCAGCATTATTCACCATAGCCAAAAAAAGTGGAAACAATGCAAATGTTCATCCATGGATGAATAGATAAACAAAAGTGGTATGTCCATACAATGGAATATTATTTAGCAAACAAAAAAGGAATGAAGTACTGATACGCACTATAACACAGAGGAGCCTTGAAAACATTTGACTAAGTGAAAGAAGCCAGACACAAAAAATACAATGATTGTATTTCTATGAAACTCCCAGAATAGACAAATCTATAGAGACAGAAAGACTAGCAATTGCTTAGGGCTAAGGGGAGCCAGGGGGACAGGAGGTGATAGCTGAAGGATACAGGATTTCTTTTTGAGGTGATGAAAATATTCCAAAATTAACTGTGGTGAGAATTGCACATATTATCTATACCCAAAACCATTGAATCATACACTTTATGTAGATTACATCTGAATAGTCATAAGAGGGGGGACTATATTATAAGAACGAGAAACTGGAAACAATCTATACACCCAACAAAAGATAAATAAATTAGTCTTTTCCAATTACACAGCCATTAAAAAAGAATGGACATGAATGGATCTCTACAACACACCTGGTAGGTACTAAACACTATTTGCAAAAAGGTACTGATTGTATCATCCCCTTTGTGTAAATAACTCTGCATGTAAACCAAAAAATAAAGCATGCTCAGGAAGTTCTTCACTAAATCTCCAAGTAAATGGAAATTTTCACTCTGACTTTTTGTTTGTCCTTTTATATACGCAGCATATGTTTTCTATACAAATAAAGAAACCTTTTAGTTCCCGTTGGTGTCATTTATTAGTTCCCGTTGGTGTCTGCTTTCTTATTACCAAAGACTACAGGTGTATTTTCAAAAGGATTCAGAAGCCACCTAGAAAGAACTCCCACTAGCTAAAAATAAGATAATTTGACTATCAGTAAAGCTAACAAAAATAGACTGAAACATGTAAAGTGTTAATAATACAAACTCAAATATTTAAAGTATCAGTTCCACTGGAGAACTGAGAACTAGTTAAAAAAAAAAAAAATAGAATCAAACATTTACCTTGCCTTTCTTATAGGAACTGAATCTCACAGGAACAAAATAGTATACCTGGGAAGTTTCTCTTTATAAAAGCAGTTTAATTAGTAAATGAAAGAACAGAACTGGAAAAAAAATCAACCTTTTACCTCCCCTCATGAAATAATGGATTTCTTAAAATCTATGGCTGCTAAGTTACAAACACAGAAAACCAGATATGGGCTTCCTGAGAGCAGTCTGCACTACCCCCTATGAATTATTCTTCCTACAAGAGAAAGAGGGTGGAGGGAGGAAGGGAACTTGAGTTAAGACCAAGCCTTTTGTGGCTCTCAACCATGGAAGCACAGCAAATCACCTGGGGACCTTAAAATACTGATGTCTGGGCCCTCACTCTGGAGATCTGATTTAATTAGCTTGGAATATAACCTGAACATTGAATTTTTTAACGAAACTCCCCAGGTGATTGTAACCTGCAGCCAAGGTTAAGATCATTGCTGTTGCTCTACCTGCCAAGTCACAGGAATACAGAGGACTGAGAAACAAAACTATGTGACACGGCTGGAATCCGCTTATCTAGATGTGACAGGACAAAAACCCAGTTTCTTCAACAAATGGCAAGGAAACAAGGAGTGCGAAGCCAAAGATGAAGAGGCGGAAGAAAAAAAATCAACCAACTGCAAAGCATGGACCTTATATGGATCCGGATGCAAACAAATTCTGATAAAAATATGTGAGGCAACTAAAACATCTGAACAGGCTTCATATTTTGTAATAAGAATTTTTGTGTAAAGATATTGGTTATGTTTTTTTAAAGCCCTTAATTTTTAGAAATATATGATGAAATTATCAATAAAGTTATTTACTAAGATTTATTCAAAATTATCTGATGGAGGAAGCACGGGTACTGGGAGTAGATGTGAGGAAATAAGACTGGCTATAAACACAGTTTGAGTTAGGTGATATGTTCATGGAATGATTCATTATACTATTTTTTTTACATTTGTGTACACTTGAAACTATCATCTGAGAAAGCTTTAAAATTTTCGAAACATTTTTTGAAGTGAAAGATCTACTAATATGGCTGAAGAATGGCATATAGTGCATCCAAATCAATAAGATAATGATCATTACCTTCAATATTGTTTGAAATACACTTTAAAAAAAAAAAACCAAAGTATTTGCAAAGTATATACTGGACTGGAAGCAAGTATTTGCACAGCATATGTCTGATTAAAAAGCTTGGATCAGAAATCTCAAAACTCAATAAGAAAATGTATGTTTTAATGTTCAAAAGACTTAAAGAAGACACTTTACCAAAAAGATATATGGATAGCAAATACATACATGGAAAAAAAAGTTCAACATTGTTAGTCTTTAGGGCAATGCGAATCAAAACCACAGTGCGAGGCTCACTTCACACCCTCTAAGATGACTAAATAAACAGACAATAGCAAGCGCTGCCAAGGATGTGAAGAAGTTGGAGCTCTCATTCATCACTAGTGGGACTGTATAATGGTCCAGTTACTTTGGAAAAGTTTGGCAAAACTTTTAAACATAGGGTTCCCATGTGACTCAGTACAATTCTCTAGGTCTACATCAAGGGAACTGAGAGCATATGCCCACACAAAAAACCGTATATGAATGTTCACGGCAGCATTATTCACAATATGCAAAAAGTGAAAACAATCCAAATGTCCATCGACTGATGGATGAACAGCCAAAATGTGGTATAGCAAGCAACACAATGGAATATTACATAGCAATAGAAAGAAACGACGTTATCAGGATATGTAGCTTACTGTGATAGTTACACACAGAGATATTTATAGACATGCATATATACAGGTTGGCATATAGCCATGTATTCCCTTGTACTGTCAGCTCAGAGAACCCAGAAGCAATGACACCCCAATAGCAATGGTCATACTCAGTGCCCAGACCTTGGTTTCTAATACCAGTCTCCAATAAAAGGAGCCAAGTCTCTTTAGAGAAATGGCTGATTCTAGGACTGAAGCAGAAATTATACAAGATGACTGCGGAATATCTTCTGGTGCCAGAAAGTATGGAAGAGCTTTAAAAAAAAAAACAAAAAAAAAAAAACCATGCACACACACAATGGTGAGAGTACCACAGGGATACAGGAGCCAACGGAAAACTCCCAACAGTTAAAGCTGGAACAGTATGAACAAAATTAATGTTGAATTATGATCCAAGGTATAAAATAAATATCCACGAGTCTAAATGATTGAAGAAATGGAATAAATGGGGGAGAATACACAAATGTCCACAGAAAATTCCAAATAATTTATGTAGATACTCTGCCCTCAAGGCGGTAGAGCCTAACTCCCCACTTCTTAAATGTGGGCAGTGCACAGTGACTTCCTTCCAACGAGTACAGTAAGGAAAGGGGTTGGGGGTGGGCAGAAGTAACTTTACAGTGAAGCAATCTAACATTCACTATTTCATCCAGGTAGCTGATCAAGGTTAATATCAACAGTGATTAAGTCATGCTGGTAATATGTACTCTTTTGTTATAACAGGAACGGCATTTGATCTCTGTCGTCTTCCCTCAGAATCCGTAACTCCTGTCTAAACCATGAAAACTTTAGACAAGCTCCAACTAGGGGACATTCTATAAAACACCTGATCAATACTCCTCAAAAACTGTCAAGGTCATCAAAAAACAAGGAGAGCCTAAGAAACTATCACGGCCAAAAAGAGCCTAAAAGGGCATGACAATTAAATATAATGTGGTATCCTGGATGGGATCCAGGAACAGATAGAGGATATTAGGTAAGAACTAAGGAAATCTGAATAAATTATGGACTTAGTTTAATGTTGGTTCCTTAACTGTGATAAATGTACCATACTAATGTAATGTATTAATACCAGGGGAAACTGGCTATGGGGTATATGAGAAGTCTATACTATCTTTGCAATTTTTCTATAAATCTACAACTATTCTAAAATAAAAAATTTAAAAAAGAAAAAAGGAACGCAGCACTGACACACACTGGCAACCTAGAAGAACCTTGAAAACCTCATACTAAATGAAAGGCCATACACCGTATGATTCCATTTATATAAAATGTCCAAAATAGGCAAATCCATGGATAGAAAGTAGATCAATGATTGCCAGGGGCTGGTGGGAGGGGAGAAACAAGAAGTGAATGCCAGTGGGTACAGCGTTGATTTTTGGAGTGATAAAAATGTTCTAAAATTACACGGTGGGGATGTTCCATAACTCAGTGAATACACTCAAACCCAATGAATTGCACACGTTAGGACTGGACATCTCGTAACCTGCTGGTGGGAACATAAAATGGTATAACTACTGTACTCTGAAAAACAGTTTGGCAGTTTCTTAAAATGTGAAACATATACCTACATTATGACCCAGTTATTCCACTTCTAGAATTCCCCCAAGAGAAATCAAAGTGTTGGGAGTAAAAACTTTTTCCTCTACCAACTTAGGCTGAGTGACTGGGGACCTGTGAATTCAATTGACAACAGACAGATTAACAGGAGAAAATACAAAGTTTATTCATATATGCATATAGAAGCACACGAAAGAAGTAGCTCTCTAAATAGCTAAAGATGGGGACTTATATATTTAACTTGATGGGGGAGAAGGTGGAGAAGAAATGAAGAATAAATGGGACATAAAAGTTTGTGATGTTTGTTTATAAAGGAGTGGTCTTCTCCATCTTTCCTCAGGCTAGTAAAACTCCAGACAGGGTATTTATGGCAGCCTCACTCCCAGAAGTTTCTGCCTTTAGTCAATTCAGATAAGGAGAACTATAAAGAGGCTTCTTTCTGCCTCTGTTGAATCTCAAAAGTCTTTAGTGTAAGATAATCTTCATACCAACTCTGGACATCCAAGTGGGTCCCCACAAAAGCTTATATCCATACAGAGACCTGTGCATAACGTTCAGATCACCTTTGTTCAAAAACTGGAAACAACCCAAACGTGCATCCACAGACGAACAGATAAACTAATTATGGTATATCCACACAATGGAATACTACTCAGCTATAAAAAGGAATAAGCTATTGATTCACACAACATAGGTAGATCTTACAGTAATTCTGCTGATTGAAAGGAGCCAGACCAAACGAGTGTATATTATTTGACTCATAATTATAAAACTCTAGAAAATGCAAAATAATTTGCAGTGAAAGAAAGCAGACCAGTAGCTGCTTGAGGAGAATGGTGGGCAAGATTATAAAAGGAAACTTCTGGGCAGTCATAGTTATGCTCTTTTTTGTGTGTGTGTGATGGCTTCACAGGTGCATACTTATGTCAAAACTTGTCAAATCATATAAAGATGTGTAAATTATTTTATGTCAATCATACCTCAATAAAGCTATTGAAAAATAAAAGATCTACTAATATGGCTTAAGTTGTTGTAAATCATTAAGAAAAGGAGGATTACTACCAGCATTTGACTTGAGAGGAGGATCTAAGGTTTAAAAGGAAAAAACCAAAGCAGTACGTTAAATTATATGCAATAGGATCAGTTTTTGTGTGTGTGTGTGTTTCAATTATAAGCCTGCACAGATGGAAAGAAAAGAAACTGGATGATAAATCTTTAATCTCGACATAGTATAACTAGTGTTTGCCCAGGAACAAAAGTATTACCAGACATATATAGTTAGAGGAAAGAGACCATGAACAGAACTGACAGCCAAAAAGAAATGGTCAACATGCATTTTAAAAGTTCTACTACTGGACGAAATATGCCAATTGAAATAATAATGCTAGTTTTTGCTAATAAAATTGGTTAAGATTTTAAATTATTTTAACATGAATTATGCGGGAGAGGATATGGGTGAAAATCAGTCTCATCTATTAGCAGGGGAAGTATAAAGAAGCACAAAATTTCTACAAAAGTTTTTGTACCAACAAATAGGCTAAAAATTCACTCTGATCTGCTCGTTCAATTTATATTGAATTCC
Source organism: Rhinolophus sinicus (assembly GCF_036562045.2). Lineage (NCBI taxonomy): Eukaryota > Metazoa > Chordata > Mammalia > Chiroptera > Rhinolophidae > Rhinolophus > Rhinolophus sinicus. The sequence continues at coordinate 100,162,209 of NC_133758.1, forward strand.
TGCATAGGAATAGGAATGGTAATACACCAAAACCTTTTGTACTTTTCAAATTTTATCCAATGAATCTATATTACTTATAAAGGCGGGAGGGGCATTTAAGTCACTCCGTTGACTGTGGCTTCTAGGGGGGAAAAAAGCAGTTCAAACCAAAATACACGTACAAGCCAAACAAGAGTTCATCTGTGTCTTGACTGGCCAGGACACGAAGTATACTGATGAAGTAACTGAGCCAGAGGCAAGCAAGGAGTACCACTGGATTGGGGCAAACCACTAACCCCTATCAGGAGTAGTTCCTTGGAAGACTCAGGTAGTAAGGCACCCCCTCCGGGACAACCCATTCTTGGACGTGAATGAAATCCCTCAAATGCCAGCTAGAGCTAAATACGGACGCTGGAAGCACGCACCCACCCTTATGCCCTTTTCCTCCTTTGTGGCCTGTGGATGCAGCACACAGAGGCCAAAGCCACAATTACGCAGTGCAGACGCCTCTCATTCCGGGCAAGAAGCCTAAAGACTTCACAGCTGTTTGTCACCTTGGGAGTCTCTTTGCCTTTTTTAATCTCAATTTTGTGGCTATTGACATAGGAGATATGTCACCCACCTATGGAGGATGAGCTTCTCAGTAACACTTTCACTTTGGGGGCGGGGAGAGGGCAAGAACAGCTATGACAGCTGGGAGGGGCTTTTAAAGACACTCAGACATCATGAGCTACTCTGATCCGCTTTTAACTTCTTCAGAAGTGAGCCCCAAACTAAACCCAAAACTGGGAATTCTGTTACAATGACCAAGGTACTACAGGTGCCTTCCTTAAACTCGAATATCACCTAAGCAAGGCAGAATAATGGAGAAATGTTTTGTCCATAAGATTACAAACAAAAACACTTTTTCTGTAGGTAAAAATAAAGAATAGCAAACATTGACTATAGTCTGTAGACAAGCCCAATACACACTGTGGTTGAATAAATTATAACAGAAGGTAGAACAATAAAATCAAGATGAGTAGGAACTTGAGGCAAGAAGAAGGAATGTTACTGACTTTGAATGTGAATGTTCATTAACCATCACTTCTGCCCTTACTCTTCAGTGCATTTAGTTCAAGAAACAAGTACATTGCTAAGCATCTGAAAACAAAGCTAAAAACTGAACAACCCAATAAATCTCACTGACAGCCATTCTAGGGTATTCATGACATAAAATATAGTCTCCTCAGATTAAAATGAACAACACTGGTGTCATCTGCTACACACCCTAACCAGTTTAGCTAGCTTTGCAAAAATACAAAGACAAGGTATTTGAGTCCAGAACTGAGTTCGGAAGGAAAAAAGGATGAGATTGCTCTTCTCCACATTCACAGTTGCTGCTTGGTTGTAAACAGATGGCCAATACTGCTCACAGATGTGGCAGAACCAGCTCTCCCCTCCTCACTGACCTGTGAAGAATTCCCAGTGCCTGACTAAGCCTCAAATGAGAATGGCAACACTTTTTAGTGAACTTGTCCTACTCCCAGAGTGCAAAGGTTCAGCTAAGAAAAAGCTGATTCATGAAGTGGTGCTACCACAACTAGAAAACTATTTTGGGGCCGGCCCAGTGACTCAGGCGGTTAGAGGTCCATGCTCCTAACTCTGAAGGCTGTCGGTTCGGTTCCCACATGGGCCAGTGGGCTCTCAACCACAAAGTTGCTGGTTCAACTACTCCAGTCCCGCAAGGGATGGTGGGTTCCACCCCCTGCAACTAAGATTGAACACGGCACCTTGAGCTGAGCTGCCTCCTGGATGGCTCAGTTGGTAGGAGTGCGGGCTCTCAACCACAAGGTTGCCAGTTCGATTCCTAGGGCCCCCAAGGGATGGTGGGCTGTGCCCCCTGCAACTAGCAATGGCAACTGAACCTGGAGCTGAGCTGCGCCCTCCACAACTAAGACTGAAAGGACAACAACTTGACGGGAAAAAAAAAGTCCTGAAAATACACACTGTTCCCCAATAAAGTCCTGTTCCCCTTCCCCAATAAAAAATCTTAAAAAGAAAACCATTTTGGAGAAAAAAACCCAAGGATAGTTGTTAACTAGCTCACGATAGATAGAAGAGAGAGAGAGCAAGAAAAGGAGGGAGGGAGGGAGGGAGGGAGGGAAGCAGGGAGAGAGGGAGGGGGGAGAGAGGGAGGGGGAGAGAGGGAGAAAGAGAGAGAGAGAGAAAGAAAAGCAAGCAAGAAATACTCAACTAGTAATGGTGGTTACCTCTGGATGATAGCATTATAGGTACTTTCTGTTGTTGGTTTTTTTCTACAAAGAACACAAAACATTTCTAATTTAAAAAATTAAAATGGACGACAATCAATGATCAACTTCTTTGGAGTTCACAGTGAGAATAACCCAATACCTCAGTTCCTCAGTGGGTACTAAGTAAGTCCCATCACCCTGCTTCTAGTTAACCCACCTCAACTTCCATGACCAGGGAGAACTTGCTGTCACCCCATGTCAGTATGTCTTCTGCCCACAGGCGTGGCTTCCAGAAGAGCCCTTGCCCCACAAAAAGGGTACCCATCACCTCACTACTAATCACCCTAACCAGACTAATCATTCATGTTAGTGCCAGGCAGCAGCTAAGTCAGACACTACACATTATCTTTAAAAGTGTAAATCAATAATACTTTAATATTCTTAATAGCTAAAACTTAGCTCAATTATAATCAATGAAAGTCTCACGTCCAGGAAACGTGGGCACATAATCTTTCCTTCAGTGAACAAATGTCAGCAACCATCAAGGAGAGGAAAGCTCCTACACTACAATAGCAAATAAAATGCTATAATCAGTTCTGAGCCCTACTCTCAGAGACTCAGAAACCAGTACCCCAGAGGGAGACAAGCTGTGAGGGGTCAGGGAAGGAGAACAGAGGAGGCACAGATGAGGGATCTGGAGAAGTGCGTCTCAGATAAACAATGGACCCCCTAAGTGTGCTCTCTTCACATGACGGGAGGATTTGTATATGTGAATAAGGGAGCAGACACTCTCAAGGGAGCAGCAGAGCTTTATGGAAGTCCAGATAGATGGGCTCTTAAAAGAGCATCTAGCCCAAGGAGGCAATGTTCTTCTCACGTTCCAGCTGCGACAATTGGCTGTGATACCCTGGGACACTGTTTAGGAAGGATTCTGAGGCTCACTCTGGGCTCAGTGGAAAAGCTCTCTCTGAGACAGTCCCTCCTGGTGTGGAAGGAAGGAGATATGGCAGCCCAAGTACCATGGATTTCCCATCATTGGTCCTTCGTCAATGATCGGAGTGGACCGGATCCTTCAGAGGGCACAGAGTTATGGCAAGGGGTACATAAATCCATACATGCTTTCATGAGCTTTTGGTAAACTGAACAAATAATGAATCTTAACCATGTGTATACCACAATTTTTTTGGATGTACAGATGGGTTGTTTGCTTTTAAACACTGATTAGGCTTATTGAGAGTCTCGTTTTCTAAAGGTGACAACCACTAATCTAGTTCACACACCAAGCTCTTTTAGCTACAGAAAAACCTGCACGACTGAAAAACAACTACTTCTCAAAAGGATGAAGCAACTTACAAAAGACAATCTACACAAGATTTTTTTTGAATGTCCATAAGAGAAAAAATAAAGCCAGCGGAAACTAAGGATTAAAATAATTAGTATGAAATCAGTAGTAAAAAGTTAAAACCCTGAAATATACTGTAAGGTAGACGTGATCCTTCAAATCATTAAGAGAAAAACACCAAGCTGGACCCAATCAGTAAAAAGGAACTAAAGCTCTATTACGTACTACAAAGCTCTGTCTCTAGCAGCAGAGGGAGCGTATGAGCAAAGGTCCTGTAATTAAATAAGCATTAATTAAACAGTAAGTCAGAATAAAATTCCTAGCATACAGAAACAAAGCTGTGTCTGATGACAGACTTGCCCATGTTTAGCTAAGCAAGAAGCTAACGTGATTAGGTTATGTCTTTTAAGGAAAAGAAATAATGACGACTATTTGATATCAGAAGTATTTGTTCAGCTGGCCAACTTCAGGTGGTGCAGTAATACTGGAACATTGGACGTGCACAGAACATGCTCAGAGCTGACAGGCATCAGCTAATCCACAACAGACACTATTCTGGGTCTTTAACGACAATAGGGAGATGATACAGTCCTGCACCCAAAGTTCAGAATCTGGTGGTGGAATAGACACAAGTCAGAAGGCAATTAAAATATAAAGTGCTAAGTGGTACTATAGTGCTAACTATGGGCGAAACATAGAAGAGACACCTAATCCAAGTATGGCAGAAAATGTAAGGAATGCTTTGTGGAAGAAATGACATCTAAGTTGAGGGCTAATTAATAGGAATTCAGGAAAACAGAAAGGAGCAAATGGATTCTTGGCAGAGAACATATGAATGACAAAAGCTCCAAAACTATGAAAGTGATGGGGTTGAGGAAGTAAAGTACTTCCCTAGAGTGGAGCACAAAGGATGGGCATTTCAGCCAAAGGACAAATCACTTGAAGTTTATTAATTCACAATCAACTATGGGACAAGGCACTTGTGCTATTTGCTGGTTCTTACAATGCCCTAGAAAGGACCATATTGTTGATTTCCTTTTCACAGGTGGGAAAGAGGCTCTGTACGTTTAAGTCACCTTTGCTCGAAGTCTCGAATCTGATGTTGGACTACAGCTATCTTTTATGTCTCAAAAGACACCAGTTATGAACTGGCCTTACCCCAACACGCGCCTCCTTCTTCCTTGTTATCTGACAGGCTGTATTCTGTATAGCGATCTCTCCAGGTTTTGAAGGACTGAGTCTTCACGTGTTTCGCTGTGATTAGAGTCCCCACTCTTGGGACTGTGGTTCTACCCTTTATCTGACATTTGAATGCTGACCACACGGTGGTCCTACTGTGGTAGTCTGAATAATGGTCCCAAATGTATCTACTTCCTAATCCCGGAAACCTGTGGACATTCCTCTTATGGCAAAAGAGACGTTGCAAGTGTGATTAAATTAAGGATCTTGAGGTGGAGAGGTTATCCAGGTGGGCCCGATGTAATCACAGGGGTCCTTATAAAAAGGGGCACAAGAGGAGTCAGAGAGAAGGTCAAGTGACAACAGAGGCAGAGATTGGAATGACATGATCTGAAGATACAGGAAGAAGCCACAAGCCAAGGAAAGCAGGCAGCCTCTAGATGCTGGAAAAGGCAAGTAAATGGTTCCAACATCTTGACTTTAGCTCATTGAGAATGATTTCTGATTCCTCACTTCCAGAAGAGAAAAATTTTTTATTGTTTTAAGCCACCACATTTGTGGTCATTTCTGCCTTACATAAGCAATAGGAAACTAATGCATCTATGTTTACATGAGCATGTAAAACAAATTTTCTGTGCCATCAATCACCCTTGAATTTCTTTAAAATAGTCTAGAAAAAAGAACAAAGTTAGGGGATATAGATAAAAACAGAATATGTTAAAGTTGGGTACGTGGGAGTTCTATTATACTATTTTTTCTACATGTATATGTTTGAAAACTTCCAACAAAGAGAATTTAAAAGTTTAAATTCCTAATGAAGTACCACATTTCTACACTTTCCCTAAAGTCTTAGTCATCTCGGACTCCTGTAACAAATACCACAGGCTGGGCCACTTAAACAACAGAAATTAATTTCTCAGTTTCTAGAGGCTAGCAGTCCGAGAGTAGGGTGCCAGCATGGCTGGGTTCTGCATCAGGGCCCTCTTCCTCGTTTACAGACAGTTGCCTCCTGGTTGTATCCTACATTGCAGAGAGAAACTGTCTCTCCTGGTCTCTTCTTCTAAGGGCACTAACCCCATTCCCAGGGCTCAACTCACATGACCTACTTACCTCCCAAAGGCCCCACCTCCAAATACCATCATGTTAGCGATTAGGGCTTCACCATATGAATTTTGGAGAGACACATTCAGTCCATTGCGCCCACTAGGGGCAGATGAGCCCGTTTTGCTTCCAATATTAGAACACATTGTTATTTAAATTTAACACCAGATCAGGTTATTGGCTAGTGGTTATGGGACACGTGGTATAAAAAGTATGGATCTTGAAACATGTTCTCAGTGTGTATGAGCGGCACATGGGAACTGAGCAACTGAAGAAACATTCATATTTCCCATATCGCATTTCCCCAGGATGGCGGATCAAGGAATAAAATGATGGACAAAAATTCTCCACTCAAAGTACTATACAGAGGGTGCCCCCCCCCAAAAAAAAATGTATACACATTTTAAGCAAAGAAAAAACTATATTAAAATTGTAACACTCAATGTATACCAATCACAAAAGATGAATACAAGTCATGTGCATACATTTGTTTGGCACCCCCAGTATATCGCCTTTTGTTTTGCTGATTACATATAGATAAATCCATCTAAGAGGAACATAGTTCGAACACAACTCAACTCTGTAAATGTTGAAAAACAAATGTCTGTGAGCTCTATCTGAGCAGGTGGTTTGCACCCGAGTGAGCCCCAGCTGGCTCTGCCCTGCTCCTCTCCTCCAGGGAACACTTTTGAGAGCCAGCGCTGCCAACTGAGAGCTTCCTCACAGCAGAGTACCCCCCTCTACCACACCAACGTCACAACTAAAGGGAGCCGTTCTGATAGGCCACCCAGCCTCGCAAAGTAAGGCAGGAAATAAAACCCCGTCCTTCGGCCTACTTGTGTTTTTTATAAGCACTAAAATTTTTAAGAAATAGCTAAAGGCCCGAGCATGTCCATGTCACTTCAGAACCACTTCAAAAGCCACCTCATGACTGTGTCTGGGTCTATCCCATAAGCACTTACACAAACACACACCAAAGCCAAGCACACGCATCACAGCAGGACTAACTGTGCACTGAGTCAGCTGGCAAAGCGAAGGTATTGAGCTGCTATCAAAACTCAGATCGTGGGGCCGGCCTGGTGGCTCAGGCGGTTAGAGCTCCATGCTCCTAACTCTGAAGGCTGCCGGTTTGATTCCCACATGGGCCAGTGGGCTCTCAACCACAAGGTTGCCAGTTCAATTCTTCTGAGCCCCGCAAGAGATGGTGGGCTGCTCCCCCTGCAACCAGCAATGGCAACTGGACCTGGAGCTGAGCTGCGCCCTCCAAAACTAAGACTGAAACAGGACAACAACTTGACCTGGAAAAAAAAGTCCTGGAAGTACACTCTGTTCCCCAATAAAGTCCTGTTCCCCTTCCCCAATCTTAAAAAAAACCTCAGATTGTGAACCTGTGTTTGAAGGCAAGGTCCCTCTGAAAGCCACATAAGCGGTTCTGCTCATCTGGAGGAACCCAAAGGGCAGGAAAAGGAGAGAGGTCACATTTAAGATTCAGTCACTGTGGCAACATCGTCTGATCTCTCCAGCAGCGCTAGTGTTCACCCCACAAATCCACAGGGGAACAGCTGCAGGCCCCTTGCTGAGGGTGTTCTGCCATCATATCAGCAATGTGAATCGCGGGACACATTTCATGATCCAGGACCCTTCCTGCTATGTCACAGGAATTATATTCAATCATCAAGAGTCTCATAGTGTGAAAAACATAGCTGAAGTCTTCTAAAATTAAGGTTAGAAAAGTCACAGCTTCTCTGTGCGTTGGCATGGAGAAAGTGCAGTGGATTTCAAGTATATAAAAGCTATAGAGAGATCAAAAACTATCTGAGTTCTGCCTGTAAAAATCCACTGCAAATTTCTATCATGGAATAAAAAAGCATCCCTGATAGTGAGACAGTTAGACTCGTTTCCATCATTAAATAACAATAGTTTTATAAAGGGTAGCATTTTTGGACAGCAAAGGGGGTGTTGGGAATAAAACGTTTGAGCATTTGGCTAGGAAGAGCAGGACTGAAATCTTCGAAGAGGAAGAATTTCTCAATAACATACATTCATTTTGGGTGACTTTGGGGCAAGAAAGAGTGAGACCACACAGTAACAAGGTAAGTTCAGAAGTGGAGATGAAGCATTTAGAAATTTTCATAGCAGATTGATAAGAATTTTACATCTGCTGAATCTCATGATAAAAATTGGCTTGTCTTTTTGGCTGACTTTAAAATTCCATTTTTCTAATAATTTTTGTATTTTATACAAAGTCAGTGATTGATTGGAAATTTTTGTAAAACTGGACCTTCCCCACTGTTGGGAGAGGAATGATCTAGAGCAGTAATTCCCAGTACAGAAAACTCCCTACGCGTAGGGAGTGGTTTTAGAAGCTGTGGGTCCTTCAGGGTGGGAGAAGGGGTTTCACTGACACTTGATAGGCAGGAGCCAGGTAAGGCATACATCTTGAAGTGAGCAGAACAGTCTCACACATAGAGATGCCCCAAGTCCTGCACAGCTCTGAAAAGCCCTTGACAGTCACATACACATAGCGCCCATTTACCTGAGCCTATAACCTCACAAACTATTTAGTGTTCAGTTTCATGCAATTGTTCAGTTTGGAATACATGCTCTATCTTCCAAAACTGCAACCACTATGTAAATCAAGATATAATTGTAGGGGCCTGCCCGGTGGCTCAGGCGGTTGGGGCTCCATGCTCCTAACTCCGAAGGCTGCCGGTTCGATTCCCACATGGGTCTGTGGGCTCTCAACCACAAAGTTGCCAGTTCGATTCCTCGACTCCCGCAAGGGATGGTGGGCTGCGCCCCCTGGCAACTAGCAATGGCAACAGGACCTGGAGCTGAGCTGTGCCCTCCACAACTAAGACTGAAAGGACAACAACTTGAAGCTGAACGAAGCTGAAGGGCACCCTCCACAACTAAGACTGAAAGGACAACAACTTGACTTGGAGAAAAAGTCCTGGAAATACACACTGTTCCCCAATAAAGTACCCCTTCCTCAATTAAAAAAAAAAAAGATATAATTGTATTTTGGTCTGCTTCTCACCCCTACAGAACACAATTTTGAAGCGCCTGTATGGTATACCTGTGTATTAACATCAATATTGGTTTGCTGACGGTTATTCTACATATGGTGCAGGCACTTGATTATTTCATTATGCCTAAGCTCTGGTCATGCCCAGGTATTTATCATATGTATTGAAATATTATTTTCTATTTCTCCTTTCTGGTATTACTAGGGCATTATACTGAGTGTTTATTTTTTTGTGTTTTTTTTTAAAGATTTTATTGGGGGAGGGGAACAGGACTTTATTGGGGAACAGTGTGTAATTCCAGGACTTTTTTCCAAGTCAAGTTGTTGTCCTTTCAATCTCAGTTGTGGAGGGTGCCATTCAGCTTCCAGTTGTTGTCCTTTCCGTCTTAGTCGTGGAGGGCGCAGCTTGCCATTTGCCATTTTCTAGTTGCAGGGGGCACAGCCCACCATCCCTTCCAGGAGTCGAAACCAGCAACCTTGTGGTTGAGAGGAAGCGTTCCAACCAACTGACCCATCCAGGAGCTCAGCGGCAGCTCAGCTCAAGGTGCTGTGTTCAATTTTTTGTAGTTGCAGGAGGCGCTGCCCACCATCCCTTGCAGGACTCGAGGAACTGAACTGGCAACCTTGTGGTTGAGAGCCCACTGGCCCATCTGGGAATCGAACCGGCACCCTTCGGACTTAGGAGCATGGAGCTCTAACCGCCTGAGCCACCGGGCTGGCCCCTGTACTGAGTTTTAAAAAATGTATGTAGAAGGGTTACATTTTCTGTAAGTTTCAAGATTGTAATTGAAACATTAGAAAATATTTGTTTAAAATAGGGTACAGGTCTGAGGATTGAAAATGCAGGTCTATTTAAAAATCTAAGTGCTCATCATAGGAAGAAATTATGGTAAATCTAAATAAAAACATTGACGAAGTTGGTGTTCAAAGTCATAAATAGACTTACAGGGCATAGTAGAGGTCATTCGTATTTTTACATAGGAGATGACAGAACTACACACAGCTTACATACAGTAGTGACGAAGAAAGGGGGCTTCAGGGTCAAGTTGCCTGGTTTGAATCCCACTCAGCCAAAGTTAGCTGCAAGACCTCAACAAATTTCTCCATTTGTTACCTTCTTCCCTTCCTTCCCCCAGGTGGGGATAGCACCCTTTCCTTTATATCTAAGGTTGGCTGGAAGAAACAAACGACCATCCATCTAAAGAGTTTAGCATCCTGTGCTGTCCATGGTCAGGGCTCCCCACATGTGTGCTATTAAGTTGATCTTAAAGGCAGAGTAGAAAAGAACATGACAGCACAAAAATAAGGGAAATCGGACAAATCAAATATAGACCTTGCTTTTTAAAAAAATACAAAAGGCTGAAACATCAATTCATTACCACCACCCTGACGACAGCTAATTAAAACCATTTCAATCCTTTTCATATATACTTGTCCAGTGAGGAGGGGTGACAACAATTAGAGCCAGAACGAACCTTGCAAGATGAACACAGAGATCTCTATCTGGGTTACGGTCCTGTTCTGAAAAGCATCACACTACGTTCTCAGTTCAGCCAATGCTCACTGAACACTTCCTTTTGTCTACTAGACAAGAAGCAATTGATAACCGAGGAATCCTGAAAAGATGTCAGTGCGTGTATACTACACATCTAGGAAAGACCACAGAAAACGATAGCCTTTCTCATTCCCACAAGGAAAGAAACTAAATAGTAAGATTATGTTTGGGATAAGACAAAGTAGGCCATTGAGCAATGCAAAAACACAAAGGGGAAAATGCCCGAAGTATTGAGGCAACCCTGCTTTCTGGTTGCCGATGCTAAAATTAGAACTAGGATTATGAGTGCCCTGTCATTCCCAATTGCATTACTGTTCTAAACCCCTGCCTTGGCACTTCTCCCGCCCCCATGTTGACCCTCAATATTTTGTTCATTGACATCAGAAGTAGAAAGCAATAGAAAAAGAGCAACAAGTGAAGGTTTCTCTGCACTTGAATTTCAAATGCTCTCTCTTTCGCATTCTCTAGACATGTCTAGTGCTGAACCACATGGCATGCCTGAGGAGGGCGTGGAATCTCTGTGCCCCTTTCTTCCTACCTAACCCTAGCATTTCTTCCATTGGGATGTTTCTGAGTTGTATCCTTTACAATAAATTGGTAATAGTAAGTAAAGGACTTGCCTGAGTTCTGTGAGCCAGTCTAGTGAATTATCGCGCACGTGGTGGTGGTGGTAGGGAGGTGGCTTGTGGGTCCCTCCAAATTTGTAGTCATTCAAGTAGAAATGTGAGTTAACCTAGATATCCCACTGCAGCTGGCATCTGGGGGGAAAGGGGCCCGTTTTGTGAAATGGAACCCTTAACCTGTGGAGTCTGACACTAAACCCAATAGTTAGTGTCAGAATTGAACTGAATTGTAGGACACCTGGATGGTGATGGAGAGTGGAACTGGTTTGGAAAAGACACCATGTATTTGGTTGCAGAAGTTTTGTCAGTAAAAACAACACAGATCCCTTCTCTCCAGGTTCAAAAAAAACAAACAAACCTCTTCACACTTAAGGTACCACTTAGCATAGAAAACAGCAAGAGTTTTGAGGATTTCTGCAAGTTTAGAACATAAATATCCCATGCAGAAAAGAAGATTGTTTTTTAAATAGGCTTTTTAAAAGTGGCTTGTTTGTTTGATTGTTTAGTCATGGAACATTAAAGTTTGTATAACTATTACCTTATTTCTTATTTCCCACCCCCAAGTAGTTAACTTCTTTTCCTCTCAATCTTTATTCATGGGAGCCACACTTATTCCTAAAGCACCAATCTGAACTTTAAAGCAGTAGAGGTATCACATAAAAAAAAGCTCTGCATGTAACACAAATCAGAGAGATTTATTACTAATTATTTCTTCTTGGATGTGCCAATGACTCCAAGTAAATACTACTGAAACCAACAACCTCTTTTTACAACCATAAACAATCTGTTTGTGGTTGTTGACAGTTTAATATAATTCAAACAGAAAGGACAAATTGTTTTCATTTGAAGAGTTACAGGACTCATTTGCAGATTATGAAATTAAAAGAGCAAGTTAACATCTTGGCACTAACACAGAATCCTAAAATTAGTGCTCAGACACTTCTAAAGATGGTTTTAAAGCTTGAGAACACATAGCAGGAGCCCTCTGTGGTCACTCCTCATGGGGTGGTCGTGCCTACATGCTGTTTTCTCCATTTACACTTGGTAATTAAGATGCTTAAAAAGGCTGACTTATGACTGAATCCTCGGCAGGGTGGTGGCCATGGGTATGGGAAAGAACATCAAAGGAAGCATGGGGACAGGGAACCTAAGAACACCTGGTTTCCTGTGGCCAGAGGGCGAAAGGGAGAGGGAGAAGCAAGGATGACCTCAAGGTCAAGCCCACGTGACCTAAGCAATATTAAAACTCAGAGAAAACAAAGCAATGATTTGAGTGGGAAAGAAATTTAGTTTTTGACACCTTAAGTTCAATGGATATTCAAGAGAATGTTTGTTTTCAAGCAGGAAGCAAAAAACCAGTAGAAATAAGTGGAATGTCCAAGAGAGAAAAAAACAGAGTAAATAATAGAAATGTTCACATTTAGGAATGGAGAAGCTCACATCAAGGAAAAACACAGAAGAGCAGCCACAACCAAAACCCACAGACAGCAGAACTGAAGGCATAAACGTTACCAAAAAATGAACAACTAAGGAAAGGCCAATGGATTTGGTCCCAAGAGAAGCACGATCACACTGTGATCTCCACATACCATTTCCCAAGGAACCAGGCTCCTTGGAGAGAGGGGTGATTCCGGTCCTGGGAACAGAAAATGTACAAGATAAACCTGGGGCTTCTTGTACCCAATATCAAGGACGCCATCAACAACTGAGGTGGCATCAAAAGGACACTGGCATTGTCTTGAAGAAGTTCCACGGGTCTCTTGGGTTAGAATAGTTTGAGTATTTGTATGAATGATTTGAATAATTTTGAAACTCAATGTATTTAAACTCATGAGCTCATAATTATACACATAAAAACTCACAGGTTCGAAAAACAACAACTCACTGGTCATCCTTGTAGGACGCCAAGGCACCCATATTTATAAGATAGAAAATAAATGGAAAGAATCAAGCATTTTTCCTGTCTCTCTTATACAAACTTTACCTCAGAGTGATCAAATGACTGATGGGGACAAGTTCCTCTTTACAACTGCATTCCAACTAATAAAGGAAGACTTTGCAGAATTAGAATATTACCATCCTGGCAAGCACACAACAATGAACCTACGCAATGATCAATGGCATTTCACACCACAGAGACAGACATTCTATTATGTACCTCCTGGTGGAAGAATACATAACCACCTGAATACCTTGTCTTGTCCAAACAAAGTGAAGTTGAGTGTAATCCAAGTCCCCCAAGGGTCTGAGGAACGTGTTAAGGGATCACACGTGAATGTAGTTCAGCCAACTAAGAGTGTGGAACATTCTATAGAACAAACCAACTTCAACAAATATGCTACACACACACACACACACACACACACACACACAGCAGAGGTGGGGTGAACCTACTGACTAGATGTCTTAAAAAGATCTTGTGGGGCGGCCGGATGGCTCAGTTGGTTAGAGCGCAAGCTCTCAACAATAAGGTTGCCAGTTCAATTCCCAATTAAAAGTTTCTGTTGTTTAATCCCCCAACTTTGTGTTATTTTCTTACAGCAGCCCTAGCAACCTAATACAGAGGCATTATCTTTTGGAGATACATACTGAAGTATTTACTAAACGAAGTGATATGTCTAGGATTTGCTCCAAAATAGTCTGGGAAAAGGGTGAAGAGGGCAGAGTTATAAACAAAACAAGACGGCCTGATCATACATTGCGAATGGTTGAAACTGACTGTCATTGTATTAGCCTCTCTATTTGTGTTTATGTTTGATATTTTCATAATAAAAGGGCATGGAGACCTTTGGGATGACTGGGTCAGAAGAACTACGGAAGTTCAGGGCAAAAGCCCAGGCATCTCAGTGCAATGGCTTGGTTGACACAGGGAAGTAAGCAGTTCGGAGCAGAAGTAAATGCCTCACACACCACTCACGTACAGGTGGCAGACAACTCTGGCATCCCCTGCACACCTTCACCAGGTCATCTCTAACAGGGCAAAGTCTGACCCATCCCAGACCAACGATGCATGAAAAACTCTATTGACCATAGTTCTCTAAAAGGAAGAGTTTCCCCACAACTTTCCCCAACAATCTGTCCAAGCCCATTCATCAGTCATAACCACGTTTCCTCCAGACCCAGGGAGGATCCAGTTTTTATTGGATTTACTGTCACACTTTCAGGGACACGTTGAAAGCAAATATGTGATAATTACAAGAAACAGAAACTTATGTTTTGGGGGAATTTTCTGTTTGAGTAACCTGATTAAGAGCAGAAATTCTACCACTATCCAACTGCACGATCCTGGGCAAGTTACTTCACCTCACTCTACCTCAGTTGCTTCATCTGTAAAGTGGGGACATGGGACTGTTGTGAAGATAAAATGGGTTAATCCAGCACCCAACACACAAGCGCTGTGTGTCAGCTATTTGTGGGCCATGGCGAAGAAAGATCACCTATCTGTGTCAATGGTCCCCTTCATTGCTTATTACGTTCCTTCCGAATTATTTGATGGAGATCAACTACCTCTAACAACGCTTCATACTCCAATTCACTGATGTCACAGTGATTTTCAAAGAGTCCCACAAAACCTCCCCAGGGGGCTCCCCACGGGCCAAAGAGGGAACCAGCAGGTAAGGTTCTGTGCCACCTTTAAATAGCTCTGCCTTTGTCTATATTCACACCAGGCTTCTGCCATATCATCTCCTTTGAAGAAAAAAGTCTGAAAAGCACCCTCCCAGAACACTGTTTATCTGCTGCTACTTTATCTCCAACTCCAAGGTGTCTGCTGCAAAAGGCCACCTTCAAATGGGTTATTTCTAATATTCAGTATCAGTGCCTCTGGTGACTTCTTGTTCAGTTCATAGTTAATTCAACGCCACTGTTTCTACAGATGTCGCTTGCTGTTTCATTGAGGTAAAGCACCTCCTGTTGTTAGCTTTACATTGTCAGTTATACTTACATGTTTTGGTGTCACCCAATTTCTCTTTGGCATTAATTCACATATTCATCATGGACCAAAAAATCATCTGAGCACAGTGCCAAACAGGAATCAGCACATGGGAAGATGAAGATGAATGACAGTCCCTTCCCTTCAAGACGTCAGCCTCTACCAGGAACTTCACCTAACAGATTCCACAGCTCTTGCCTAAATCTCTTCGCTTGGAAGTCATCTCACCTCCCCACCAATGTCCAAAACAGTCTTCCAATTCTCAGTACATATTTGTCCAAGGGTGCCTAGGAGGGCTCTCTTGGAGCTGTTTCATATTAACTATGCTACTTTTTTGTTTCCGCCCCTGACTAGATCACATGACATCACTTTCTTGCTTACCTCCTTATTTCTTTCTAAATAAAAACTCCTTTGGTGTCCCTTCTGCCAGGGCCTGGTTTAATGGTACTGCTATTTCTGCTCCCTCCTACAGCCAGGGAGGTTTCCTGCAATTGATCTTTTTTACTAGATTCAGAGTACACATGGAAAGAAAATAACAGATTTCATTTAGATGTTACCAGCTTGAAGAAGCTGCTACTAATCTTTGGGAAATTTCTCACCTCTACAATTCACCCTCATTAAGTATTCTTCGAAGCATAACGTGGACCATATAAATTCTCCATTATAAGTACTTGCCTCAGCTCACAAGAAAATACCCATTTTCTGAGGTTTCCACCTGATTTACTAGAGTGTGTCTTTCATTATGGTCTGAAATGTGGAATAAACTTCTGTTCATCATGAAGGAAGCCAAGGGCTTTCTAATATTCCCTATATCCTAGAAGTCAACTTTCTCCAAACTTGTTACTAGGAGCTGGGTTCAAAACTAACAAGCCAAATGCTAAGTAAAACAGTCTGTTAGGGCAATCCTTTGGCCTTACAAAAGAGTCTTTTAAGATTTCCTATAAGATCCACTTACTTCCAAAACTAGCTTCAAGTGCATCTAGAAGCACCAAAAAGACCTTCAAAAGAAATCGTTCAGGTAACTCTGCTCTGAGAAAAAAACACAAAATTTTATGCTGTAATATCCAACCTATAGCTTTAGTCTTTCATTTTTAGTATACTGGTTACTTGCTGTCTGTGTCAAGAATGAGAGACCAACTCATGAATGTCAGAAGCCTTGATGCAATCTGAGGGCGCTTTAGTTATAAAGAACATGCCACCCCCCCCTTGCTCCCCTATGTTTAGCCCAGGAAAACAACTTCTGCTTCCTTTACTCAATCACATCAGACTATGCACGAGGCAGAAACGGCTCTTACACGGCAAAAACCTCTTCAGAGTAGAATTTGTCCTATAGAATGTCCCATATTCTGGACTTGGCTAGTTGTTCCTTCGTGGCCTCATTTAAGTTTTGCCTCTATCTTCTGTATTTCTTGTAAACTCAAACTTAGATTGAAAGTGAATCTAGTCAAACCTCTATTTCTTAGACAGTATTTCACCTGTGTCTATGTATTTCCTATTGCATCAAATCAGGAGGCACATAATGTCTAGTCATTCTACTTTCACTGATTCTAAGAATAATCAAGGGATTCAAAGTCTAATCCCTGCAATATAAAGGGAGTCCAGGCCAGTAAGTGCAAAATTATCACTGCCTAAGATAAGGCTTTGACACGAGACAGCCAGCACACTCAGTGTGTACAAATAAAATTTATACAAAGTGAGTCGTTTCAAAAAGGAAATAACTGACGGTGTTCATTCAAGTCTTCAAGGAAAGGAAACACTGCAATAGCTCATGCTACTCCTGACAAACCCTCAATAAATTTTGTTGAGCAATATTTCAAACAGTCATTTAAAAAAATTTAAAGAGGTTAAAAGCCAAGAGTTTCAAAGTCTAGTTCCAGACTTCTTACAATTTAATGTGTTCTTAGTATGAATCCTATGTACCCATATTTGCCCATCTGAAAATGGAGATAATGTCACCAACTTCACTATACCTCAAAGGACTATGGAGAGGATAAAATAAAATATAAACGTTAGATAAGACAAAGATAGATTTATTCTCATGAAATTTTACCCAGAATGAGAAAGAATGCAATAAACTAAAAACTTGAAAAGCCACCAATACAATAAACTAAATGCTTGAGAAGCCACTGCAATTTAAATTTCAAAAAATATTAGGAATGAATTAAAAGGAAACTCCACTTTCCTGTAGCTGATATGCTTCTACTCTAATAATTATTTAATTTGGCTACTACCACTGGACTATTGCATTGAAAGCTACATTACACTAGATATAGTTCCCAAACAGAAAATCATATGTAACATGGCCCAGGGAGATCACACCAATAATCTTGATATCACAACACTTGATTGGGGGACCCACCTCCAAGCTACTAAACTTCCCCCCAAAAAATGTTAATCTGACACAGGAAAATGCATAGAGTTTAATATTGTAAGTCACTGTTTCCATCTACAAAACTGTACTTTTCATACATTATATATAATTTGAAAAATATTCAGCATATACCAAAGAACTAACTCCTCTACAAAGATTACACTCGATGATATTGTTCTCAAAATAAATGCTGTGTAAAATATTCTGAGCACAAATGATTTGTTACCAACTGCTGGCACCTTGGAGAAACAGCTCAGAACAACTTCCCTTAGCTCACTGCCAAAATAACCTTTTTACCATACTTTGCATTTTGATGAAGATTCTGGGTTAGTGATTCATCTAATATCATTTTAGAAGACAACGTGACACACACACAGCTAGTTACTCTTGATTTTTATATTAAAAATACCTAAGAGCTGAGCAGTTTTCCCTGCACCACCTTCTCCCAGGTAGGTTTTAAGAACTTCAGATTCCATCATCTGGAAGAGTCCAGACATTTTCTTTTACCTCTTCAACCACAGGTGTCTCACATTCTCACCACTGACATCATTATTATGCTTTTGGAAATTGCTGACACAGGTTACTCAATTGTGCTAAATAGCCTGTGTTTACACACAGTCACTACAGTGCCACCATCTGAGCAAGAGAAAGCAGAGTAACATTTTAAAATACAGCGTAAGTAGCAGGAATTTTCTTTTCAAAAGTTTGCCAAGGAGGGAACTTCATATTTAAACACAATTAATTGGCAAGCTCATCAGAAAGATCTCAAACAAGATTCTGTTGGGATGGGACTGAATGAGGAAAATTAGCCAGTTCACCCAAGAACCTATTTCAACTTTTTAAAAAAGTATCTTAAAGAGCAATTGTTAAAAGATACAGTGTGCCCTTACAAAGAAAATCCCACAGCAAGACACAGACTGTAAGAGAAAATTTTGGGCTCTAACACAAGATTTGGGGGCAGGAGAAAAACCTTTGGAAAAACTAACAGCATTAGGCTTAGTACTAAAATCTTAACTTTAAATATAGAAATTCTTACCTCCCACTGTAAGTGAGGCGGGATATTTCGAATCTGAAGTTTCCGAATCCTGCAGAAGAATTAAAATGTTTTTTAAAAGAAAAAAAAAACATAAAAGCAAAAGACATTAATAACCAACATGGGTGTTGAGAAACTACTCAATTTTTATATTAACTACAAACCAGTATGAAAAGGCGGCCCAAGAAGAAAAAAAAGAGACAAAGTTAATCACAGGGTACATATTGAGATCATTTGGAGATCCAGCATTATTCCACTGTGATGCCCTTACAAAGATGGTTTATTTTAAAAGCCTTCAAAAGGGCAGCCAGTTAGCTCAGAGCACAATGCTAGTAACAACAGGGTTGCCGGTTCAATCCCCACATGGGCCAGTATGAGCTGCGCCCTCCACAACTAGATTGAAACAACTACTTGACTTAGAGCTAATGGGCCCTGGAAAAACACACTTAAAATAAATAAAAGTTTAAAAAAAAAAGTCATTAAAATTGGCACACATTAATGTTGGAAACGCATTACATCTGGTGACTATATTCTAAACTCAAACGCTCTGGCCTCAAATTAAGCATCGCAGGACACAAACAAAGCTTTAGTACAGATGTTCTTAATCTGAGATTGCAGTCAAGGGGTCCATGGACAGAATTCGGGGAACTTGGATGGGGGGGGGGAGATTTTACATTTATTTTCACTATCCACAAACTGAAATTTAGTACCTCTTTTCAATTATGAATGGTGGCATTAAACTACAGTAGAATTACACTACTTATAATTCGGACATCAACATAAATCAGTTATTTTCATATCACATTAAGTTGTTGTAGACCTTTAAATACCATTTACACTGATTACTGTGAAATTTAGATGTGTTGCTACAACGTGTTACTCATTATGCTAAAAAGCATATATTACTATGATTTTTAACATTTTGTTAACTGGATTTCAAAATAATTGATTTCCTTATAGTTCTATGTATTTTTTATGTATTTAAAAACATCCTAAGAAGTCAAATACATTTCAAGCTGCCAAAGAAGTCCACAGTACAGAAAACATTAAAAATTCCCACCTTAGTTCAAATGCTCACATATACATATACATTATGCATTATATATAATGTCTATTATTATATTATTTATATTATATGTAAATAAATGTATATCCCCTCTTCTTCTACTCCTTCTTCAACACTGTCAGAGGGAGGAAGAAGAGGAAGGAGAGGGAAAGAGGGAGGGAGGGAAGGATGACGGGAGGGAGGGAGGGAGGGAGGGAGGGAGGGAGGGAGTGAGGAAGGAAGGAAGGAAGGAAGGAAGGAAGGAAGGAAGGAAGGAAGGAAGGAAGGGGAAGAAAGGCTGGCAGGCAGGAAAGAAGGAAGGAGAGGAGGGAGGGAGGGCCATTAATTATATAAGATTGTAGTAGATGCCACACACCAATCACCCTCTTTAGAAGGGAAAGGAATTTATAGACAACTGGCTATTAAAAAACAAAACAAAACCTACCACATTGGGCTTTACATCTCAAGGGAAGTAATTAAACTACTTAACCTCTAAAATTAGAACCACAGTTAGTTTTCCTTTCCAGGTCAAATAATCCACTTATTTTGAAGTACCACAGCAAAACAACAGCTTATACAAGATTGATAGCCCAGTCCTTTTTTTCTCTTCCATTCCCCCAAAGCATGAGAACAAATAAATGCCACAGATACTGCCTATCCTTTTGAGAACTAAAAAATATGTAGATTAACCAAACTCAGGTACACCATCTGTAATCATAAAATGGAGGAAGGAAGAAGCATTTTTACATTATTTTTATGAGACAATAAAACAAAGCACAATCAGCAGAAGCAATACACCAAAGAGATAGTGACAGAAAATGTCAATTTAAGAAAAAAAATTTTCAAACACCAGAATTTGCACATGAAATACTTGTCTGGGATTTGTTTCAAAATAACTCATGTGCTAATAACTGCAGGATGTGTACTATATCTCTGCTTTTTGTATAAGTTTTATATTTTCTATGAAAGCCTTAAAAAATACACCACAGTAGAAAGATGTCTAATACATAGATTTCGAAACTGTTATATATTGCTTTAGCTAGCAGAAGTTACTCACATTGTGTAAATATTTACTCTGGGTAACCAAGGAAGAATTACTACACATATGTAAATACTAATCTGTTTTAATCAAACATCTGACACAGTAAGAGTTAGCAGAATAATGTTAAGAAACTAAGCATTCATCCTCACTGGACTCATTTTTCTGGGTATGAATTAACAAAATTTTCCCCCCAAAGTACACGTATAATTGAACATACAGAGTTCTGGGTCAACTAGCAAGTAATTATTCATATTACAAAAACAAATATCAAATTTTCTATCAAACAAGTGACTTTCATAGTGCAACGATCTTCGTAAGAACCACTCAAATAAAATCCTCTTAAAAGGGGGGGAAAACCCACTTCACAGGACTCCCAAGGAGTTCTTTAAATATCGTGTTTCCTCAAACATAAGACCTAGCCAGATCATCAGCTCTAATGCGCCTTTTGGAGCAAAAATTAACATAAGACCTGGTCTTACATAAGACCGGGTTTTATATAATATAAGACTGGGTATAATATAGTATAGTATAGTATAATATAACATAATACCAGTTCTTATATAAGACCAGGTCTTATATTAATTTTTCCTCCAAAAGACGCATTACAGCTTATGGTCCAGCTAGGTCTTATTTTCGGAGAACACAGTATTAGGTTGGTGCAAAAGGAATTGCGGTTTAAAAGGTTAAAAATAATTGCAAAAACCGCAATTCCTCTTGTACCAACCTAATAGAATACCATCTTTCGTACATCAGAAGTAATCCATTAGCCATGTCTCCCAATGCATTCTGCAAATTCACATCCAATACCCATTTACTTATTGAAAGTTACTCCAGAATAATCATTTCCCTTAAATGGCTGTCCTGTTTCCATTATCTGATTCTCTCAAAAGTTTCATTTTAGACAAACATCGGAATTGTTTTCAGTGTTTTGACATCAAGAATTGTTAAGAAACTATGTAGAAATATATTCAATAACACTAAGAACAGAAGCAATGCAAATTAGGACAACATTGAAATGGGAAAGAAAAATAAAAAGAATTGTTCTTTCCCTCTTACACAGTAACTAATCTTAAACTCTGTCTGCAGTTTCACCTCTGGCTCCTAACCATGCCCGGGCTCCACTCTTTTAGTACAAGAGTCAAAAGGATCCATATTAAAAGGGAACAAGCACACACAAGGGGCACATTCGGAGCACCAGGCTCAGGTGACTAGGGAGACTGCACCACTGTTTCCCACAGGACATATACTACATAAGGCCACTCTATTAAGACCAGGAGGCATAGCTGCCCTACCTAATATATAGAAACAAACACAGGGATGCAGCCAACATGCGGAGACAAAGAAACACTTCCCAAATAGAACAGAACAAAGCTCCACAGAAAGAATTAAACAAAATAGACACAATCAACAATCTACCAGAAGCAGAGTTCCAAACACTGGTTACAAGGATGCTCAATGATCTCAAGGAAAACTTCAACAAAGAGATAGGAAACATAAAAACAGAGACAGATAACAAAAAATAACCAGCCAGAAATAAAAAATACAATAACTGAAATAAAGAATACATTAGAGGGAATCAACAGATTAGCTGAAGCAAAGGATTAAATCAGCTATTTAGAATATAAGGTAGCAGACTACACCCAATCAGAACAGCAAAAAGGAAAAAGAATCCAAAAATACGAGAGTTTAAGGGGCCTCTGGGACAACATCAAGCGTGCCAACATTCACATCATAGGGGTACCAGAAGGAGAAGAGAGAAAGCAAGGAATTGAAAACGTATTGGAAGAAATAATGACGGAAAACTTCCCTACTTGACAAAGGAAGATATATAAGCCAGGAAATGCAGAGTCCCAAATAAGATGAACCAAAGAAGGCCCACAAAGACACATCACAATTAAAATGCCAAAGGTTAAAAACAAAGATAGAATCGTAAAAGCAGCAAGAGAAAATCAGTTAGTCACCTACAAGGGAGCTCCCATAAGACTGTCAGCTGATTTCTCAACAGAAAGTTTGCAGGCCAGAAGGGACAGGCAGGAAACATTCAGGAATGGAAAGCAAGGACCTACAACCAAGACTATATTACCCAGCAAAACTATCATTTAGAATTGAAGGACAAATAAAGAGAATCCCAGACTAGAAAAAGTTAAAGGAGTTCCTCACTACCAAACCAGTATTACAAGGAATGTTAGAGGGACTTACTTAAGATTAAACAATAAATAATATGAATAATGAAATGGCAATAACTACATATCTATCAACAATTACTTTAAATGTGAATGACTTAAATGCTCCAATCAAAAGATAGGGTGGCTGAATGGATAAGAAAACAAGATCCTTACAGATGCTGACTACAAGAGACTCACTTCAGATCAAAACACACACAGACTGAAAGTAAAGGGATGGGGAAAAGATATTTCATGAAAATAGAAACAACAAAAAAAAAGCTGTGGTAGCAACAGTTATACCACTGAAAATAGACTGTAAAACAAAGGCTATAACAAGTGACAAAGAAGGACCCAGTAATCCCACTTCTGGTTAATCATCCAAAGAAACCCAAAACACAGCTTCCAAGGGACGTGAGCATCCAAATGTTCATTACAGCATTGTTTACAATGGTCAAGATGTGGAAGCAGCCTGGGTGTCCATTGATAGATGAATGGATAAAAAGTAGGTAGTATGTATATACAATGGAACATTGCTTGGCCAGGGAAAGGAATGGGTTCTTGCCATCTGTAGTGACATGGATGGCCAACGCTGAGTGAAGCATATCAGAAAGTGAAAGACAGATGCAATGTGATTTCACTTATATGTGGAATCTAAAGAATAAACAAACCAGAAACAAACTCATAGATACAGAGAACATTTTGATAGCTGACAGATGGGAGGAGAGTTGGGAATGGTGAAAAAGGGGAAGGGATTAAGAAGTATAAATTAGTTGTTACAAAGTAGTCATGGAGATGTAGGGTATAGCATAAGGAATATAGTTAATATTGTAATAACTATGTATGGTGTCAGATGGGTACTAGATTTACTGAGGGTGATAAATAGGAGGGGGGGTTGAGGACAGGGTGAAAAAGGTGAAGGGATTAAGAAGTACAAATTAGTAGTTACAAAATAGTCACAGGGATATAAAGTATAGGGAATATAGTCAATAATATGGAAATAACTATGTATAGTGCCAGGTGGATACTAGTCAGGGGGATCACTTCTTAAATTATATAAATGTCTAACTACTATGCTGTACACCTGAAATTAATATAACAGTGAATGTCAACTGTAATTTAAAATTTAAAAAAGGGGGGGGGAAGGTGAAGGGGATTAAAAGGTTCAAATTTCCAGGTATAAAACAAATAAGTCATGGGGATATAACATACAGCATAGGGAATATAGTCAATAATATTGTGACAGCATGATGCAGTGTCAGATGGTTGCTGGACTTAACATGGTGATCACTTCTTTAGGTACATACATGTGGAATAACTATGGTGTACACCTGAAACTAATATTGAATGTTAGCTATATTTTAATAAAAATCTTTTAAAAACTAAAAGAGACCAAGCAAAGGCATGAATTCTAATTATCCAGCTCATAAATACAAACCGGTGACCTGGTTGGTAAGTACTAGAGAAAAATCTACCCCACTCAACTGTACTTACCAAGTTGGCTGTACACAATTAAGACACTTCCACCTGCTTCTCTGAGCTGCCATCTCCCATATGAGCTTTTAGCTTGTATCTTACTCTGATTCTACACTTAAGAGTCAAGAAAACAGACATTGGTACTTGTTTCTACTGTATGATTACCAAATCACTGAAGTTCAATTTCACTAACAAAATAAGTTGGTGTTTCACTTCCTCCTGCAACACACTGTAGTGGTGCTAAGAGGACTCACGCTCCATGAGAGCAGAAACTTAGGCTGTCTTATTCACTGTTGCATTCAGAGCCTGGAACAGTGCTTGGCACCTGAGAAGCATTCAATTGATAATTAAATAAATATTTGTTATATAGAGAAGGAAAAACAAGACTCACAGATCTGCCATCCAAAAACTACTAACATTTCCAGTGATTTTCTTACAGCTCATAAGGGGGAGAGAGAACAACTGCCACACTTAAGTTTGAGAACAAAAACCAGAAAAATACTGATTTAATTACTTGTGTTATTTAAGAAACTCTAGCACAATCTGTTTATATGCTAATCATATAGAATTTAAAGGTTTCTCCCCAGAGAGTAAAATGGACTAATCTGTTATAGTTCTCAGGCTAACAGATTTAAAAAAAAAAAAAACTTTAAAAAATGCCTATTGTGGGCCAGCCCGGTGGCTTAGGTGGTTAGAGCTCCATGCTTGTAACTCCGAAGGCTGCCGGTTCGATTCCCACATGGGCCAGTGGGCTCTCAACCACAAGGTTGCCAGTTCAATTCCTCGAGTCCCACAAGGGATGGTGGGCGAGCACCCCCTGCAACTAAGGATTGAAAACGGCAACTGGACTTGGAGCTGAGCTGTGTCCTCCACAATGGGACAAGGACTTGGATCTGAGGGGCTCTGGAGAAACACACTCTTCCCCAATATTCCCCAATAAAATTAAAAAAAAAAAAAGAATTAAAAAAAAATGCCAATTGTGCTTGAAATATTAGTTAACCATGAAAACTCAGTATTAGTTATTCATTCAAAGCAGCTTCAATTACAGGATAAAGAGCCAACAGAGAAGCTCATGTAGATTACGAAGGGCATCTCCAAGATCTTCAGTCATCAATGGAACTGAAGCTGATTTTATAGACATATTCCCCACACTAGGAAAGTAAAATCAACCTCCATGTGGCCGTGCCAGCTTCAATTATCAAGTACGATCAGCTGATCCTGTTCATCTATACTCACACCTGTACCAACGAGTCCCACTTACATGTCCTGTCATGCTGAAGTACATCAGTAAATAGATACGTATAAAAGGACCTTTTTTGTTTAAACCTAACTACAGCACCACTATCGCTCCTCAAAGTGATAAACAAAAATTCCTTGTTATCAGATATCCACTCCGTTTATCTCCAATTGCCTTTTAACTATCTTTTTACAGTTGGTCTGTTCATATCAAGGTCTCAACAAGATGCGCACGGGAGAGTTGATAATCTCTTAGGCCTATTTGACACAAGAGTTTCTCTTCACTGTTTTCATGCCATTTCTTTGGCGATCCAGGTCACAAATCCTGTACAGTCACTCTTTCTAGATTTGATCCACTGCATCCCCTTTGTCCTGTCTTAGTCATTGTTTACTGTGTTGAACTTGATACACAATAATGTGTAATTTTCTATATTATAAAGCATAAAACATCTATGAAACCAAATAGAAGACAACGAAAGTCACCCATGCTCCTTCCCCACCCCAAATGCCTGTCTCCCAGAATGTAAACTTCACCCCCAATTTGTTGTCATTCTCATGCCTTTTATTTATAAGTATTACTATATCTTTAAATGACTCTTCAAATAGACGAAATATTATCAGTCCTTAAAAACTTCATACTAAAAATCTAGTCAGTGTTCAAATTGCCAAGATTAAAAAATAATTTTTTTTTTTTACAATTGTTTGTTCAATCAGTATCCAAGTAATGACTCGTCTTATAATCTACATGTTTCTTTTTTTTTTTCTTGCCGTTTACTTGAGGGTAAAAAACCCAAAACCTATCATTTGTCCTGCCTGGATTTTGCTAATTAAACCCCCATGGTAGTGTTTAATATGTTCCCCTGTCCCCTATACAAGTGATTATTAGATCTGAAGACTCAATTTGGTTTTTGTTGTTGTTTCTTTGTTTAGAGAGTCAATAATACATCACAGGGGGTGTTTCGTGACTCAAGAGATCACGAGGAAATACATTCTCTGGATGTCTTCCTATGATGCAATTGCTAATGGCCATTGCCTAAATCCATTCTTCCATTCAAGGCTGAAAACTGATTTTCTCATTTTATCATACCGTCTGTGTTTTGATTAAGCTGGACTTTTTCCATGAAGAACAACTTACCCTTATCAAATATTTGGATACTCTGAAGCAGAGTAAGTACAGTGCAGGCAGATAAATACTTCTTTCCCTTCTGCAGCAGACGGTTGTGTGTCCCTTATCACATCCCCTCACTCACCTCAGATTTCATCCACAGCTGTGGTAGACAGTCCCATGCACCCTGAAGTTGAGCTGCCTCCTTCCACCCCTCAGCATACACCCATCTTTGCCGTTTTATCTCAGGACTTCTCCAAAGTGTCAGAAGAGTACAGGAGCAGCTCAGAAGCACAGGAGAGAGAAAACCCGTAAGACAATCTGTAGCTTATAGGGGAAGGGGTGGGTGACAGTAGATAAATGCCCCAGGCTACCAGCTGGGAGGCATTCCGTACATCTCTCTAAGGCACTATTTCCTTATGGCAAACTCAGTCAAGTCCCCTTCATTAGCTTTTCCTCATTCCCCGTTTCACTCTCCCCATTCCCTCGCTCTGCTTCCTGAAATCATCTCCAAAATAAATCAGCTTCGTGCACATTCCCATCTCAATCTTGTCTTTCAGGAGTTTATTGACATCATTATTTCAAAATTTTCAGTTGGTGCCCTGGCACTGTCCAAAGACGACTAAGTGCTTCTTTTTTTCAGTATCATTATCAACTCATGGATTCATAGGTATTTTGTGTGTATCAATCCATTGCATTAATTCTTCTTGATGCTCAAATTGCCTCATTCATCTTTAGTCCGTCGGTAGGAGCCTCTTCAGGTTGGTTCCTGCATCTTTTGAAATGACTCCAGTAACCTCTGAGAGCTCTTTTGCTTTCTGTCATGACATGATAAATCCAGGTTCAACTTGTACACTTCCTGCCCCCATCTGCAGTCAGCCTTCTCTACATGGAGCACTGGTCCCTTTGAGTCAGAAATGACACCTGGAGACACCGTCTGGTCACGAGGGTGCTCACTGTTATGGGGTTGGTCACTGCTCCCAGACCAGAGCTAGAAAACATACATTTTGTTGGAAAGAGAAATAAACCATGTGTTCATGCTGATTAATGCCAATTCAAATTTTAGGTTCCTAAGTTTTTGCCAAAAGTCTTTGATAACTTGCATCTTTTCTTCCACTGTAAAGTCTGACAACAGTATAAATAAGAATATAAACCAGAAAATACTTTATGTATCCCCACCAAAAAAAACTCATGTTGAAGCCCTAACCCCCAGCCTGAGAGTATTAGGAGTTGGGGCCTTTGAGAAGTAATTAGGCTTAGATGAGGTCATGAGGGGGGAGCCCCCACAATGGGTTACTCTTTGTAAGAAGAGAAACCAACCGGAACTCTCTCCATTGGTACACACTGAGGAAAGGCCATGGGAGCCCACAGCAAGAAGGCATCTGTCTACAAACCAGGAAGAGGGCCCTGACCAAGAACAAATGAATCTGCCTGCGCTCTATCTTGGAGGTCTCAGCCTCCGTTACTGTAAGAAATAAATGTCTGCTGTTTAAGCCACCCAGGTGCATGGTATTTTGTTATAGCAGCCCGATCTGCCTAAGAGAATGTCTATTATCTCATTTAACCCTCACAGTCAGCATTTTCGATAGGAAACAAAAGCAGAAGTTTAACTTTTCCAGGTCTACACTAGTATATGTGGCAAACATGTGGCAGGGTCAGAATCCATATCTGGGCATTCTGGCTCCAGAGTCTATCCTCTTAACTACACTGTATTTAATCTTACTGATCTCACTTATAATCCAACCAATAAAGTAACAGTATCAAATAACTTTAGAAAAATAACAGGTTGCATGTTCAACCCAAAAGGTCAAAGACATGCTAATCCTAAACTACATTTTCACTTTATCCCACAGCTTTAAGCTGTACAATCATAATTTACATACCAAGACTCAATACTGACATCAAATGGACATGGTTACACATCATTACCAAGAAAGGAAGGCAACTATGCTGAAAACTCAGCTAACTCAACTGCCTCAAGATATCATGAGAATCATAGGCCCAGGCACCCAGCCACTTGTGAAGCCACCCATTTCATGGTAAGTCCTAATGCAAGACACAGAAATGGATTAGACTCGCAAACTTCTGTCCAAACTACCTGCAAGTCCTGAATGTATATTTTATCTATTTTGCCTAAAATGTTCTGTCTCACTTTTTTCTTTCTACCAATGCTTATATCCAGGGAATCACCACTTCCCACTCGATAGAGAGAGGCTGCAGCTTGGATCATGAATTACTGCTAACTCCAGCTGAAGACGGGAAGAGAAAACCAACTCTGACTTGTAACCCATCCTCTTTGCCTTGTTTTCGTATGCAAAGAACTGGGGTACATGGTCCATATTTGGACCCGTCACTTCCAAAGAGAAAGCCATCCCTGTGGACTCAGAACACAGGATAGCATGGCTTCTCTGATTTGTCACTTAGGGGCCCTCTGTATTGGTTTCTGATCTTTATCCCAGCTGTGCAACAACCAACTCAGTCTATGCCCAAATTAGAATTTGTTCAACCTGGCCAAATTTACTATTGCTTCTAGTTACTGGTAATAATTACAGTATTCAATATTATAATTATATCCTTTCTTTTATACAGTTAAGAATTAGCTCTTTCAAAAGTCAACCTCAATGTTTAAAAAATTTAATACACATTGCTGATAAAAAGCGTTACTTGGCATAGCCTTGCCTCATCACTGACTTGGCAGTTTCTTAGCAAATCCTGCCTACAGGCGCAGCCTCTGATTTGGGGATTCTCTTTCTTATGTTATTTCCTTAGGTAAAGTTGTAAGATGCGCCAAGAGTTAGCCTGAAGTTTGTAAATAGGTAGTACCCGGTTTCCCCGAAAATATGACCTAGCCAGACAATCAGCTCTAAAGCATCTTTTGGAGCAAAAATTAATATAAGACCCGGTATTATATTGTATTACATTATATTATATTATATTTTATATATTATATTATATAAGACCCGGTCTTATATTATAGTAAAATAAGACCAGGTGTTATATTATTTTTTCTCCAAAAGACGCATTAGAGCTGATTGTCAGACTAAGTCTTATTTTCAGGGAAACATGGCAGTAAAACTAGGAGGAACCTAGAGGTCCAGGTAAAAGGGATTAGCTAAGTAAATTACAATACCAGGGGTACCAAAAAATCAGAAGTCTCTGGACGCTGATGGTAACCACTTTGAGCACCTCTTGTAATTGCAGAAGTCAACGTGACTTGTATTCATCTTTTGTTATCAGTATATATTGAGTATGACAATTTTAATAGTTTTCCTTCCTTAAAGGTGTGTATAATTTTTTGGAACACTCTGTATCATATATGCAACAAAATATCATGGAGATAGTATAAATGTGAAAGAGTATTTAATGATGACACATATTCGTTGCATTATTTTTTGGGAAAAGTACATTACAAAACAAAACAGAAAATATGATCATTTAAAAATTTGTGTTTTACCACAATAAATAATGTCCCAAGCAGATAATAAAGTGTGCACAAGCACACAAATAGAAATAAGAAAGCGGTACAGCACCAAAATAACGACCATGATGTACTGATAGAATCATGAGAAGTTTTCCATTTCTTTTTGCCTTTGTGTTTTATAAAATAAACTTTACTAACTGTTAAGGAGGGAAATAAGGTATCATCTCCAACCTGCAGTATAACATAAGATGAAGCATGAGAAACCAGCTGTAGATTCTAAGAGTTCTAACTCGCTCTGTAACATCAGTTCTCTCTCCCCTCAAAATTTTACAGTCTAACAGAAGAAATTAGACATTTTAGGACAGTCTTCAAGAAGTGTCAGTAAAGGGCGCAGCCAGATGGCTCAGTTGGTTATAGCGTGAGCTCTCAACAGCAAGGTTGCCGGTTCAATTCCCACATGGGATGGTGGGCTGCGCCCTCTGCAACTAACGATTGAAAACGGCAACTGGACTTGCTGAGCTGCGCCCTCCACAACTAGATTAAAGGACAACAACTTGGAGCTGATGGGCCCTGGAGAAACACACTACCCCCAATACTCTCCAATAAAATTTATTTAAAAAAAAAAAAAGAAAAAAGAAGCAGTGTCAGTAAAAATAGGAAGGAGGGAGCAACGTTGAGATTTAGGAGTAAATCAGGTAGGCCTCAGGTTAAGAATCCCTGTGAAAGACTGTGAGAATCCCTGTGAGAATCCTATCTATTGGGTTGACAGTCAGGTGGTCACGCACACTGTAAAAAAAAGCATATTTGCTGCAATGATGCCGGATCCTAGTGAATTGAATAGTGCATGGAGGAAAAGACAAAGTATGCTGTCCCCTCACTGTACAGAGATGGCATTCCAAGTGTGGTCCAAGAACCATCTACATTAGATCACCGGAAGGGCTTACTTAACATGAAGATTCCAGAGCCCCAGTGCAGACCGTTAAGTCTTCATGCTGAGACTTAATCTGACAATATGCATTTACCCAGAACAGTTACTACCAGTATCTCAACCAACCACAGAAACACATGCAACTGAATATCAGAGAGAGTTCTATTTAAATACACGTCTCATTGCCTGTATAACTCAAAAGTGTAGCTCTTTCAAAAGTATAACATTAACACAATATAGCAAATTACACATATCTTCCTTGAAAATTAGGGTGGTCACAAGGGAATAAAGTACTTGGATATGAAACCTCTAGTTTGTTTCAGTCACATTGAAAATTAATCATTCCCCTATTTTTCCACAGTTAAAACTAGTTTTATAAATACTATTTTTTTCCAGCAAGATTCATCATATTTTGAAGTGATTTTAAAAGCTGAAATCTTAAAACTACTTTGTCTAATAACCACTAGCCACATGAGGCTACCGAGTACTTGAAATGCGGCTGGTCTAGTCCAAACCAAACTGTTCCATGAGTGTAAAATATATAACAGATTTTGAAAACTTAGTACCAAAAATAAAGAATATGAAATGTCTCAACAGTTTTCAATACTGATCACATGTTAAAAGATTAAAATTTTAGCTATACTGGGTTATATAAAATATTAAAAAATAACTTCACCTGTTACTTCTTACATCTTACTGTGGCTACTAGAAAAGTGAAAATTTTACATATACATAAAATTTCACATTTTCCAATGGGACAGAGCTGATCTAATCCTCAAAGGCAAAACTAACTGATAAAATTTTATTTCTGTTTGTCAAGGAAACGTCAGGAACAATCAAGAAACAAAGTTCCACCATCACTAAGTGAGCTGTACCTGCCAGAAGAGGTGTCTTAGGACAACGTTTAAAAGCGCTGCATTTTGAATCTAGGGCATCTCTACATTAACACTTATTTCATATTACTGCCAACTGGATGTCCTTCTCCAAGGCCATCCTTGGGTTTGTTTTTTAAGTGGGAAAGCTACAGTTGATCATCAAATTCTCACCGACTTCAGAAATTATAATAACCTATAATAACCCCACTACCAGAGTCTGAAGAATGAAGAGAGTTTAGGTGCCTTTTTCTTTTTTCCTTTTTTTTTTTTTTTAAAGGAGGGCACAGCTCACAGTGGCCCATGAGGGGATCGAGCAGGCAACCTTGGTGTGATTAGACCACGCTCTAACCAACTGAGCTAACCAGCCACCCCGGATGCCTTCTTATTTCCAGGAGGTCGTTCCAGAATCTATGTAGTTTACATTTCAAATTTTAGTATGTTTTGTATAATCAAGCAAATAAAATAAGCAAACAATGGTTATTGCTCACAAGAAAATCAGTATGAAAATTCTCAGTCTCATGCAATTGAAGAATTCTTACACAGCAAGAAAACAAAGAAGGCAGACAAATATCTCTGTCTGACTTTCCTTGTCCAAGGCTACTCAACCCTTGCTGTGCCTCTGACAGAACCTTATTAGACTCTGCAGATAACCCTTCTCCCAGCACCATGCATACTATAAATGCAATGCTACCTTACCAGTGCCTGCTAGCAGCCATTTGTTCCTGTTTAATAAGCTAGTTTACCTTCTAGTGCAGTTAAACACACACACACACACACACACACACACACACACACACACACGTGTGTGTTTATACTACTTAAGGAAGAATAGGTTAAAGAAACTGTTTTTACTTAAATGCCACATGCTTCCTCAACCCTATCAATTTTTCCCCAAACTTGAATTTACATTGATAAACTACTTAAATCTGTGTTATTCCTTTAAACAAAACCTTGGCCAAGACATTCAATATTTCACATGCCTTGCCTATGACATGTTTGCCAATTAAAAAAAATAAATAAAACCTGAAAACGATCAAATCTCTAGACCTATGGTGTCCTCTGGGGACAGAGAGTATATAGTTCATGTTGAAAGAAACCACACCAGCAAAATCCAGACCCTGGGAAACTCTCCAGCACAAATATCTACCATGTGTCCCCAAAAATAAGACCTAACCAGAAAATAAGCCCTGGCATGATTTTTCAGGATGACATTCCCTGACAATAAACCCTAATGTGTCTTTTGGAGCAAAAATTAATATAAGACCCGGTCTTATTTTCGGCAAGACACGGTAACTTTTTTTCAACAAACAAATTTCAAAGAAAAAAGATGAGGAACCTAGACATTTAAAAAAAAAACAACAACATCTAAGACCTATCAATCACAATCTATGAAACTTATTTGAATCCTAATGGGGGGAAAATTAGACAACTGGGAAAAACTGGAGTATTTGACATCAATGAATTAGTGCCAATGTTTTTTATATGTAATAATGGCACTGGCTATGCTTTATAAAACTCTTTATCTGTTAGAGATACATTCTAAAGAATTAGGGATGCAATATGCTTGCTGTCTTGAATTTGCTCCAAAAATCATGGGGAGAGGTATGGCCTTGGGGCAGAGAGATCCAATAAGGCTCGTCACCAGTTAGTTATTCTTGACGCTAGGTGAGGAGTATAACAGTATTTATTATTCTATTGTCTCTACTGTAGTACTTTTGAAATGTCCTCATTTTTTCCCAACTCCCTTAAATCAAGAAGTCACCATCTTCACAAATGATAAATTCCATTAAAATCAAACTCTGGGCCTGTTAGTACTTCATACCACGAGGAAGGAAGTTTTAGAAGAAAACTATGATTTAAGTTTACATGACTGTCTGGTAACAAAGAAGCTGTAAGTACTTTTCACTCATATAACTTTCAATCACATTAGCATTTCCCATACTGCAGAAACACTAAACGGTCCTAAGATTGTTGCATTAGACAATAGTCTCCTTCTCTTGCCTGGGAAGGACAGCACAGTCGGCCCTCTGTATCTGCAGGATTCCACATCCATGGATTCAACCAACCACAATCAAAAATATTCTGGGGAAAAAAGTTACATTGTTGCTGATGTGTACTATATAGTTAGGTCTACAATGGTTGCATCTGTACTGAACATGTACAGACTTTTTTCTTGTCATTATTCCTTAAACAATATAGCATAACAACTATTTACATAGCATTTACATTGTACTAGGTATAAGCAATTAGAGATTAAAGTATATGGGAGGATGTGGGGGACGGTATATGCAACTACCACACCATTTTATGTAACGGACTGGAGTACTCTTGGATTTTGGTATCAGTTGGGGAGCGAGGGTCTCCTGAAACCAATCCTCCATGGATACCAAGAGATGACTGTACACTTAGATTCGTTTTGTTGCCATAACTATAGTGTAACTTCAAATTTAGGTTATTTACAAAAATTTTGTTTTATAACTTAATGTATATTAATAAAATTGTATTGTTAATTTAAAAGAAATATTTTGTTAATATTAGGAAATTCTACATAATTCTTATTTGTGCCAATTCTGATACAAATAAGAGATACTGCAGATGAAAAGTTCCATCATCTAGCTAGGAAGACTGAAAACAGCAACATTCAGGAGAAAGTTGATCATTTCCAGATTATTTCTGCCACAACTACAATATACCAATAAATTTTAAATTGTCAACAATATTGAGAATGAAAATAACAACACATGCCATTTATTCCAGAATTCCTAATGGATAAAAGGCTGTGCCAGGCACTAGAAATTTTTCATTGTATTCTGACACCAACAGAACTAAGTAGGCATTAATACTCCCACTTTACAGATTAAGGAAAACAGCCTCAAGCTACTATTTTAACCAAGGTCAAAAAGCAGGCAAAGAAAAAGTCAAACTCAAATTCCTACCTCCATGCTATTTCTACCTTAACTTTAGGTGTCTTCTATTTGGCTTCTGTCTAACAAAAAACCACTTACACAGATGTTCCAAAAAACTGTCCAATATAATCAGAACAACATAAATCCCAATTTCCTGGAGAAAACACTAACTTTTTAAATTTACATCCATATTTTATAAAGGGGGCCCCAGGAGTTCACATCAACACAGAGTACATCATTGCAAGGTAATCAAACATCCAACCTCACCCAGCAGCTAATATGACACATGAATAAGACAAATAGCTACTCTGACAATAGAAAATCCAATGCATATGATATCTCAAGAAGTTCCCTTCTACTGGGAAGTCCTATCAAGAACCCCATATGATTATAATTGTTATTACACAGATAAAATGATCTTAAAATTATAAAGCATTCATCTTTTCGTTAAACAAACTTTATAATAATCTAGCTCTGTTGTGTTTTCTTTACTTCACAACTTCAGTAACGATATTTTACATTTCCAAATTATATTCACACTTCCAATTACATTTTAAAACATACGAGAAATTTCCATGAGCAATAATGGTAAAATCTACTAAATAAATGTAAAAGACCTAGATGCTAGAAAATTCAATGGCTGTACTTTTCATTCTATTTAAGAAAATGTTACATATGCATCAATTTAAAAAGTGACATGTTAAAATTGTGCCTATTATGATAATTTAGAATGTAATATCATGCTTATAATCACTGTGATTATATGCAAAAAAACACTATCTATGACTAACTTACGGAGGACATAAGTCCCTCAAAGGAAGAAACTCTTGGTCTGCTTTACGATGTTGATGTAATTGGCCAAAAAGTTTAACATAAGCCAAAAGGAGAGGGGGGCACTGAGCACCAAAGGTATAAAAGGCTCTCACCTTTGCACAGTGCTCACCTTCAAAAGTACCCAGAGCACATCTATCTGCCCTCAGGCTTTCTCTATAACAAAGACACCGAGAGTTTAAAATGGCCTTTTCTCCCCCTTTTCCCCCACACCCCTAACTACTCCTAAGTGCTCTAACCCTTTTGAAAGCTTTACTATTAGGAAAACCATCACAAACTAAGCCTGTCATTAACAATCTGTACAGGGCATTAAATTTTAGTGGGCTGGGCTTTAGACTTTAACACCTTGTAAAAATGTTGAAATAAAAGCTTATGCATTTTCAAAACACTTAAGAACGTATTAAACGCTGGCCAAGCACTTAATTAATTGCCTAAAGACTGACGTGTAGAAACAAGTGCAAAACGTAAATTATCAGGACAGACCGTCCACCAGGGGGCAGCACACGAGGACTCTGACACACCCCCTAACCACCAGCCATCTGTTCACCCGGTCTTTAAAAAACAAAAAACAAAAAACCCCACAGGTTTCAGAAGGACTGCGGAAGGACCTAGGTCAAAATTTTAACTTTTTTTTTTTTTCTAAGAGATCCTGCAGCAAACATATACACTTGCATGTAGCATATTCTACTGAGGATTTAAACTAAAACACATCTTAAATTTAAGAGCAAAATATCAGTTACAAATATTTGGGATTCTAAATCCCTTCTTATAGATTTATTTGTTAGACATCAATTAGTTATTTACTCCTATGTTTCGAATGTTGGTATTCTGAGTCCTGGGAAGGCTTTAATTATATACAGTGGGTAACTAAAAAACTAGTTGCAGAATTCTATCTTCACTCTGATACAAGCAGAAAAAGCAATAGGAAGAATACTGCATATGTAACTTAGTCTGTCTTTTCAAGAGCCTGTAAATTCAGAGTAATGACAGTTTTGAAACCAAGCAAATAGTAACAAAACAACCAACCAGAACCAGACCTGATTTACTTAAAACAACACACACATCTTAATATTCTGGAGGGGAAAAAAGAGAAACTTTCAGACTCTTAACCGCTCCCACCTCTTCCAAAAACTACAGATTACCAAATCAAAGAGTCTGAAAGACTCAGTTGAGCTCTGCATTTAAAGTTACTGCCAATCTGACAATGGATAAAAATATGTTAATGTACATATCATTCATATAAATTTGCTTTCTTATTTGAATCAAATTACTATAAAATGTTTTTCTCTTTCATAATTGTAAGATAATGCTTTTCTGTATCCCTAGCACATGGATGGACTGGTTGTCATAGGTAGGACTCAACAGATAAGTTGAAAAAATAAAATAAAATTGCAAATAAGCCACAGAAGTCAAACTGCAAATATCAATAGCTTTAAAATACAATGTCTTGAAGCAGATTTATTATCAGCTGGCTCTGAATTAATGTTATCATGTAAATTTTTAAGTTTTGTTCAAAATTAGTAATATAGAACTATACTTTCAAAAATCTTAATTCTTGACATTTTGGTGTTTTTTTGTTTTTTTTTTCCATTATTGGAAGAAATAATACATATACCTAGTTAGACTTTTCTGAGACCAATCTCCAGATTTTAAAAAGTTTTAGTGTTTCAAATTTAATCAACAAGTTTAAGTATTTGTTTTAGATACTTTGTTTTGCTGTTATTTTATTAAAATATCCTTCCAGTCCTTAAATAAATTTAGAGATTTAGGGTACCAGTATTTAAACCAACTTAAAAAATTACAATAAAACTTAACTAACTAGAATTTTATGCTTGACCAAGCCATTTGGAAGGTCAGTGAAATTTTAACATTTAAAAATTAATTACACTATCATAAAATTTAGAACTTGTTCTGAAAAAGTTAAAGACTGATACACAAATGTAACATGACCAAAACTAAAATATCTCAGCTTTACATGTTTAGACACCATAGTGATATTTTTAAAACATAAACTTGTTTAAAGTTCAAGACACATAACTAGCCTTAGAATATGCAGTATTGAATTACTAATGTCATTACTAACGTAATTACTAATGTAATTAGTAATGTAATCCATTAAGAGATACTTAACATTTAATTATAGTTTATTTAAGAGCTATTAAACAAGTCTATAAATTTAGTGTCAGCCAGTTTGATGTGCACTAAACGTTTTAGACTTCCACCTGGAATTAAAAAACACCAGTATTTCACTTGTTAAAAATTCATTAATATATACATCAATTTAAAATATTTATATTAACAGTTTAAAAATAAACATAAGTCCCCTCTTTAAAATCTTGAATTATTTCCTTTAAGTTTACAAATCAAATTTCTGTATTTGCAGAATATTTTAATAAGATTTTCTGTAAAAATTCTAATTTTAAAGATAAACAGCATTACAAATTGTCACTTACAAAAATAGTCATGGGAATGTAAAGTACTGCATAGGAAATATAGTCAATAATATTGTAATAACTATGTATGGTGTCAGATGGGTACTAGACTTATGGTGATTGCTTCATAAGGTATATAAATGTCTAATCATTATGTTGTATACCTGAAATTACTGTATGTCAACTGTAATTCAAAAATAATTTTTAAAGATACTTTAAATAAAAAATAAACAGCATTTTGAGAACCCAAAAAAGCAGTTTAAGAACACCATTAGGAAAAATAAGAATACAAAAAATTAAATATTAAAAATGAAGTGTTTTAGAAATTTTTAAGGAAATTTTTAAAACCAAAACGTTGGGGGGAAAAAAGAACACTAACAGAATGAAACTTTGAGTACTGAACTAGTTCCAGTTAATATAATGTATTGTGTACATGCTATTTAAAAGGATTGCTCGCAGATTCTCAGAAGTTGCAGGGTGGTTTTTCTTTTTTCAGTTTTGGTTCAACATTATACAACATATTTCTTCTTTCCATACTGATGATGGAGGTAAACCACACACTGGAGTTTTCAGAAATCAGAATGATCTGTAATAAGTACTAATAATGAAACCTAACAGTTTTAATATCCTATTAATAACAAAGACATTTAAACAAGCTTTAATATGTTATCAGCCCAGATATGGGTAAACACACTTTATTCCTAAATCAAGACTTCTCTATTTTAATAGTTTTGAACTATTATATTGCCATAATTCCCCCACCCCAGCTTCCAAAGCACCTTTAAAACTGCTTTTTAAAACTTCAAAACAGTAAGGGGCAGAACTGAGTAAGCAATATTTTTTTCTAAAAAGTATACATTCACAGATACTTGTATATGTATACAAATCTTTCCCCCCAAAACACAAGAAACTACACAGTGATTGCATTTGGGGGCAGAGAAAAAGATTTTAATCATTTTTATCGTTTAAATTTTGTCATGTAACTACATTTTAAAAAATCTTCCAAACTTTAATTACCATTGAAAAAAACAGTTTTGCTTAATTCCTGTGGGTGTTTTGTATAGTCTATTATCTCAAGAAGATAGTTTGAGATTCCATTTGATTTGTTTCAGTGTCTATACCACTTGCCAAAAGACGTAAGATTAAACAGAAACACTGAAGAAATGTATGACAGTGCTCTAGCAATTTCACGCGCACTATATATAGTTAGTGCATCAAAATGCAATAGAGCGGGGAAAATGCCTGATCATGAGCTCAAGTTAGGCCTGTATGGGAAAAACCTGCACGTGGTTACCAATTCTTATAAGTGATGCACACACCAGCCAGCACGTATTACACATTTTCAGCTGCACAGTGTCTGAATTTGGACTTAATGTGTCATATAGACCTGAAGAACGACCTCATTTTTTACTAGTTGTAAGACATTACCAGAAGAGAGTCAAATATGTTAGATGTGTTGCACTTAGGCAGCTAACGTGTTTTCAAGTTAAGTGCAAAGCTGCTCAGTTAAAATGAAACATAAACATGCAAAGATTTCATCTAGTACTATGGACACTAGATTATCATAATCATTTTTCATCTGTGCCAAATCATGCCTTTAGCTCACCACCACCATGCTAAAACCTAAAATACCATTTGCTTTAAAATCCCTCATTCTGACAGAGTAACAAAATAATAGTAACATGTTATAATCCATGAAAGAATGAGTGAGTCCATATTAATATAAATAAAATAAATGGAAAAGAGAAAGCTTTTCCTTAGAGTAAAATTCCAATTAATAAATGGAGGAGGAATGACAAATAGAAAGTCACCATTTGGCAGCCACTGCAATAATAATGATTTCAGATAAGAATCATCAATGAATGCTAATTTAGTGAAAGTGTGATGAGAAACTGGATCTTTACATTGTCTCAAAATATCCCTCATGGGGCAGCTGCTAGTAGAGCTCAGTAGGTTAGAGCACGGTGCTCTTAACAACAAGGTTGCCGGTTCAATCCCCACATGGGCCACTGTGAGCTGCGCCCTCCACAACTAGATCGAAACAACCTTGACTTGGAGCTGATGGGTCCTGGAAAAACACACTTTAAAAAAAAAAAAAAAAAAAAAAAAATATATATATATATATATATATATATATCTCCCTCACAAGATTCTTCACGCAAAGGAGAAAATAGTAGGAGAAGCCTGGCAGATACCACCTTCACCAGCTGATCAGAGTTAACATCTCCATTATTGGAACAAAATCAACGAACACCTCGAGCCTCCTGATATGGTGGTTCACAGAGGATACCATCACTTCTGTGGTATTCCACCAAAAATGCATAACCTGATTCTAACCACGGGGAGACATCAGACCAATCTATACAAGAGAGTCTACAAAATAGCTAGTTTACACTCTTCAAAAACATAAAGGTCATGAAAGACAAATAAAAGACTAAGAAATTATCCTAGATTAAAAAAAAAAAAAACACAAAGAAATATCTCATAAATGCATTATGTAATGTTGAATTGGACCCAGGGTCAGAAAAAGGACATTAGTGGAACAACAGGCAAGATCTGAATAACACCAGTACATTAAACACCAGGGTATCAATGTTAATTTTTTTTTTTATCATTTTACTGTGGTCATGTAATACAATGTCCTGGTTTTTATGAGACACACATTGAGATACTGAGCTCTGCAACTTACAGTCACATGTTCCAGAAAAATTATAGTCAAAATTAACATTTGGGGAAACTGGATGAAAGATATATGGATAGTCTGTACTGTCTTTGCAACTTTCCTATGACTTGAAATAAAAAGCTTTAAACAATCCTTCCCTTCCCTTTAGACGGCAACCCCTCCAACTGCCATCCCATTTCTCTGAGATCTTTACAGAGCACCCCTTCAAAGCCTATCCACGCTTGCTGTGCCGACCTCCTCTCCAGCTTGCCATTCGTTCACAAACCCATACCATTCAAGACTTCAGCCCTACTGCTCCATCAGAATTTCACCTGTCAGGATACCAGTGGTGACATGTGGCCAACTCCATCCTCACTTTATTCTACATCATTTGTCACCGCGGATAACTTTTCCTCCTGAAACACCTTCACAAGGGCCTACATGTGCTTCTTTCAAGATTCTCCTACCTCATGGGCCTGTCCTTGGGCTTCATCACTGGGATTCCCCTCACCTCCCCACCATACCCATGGACCTCTTCTCCTCCCACCCTGCTCCTCCACTTACAACTATTCACTGTCCTATCACCACATGTCTAACAAGCATCTCAGGCTTAATCCGGCCAAAGGGAACTCATTGTCTTCCCCTCCACTCCTCCTTGAAGTTGCTTGTGCCAAACGGTCAAGGTATCCTTGGTTCCTCCATCACTCCCTTCACCCAATCCCTCCACATTTGCTGTTGGTTCCATCTTCAAAGTAGAAGATTCTATCCATACGTCACCTCTACCATCATGTCAATAACCCTGGCAACACCATCACCATCTCTGACCTGTGTAATTGTAATTTTCTCCTAACTGGTCTCCCTGGTCCCACTCCACCCACCAGGTTCTATTTGAAGCAGAGAGTTCCCTGTTAAAAATAAACCTCAACAGAACTGTCCCTTCTAAAAACCGTTGCATGGCTTCCTCTCATTCCATTCCTAGCCACCCGCAGGCAAGCTCACGTCCTCCAGCTCTCCTCCTGCTGCTCTAATCCAACCACAATGGCCTCCTTATTGACGAGAGGGTGGTGAGCATGCACAGGCATCAGTGCTTCCTGGGCTTGCTGTCCCTCCTCCCCTCCCCCACACCTACCGAGTCCTCTAATTCCCTTCCCTCCTATGAGCCGCTGCTCAGGCAGAGCGCCTTATTGGTGAGGCTT
Organism: Rhinolophus sinicus; assembly: GCF_036562045.2. Taxonomy (NCBI): domain Eukaryota; kingdom Metazoa; phylum Chordata; class Mammalia; order Chiroptera; family Rhinolophidae; genus Rhinolophus; species Rhinolophus sinicus. The sequence goes on from NC_133758.1 coordinate 100,203,902, forward strand.
TCCCTGATCAACATGAAGTAACCAACTGTCCCCATTCCTCCTTACCATTTCAGTTATTCTCCATAACCTTCAGCATGCCTCACATTATATATGCATGTATATGTATATATATAATGTATATACATGTATATTCCATCTCTCCTCGCCAAATCAGTGCTGTCCAATAACTATCACACAAGCCACATACACCAATTTCCTAGGAGCCACATTCAAGTAAAAAGAAACAGGTGAAAGTAATATAAAATTTGAGATATTTTATAGTCTCTTTTTGAACTAAGGCTTCAAGATCCAATAACTTTACTCATACGTCACTTCTCAATTAGGACTAGCCACATCTCAGTTCCTTGACGGCCCCACACCGCCAGGGGCTGCCCTAGCGGACAGCACACTCCTAGACCTTAGGCTTTGTGACAGCAAGTTCTCGTCTTCCCGAAACTACCACAGTGCCTTGGCAGGTAGTAAACAGTCGAAATTGTGTTGAATGAATCCTTTAAAAACTGCTAAGATCCGAGATCGACAAAACAGAACCATTTCTCAAACCAGAAAAACAGAACGCTTTCTCAAACCAGAAAAAATATATATATTCAGAACGGAAAGGACTTGGTGAAATACCATGAAAGGTCATTGTTGTGTTACAACTCTTGAAGGGGGAAAAAAATTTATTGTCTAAGCAAAGTACCTCTCCTGTGATAGGAACAAAAGTAGTTCTTTTCCGAGGTTAACCAACACTTAGGAAGGGCAAGGAAAGCTAGCTGAAATGTATGAGGTGAGACTCCTCACTTGGCCACCCTCACGGATTCAAGGAGTCACCGCAGGCTTCAAACCGCAAAATATCTAAAACATCAAAATATCTAAACATCAAAATATCTAAACATCAAAATATCTAAAACACCAACTTTGATGGTGCCCCTAGAGTCTAATTAATTTCTTTAACATTTTAGGGATAACAAAAGGTAGTGAGGCTGTTCATTTCCTTAGGCAAGACCTGCAGTCAACAAATACCATTCCCTTTGGTTTGTGGAACTTAAAACAGGACTGTGGGTGCCCAAATGTCCAAACTCACTTCATTTTGCTCCTGTGTGTTTGTTTGAAGTGCTCCCTAACTGCTTAAATAGTTTATCTTTCGCACACCTAGAATTTTCCTTTGTGCTTAGTTTCTTACTTTTTTTTTCTCTTCCCACACCTGTTTTTCACAAACTGACTTCTGTAAAATTCCTTATCAAGGCTAACATGCCATGAAGTTGTATAAAGTCCTCACTTGTTCTTGCCATCTGCTGTGTTATGATGTAAATATATATTCACAGGAAGAGCTAATCCAACTAATTTCAAACACCGCATTCGTGTAGAGCTGCAATTCTTAATGTACAGTATGTGGACTCCTGGGGTCCCTGAGACATTTTCATGAGGTCCAAGAAATCAAAACTATTTTTATCATGCTAAGTTGTTATTTGCCTTTTTCACTGTGTTGCCATTGGCACCGATGGTGCAAAAGCAATGGTGGGTAACCTGGAGCACGTGAGCATGAATGAAGCAAGGCAGTAACGCTGAAGGACATAATAATCCAAGTTTCATTTTTAAATGTTCTTGATGAAGCAGTACAACTCATTAATTTTCTTAAGTGACCCTTGAGTACGCATCTTGTGAATATCTCTGTGAAGCCAAGGGCAGTACGCGCAAAGAACTTGGGTTACCTATTATGGTTGTCTGGAGAAAAAGCACAGTGAGCAGTTGTTTGAACTGCAAGATTGAACCAGGCACTTTATTCACGGAGCACCATTTTCACTTGAATGAGTTAAAGACAAAGTATTTAACCTTGAGTATCTGATAGACAGTTTCTCAAAAGAGAAGAGTCGGCCAGTCACTTCTATAAAAACTCACAGTATTTGTTGCCAATGACTAAATTTGAGCTTTTGAGTAAAAAAAAAAAAGCAGAATTTTGGCAAACTTTTCTACCACTGTGAGCTCTGTTTCCCAATACTTACAGATTAAAAAAAAAAAAAGTCCAAAGTGCAAGAAAGACCAATGGATTTTAATGTAACAGAATTCAATAAATTCACTTGTTCGATTTCAGATTCCCCATTTCAATGAGCCTTTAAAAAATTACCACTTGTCAAGTTTTGGTGTAGGAACAAAAAATATCCACATGTATCTAAAAAGACTAGTAAAATATCCCTTTCCTTTTCTAACTATACAAAGTGGTGTGAGGCTGGATTCCCCCCCCACACACACACATACTTCAATCAAAACAATGTATCGCAACAGACTGAATGCAGAAATAGTTATAAGGCTTCAGCTACCTTTTAGGCCAAACATTAAAGCAATTTGCAAAAATGTGAACCAATTCTACTTTCTAATTTTTATTTTGTTTTTAGAATTTTTTTTTTTTTACAAAAATCTTATGTTAACAAGTAATGGGTTTTATTACAGTAATTCACTTACAAATAATTTTAAACATTATCCAGTTGATTGCTAATGAAACAAACAAAAGCTCTTCGGGGGTCCTCAAGTTTTAAGTGTCAAAGAGTCAAAAGCAAAAAGTTTGAGAACCATTACTACAGAGTACAAAACCATTAGCCTCCACCTTCCTCAGTCAGTTCCTTTTTGCAGAGATAACCACTCTTTTCTGTGGATAACCTTCCAGACATTTTTGTTTTTAAGCAGACCTGTGCATAAGAATTTTTTCCAAATACCTGTCTTTCCATAACTTGCTTTTCAATTTGCTCTTCCCATGGCAGCTCATATAAATCTATGTCATTCTGTATAACAGCCACAAAACATACCGCAGTATAGTTTGTTAAAATATCGTACATTTTCTTTGGATGAACATTTAAGTTATTTCCAATTTTCTATGAAACACTACTGCAAAAAAATGTCTTTTTGCCAAGTACTTCCTTTTAACAGGACACGACAAGTGAAATTGCTAGTATGGAGAAAAACATTAAAGAAGCCTGAAAGTTAGAAATTGTTTAACATTATTTCAAACTTCTCTTAAGGGAAAAAAAAAAGAAAATGAAGAGAAGGAGTTCTATCTATCTTCCTCCTTTCCAAAACTCTACTTTTGAAAGCTCAAAAATCAGTAAAAAAAAAACAAAAAAAAAAAACAGAATTTTGGCAAACTTATCTACCACCATGAGCTCTGACAGTTTCCCAGTACTTACAGGTTAAAAAAAAAAAAAAAAATTGGTAACTACAAAATGTCCCAGACAGTCAAATTAAGGCTAGGGATCGTCTTTGCTTGGAAAGTAGACAATGGTGAAAGTTCCAGATTATCTGTGTAATACCTGTTAAAATGTAATGAATGATATAATAAAGCCCACAGGTTTATCTGTATGTTATTATGGACTTCTCCCCAAGACCTCTTTGCCGAGCCCTACCTGGTGATTTGGAGCTCTTTTATAATATTGCTGATTAAAACTAAGCTTAACAAACCACACAAAACCATGGGGACTGAGCTGTCTTCCAAGATACTTGGTTGAAGGGTATTCACACTTTCAGTTCTAACAGATACTGCCAAATGTCCTGCGGAGAAGTCGCTGACAATTTACTCTCTAGCCATATGAGTGCTCATTCCTCCACATTCTTGCCAACACCAAATATTGTCAGTCTCCTTCACTGTCCCCAGCCTGAGAAGCAACGCTGCCATTATCACCGGCATTTTCCTAATACTAACTACTAACACTGCGTTTCTTTTCCTTACAATTGGCTTCTCAGCTATCCCCTTCTGAACTGCAGCGCCTTCTCCTTTGTACATCTTTGTGCAATGTTGTCCACCTCTTTGAAATGAACAGTTCTTCATCTCCTCATCTTTTTTTTCTTCTCTTTTCTTTTTAAACAGTGCGATCTCTCAAGAAAATTTCACAACTAGACACATGGTACCTAAGACCTACACATTTAAACATAAAGTACGAATTCTTATTCGCAACGCAGAACTCATTCTAACAAGGAAATGTGGAAGCTGCATGAGACACAAACCATGGGATTACACAGGACTAGATACACTCCTCACTTATTTCCAGGTACCCCATGAAAATACACAAGCTAATTAATATGAGTCAATACCACTTAGGTGTCAGATATTCCAAGACTCCTTTACAAACATGATCATTCAGCTCCTAAAAACCTGGTGCAGTTACTTTTATTGCCCCTGTGTATAAACTGAGAGGCTCAGAGTTCGCCAAGATCACAAAGCTGAGCAAGTGGGGTCTTGGTGCTTCCCAGCAGGATGTCCCCGGCCCTCCCTGTCACTGTGCTCTACTGCTGCCCCTAATTTTGCTGTCAACAGTGTGGGCATGTAGATGAGTCTAGCTCATTTTTCTCCAAAGGTTCATTACATCATCTGAGGTGCTCCAATAAAAATCGATACCACCGGTGCTTTAATCATCACTATTCGCGACTGTCTTGTCATAGCTGACCTTAAAAAGGTAACACAGGCTCAGTCCGGGTTCCTTAGTCCTATCACAATGGACCCTAATTACCCCGGCAGAGGGTACCCTAAGAACAGCTTTCAACTTCATGGCATGTTTTTGGGGGCACAGTCCTTCCCAGGAAGTACTTAAGAGGTAAAAGCAGTTCAACACAATCTCTGCTGTGCAGATCCCAAAATTCACCTGCAAATCAAGTCTTGCATGATAACCCCAGATGACCACCTGCTAAATTATACTGACTGAGCCTCGAAACTCACACACATGAAGAATCAGAATAATATACCGCATTTCCCCGAAAATAAGACCCAGCCGGACCATCAGCTCTAATGCATCTTTCGGAGCAAAAATTAATGTAAGACCCAGCCTTATATTATATAAGACCTCATCTTATACTATAGTAAAATATAAGACCTGGTCTTAATATTATAGTAAAGTAAGACCAGGTCTTATATTAACTTTTGCTCCAAAACACGTAGTAGAGCTGATGGTCCGGCTCGGTCTGATCTTCGGGGAAACACGGTAGACACGCCTGACTCACAGGCTGCTCACGCTGCTGCCCCTCGAGGCTCAGCCCCAAACTCCATCCTCTGCAGGGGAGCCTCTCTAATCCCAAACAGCTTGTAGTTGGGATTCACTCCCCTCCACTCCCCCAGCCCGCACACACCAGGGTATTTCACACTTACACGCCTCAGCTCCTGTGGTCCCTTCTGTCTTTCCACCCCCACGCACACGGGTCGTCTGTTTGCCTGCACAGCCCCATCTGAACCTTATCCCTCCCTCTCTGAACCTACCCCTGGCTGGCGAACCAATACCAGCTAAGCCTGCTGTCCCTCGTCCTGTGTTTCATTTTTACAACTTCTCTTTACCTGCAGAGATATGCATCCACCTTCAGGATGACTACATCACACTGAGCCACTGTCGGTGTTGAAGATAAAAACATCATCCAGGGATCGAGACAGAACTCTGAAGGAAAAGCCACTGCACTCCAGGTTCTCTTTAGAACAAGTATCATATTCTTTTAGCCCCTGAAACCTGGATGGAACTATGAGCACAAGTGCTTGTTAAACTAAAAATTCATATAAGCCATAGGGAATGCATTCATTTCTGAAACTCAAAAAATAAAAAATAAAAATAAAAATGCAGAGATGGGTAAACTAGCACATAAAAAATATGGAAATTAAAATTTTCAACCACACGTATCTCTCCAAAGAAAAAACAAGAGCTCCTCCTTTTTTGCAAGAACAACTGACTTTAAAAAAAAAAAATAGACATGTGTGGATTATTGGGGAGAACGCAATCACTTCTCAAATAGTTTTAATAACATCACAGCTTCTATTATACTTTCCAATCATCATCTGCCCAGCTTGAGTGGCAAGCTGAGTAACACTTTGTTTTGGAAACTAATTTTTAATTAAATTTAACCTCAAAATATAATTTAGTAAAATGCCCAGTGCAAGAAAATATTGTGAGTTTCTAGGTAAGATCCAAAATTCAAGGTGCTAAGTATGGGAAAACATAAACCCTAGATATTCGAGCTATAAGTTACGAGACCTAAACCTTTGTAACTTTTGACTTAATTTTTACATACAAGGGGCACAGATGATTTGGAACCTAGACTTGTCAGAGTTAGTACAACATCTACAGTAGAAAGAATAAGATGTTTCTAGAATGATAAGAGTCCTCCATGCTTGAAAAGACAGTTTTTAACCAAACAATCTCATTGCACACTTCACTGAAAACAGCTCTGTTGGTTGTCAAATTATGACTAACCATGTCAATATGTTAACTTAGTGTTTTGGGCAGAGACTTTCACATTTAAACGTGTGTGTCTTTTTTTGACATAGCAATTCCCAATCTAAGAATTTACCTTCTAAGAATAAACAACCCAGAGTTCTATGACATAGATATAAATATGCTCGAGTGAAATTACTATAAAAAGAACAGTTAAATTGTTGCACACCTATGCTAAACAATGCCACTGTTTAAAGAGAGTGAACTATTTGTATCTACACTGAAGATTCTTCAGAATATGCAATTCAGTAAAAGAACAGATTATATCAACAGAATGATTTCATTATTAAATTAAAAAGTGTTTGTGGATGCATGCAAAAAAGAATTTCTGGAAAATAATATACCAAGCTACCAGCTGTAAAACCTGGGAAATACATGGGTGAAGAGAGGATTGAAAAACAAGTAATGTTCACCTTTTCCTTCATGTGTTTTGAATTAATTTGAATGTTTGCATATGCAAAAATTCATCAAGCTTTTTATTTAATACTTACACACTCTACTGTATTTAGGTTATTCCCTAATTAAAAAAGGTAATGCTTGCTCAATGAAAATAAAAACAAAAGGACACCACCCACAGATGGCTACTTATAGCCCACATCCCAAAACAGAAGAAAGATTTTCCATATTTCTATTATCACCACCAAATATAACCTACATCCAGCCTTTGCTTTTTGAATCTCAAGGGGGAAAATACAACAGCTGCCCTTGGAGTGACTACTGAATGCTGCTGTACTGATGCTTTACACATGTTGTCCCAACGATCCTATGAGGCATTGCTTCCATTCTAACCTCCCCAGGCCTCGATTTCCTCAACCTGAAACAACATCATGCATTTAGAAAGTAGAGTTGGGATTCAAACCCAGATCAAAGATCTCCTATCCCACATTCTTCCGGCCATACCCTTCAGATCAACAAGGGCACATGCAGCAAGCCTCAGCCTCGTAATCAAGGGGTTCCAGCACAACTTCTGTCTCCTACTCGCCCCTAATCCTTAACAATACTCCCAAGTTTAAGAGACTTCCTTCTGCGAGCCGGGATCCTGCTAATGTTGGTAACCATCTGGGACAAGCAGGAGACTCCGCTCCAGACACCCTTCTTTTGCAATCCAGAACACGTCCCATCAGTCACAATCACCTGCCTGAGACAAAACCATGGCGTCTGCCTCCTCATGCCCTGTTCTCCTCTCATATCTCCTTAGGCACCCCCAACTTCTCTGCGATTCATTTATATTAAGGTGAAGCTGCTGAAAATTACCTCCAAGGAAAAAGTCGTCTCATTTTTTTTTTTCCCATCTTAAAACAAAGATGTCTGTATATTTTATTCTGTAGTAAGCCCCAAATTCCAGACTACCTGTTCCTGTCTTTTTTCCTACAGGAAGACAATAAATCAACCCTTCAAAAACGCCAAACAAGATTTCTTTTTTTTCTTCCGAGAAAGCAAGAAACAGGACATCTCTGCTCTGACTTGCCATTGCAAACATGACCAGGCTGCTGTGTAAGCTACTTTGAGGATTTGACAACTTAAGTGGGAGGAATGAAGGCAGGGCCCCATCAGGGACCTGGAAACAGGTCCCACTAATCACCTGCAGCCCTTGGGCAAGTCACTTCTTCTCCTGGGCTTTATGCAGAATCCTTTGGTAAAGCAACTAATGCCACTAAAAAAAAAAAATCTATTGTGCTATCTCATTTTGATTAGTTCTCCTTTCTTCAATTAGTTAAGTAGTTTAACCTATTTTCAAAGTAGTACCCTATTGATCAAAGGACTTGCATAGACACAGAAAGTCTTAGACATGCGTTCTGACCAAGTCAGCTGTCTCAAAATCAATTGCTGTAACACATCACCTAGTTTAGGTGACTACTGTGGCCAAAGAGAATTCGTAATTTGAGGAGGAGGCTACTTTACCAAAGACCAGATGTTTAAATATGCAAAAATGAGGGTTACAAAAGGTTTCTTGTATTTCTCATAGCTAACGTTTTATGAGTAAAATGGAAGAAATGCTTCACTTATTCCAGCATCTTAACATCACCAAGTGATTCAAGTATTTTAAACCTAGCCCATGATATCCATAAATGTTTTGGCCAATAGTTTCAACCTTTGTTTGTCAAATCATCAAGTATTTAGACAAGAACATAGAGAAGCACTGGACTTGCTCTACACTGTTTTGGAACCAGAATATTTTCCAAGTGTATATTAATAAAAAGCAGAATGTGTTGTCTATACACAAGTATGCTCACAGTCACCAGAAGTGTTGAAACAGACACCACAGAGTAGATCAACTGTCATAAACAAGTCTTGTCCATTCAGCAAGAGGATCTACTCAACTCAGACTCTTCCATCTCTAGCAGGTGATAAAATAAACATGCTCATAGATGCCTCCAGAAAGTAAGAAAATGAACTAATGTCCTAATAAACGAATTCTGCAAGAAAAGGCTACATTCCAGGTTGCTCCAAAGTTCACAGATCACTCTCCATCTATTTACAGTAGAGCCAGAAGGCTGAGGCTTAACACCACCCCCACTCGCTTATTCATTCGTCTGAATCTGAAACTCTCAGTGGTGTGCTACACAGTTGGTGACACTCTCCTTCTCCACAGGCTTTCCTCCCTTATCTCTAAGGTACAGCTCACTCTGCTTGCTTGCTTTCCTCACTGGCTTCTTTCCCTCTCCTCTGCTGGTGCCTCCTTCCTCCCAGAGCACCAGTCTCAGTCCCTTTGGTGATCTTTTTTTTTTTTTTTATTTTTTTTTATTTTTTTTTTTTTTTTAAGGGGAACAGGACTTTACTGGGGAACACTGTGTACTTCCAGGCCTTTTTTTTTCCAAGTCAAGTTTCAATCTTAGTTGTGGAGGGTACTGTTCAGCTTCAAGTTGTTGTCCTTTCAGTCTTAGTTGTGGAGGGCACAGCTCAGCTCCAGGTCCAGTTGCCGTTTTCTAGTTGCAGGGGGCACAGCCCACCATCCCTTGCGGGAGTCGAACCGGCAACCTTGTGGTTGAGAGCCCATGCTCCAACCAACTGAGCCATCCGGGAGGCAGCTCAGCTCAAGGTGCCGTGTTCAACCTTAGTTGCAGGGGGCAGAGCCCACCATCCCTTGCGGGACTCGAGGAGTTGAACTGGCAACCTTGTGGTTGAGAGCCCACTGGCCCATGTGGGAATCGAACCGGCAGCCTTCGGAGTTAGGAGCATGGAGCTCTAACCGCCTGAGCCACCGGGCCGGCCCCCTTTGGTGATCTTATCCAATTCCATGATTTCAAATACCATAAGCTAACGAAGCCTCTAATTTTCACCTCTACTTCCCACCTTCCCCTGAGCAACAGACTGTTGTATCCAGCTGCTCAACTTCTTCACTTACATTCCTGATTTCTCATAAGAATCAGAAACATAATATGCTAAAAGTAAAGCTCCTGATGTCTACCCAAAAATCTATTCTGCCTCCAATGCTCTTTATTTTAGTAAGTGGCATCACCTTCCACCCAGCTGTTCTGGCCACAAAAAAAAATCTTCTTGCCATCCTTTCCTCTTCTCATACCCCTCACCTAATCCATCAGCAATTCCTATTGGCTGTTCCTTAGAAAACGAGAGACTGACCACTACTCATCACCTCCAAAGCTAGCACTGTTATCTCTCGCCAGGATATTACAATGGGGATTAGCGCCACATTTCTAGAGTGAAATGCAATTTTCAGATATTTTACATTCCAAGCATTTTGAAGCCACTACTCCTCCCGCCCTCTAATTTATGGAAGATAAACTACAAAGATGGCCACCACCAGCTCCTCCCTCTCTCTGAGTGGCTGCCACTCTACCATCAAGAGGTGAAGTCTGCGTCCACACCCCGCTTGAATCTGTGCTGGCCTTGCGACTTGCCTCGATCAACAGAATGGGAATGGGATAGAGGGACTAAAGTGCCAATTCAGGACCAAACCTTTAAGAGGCCTAGCAGCTTCTACTTTCGCTGGGGGTAGCCCGCTATAGGTTACTAGCAAATGATGCGATACCCAGGAGAAAGGCCAGGACAAGCACCGAGAGGCCAAACACATGCATGAAGCCTCCTTACACCTTTTAGCCTCGTTTAGTAAGTGACCCAAAACAGCACCAGATGGAACAGAACCAATCACCGAGCGGACCCACAGAATCATGAATAAGTTGTTGTCTTGAGTCACTAGTTTTGGGGGCGTCTGTTACGTAGTAGCAAAAGATAACTGTAGCATCCTGACCGCAATGGAATCAACTTCCTAAACAACTAAGTGATAAAGCCAGAGATTATTCTAAGGACTTAGGTCTCTTTCAGCTCAGTTCTATTCGAGTCCTCAAAGAATAGTTTCACCATAATTTAAAATTATTTCCTAATCAAGTTAAATGGTCTCAGGATAATTTTCTAAAATGAATAATTTATATACTATGTGTTTCCCTTCAGGGCAACAAAATCCACATAGTATATTAGCATTTATAACTGTTTATTTACCAATATTGAACACTTGCCAAACAGCAATTTCAGACCATGAAAAATTATACCCTCAGTTTTAATAGAGCACTGAAAACTATATTTGCCACCAGCTTTCAAGCAAAACCCTGGCAGTGCAAGTCAATTTTTAAGTGTCAGATTTACGGGGTAGAGACCTAACTAAAACTGACAATCCTACCTCTCCGTCACTGCTACCACACTGCCACCTCCCGTCTTATGACTTTAGAAGCTTGAATCAGAGGCAAGAGTCGATAAAGGAAACTCAGCTAAGAATAGCACAGACTCTCTCCTTCCTCCAAGACCAAACCAACCACCAGAGTTACTGAATGGATCATTCATACCTTTCAAAAATGTTACTGCTAGAAAAGTTGCTGTCTTAATACGGCTAGAGACAATTACAATGGAATTGCTTTAAATACATCATCGAGGTGGCTCAAAGCTTCACTTTCACACAAAATCCCAGACCCGGAACGACACTTTAACTGGTGTTGTGTGTCTTGTAGAAGAATTTCTGAGCCTGACATGGAGCATTGCCCTCTTGCTGACTGCCTGAAAGAGGTACAGGTGCAAAAACAACTGCGCTGCCATAGGACAGAAAAGAAACACAAGTTTCTTACTAGGGAAATCACAGATCTCTGTAATTCCAAAAGATATTTTTTAAGCCTTAGCTGGTCATTTATGTCAAGCAGAATAGCAAAACTCAGAACAAGATATGCCCCTTATCATGTATTATAATGGCATTTGGTATGAACAGAGAATGTAAGTGATCACACAAATCAAAAGGAAAGAGAGAAACAGAAGCCAAGATTCTCGATTCCCACCAGCTCCAGGCTCAGGTCACGTTTCCATAACATCTTCCTTATTACGGTGGACAGCCACACACACGCTGCTTTACATTGATTTTTTGTTTAAATCCTAATAAGGCCAACGTTAAGAAATCACTTAAACTCCTCAACTGTACGGAGAAAACAATATGAAATCAAGAAAAATCTCGTTGGCTACAACCACTTAAGCAGTCATGCATTACTGATCTTAAACTGAGCACCCCAGAGATAACCGTGCTTATGATTCTTAACCAGCCAGGAAAGTTTCAGAACCTCACGTGGCTACACGTGTGAGAAATCTCCCTAATTCACAAGATTCACCTGTACCACACTGATACGCAAGGAGCAGCTCAGCTATTCATACCTCTATTTAAATGGTCAGCATTACAAACAGCTTTGCTGTTCTGAGACAACAGGGTCAGATGCCCAGGTTTGGGCACGTGGCTGGTCGTGGTCGCATCCTAGTCCACACTTCACAGCTATTAAAAGGCAGCTCTAGCTTCTAAATAGCCATTTAAAACAAGATACGTTTAAAACCCCAGTAACTTTTCTACATGCTCTGTGTACCCAAATTACTTGGTAAACACAAGGGTCTAATACGCAGATTAAGTTGTTCACTTAATTTTTTTTTAAGGCTACAAACAAACAAACAAAAAAGGACATTTGAGCTTGGCCACCACAGTCTGGATTATTTAACAGATTCTTCCTGGGAAAATATTAACTATAACATGCTACTATTTTTTTCCCCGTTATTCAAATATATTTTTGGCTACATGGAATCCTAATCAGTGCTGACAGTGAAACCATGAGGAAATTTAAGCTATAGAAAACTGAAAATATTTTTAAAATTTCATAAAAAAGTAATGGAAAATGAACTAAAACCACCATCCTCAGTTCCCCAGTGTCAGCGACTTTCCCGTTCCCTCTCCCATGCCCAACAGCCCACAACATAACAAAAAAATCAGTGCTATTTACATAATCACATAGGGGCACCGACAAGGTCCCACAGAGATTACCAGTGGCTCTTCCAACCAAGCTCAGCTAGTCTTCCAAAGTCACAATTTTCATGCCCACCCTTAACCCTTACTCCAAAGGTGAGGGATTTTTTTTTAAAGCTTATACCTCAGAGTGAAGCCAAGTCTTCATGTATCTTTTATATTCCTATCTTTTATATTTGAAACATTTGGAACAGAAAATGCAACACTCTCACTGATATTCAGTGCAATCCTCTCTTCATTCTGGATGCAGGGGAACTCAAGCTCTGTGAAGTACTGCTATAATCTTCCCCAACTGAGGGGTATCTGAATGCAGAAAAGCAACATTCCTTCCACATTCCCTTGAGACTTCGGTAATCAGGAGCTAAGCTTGGTCTGAACCAAATTCAACAATACCCCTTCCTGAAAGGGTCCCCCCACCCCCAGCTCTGCTCCCAGGCGGAGTTGGGCCAGTCTGCTAAGCGACGAATCGCTTCCTAGGCCTGCAAGCCCATTTATCCATCACAGAGTGCTGCCATAAGCATTCTTCAGTACCCGGCTCCCAACATGCCTTGCACAGCAGGTATAAAGGTCATTGCTGCATGTGTGGGTGTGCCTGTCTCAGATGCCTACATGATGATGGGATGGAATGCAGTGACTGCTAAACACAAAGAACTCCACCCAGAAGTCCAGCAGGCTCCCTTGGCAAGAATCAGTGTGTGGCATTCAATGCACTTTCACCAATACTACCTTTTGACCTTCCTATAGGTGCTGGGCATGTGTATCACCAGGGTGCCTTCTCTGCCCTCTCCCAAAGCTCATTCAGAAAGTGGAACTGTCCAGATAAGGGAAACTACATCACAGCTCCAAAGTTCAATTAAAACAAAAATGCAATATGGATTTCCAGCAAACTTCCCTGGGCAGAAAAAGAAAGCTCTCCTTTTGTTTTTAGCTATTTCAAAGCAAGCAAAGGACTTATTTGAGTATTCTCTAAATCAGTTGCCTCCAATGTACTCCTATTTACATTGCTAGTAATATAGTATCATTTAAAATCCTGAGCATTTAATCTTGATTGCCTCCAATGTACTCCTATTTACATTGCTAGTAACACAGTATCATTTAAAATCCTGAGCATTTAATCTACATTGTTAATAAACTGAAGAGGCTTCCATTGATAAATAGCTGCTGTGACTGGTAACATTTTACCTATGTGCTTTCTGAAAGAGGAACTCCTGCTGTTATCAAGTAACAAGTAACTATGTTTTTAGGTTTGAGCAAAAGTCTTTAAGAATAAAACAAGCAGTCTCCTTACCAGATGTTTTAAATTTAATTCCCTACACATGGGGAGAAATTCACACAGGATGGAAAGGAAAATCAGGAAAGTGAGCTAAAGTAACCTGCATTTACCTGCAGGTCAATGAATTATAGCTGAAAAGCACAAGACAGTTAATGTTTAAATTTAGAAACTCAAATGTTAAAATGCCAGTCCTTCAACACAACCATTTGCTTATTTTTTATTCAGTATTTTATGAAAATTAAGGCACACTGGCTAAACATGAAAACAATTAGAATTTGCCGAATGTGCTTACATTTTTCCCCAGGTAAACAATTCAGATCATGCCTTTAAACTTCTTTTTGAGGGGATATGATTTTATCCTCAATTTTTCAATTCCTATTAAACTGAGATCAATTCAGATAATTTTCTGTACACATTCTACTATTTTAATAGCTTTTTAAAAAGAATTCCATTCTACTATATGAAATCATTTGACCCCTACCAAATTCCCAACTAGAACTAAATCCATTGGGTCAGGCTAATCCCTTTCCAACTATCCTAATACAAATTAAGTACATGAACAAGAGAAAGCTACAAAAATCAAAATCAGCTCACTAACAAAAACGTGACCTGTGAAAATGCTTTACCTGGAAGAAAGTTCAATCTAGAAATAGGCAAACCATGACATTTTGTGCAGCCATGTCTGCTCTGCACCAGGAAACTAGGCAGCAAACCCCTCCTGCCTTTCAGCATGCACACTCCACCAATACCTAACCAGACATACAGAGTCCTAGTTGAAATTAACTTCCCGGTTATCGCTTGACCCAGGTTGGGAGTGGGGAGATGGGAGGGGAAAGGGCAGGAACCTTAACCCCACCTTGTGAAACCCAGAAAGGCATAGGCCAGCCCTAGCACCACTGGGAGGGTGCAGCACCTTTCCAATTAGAGTTACAGAGCAGGGATCTGGCCTGCTCTTGAGAAAAAGAGCCATTTCTCGCAATTACTCTAGAGGTTAAAACACAGCCTCCAAACATTCTATAAAATGACACACGACACATGCTCTCTGCAAAGTGCAATCCCTTTGCTGAAGTAGCACAAATCTTTAGTCTCCACGATCTCTTGGTGGTAATTCGTAAGCAAAAATATTTTTTTTAAGGATGGGGGAGAGAAGCGGGAGACAAAGACCGGTTTGCAGAAACCTGTGTGCCTCCGGAGTGCGTGCAAGGCACTTCTGGGCAGAAGAAGGCCAGAGGTTCACTCACGTGTTCCAATCCCAGCTGGCCAGCTAACAGGGTAAAGGCAATCCCTCTCCCCTCAGACTAGGGGCTGGCCTCTCAGGCTGGTCGCCGCCAGCTGAGGACAGAGAAAGAAAGGCACGACACACTCGTGCGTGTCCACAGCTGATTTCGCCTACCCTGTACTTATAGGTGTGGTGGGGGAGGGGTCACCCATTGCTTCCCAAGAGTTACAAATTCCCAAAACCTGCCCTCTGAGACTGATTTCCAGATGAAGCAACTTGACCCCCTCTACCAGAGAATATTGAGATGGGAGATCTTCCTCGACTTAGTCCAATAACACTAATCCGGTGGCAGAGGCCACACATAAGCCCTCTCTTCCTTTGCAGCATTACCCACGCACACACACCTGCTATACACTTAAATACGAGAGAAAAAGTCGAGAAACGCCACGCCATACAGCCGCCCAATAAGTACAAGAGGGAAAGTTGTTTTTAGCTGTGTTGATAGTCTTTCCTCCCGATACTGGAATGAGAACACAATCGGCGAGAACAGAATAAATGAGCTCACCTTTGCCTTTTAGGGACCGAATGCTCAACTTCTAGGAGTTTCCCGTGCAGTTCCACTTTACCTGCGGACACACAAGAGGAGGAAGACAGTTGGCCGGGTTTAGCGGCTCTCCGTGCCCAAAGGACCTGCACAGCCTGAGCGGCGACACAAGTGGCCTCCTGAGACCCCCAAACGGCATCCGGACGCGACTCAAGGCTGGGAGAGAAGCCCGGCACCGCGCGGGTGGGAAGCTGACCCCCTCCCGGCTGTGTGTGTAACTTACAGATGGGTGAGGAGGGGAGTCGATTGGTGGCCCCACTACTTCAGTCACATTCTACCCACTGGCAGAGCCCCCCCGCCCACCAGAGGGGGGTCACCCAACCCCACGATAGCCGCAGGATGGACGCGGCCCCTCCGCCCATCTCCCTGGACACACACACACAAAACAAACTTAGGAGAGGGGGCTGTGTTGGCTTTCTTCAGGAGGGGGCGCCCGGGCCCTCCGGGAACAAGGAGTGGAGGAAAAGGCTCGAGGACAGTAGAGTGGGTGCAGAAGGAGCGAACGCCCGGAGGTGCATTTCGGTATCGAATGGACAACGCGCGAAGGACTGCGCGGCGCCCACCACACCGAAAGCCACCGGGAGCCCAGAGGGACCCCAGCGCAGCCTTCCCCTGGGGGCGGCCGGGCCCGCTACCCCGCTACCCACTGTCCCCCGCCCTCGCAGAGCGCGTCCCGAAACCCCCGGCGGCCGCAGCGGGTGGCCGGGTGCGGAGAACCGCGGGTCCCTACCTAGCGACCACGGGCGCCCCTGTCCACCTGCCCTTGTCTCGTGGACGGTGGAGCATGGAACCCAGGTCGCACTCACCCGCCTCCCACAGTGTCGAGAGGCAGCGCGGGGCCTCCGGTGCGAAGCACCAGCCCGCGGCGGGCCTCACTCCGCAACCGGGTCGAGGCCACTCCGCGTTCCCCCACTGCCGGGGGCTGGGGCGGGAGCGGCGCAGCGACTCCGATGCCATAAGTAACCAGCAGAGAGAGGGAGGAAGGAGGGAGGGAGAAGCAGGCGTTCGCGCTCGGCCCCCGAGGCCCGGCGTGCCGGAGCCTGAGCACGCGCCTGGGCCCGGGCGGGGCGCGGGGCGAGCGCTGAGGGTCCGGCGCCGGCTGGCGCCGCTCCCCGGGCCCCGCCGCGGTCCCCCGCTCCTCCTCCGACCCGCGCTTGAGCTTTCTTGACAGCGCGTCCGCCCTGAGCCCGCAAACCCCCGGCGGGGGGAGGGGAGCGACGGGGGCCCGGGTGGGAGCCCAGCTGAGGAAGCACCCCGGAGCCCACGCGTACGGGCGCCGGGGCCTCGGCCCCTCTCCTCGCCTTCACCCGGAGCCCTGCGTGAACAAGCCGGCGGCAGCCGCGGGCCTGGCTCCGGGCCCTCAACCCCGGCAGGCCCGGGCAGGCGGAGGCGCAGGGCTGGGGCAGGCGCCCGGCGGGGCCAGGCCGGGGCCCACCTGAAAGCGCCTCGATGGCCTTGAGGGCCCAGCTCTCGTCCGGACAGTCCACGAACGCGTAGCCAGTCTTCACCAGGAAGGGGCCAGACACTGGGATCTTGGCGTCCTTGAAGATACTTTCCAGGTCCGAGGGGACGGCGTTCTCGCTGAGGTTTCCGATATACAGTTTGTTCATTGTGAAGAGTGGTTGTTTAAAAGAATTATGAGAAAAAAGAAAAATTAAAACCACCCACAGGGATGGATGGACCCGGAGGGTTTTGTTCCCTTCGTCTTCTCGCCGTTAAAAAACACAAACACAGTAAGAACCAAGGATAAGAACGAGGACAGAAAAATCAGATCCAAGGAGTCTTGTTTTTCCTTTTCTAGGTATTAAAAAAAAAGGGAAATTGAAAAGCCTTGCTAGAACCCAAACGCATCAACGAGTCTTCCTAACTCGGAGGAGGAGGCGGGCTTAGCGAGAAAAAGGAGGAGAAGAGGAGGAGGAGGGGGAAAACTACTTTTTGTCTCTTCCTCCCCAACCCCTTTAGCTTGGGCCGGAGGACTGTGAAAATATCACACTACGTGAGGGCAGGCGCCGCCTCCCCATAAAAAACCCACAAGAGTGACTGGCAGGAGGGAGGGGAATCGGGTTGGAGGGAGGAAGGCGCAGGAGGCGGAAAAAATCCGCTCCGAGTGTCCGGCTTTTTGAATGAGCCACGTGTTCAAACTACAAATCAACGTCTCACGTGAGGAATCCCAGCGCCTCAATTAGAGTGGGTTTCGGGGGGAAAAAAAGCGAGCGAGAGGAAGAGGGGGAGGGGAAAGGAGATTGGGCGAGGGACCCTGAGAAGGGGAGGAGGCAGCGGGGGAAACGCTAAAGGAGCCGCAGCCGGAGAGCGAGGGGAGCGCGGCTGCGGGAGCTGATTGTCACAACAGAGTTTAGAAAGGGTTATCCGGTCGGGGCGGATCCTGAGGGGGAGGGGAGTAGGGTTGGAATATCGATCTTTTTCTTTTTTTAAATGAGATGGGGTGTGGGTACTAACTAGGCAATTCCTCAGCTCTAGTTACCGGAGTTTTAAATATTCGATTTCTTAAGATAGGTAATTAACAAAAGCAAAGAGTCACAATTCCGAACTCGCCTTGTGGCTTGGATGACATTAGAAGTGTAACCTCGGCAAAGCCGCGAGCACGTTTCCAGAGCTGGCAGGGGCGGAAACGCGGCGAGGGGGTAGGGTGGATAGGGGCGGGAGAGGTGGTCAGGCGCGCCCCACCCCTGCACCCTTCACGGGCCGGGGCAACGGGGAAGTGGGGGGGCCCCCCAGTCCTAGGCGGTGGGGGATGGGAGCCCGCGGCGTCCTGGGCGGGTGTCTGGGCGACACCTCCTCCGCCTCCGCCTGCGCTCGCAGTGGCTCTCGGCTTCGCGTTTGCCATTGGTTGCGCGATTCAGAAAAGGCTCCGGGATAAATGAGGCCGGGGGCGGGCTTGGCCAACAGTGGGGGAGGGGAGCGCAGGGGTGGCGGTTTCTGGCGTGGGGATAGGGGCGTCCCGGGGCCTCGGAGGCCGGAGCAGAGAAGACAGAGTGGGAAAAGTCGGTATTTAAACGGAAACCATATCTTCCTGTAGTTTCCAGAGGAGGAGTGGGGTAGGCTCGTACTTTCATTTAAATAATTTTAGTTGGAGAACTTGGGACTCTTAAAACAGAAAGACCACTCTGCGTTACCCCTAGGTGGTATTCGCACTTGAAAAATTATTTGAGTCTGTTTCTGTCTTTCTGCCCGCATTTGGCCATGAGAACCATTCAGAATTTCCCTTGTACGTAACGAGTACAAGCTGGGTGTTGGGGGAGGGTCTGGGCCCGGTGGAGCCTTCCTGGGCAACAAAATGTGGACTGGAGACGAGGAATACGGAAATGAACGCAGTGCTGGGGTATTGGTGGAAATCTCCAAATGTCGTTTAATGATTGTCTACTCCACTCAGAGGCTTCTCTTGTACCAGATACTTGTGGTATATTTTTAACAGGTATTCCATGGAAAACAAAATGTTTATTTTAAATAAGTGAATGAAATTCTATATAGCATAGACTTATATACAAAACTATTTAATCACTTCGTACTCTTACTAGTAGGAAAATGTATTGTGTAATAGACACTATTGTAATTTACACTGAAATAGCTGAAGTAATTATGACAATTGATACAGTTAATTTCCCTTTGTCAAACCCGTATATGGCATTTAAAAGTATATTTTCCAATAAAAAGATGATTGGCAGATTATTCTTTAAGTATGTGGGAATTATTACATGATATAAAGAGTATTTACATTTTTTTTTCTTTTAAGAGAAACTTATTTTGTAATTTTGTGTGAAGGAACCGGAAGGTGTCAGATCATCCATTTTAAATGCAACTGTTCTTTCTAATAGGTTTTTTTCCTGCCTAGCAAATCCAACTTTTCAAACGTAAATTTACTTTCACAGTATTTTCATTCACGGTTTAACTTAGGAAAATGTTTTTACTTTATCAAATAGAGGAGACAAATGTGTTTTTGTATAATGTTTAGAACTGTTTTGTGAGCTCTATCTTGAACATTTTGGTGAAAATTTAAGTTTATGGCTAGGTTTAACTTTTGAAAGGAGCTTGTTTCCTTTTGATGTTTTTAAAAAGAGAACTTTGGTTCTAAAGAAAAAATACGTATTCCTTTATGACTTCTGTGGTACTCAAAATATCAAAAATTGTGAATTTATTTTTCATGGACCTGTTGCATGCGATCAAAAACTATTTGGAAAAATATGCTTTTCATTCATTTGTGTGGTTTTCTAAATACTTCTTTAAATGTTATAAACGAGTCTACTGATAATTTAGCGTTTAGTAATTTTCATAAAAACAAATTTTGTATGTTTAGCTTGTTTCCAAAGTCAGTTGAATGGTGCCTTCTGGATTGCTGACTGAATTTGCTGTTATTAAAACTGAGACCAAAGGAAATATCTACTTCCAAAGCATGGGATAAATTGTTTATTTTCCATAAATACTAGCCCATGCTTGTCTGTCACTATCAAACAAATCTAACAGCTGGAATTTAAAACAAGTGTGTGCTGTTTTGATGAAATATGTTCCTAGGACTCTTGTGAACTTAATCTGTGTATTATTGTAACAAACTGGATACTCCGTCTAGGACCTTAAAAACATACACGAGTTATATAAGCTCACACATCAAAAAAGGAGGTGGACACAGTCCACTTCGAGTCTTCCAAGCACTGAGAGATAAGTATACACTAAATGGCTGAGTAAAAAAAGCATAGGTAATTGTTTTTTACTGGCATTTCAACTGCAAAAATAACTTTGGTGGATTTTCAAGAATGAATATAAAGTCAATGTAACTCGCAATCTTTTAATGAATCTCCCACAAGAAATTAACTATGTATATGGGCTACTCCAAGTTCTTCCTGAAACAGTTGCAGCTCCTAATTAAGGTTAACTTCACGAAGAACTCCCACCCATTGTATGTGTTCTGATGCGGCTGAGTCTTTCCAACTGCAGCCTGTTTACTCTGTGGACAGCTGCAGCTCCTCATCTGCTGACCCAAGGGCAATAAAAATGTTTATGGGTGAGTGTAATATTAAAGGAGAAAAAAGCTCTTTAGAAGGTCGGTTACCGTTGCGGTATCCACAGGTAATGACCGAAGGCTGAGCAGGTAAAGGAGGGGGAAAGGAAATTCTCGTTGTTACCCCTAACTCCGGCTGCCTCGGGGACCAGCCGGGAGACGAAGTCCTCGGGTGAGCACGCAATGCTCGCCGCGTCGCCTGGGCCTCCTACGACGTATTTTTAACATCACTCTTCCTCCTTCAACCAGCTCTCCTGGGCTCTGATGGTTAAACCAGATGCGTGATAAGTAGTAACCTGGCTCTGCCCTCTTCTGAACCTGCCTTCAGTTATTTTTGTTTAAAATAAAAAATGGTGCCCCAGAAGATGAGAAGATGGGGTTGTTTCCTTTCCTCCTGGCTCTGCCGGGAGAAAGAGGGCGGGATCCTTGCAGCGCACACTGGGCAAGATCCTTCGTCGGTGCCGGCTAGCCTCGGAGGCCCTCGAACACTGCACGGCCCTGGCTCTGCCGCGGGACAGGCGCCTTTTGGGTCCTGTCCGTCCGCGTGGAGCTGCGTGCACTGGTTAGACTTGGGGGTCGGGGGGGGGTGCCTCTATCTTTACCCTCACTGTCTGACGCCACCTGAGGTCCTCCTCCGTGGCCCGCGGGGGCGAATCAAGCAGCGTGCGATTAGCAGACCTCCCGCGCTCCCAGCCTGTTTCGACTTTGCGAGGGGCTCCCTCGCGCTGGGAAATGTTTGGTACCCAAGGAAAAAGACCGCAAGGAGCCCTCGCTGAACTCAGCGCCTCTGCCCGGGGCGGGGCGGGACAGCGAGACGGGCGCCCAGGGCGCGCAAACGCGGCCCCGGGGCGGGGTTTTGTGCTGCACGGGGGCCGATTCGCAGAAACCAAGTTGAGCAACCGGCACGGAGAGAGACACCGCCCCTAGCTGGGGAGGGGGCGGGGGTCTTCGACTCTCACCCGATTGGTGGATGGAGGGAGCCTATCATCATCGGCTGCCTCCGCCGGAGCCGTTTGCTGGTTTCCATTCATTGGCCCGCGAGCCACCCCTGGATTTCCATCTTTTGTGGCGCGAAAATAACCCTTTACTCCCTCTCATTGGTTCTGTTGTTGCTGAGGGTTGAGGTTGGGTTCCCCTCTTAGTGCTCTCATTTTTCCTGCCCTTTAACTGTGAGCGCCCCCAACCCCCGAAGAAGAAAAGGGGAGATGACTAAGGAAGAGTAGAAAATAGTTCTGCGTGTCCGTGTGGAGCCCGCCCCTTGGGCTGACCGCATGGTGCCCGCAGACTCCCTTCCCTTCCCCCAACGTCCAGCGCCCGGAGGTCGTGGGTTTGCGCCATGCTAAGTAGCTGAAGTCACACCGTTTCCTTCGTTTCCAACATCTTAGAATGTATACGTCTTTTTAAATTACAACAGCAAAATACGTCTCTAGATGCCTGAATTTTCCTGGGCTTCTAGAGAAATCCACTTTTTCAGCCCCCTCCTTTTATAACCCCCTTTGTGGTCCACGGGATTGTTACAAGCAAAACCAAACAACCCCTCCAAAAAAAAGCAAACGAAAAATTCCGGGTAATATCAGCTATGCCGAGACCAATATTTTCGTTGAAGCTGTCCTAAGACCAAAGAAGCTGAGACCGACCTTGAAGGATTAGCGATTTCTGTAGCTGAAATGTTCTAATTTTACTGACATTTGGTGGAGACGGTGAGAAAAAATAAATACAAGTTTGGCTTAGGAAAGCACAAAACAAACGAATAATCATATTTAATTTCACTAACTGAAAAAGCTAACAGCTACAGTGGTGTGACTTCCAGGTAGTGGTTGGTGTCTTTGCAACGTTTGTAATTATCTACATAAGTTGCTATTGGTCTTCTCAAAAATAAAGATCAGAACTCTGACCATGACAGAAAAGAGGGAAGTATAAATTTGTTTGATATATTTAATTTCGTAACAGACTTTCCAATTCTTTCACTATCTAAGCAAAAGGAAATTACCAGTTAGAAATGTAATTTAATAATTTGTTCACAGATAATTTAATTGCTCATTTTTTAAGTATTGACAAAATATTTGATGTGGTTAAAAACCAGTAAAACGATAATTCCCCAGTAAATATTAAAAACTTGGAGAGAATTGGTTTAAAACACTGAGTTCAAAATTTGTTTTTATATTGTTAAATCTTAGCTAGTAGTGATGTTACCTCATTCTCTTAATCTTTTGGAAAAAGTATTCTTTATTTAGTTCTGTACTCTTTCATTTTAGTGTCTAAAAACCAACTAATTGGAGTGACATAAATTGCCATGAACCATAACACTAAAACAAAGTTATTTTAACAGCTGTTTAAAACAAAAAATTTAAACTGACTTAATTAGTAAAGAAAAAACTTAAAATACAAATATTTTGTTTACATTTTGTATAATTCAACTACATTTCACTAATGTGGTTAATAGATATATATATATTGAAGTCTTCATGTACAATTATTTCTCAGAAACATCAGTAACTTAAAAATGGTTTATTTTGAGTTGAACAAATTAATTAAAGCTTAGAGATTAAATTTATGGTGTAAATGCTGAAGATTACAGAGTTAATAATTTAGATAACTCTTAAATACCTAAGAAATTGAAAAGGTGAAAACATGATTATTTGTAAAACGATTCTAGATTGGGGTTTAATATTCTGCAATTTTTATGTTTTGAAAATGATGCATTAGAAAAATATTTTTAAAAAATTCTTAGAGAAATTTTTAATTGTACAAAAAATTCCAAAGTTAGTATAGACAAGCCCAAACTCTAGAACTTGAGATATTTTCAAATGTTTTCTCAAAATCAAAGATTTATATAACCAGTATTTTTCTTTAAGAAAACTTTGTTCTGGTTGGGAGAAATTGATTGTCTTAATTTTCAGCTACTAAGTCAGGAATGAGAATTTGAATCTGTCTGGTAAACTTTGTATTTAAGTGTTAAAGTAGTAAATAAAGCATGATTCCTCTTATTGCAATTATGTATTTTATTTCATTTGGGTGAAACTTTAAAATATTCATTTATTATTACTATTCTCCTAGGAGGGGGAGGGATGAGACCTTTAGTGAAAAGATTCTTTGGTAATTGGTGTGTACATAAGTATTTGCAGACCAGCCCTAGAAAACAAAGAAGGTAGGTATTTGTGGGGGAGGAGTATGGGAAGGCAGAGAAGAGTTGGGTATTTAAACTTGTTTCTTGGTTTCAACTCATGTATCCTGAAGGCTTCCTTGCTAAGGGTGGTAGAGAGAGAGAATGTATTAACTAATGGAGTAAAATGGGACAGTAATCCAAGCATGAAATCCCACTGGAAAGAACAATAAGAACCCACTCCCCTCACTAAAATAACTGAAAAGCAAAGCACATGCTGACGTTATAGGTAATTTTCAGCATTTTCTAACATGTACATTTAAAAGACACATCTTAGGTTACTATTTAAATATTTGAACCCTTTGTTTTCCTGACCGTTTCTTTTCCAGATCCCATTCCAAAAAACTTAGGAACTAAAGTCCTCTTAATGAAACAGCAGATTTCATGAGAAATAGATACAAATCAGCTCATTCTAGGTGATTTTAGAGATAAATTGATGGATTCCTCATGCTGTCTATAAATGGAAAGTTAATTTTTAGATTTAATAAGGAAAGATATGTTTGTAAATTCCTTACTTGAAAGAACAATAGTAGATCATTACCATTTCCACTTTAACTCATTAAAATTCATCCCTTTTTTGAGTTCAGTTTACATTTTGGTCCTCAGCTTCTCTAGCATGATAATCCCAGCTTTAAAGATGAAAGCAGCAAGGAAGGTGAGGATTTTTTATTATTATTTCAAAACAGCTCAGCTAAAGTTCATCATAATCTGAGAACTTAAGATACATCAGAAAAAAAAACAAACCTAGTGTGAAATCTTGATCAAGATTGACTCTATAATTATTATTTGTTCTAAAATTCATGTCTAACACACTTCTGTTGAAACATTTACTTTTTTGTAGTAAATTGATTTTTAAAACTTGGCAATATTTTGTGTTGGTTTTCTCAAGTGACTTAACTTTACTGATCAATTATTTTTAAACTGACAATGGTAGTGCTTTCTCAAAGGTAAAATTTTGCTTGAACTGAGGTTTAATTTAATATCAGTAATTGAATCTGTTTAATAATTTCTCCTTATTTAATTTTGATTGGGGGGGATGTCATGTGCTACTCATTGAGGTAACTTTTCTATTTTTAAAGTAATTTTTCTTTGTAAACTATTCATATCTTATTTGTAACCTAAAAATGTTTTTCCTAGCACTTTCCAACACTTGGAAAATAATTTAACTAAATCTTACTCTGTAAAATATTAGTAAAGACTTTAAAATGTATATAATTTGATGCAAACAAGTATGAAACATATTACTATTGAATATTTGAATGTAATTTTATGATGCCTTTTCTAATTTCATCTAATCCATTCTAATTCTAATCCAGCTATTAAAAATCTAATTTATAAAAAGGACACTAACAAAAGTTATAAAAAACAAGAAAAATACCAATTTTGTTACATCAGAAATAGATATGGTTTCTGTTATATTGTTAAAATTTTGTTCTAGGACAATTAAATACAAAATATTGTCACCATCTTTTGTTTTCGTTTGTTGAAAATTGCCTAGAATTTTGCTCTTTGATTCTATTATTGTATCTCTTATGGTAATTTCTTTGCTCTTATATTTCAACTACCAAGATTAAAATGACATTTTTGGTTTTGATTTCAATGACTGGCCATATATAAAAAGCCAAATAGAAAATAAACTTAAAAAATCGAAAATTTTGGTATAATACACTCTAAGTACTTATCTCTGGCAATTATAGAGCTATATTCAAATTTTATATTAATCCAGAGCCAATATTGTGACTTTTAAAAAGAGATTAAATTGAATTTTGTTTTAAATATTAATAAACACAAAAAAAGTTGAGTAAATGTTTTAATCCAGTGAAATAGACAATAGGGTTAAAGGTAATATTACTTTTTCCCTTCAACAACAGCAAATCTTACAGTTGAGGGCAATTTTGTCGGGTATGGAATGCAGTCAGTATGTGCAATTGGAAATAAGAATATATATACACATATTCCTGTGAGAAGCCCTCTGGAGATTTGAAAAGGAGTAAACAAGATAGAACTTGTGTTCAAATTCTGAGGTTGCAGGTTAAAACAAGCAAGGTGTAGCACTATTTTATTAAGTTTTATTCTTAACCATCAGAATATTTGAATATGATATTTTTCAAGCTGGGAAGACCGGAATAACAATACAGAATGAAATTAGGATACTTTTAGTACATCAACATTAGAATTTAAATAATACAAATGTTTTTAATTTTATAACTTTCTGTATCTTGTTTTCAATTATTTTACTATGCACATATAATAAAGTATTCAATATTAAAACATACTTGATCAGTTTTAAAACTTACAGAATAATATGATCACATATTTTGAAATAATGTTAAATTTATTTACAAGGTATAAAGTTATCACATTCTTTCTGTTGAATTGTTCTACCACTTCTATTTGTGCATATAAGTCATATGTGGCACTTTATTTTAATCAAAGTAAATAGCATTATTTGAGAAAATGTCCCTATTAATTTTTAAAAATGCCAAAGATATGGTCTGCTGTGTTGTGAAAACAACATGTTTTGAAATCTAAATCTGGAGAGGAAACTCAGATTTTAAATGTAAGGTGGGTTCTGTTATTTATTGCCTTTTCTATGTTTATGGAGGGATAAGGAAACAGATTAAACTGTAATGTTGCTTCAGGTCTGACCACCAATGAAGTTTTTAGTGGCTATAAATGAAGAATGTTGTCTCAATCAATGATAGCCTCTTCCTATTACTCTTCTTGTGAGAGATTCTCCTTCCTAGATTATTAAGTATCCCTAAGTTATTTCATTACAAAGTTTGGGGGGAGTCATGTTACATTAGGATAACCAAATATTTTTAACACTTTGAACTTTGGGTAGATGAAGAATGGCCATTGCTGTTTAAATAAACAGTTTCTTTTTGTTACAATAAATGATGCATTTATTATTTTTTTCGTTATCTTTACCAATGTTCTGTTAATATAGCAATAAACTGAATTACTCTCGGATGTGGCAGTTAATGGAAATAAATATATTATAGCCCAATGCAGAGAAGATGTATAAGCAAGGAGAAAAAAAATCAGCGTGTTTATGGAACTCGATTAAGCTAAAAATTGAAATATCTTCCCACAACCAAATCCAATGATCAAGCTTATAGTTTTTGTTGTATAAAGTCTGTAACAGTTAATACTTGAAGATATTTTTAGTGTGCAGTTATTACTAATTATTATGGGAAGAATCTCTTTGATAGTTTGTGGTTCCCTTTAACTTTACATGTGATATAAAGAAACAATTACCTTGTTCTTTTTAACATTTTTTCATGTTTCCTTGCAGTAAAATCGAAAACATGAAAGTTAAACTGAAGACTATTAATTACTTTGTTAAAATTTATTGTCTGTGGATTAAAATGTACTTTTTCTTCTAATTTTTCCATGAAAGCTTGGAATATAACCTATTAAAAGTCAACAAAGTTAATGGTATTTGTAAGCTAATAAATAGGTTTTTACTGATTTTTTAAAAAAAATAATCTTACATATAATTAAGAATATTGGAGAATTTGATTATATGTATATCATATATAAATAATTAGAGATTGGATAGTCAAACAAATTTATTTTGAAACCAATGCAATTCAAGCAAATTGTCAGAGTCGCTTTATCAAAGTGATTATGCAATGTAATATGAAGTTATAGACTCTGGAGTTTAAATTCTGCTATGGCTATATCAATATAAATATGCAAATTATTTTTTTAAAAAACACAGACTACAGTGGATGTAAAATTCAAGAAAGCAGATTCTGTAATGTGATGGAAAGTCAAAGTGTTTAAAGCACTTGTAACAGGAAAAGGCTGTGTGAACCAGAAGAGATCTAGATTTACTAGAATAAATAGTAAGTTACAGTTCCCTAAAATGTAATTTTGGTAGTTAAGATTTTGCCTTTGGAAATGTAAACTGTTAGGACTTTTTATTTAATGGAAAGAGGAAGGGATTGAGACAATATATATTAGAGCCTAGTACTAAAATACTCAAAGGAGGAAAATATTTATACTTTTCTATATACATATATTCCCAATTTTTGGATACTTTGTCTAAAAATGTTTGGATTTTTTGTTTGTGTGTTAAATTAGGGTATCTTCTATTTTACGTGACTTACAGTTGAACCTGTTTCATAATAAAATGATTCTATAATTTGAGGGCTGTAAGGATTATTAGGGATTACCACTTTACAGTTGAGGAAACTGAGGCTAAGAAAGGTCAATGCAGGTAGACAACAGCTAGTCTAACGGCAGGACTGAGACGTGTTTATCATGGAATGAAACCATGTAACAATCCTGAGTGAGAGTTAGTAATAAATACATTTTTCTATTTTTGGTGATAGGAAAACAGACTCAAGGTGAGGTTTGCGCAGACTCAATATCATTACTCAAAAAAAGAAACAAAACAAAAAAACCGTACATTTATCCTGACCAAAGGTTCTGCTTATCATTGAAAGCTAAAGGAAAAAGCTTTGAGGGTAGAGGAGACCTTGAAAAACATTTTTTACCTGGTTCATCTTAGTGACTTTACTCGGTATCTTTAAACTATCCCAAACAGGTAAAATCAATTCAGTGTGAAAAGCTTGTAGGGAAGAAGAGCCCATGATTTCTCTTGTGTACTCTCAAAAGTCTGATTCGTGGCTCAGCTATATCAGGCCCTCTAGGGGCCAAGGAATCTGCATTTCAGCCACCTCACACAATCTTAGCAATAAGTTAAGAAATTCCTCCTCATATGAAACTTTAAAAATGATATGTTCGGATTTATTCCGAATTAACAATAGTTTATCAGTGGGCTTGAATTTTATTTACTTTCAGCTTTCGTAAAATTTCAGAGGGTGGGGGACCGTGTATTACTATTTACGTGTGTGTGTGTGTGTGTGTGTACATATATAGGTACACACACATGTGCATATATATCTTCCCATGGTGTTGTTCACTCCTCTCTTATTTGCTGGTTGTCGAAGAACAGCTGGCAGAAGCTCACCCTGCCACCAGCTCTTATTTGCTCCACCGATAAGGAGTAGTGGTCACTGGCCATAAATCCTCCTGGCTTCCAACCCCTGAGAAGATGCATGAACCACATCCTGTTCTAAGAGCTCAAAGTCCTTGGCTGTGCCTTTGAATTAAACACTGCACTTGAATAACTTGTCTATCTGTAAATCTGTTGATCTTCACAACGGTGGATGCCACAATGGCGCCTGTTTTCTATGTAGGTAGCTGACCCTGCTGTGACCCTGAATCAGTTTTGTCACCTCCTTGGCCTTTGTTTCCACAGCTATCGAGAGAGTTAAACTATTTATACCATCCTTTACCTTTGTTAAAACAATAGGATACTGAGCAGGCTTTCTACAACTATTCGTGGAATTTAGTTTCAGAAAAAGGACTAGGACGGGGAATATCAATGAAGTTATTGGACCACTTCAGGAAGTTCTATGAAATGCAAGAAGAGGAGGGATTAATGCTTGGCACCGGAAAATAATGCAGGGAGGGATGTTTTGTATACATCTATCCAGTATCAGAGAAAAGAAAGCTTATATAAATACCACAGCTAAGTAGCAGTTGGTGGGGAAAGTAGAATAAAAATGCCAATCTATCCTAAAGGAAACCCCTCTCTGATGCCAACCAGTAACACAAACTAATGTCCTGACTGAAAAGTATCTGAAATTTGTATCTGCTCTCCAAGTAAAAGAATTTATTTTCACAAAAGGTTTCCTTCTATTAGATCAGATCCTTCTGCTTCACAAGAACTTAGAGAAGGTATTATTGCCATAATACAGAATTTATGTGTAAAAGAATTAAAAGGGAAAACAAAACCATCCAAATTACTAGATTAGTCAGTGTGAATGTTTACTATTAATTATATTTGGCCTTGAAATTAGTTTTCTATCTTCTTCCCTTAGATTTCTGGAGAACAGATCAATTTGGATATTTTAATTTTATAGAAACAGATTACAGATGGCTAGAACAAAAACTAGAGCCCCTTGAGACCCATTGGAAGATAGTCTAGACCAAATTAAAGGTAAATAAAATGTCATTAGATTTAGACCATATATTGAAAGAATTTAAAGTGCTGGGTTTAAATGTCTATGTTTACTTCTCTTCCTGGTGGAATTTTGAAATATTCTGTAAGAATTACTTAGAGTAAAGATAGACATAAAATTTTCATTTGTGCTGCAGTGACTGTCTCTGGCTTGGGCTTTTCCCCTCCTGATTTGACACATTCATTTGAGCAACATCATTTAAGAGGAAATTTTCCAAAGAATTAAAGAACTCCGGCATAGCTGCTCCTTCTTGCAAAATAGCTTTAGCAGTGGTGAACTTAAAAAACTAGCAAAAATAATGGAAGTGGCAGGGCTCTGCTAAGAGGGAAAAAAAAAAAGCATCCCGTAGATGAATCTTTATTTTAAATATTTGAAATAAGCACAGTTATAGGACTCAGAATCTAATACTCTGTGATTATAGTACCCCTGTACATTTTATCTGTTTAATTCATTCTCATCGAATGAAGGAGAATGTGAAGCTTGATGGAGCAAACTGAGTGATTTAGGAACCATTTCTTATTTCTCACTTATTTAAAATAACAAATTGTAAAGCAAAAAAAACCAAAAAAAACCTCATTGGAATTTTATTGAAAGAGATTTCGTTGGTGCTTTCACGTATGATATTTCAAATGTTTGCAGAGACTAAAATTTTTAGAGTCTAGGCAAATTGAAAGGCTATTTCGTTAACATAATTTTTATAATATGAAAGTAAATGAAGACTCTCAATAACATAGCAGAAAATATTATTTAGCTTATTTAGTTTATAGCTCCAAGTGCTTATAAAAATAAAAGCCTTTTAATCTGGCCCTGCAACTTTGGAGTTATTAATAATGCAAATATAGGATAAGAAATTTCTATTTCATAAGACTTTTATACCACTGCAAAAAATTTAAATATATATATATATACATATACACATATACATGTACATGTATATATATATATATATATATATATATATATATATATATATATTTGGGGAAGGGGAACAGGACTTTATTGGGGAACAGTGTGTATTTCCAGGACTTTTTTTCCAAGTCAAGTTGTTGTCCTTTCAGTCTTAGTTGTGGAGGGTGCCCTTCAGCTTCGTTCAGCTTCAAGTTGTTGTCCTTTCAGTCTTAGTTGTGGAGGGCGCAGCTCAGCTCCAGGTCCAATTGCCATTGCTAGTTGCAGGGGTCACAGCCCACCATCCCTTGGGGGCCCCAGGAATCGAACTGGCAACCTTGTGGTTGAGAGCCCGCACTCCGACCAACCTAACCATCTGGGAGGCAGCTCAGCTCAAGGTGCCATGTTCAATCTTAGTTGCAGGGGGCGGAGCCCACCATCCCTTGCGGGACTCAAGGGATCCCTTGAGAGCCCACTGGCCCATGTGGGAATCAAACCGGCTGCCTTCGGAGTTAGGAGCATGGAGCTCCAACCGCCTGAACCACTGGGCCGGCCAAAATATATTTTTAATGAGAAAAATCATTATGGTCTAAAATCAAAACTAATAATTCTTTTTTTAAATTTATTTTTTAAATTTATTGGGATGACAATTGTTAGTAAAATTACATAGATTTCAGGTGTACAATTCTGTATTACATCATCTATAAATCCCATTGTGTGTTCACCACTCAGAGTCAGTTCTCCTTCCATCACCATATATTTGATCCCCCAGAACTAATAATTCTTTGAAAACAGGGAAGTCAGTCAAGTTTGGGCATATTTTTCCTTTTAATTCCTGAGCTCTTATGTCTTTAAGGTTGAAAATCTTTCATGTCCATGACAGTCAAAGATGGGCAGATTGTGCACTTTATATTTTAAACTTACCTCATTTTTCTTTGTTCTTTTTATTTTGTAATATACTGAACTTAATGTAAAATAATTATATGTATCAAGTATTCATAGCTTAGACTACACTTGTAGACTATTTCTGAATCATTATTTCCCATGAAGTCTTCCCTCAGCCTTGACACTAGAAATAATCTACCCCTCCTCTTATATCAGAATTTTAAAGTGTGAACTTTGAAATAGCACTTTGTCTATATATTGGAAGACATTAATCATTTAAAAAATTTTTACGCTTCTCTCCCCTATTAGAGTGTAAACTGATTAGTAAGTTCTGATTTATCTTTGAGTGTAAGTAAACTCCATGAATGCAGGGATTGGTTTTTTTTTGTTTGTTTTGTTTTGTTTTGTCTGTGTTGCTTACTTACTGCTAGTTTTCCAATACCTAAAATTGTGCCTGGCACATAGTATATAATAAATAAATATTTGCTGAATGAATGCATGATACCATTTAACATCCAGCCTTCTAAGAAGCAAGTCCTCCATTAAAGTTGTTGAACATACAAATACTGGGGGGTTTGTGTGCAAAAACACATACTCCACCTTGCCCTCTAAAAGGCATGTGGTGACTGTTTCAAATAAAAAACTAACTACTTTGAGGTTGAGAATATAGACTAATACTTCTGAACCAAAACACATTAAAGTTCTATAGTCTCCAGTTTTGTAAGGGTAATGAAAAATCCTTGGTCATAATTCATTTTCAGTACAATCCTGTCAGGTAAAGCAGCATAAACTATCCCTTCATACATGGGCTAACTTCTAAACAAACAAGAGTAGAGAGAATTGAATTCAAAGGAAACTCTTTTGAGGCTTACTATGAATGACTTTTGTCACATTTTGGCAAAATATATTGAGTAAACACGAGGTTTTTATAACACAATCTTAATGATGTAGTCCTATGATATAGTCCTATTTGAAGAGAAGAAATGGCAGAAGTCCAGAACAAGTGTCAATCTGCGATCTAAACTCCTTAAACAACAACTCTCTGGTTAAAAAAAAGTTGAGGTGATGAGAGCCTCATAAAAATTATCAAATGGGATTCTAGAAAGTCACAGTAAACTCATTTCACCTTCCTCTTTCAAATAGCTGTAATTTTTAGATAGTAAAATATATGCTTTGATTTTTATGGAAGCCTTAATTTTTACATTTCTTATTTCATTATGGGCAATATCAAATAGCTAGCATATCCAAAATACAGTAATATAGTGTCATTGTGTGGTTAGCTAACAAAAATGATTTATATAAGCACTAGATTCTGAACATGATGAGTATAGCAGATACATTTTCCTGTAAAGACCTTTATGTATTTAGGTGTACTTTGAACTGGATTTGTTCAAGTCTACAATTTCTTTCATAAATGTTACCAAAAAAATTTGGTGAAGTAGGGTTTCCTTATTTATTCAACAAATACTGTGTCCCAAAAAGTGTAGGGCGCTGTGGAGGATAGAGATTGATGCGTAAGGTGTGGTCCTGGCCCATCACCCCTGAAGAGGCAGCATATAAACGCCATTTATGCAGTCCTTGAAAATGTCAGTGCTATATAACCAAAATGTCCTTAGCTTTCTTTAATAGTCCATTTGAAAGCTTTTATTTAGGATTTATCAAAACCTTTCTTGAACATATCTAAATGAAATGAAAATATCAGAGTAACTTCAAAAAACAACACTTCCATCAAATAAATTTTTTTTGTGGGGGGTCAACCACAGATATCTGGGTTCATCATGTCCCAACAGAGACTAGCGGTAAGGGCGCACAAGCAGCTCACTACTTATGCTCTAAAGACCTTTTTTTCCCCAAACATCTCTCAAGATTTGAAAGCATGCTTTCTAATTCTAAATACAAGGATTGCATGAACAAGTTCACACTCATCCCACCAGTTTCTTTCAGCAATTTTTGCACCTCAATCATATGTCCTCTTACTTTGACTTTCTAGATAATAGTGCCCGGATTCTCTTAGTCTAGTCTCTTAAGATACTCATCGATGGACGCCTTTGATCATTTGTTGCCTTTTTCCATACTTCTGTCTTTTATTTATTTTTTTGGAGCAATATTCAACATGCAGGCATCGATTCACTATCATTTTGTGAAAGTATAAGTTCTGTTTTCTGTCTTGTTTCAGTAATTTGTGAGCATCACTCAGGGTGGGTAGATTTCAGGCTTTCTGGAGCTGCATTTCAGGTTGTTTAAGTGGAGGTATATACAGTAACTCTTCAGTCTTTTTCCAGAGCAGTGGTTATTAGCTCAGAATAGAGCCCCTCATTTTTCCTCTTCATCCTTATCTAAGCTGAAGTTTGTTTTGAGCTCTTTATATTCTTGGGCCAATGAATGGAGAAAAAAAAGGTAATTGTTAACCAGGGTGTTAAAGCGGTAAGTAGAAATTATTATATCAGCCCACTGTCATATTCCCACAGGTAGGATACTCTTATGTACTAATGATTAAACAAATCAGTATTGGGGGCGGCAGGTTGGTTCAGTTGGTTAGCGCACAATGCCCATAACACCAGGGTTGCCGGTTCGATCCCCACAGGGGCCAGTGTGAGCTGTGCCCTCCACAACTAGATTGAAACAACTACTTGGAGATGAGGGTCCTGGAAAAACACACTTAAAATAAATAAAAAGTTTTAAAAAATCAGGTTCACTTAAATGATGTCACACACAAGTTTGGCCTTATACCTACTTTTTACCTGGCTGCTTCCTAATTTGAAAATGAGTGGGCTGGATTAAGTGAGCTTTAAAACCCTTTGCAGCTCTAAAATTTTACTGATTCTCCTTAAACAGGAAAACTGCCATCCAAGGGTGACTTTTCTGTACAGGTTGTTTTTTTGCCATTTAGTATTTCAGTATTATGTGGAGAAACTTATATCACAGCTAACAGAGATATATATCATAATTAGGTTGATTCTAAAAAAAAAAAAATTAGGTTGATTCTACTGGGAAGAAATGCAGAATATGCTACAGGATCAAAAATTTCCATTTAGAGAGCTGTAATTGTAACAGAATTAACTTTTTGAAATAAATAAGGGTGAGAGGAAGGGTGAGTGGGCTTTTGTCCCCAGGCACCTATCTTTCGAAATTCTAGCATCACTTTTTAAAAAATTCACCATTTTGACCATGTTAAAATGTCCAAGTGATCGGCACGCAGTGCATCCACCATGTTGTGTCACCATCCCCACTGTCGAGGTCCAGAACATTTCCATCACCCCAAGAGGAAACCCTTACCCTCACTTTAAAGGAGAGGGAGTAAACGTATTTCATGGACTCTTGGACAACATTTACTCTCTGATTCTACTACTTGTAAAATTAAACGAATTCTTGTCAAAGTTTGAGTACTTCCTTTCACTTGTATGTAGGCTGAAACCATTAAGATTCAAGAAATTAAACTCATGCCTTCAGCATAGCATGTTAAGTAATGAGATACAGTTCTAAGGTCAATGTATTCTTGTCTATTAGGTTATGGTTTTATCTCACGTGCGATCTTTAAATGTTTTTGTTTTTTTCAGCTGTTTTGTTTATGTGGTATACAACATGCTACTACAGCAGCATTTTTCTCACAATATGAGACTATAATTTGTTTTCCAAAGGATTGATTTGCTGAAAAAATATTCTAAACCTACTTGCATTGTATTTAGCTAAGTGAATATCCATGGGCTAGTGAGCCCAGGAATAGTAATTCATACCACATATACTGTAGAAATGTTCTTTGAGGAATTGGGCCACTCATCTCCCTTTCATTATTTTTATCTTTATTTTATTGTTTATTTTATTTTTGCCAAAACCCAGGATTATTCTTACTTTTAAAGATAAGATTTTTTTCCAGTTTTTAGCCACAGTGGTCTCACCTTTTTCAAACTATACATTGCACACATTTTAATTTTTATTTAAGTAAATTTATACTTACCAAAAGTTTCAAAGAACAGTATGATAAATCCGCAAACTTTTTTTTTGGCTTAGCTCTGTATATGTATATACACTGGGTTTTGTTTGTTTGAACTATTTGAAGAAGGCTGCACTCACCACACTTCACCCTTTTCAGCCTTCATCTTCTAAGAATAAGGACATTCTCCCATAGAATCATAATGCCATTTTTACAGCTAAGAAAATGAACATTCATTCAATAATATTATCTAATATATAGTCTAAATTCAATTTCCCCAATTAACCCAAATACCACTTTTTTTATTAGTTTCAGGTGTACAAAATAATATGCTAGTTAGACATTTATCATTCCAAATACCTTTTGCTGATGTTTTCTTTTGTTAGATCCCGGATGCAATCAAGATTTAAGCATAGCCTATGGAAGGTGTATCTTTTTGGTGTCTTTTAATCTAGCCCACTCCACCCTCACCTCAGCCCTTCAGGCTGGTTGTTAAACAGAATTTCTCACATTCTGAATTTTTCTAATTATTTCCTCCAAATTAGATTCAGGCAAGAATACTCATAAGCAAAGTTGTAAACCTTATGTTGTATTACAGTATAGGTTCCTGGAGGCACACGTTGGGTTGTTCCACTATCAGTGACGCTAAATTTGATTACTTTGTTAATGTGACTGCCAGATCTTTCCATTGTAAAGGAATGGTCCTTTCTTTTATAATAAATAAG
Organism: Rhinolophus sinicus; assembly: GCF_036562045.2. Taxonomy (NCBI): domain Eukaryota; kingdom Metazoa; phylum Chordata; class Mammalia; order Chiroptera; family Rhinolophidae; genus Rhinolophus; species Rhinolophus sinicus. The sequence continues at coordinate 100,240,134 of NC_133758.1, forward strand.
TAATCTGTGGCATGATACTTTGAGTCTGAGCAAATACCCCTTCCTCTAACACCCATTCCACTGATATTAGAATCCACTGATAATTTTTGTCTGAATCTGTTATATTGAGGGCTACAGAATGATTATTTTCTAATTCTATTATTATTTGTATATTTATTAACAGACATTCACCTGTAAAAAACTTTATTCTCTCTCTCTCTCTCTCTCTGTTTTCACCTTCATTTTTAAGAGTTTGTAGAGGGAATGTCTATTATCACATACGAGTACATATGGAGATTCACCCTTTGTAATGTTCACAAATTTATCATATTTCTTCTGACTTTATGGTGTTTGTCATAGTTTTTATTTCTATGCTGTTGAATTCATCAATCTTTTATTGCACCTGAATTTTGAGTCAGAAAGGATTTTCTCACACCCAGATTATAAAGAAATTCACTTATGCTTTCTTCTCACACTTATAATTCTAAATCTAAGTGTCCAATTTAGATTTGGAGTGCTATAAGTATCAACATAAGTTTAACTCAAATTTGAGCCCATTTCTATGAAGATTCATGTTAAAATTTAGTATAGTTTTGGTCATCTGTTGGAGTGCTCTGGTTAATTGAATTTTCTTATCAATTGACTTTTAGTCAGAACACATTAATTTCAACTCTTGAAGTAAGTTTTAAAATATGTTAGCCTTCTTTTACTCCAATAAACAACTTTTAACAATCTTCCCATACCTTAAAATTAAGTCCAATTGTATTTTACTGTGGAAATTGTAGGACCTTTACTAAATCTCTGAAGACTAAAGGCCATAGAATAAAAAGTTTCACTAAATAAAATTTTGGTTAGCACTTTGTTTTCTCATGACACATCTGTCACCTAAAAGTAGAGTAACCCTTAGTTCACCAAGGACTTAATTAACTTTTAGTTAAAATCAAATTAAACATTCTTTTTCACACCAATTCCATCTGGAAAGTCAATTCACATAATTAACTCCCTAATATGATAAGTACGAAAGAAATACTAAGAATAACTGATGATACGAAAAGGTTTCTACTCTAACGGTTGAAGTAGATTAAAAAATAATGTAAACCCCAACTGTATACATTTAATAAAAAATTGTGTTGCACACTTAAAAATGGTGAATTTAATTTTATGTAAATGTACCTCAATAAAGCAGATTTTTAAAAGAGCTAAAGGTCTGATTAATAAATTGTGTGAATCCCTATGACTGAAAACAATGAAACCATTTATAAATCATTTTGGGAGTTATTTGGTTTTTCCCATGCTTAGACTCAAATTATGTATTTTTTTGTGAAATGCCACAAAAGTGATATTGTCTTTAGTGCATCATATCAAGAAGCACGTGATGTCCATTAGTCCCATTTCTGGTGATATTAACTTTGATCACTTGGTTAAGGGGTGTCTGCCAGGTTTCTCCAGTGTAAAATTACAGATATATTCCCTTCGTAATTAGCAAGTATCTTGCATGGAGAGATTTTCAGCCAGTGTTTTTTTTTTTTTTTTTTATACCTAACTTTTTTAAAAAAAAGATTTCATTGAGGTAGGGGAACAGGACTCCATTGGGGAACAGTGTGTACTTCCAGGACCTCCAAGTCAAGTTGTTGTCCTTTCAATCTTAGCTGTGGAGGGTGCAGTTCAGCTCCAGGTCCAGCCTCCTGCTGCTAGTTGCAGGGGATGCAGCCCCATCATCCCCTGCAGGAGTCTAACCAGCAACCTTGTTGTTGAGAGGACTCTAACCAACTGATCCATCCGGGAGCTCAGCGGCAGCTCAGCTCAAGGTGCTGTGTTCAATCTTAGTTGCAGGGGACAGAGCCCACCATCCCTTGTGGGACTCGAGGAATTGAACCGGCAACCTTGTGGTTGAGAGCCCACTGGCCCATGTGGGAATCGAACTGGCAACCTTGGGCATTTGGAGCACGGAGCTCCAACCGCCTGAGCCACTGTGCCGGCCCCAAGCAATAGTTTTTTAAAACCTATGAACACCATGCAGGGCTTCCCCGTTGGGTAGCCTTTTTGGGGTCAATGATAAGTATAGGGCAGAATTAGTCAATCACTGTTAAGTATAGAGGATATCATAGTTTGTATGCATTTTTTTGTTCTATCACGTAGTCTCTTTTCCCATAGTTCCATTAGTTTTTTATTTCACCATAGTTTTTGAAAACGGTTACCTTAATTTCATTTTGAAGTAACTTTGTGGTGTAAATGATTCAAAGTATAGCATATTTTCCTTTAGTAACATCTTAACACCTTTTGCTTCAAGAAAAGACCTCCCTTTCATATACTGTTGGTGGGAACATAAATTGACCTGTTAGTCTATTTGAATTTGCTTTCTTGGAAGGTAACTTAGACCTTTCTTGTTTTCTATATTCATTACTCCCCATCGATGGTTTATCTCTCATCTTACCTTTTAATGTGTATTTCATATAATTAAAAAATGCACTGATTTTGACCAACCCACTTAATTTAAAATTAGGTGGGACAAAGTAAATCCATACACCAGAAGCATTAAGTTTGGCATCAGGGATGAACACATTTTGAACAAATAAACCTTTATTTTACATTACAAATACTTTAACTGCCATAATGAAGCAATATATACAGAGGGTGCAAAAAAATGTATACACATTTTAAGATATGGAAAAAATTATTGAAATTGTAATACTCAAATGTATATAGATGACAAAAGATGAAAAGTTGTTTGATCTCTGCAATTACAAGAGGTGCTCCAAGTGGTTACCACCAGCGTCCAGATACTTGATTACAGTGTACAACGCTGCTTGAGCAACTGTGACCAGTGTCCACTTGTATACATTTTTTTGGCACCCCTCCCCCCTACTTGTGCTTCACAGTTCTCAAGGTGGTATGAAATTCAAATGTTCTAAGCCACATCCTAAAAAAACAAACAGCCAGGAAAGGCAATGGATTCTTGCTGAATCCTTGGGCCATGTCTATGACAGGAGCTTTTATCCTCAGAGCTACGCATAATGTCCATGTATTTGTATGTAAAATTGTTCTATTGTTTTTCTGTAAGTTCCTTTCTCCAGACTACTTCACAGGGTAAATAACCGGGATTAGAAAGCTGGTGCATATTCTTACAGATCTTATTCTACACATAAAATAATTTAAAAATCAAGTATTTGTATACAAATTGTTTTATATGTGCACTTTTCCCCGGAAGACAGATTGCAGTTTTTTCCAGATTTTTAAGGGCTCCATGACCCAAAAAAGATAGGAACCAGTCTGAAAGTTTCTCACCTTCAATGAGCTGAAATTATTTAGATTTTTACTTTAGTACTATAGGTATCAGAAGAGGCCCAGAAAGATCCACTTTTATTTCTATGACGTATACCATGCAATCTAACACATCTAGTCTTTAAACCTAATATATGTCTACATATGTATGTAACCTTACACCTGTGCACCCATTTCTGACAGTTCCCCTTTATAAAAGAACTTGCCTCTTGTTAAAACCACTCCTCCCAACCCCTCTCCCCAGCAAGGCTCAGCCCTTGGTGATCATCGCTGTGCTCTTTTCTCCAATATTCCAGGTATTCTACTGCCTTAAGGTCATTACATGAGCTGTTCCCTATACCTAACGTGCTCTGGCCAGATAGCTACAAGGCTCCCTTCCTTACCTTCAGATTTTACTCAAATTTCACCTTCTCTGCGAAGTCTTCAAAGACTGCCCTAAACTTGTGACCCTCCTTCCCTGCTTTTTCTCCATTAACACATACGTAATACATCTACATGTTAGTTTACTGTCTCTTCATATGGCTACTAGTTCGCTTCCAGATTGTGACTGTTTTCTCACTTTTTGTTGATATACTGCTTAAATCTTTAAAGTATTCCCATAGTCAACAGATTAATGTTCTCTTTAAGGCAGTGAATATGTCTTTTAATAACCTGCATAAACCAAAACCCTGTAGGGACTAACAAGAGATTGCTTTGTTCTTTGGATATCATCTTTATTGGCAAAAAAAATTTTTTTTAAAGACAAACATTTTGAAAAGTAGCTTTTTAATAAAGATGTCTGAGGCACTTCAATACCACAGATCCTATCAATCTATTACACAGATCATAATAATCTAATTTTACTCCCACTGCTTTGAGGGAAAAAAACAAAGGAGCTCATGGTCCTATAGCTTTTTATAAAACATCCTCCACATCTTTGCTAAAAAACTCTCCCCTTACATTACATTACAGTCATTTAAGTGTGTTTCCTACTAAAATGTGGGCTTCTTGAAGACAGTAACCATATTATTTATCGTTCCTTCAGCATGATTCTTGATATTGAATACTCAGTATTTACAACTTGGTCAACAAAAAAGGGGAGAGAGAGTACAACAAAGGTTTTTAAAAACTGAATAAGAAACAAGGATTATACATTTAGGTTTAAGCAAAAATGTCAGGAAAAAGGAAGGACTGGTTCCCAAATCAATCCAATTTTATTTTCCCACTGTAACACAATAAAGAGACAATTCCATTTTCGAAGAAATTAACTTTTATTTGAAAGGAGACTACTTTTCCCCACACATATCCTCTAAGGACTCTATATTATACAATAGCCTGCTTAACCATTGTCCTAACACCAAAATTTCTAACAGCAAAGTATACAATTGCTCTAAGTAATAAATAATAAAGGTTGTCCTTCACTGATTAAGGGCGTACTTCAACTTCAATAAACTCAATACAAAAAACACACTTTTAAGTTTGTAATTTTAACAGATGTATTTTAAATACAACATGTTTTATAGGCGTCCACAAGCTTCCCATTTTTAAAAAGTGACATAATTTTTAGGGTTCAAAAACTCCATTCTTCAAAAGAAATAACCAAGTGTTTTCTTTTATAGCTTCAAACTTTCTGCATTCAACTATTTGACTGCTCCATGCCACCCCTGACAAATGTGACATGACTGAACTACTTTATGTGTTACTATCTTCCCCAAAAGAAAGTTAAAAAAGGAGTTCACTGTAAATGCAGACTTCTAATACAGTGTCTAATACAGTATCTAACACAAAAGAAGCTTTAAAAAGATTTCTTTCCTCATTTAATTAGCCAGTTTATTTTCTAAAAAGAAGAAAAAAAAAAAAACTCCCAAAACTGAAAAAACAAAAAACAAACCCCGAACAACACACCATTTACAAAGCATAACACTGGGAGCTCCTTTTTTAACTCAAGATGTTAAACTACTCAAAATGACAGTTACATCTTTAAGAGAATAATAAAAGGGGTGGAAAACAGCACTCCAACTGACAAAGTGTAGATGCTAAATAAACCAGAGTTTTTTAAGGGTTCTTTTTAAGATGTAGGAAGGATTAGAGAAAGCCAGAATTAAACAACAAAAGAGAAAGAGGAAAAGATAAACATGTCCTCAACTGCAACCATTCTGTTTATCAATAGCGTCCTGAAAAAGAAAAAAAAAAAAAGGCAAAATGAATTATAGTTAGACTTGCCTGTCCTTTTCCCAACTATCAACAGTCACCACACACCCCAATTTTCTACAATCAACCATTAAAGTTAGAGATAAAGTTCTTAATGCTACAAAAGCACAAGAGCACATACGTGGGCTATAGGAACGAGATCTTGATCGTGATCTGTATCGACTATAGTAAGGAGATGGTGATCTTCTTCTGTAGGAAACAAAAGATTACTTAGCATACACATAATCCACTGAAGTAGATGAAAATACAAATTTCCCATCATGCAAATAACGGACCCAAGATAACTTTTAAGTTCTTCGTCTGCAAATGATAAACAATAAGTATATGCCCCAACAATTGGCAGATACAGATAATCACAGCCTTTCAGATAATTTTTTCCTACTTTCTCAAGAAAGCATCATATAAAATCTTTTAAATATTTTTATTAATACATATCAAACATCAATTAAAAGTGCCAAATACTACTATCACCTAATTCAGAACAGAAATCCCAAGTTAAACATTACCTGTACCGGTAATCATAGTCTTCATATCTGTCGTAACCACGCTCATACCCTCTCTCATAGTAAGAGTCTCGACGCCGGCCGCCGCCACCACCTCCACCGCCCCCGCCGCCGCCTCCGCCTCCACCGCCACTACTGCAGGAAAATGTAAAAATGTCACATCAGTGTGAAAGATTATTCTGCAATGTCATTTAATACAAAATGGTACTTTAAAAAAATAAAGTAAAATAGAGGAAGGAGGCAAGATAAGGGAGAAAGGAAACGCTGTCATGCCAATTACTTCCACGTCTTAGCTGGCTAACGCCCATGGTATTCTGCTACGGCTTCCTATTCTTTACAGAAATAACCAGGAATGATTTCAACTCTCCAAACTATAAACTGCTCTTATTAATGCACTACCCAAATCAATAGGACTTTACAACAAGGTAAAATGACTGTGCTGGAAAACAGTACTAAAATGCTAAGATGTGTGCCCTTATGACTAATTCAAAGCAATTTAAAAACATCAAGAATTAAAAAGTAACCAACCCTAAACAGCAAGAAATGAACTACTTTACACTAAGGTCCAGCACTAAAACAATTTCAAGCTCTAGTGTTTAAAGCTTTGGCAGTGAATTTAAACTAAGCCCTCTTTCCCTACTGTGTTCTCAACTCATCATAGGGACACTTGTTCACTTTAGTTTGCCAAATCCTACACTGTCCCCAGTAAGCTTTTAGATGAAACTCTATATTACTGCTTTCATTCTTAAGACATAAATACTGTCTTTGGTTGTATTAAAACAAACAAACAGAAAAAACCACACACACCATAAAAGCCTCCGTTTATGTTCTACACAATGTGAAAGCTGGTTTTTAAAAAACAAACAAACAAAAAACCACGCTATCAGTAAAACCCCTCCCTATTCACAGAGGTTTCCAACGTCACATGAGACTAGAAAGAGAATACTTTCTTAAGAGCATACAATATTTTTCTAGTATCTAATTGTTCTATTTTTATAGTACCATAGAAGGGCCAGAAATGCACTTCATTATTTTTATTTACTCCTTGCTCGAATATGTATGTCCACACACACATATTCACATGAGCATATGTACATATATGTGCAGTTGACCCTTGAACAACATGGGATTGAACTGAGTGGGTCTACTTACACATTGACTTTTTTCCCAGTAAAATACCTGTACTGTTTTTGATCTATGGTTGGAAGTGTGAGGACGCAGAGGGCTGACTGCATGCACTGATCCATGCCACGTTACATAAGGCACTTGAGTATCTTTGGATTTTGGTATCCACAGGGTGGACCCAACCCCTGGTGGACACTAAGGGACAACTGAGGTTTTGGGGAATCAAAAGTTATACATGGCTTTGACTGTGTGGAAGTCAGTGCCCCTAACCTCCGAGTTTGTTCAAAGGTCAACTGTATATATAAAACCTAAAGAAACTATATACAAATTAAATAACTTTCAATTTTAATTATAGGAAAAATCATTTTACCTTTTGACGCATCAAAATTTTTTTAGCCATTTCTGATGGATTTCTGGCTATAATAATCTAGCTTAGGAAACTTGAAATCTTACTGAGTTGGTCGGCCCATGTAGATGCCTGGTGTAGGTGTGTGCGCTCTCTTGGTGATAGAATAATCCACACGAATTCTTCTACCGTCCAGCTCCATTCCATTTGCCCTTTCCATAGCCTTTAAAGGAGAATAGGCATAGAATGTCATGCATAATTCACCAAGGAGAAACTACCAAAATTGTAACAAATTTAACACATTTTCCTTTCAAAAATTTAAAACTTAAAATTGGGATAGTGGGCCAGCCCCGTGGCTCAGGGGGTTGGAGCTCCGTGCTCCTAACGCCGAAGGCTGCCAGTTTGATTCCCACATGGGCCAGTGGGCTCTCAACCACAAGGTTGCCAGTTCAACTCCTCGAGTCCCACAAGGGATGGTGGGCAGTGCCCCCTGCAACTAAGATTGAACACGGCACCTTGAGCTGAGCTCCCGGATGGCTCAGTCGGTTGGAATGCATCCCCTCAACCACAAGGTTGCCGGTTCGACTCCCGCAAGGGATGGTGGGCTGCACCCCCGGCGACCAGCAACGGCAATTGGACCTGGAGCTGAGCTGCGCCCTCTACAACTAAGACTGAAAAGGTCAACAACTTGAAGCTGAACGGCACCCTCCACAACTAAGATGGAAAGGACAACAACTTGACTTGGAAAAAAGTCCTGGAAGTACACACTGTTCCCCAATAAAGTCCTGTTCCCCTTCCCCAATAAAATCTTTTAAAAAAAGGGATAGGATTTTACACATTAATCCCTGCTAGATGCATGTCAATAGTATTGACTTTTCTAATGTACATATGGACGCGTAAGTGGGCTGTGATGGAAGACTGGGGGCAGCAGCAACAGCCATGGAAAAAGAAGGAACTACCCAACTCAGGGAAGCCCGCATAACTCTGAGGCTGCGGTAACTAATTTCAGTCTGGGCAAATCAAAGGAGAAACCACAATTCAGCTGACAAGTCTAAACTAGTCAAGACATTCCTTAGGCAACACACTGCCACCTAGTGAGCTCCAAATATAAAGGAACCTTGAAATCTGTCAGTAAGTGCTCCTACAGTCTTTGTATCTGCATTCACTTTCCCCATCAGTTTGCCCTTTGACACTAATACTAATAAATTCAATAATACTTCAACCACTTTAAAAAATCTGCAAGAAGTTCTTTGGAACTAAGTTGCCATTTTCATTTTATTTTACCCAGAAATAAACCTGGGGGAAGAGGTATCAAGAGATAGGACAAACAAGTTTCGTATTAAAAAACTGTGATATGGTTCATTTCCAACATTTACTTCAGATCAGATATCCTGGTATTTCTAAATTTACACCCTGATCCCTTAGTTGAGAACAGGAATAAACAAATCACAAATACAGTAGCCTCCCTTAACTGCAGTTTTAGTTATCCAATCACTGTATGTTAACACTAAAAACAAAACAAAACCATAATACTGACAAATGTCTATTAGAATGTCTGTTATATAAATGTAAAAACATTTATTTACAACCTGAGGCATTATTTTGTTAGAACTAGCCAGGTTTTTCAAGCTCACCACTATTAACATTTTGAGATTGCTAATTTTATGTTGTGGGCGCTATCCTGTGCTCTATAGGATGTTTAGTATTATTCCTGGCCTCTACCCACTAGATGCCAATAGTCTATTATTTTTAAAAGATAGGTAACATTTATTATTGTTTATGTTACAATCAAGCACTCTTGATACATAAAGCAATAATGACCTACATATCCAACTGTCACATGGAAAATGGTACAAAAAATGCCAGTACTTGCCATTTCTTAAGGTTCGACAAAAACCTTAACAATGAGCCTCAAATTCCTTAAAATGGAGTTTTCTAACTCAATTGTGATAAATTTTTAGTATAGAGAAAGCAAGCCTACTGCTTCTTTTACACTCCAATACCTAATACATGAGAACAGCACTATTTTAAATCACCAACATTGATTAGGATCATTCTGTTAGGCAAATTAAGAATGGCACTAAATAAAAATGCAAATATATCAATTCTTCTCATGTATTACTTTCCAATTATAGAACAGGATAAATGAATATTGAGAGAATAGAAAAACAAAGCTCTGTATCTAAACACAGGCAGCTAATCAGACACAAAATTAAACAGATTAAATCTAAATACCATAATTCTAAAAAGTGAATTTAATCATCTGCTTGGAGCACTAATAAGGCTTATCCAAAAGAAAACACACACTTCATTTTTTCCCATTAACTCAGAAAGTGAAACTGGCCATTCCAATTGTAACACTGAAAGGCAGAGTTTGAATCAAGAATGAAAGAGGACATGTTTATGGAACTGCAAGTCTGTTAATCAACCTTTAACAGTAACTCAATACTATAATCATGCACATTAGAAAATTTCCCAATTGACACAATTATAAAAACAAAATTACCTCCTTTGAATCATCTATTCTCTCAAAATAAACAAAAGCAAATCCTCTTGACCGTCCAGTTCGCTGATCATAAACCACGTTGACGCCACTCAATGGTCCATACCGAGAAAATACTTCACGCAGATCTCTCTCTGTTGTGTACAAACTGAGGCCAAACACTCCAAGACAAGTGTTGGGATCTGGATTCGCCTATTGAGTAAAGAGGTCATTTCATTTTAAGCTCCAAATTAAAATAAAAATTAAAACAGAAATACTTTGAACACCTCACCCAATATACAAAGACTATATTGTTTCAAGTGACTTGGAAATAATGTAAGAGGGAAAAAACCAGATGAGCCACGTCCTACAGTTCATAATACACCCAGGCCTTGGCTAGAATATACTTCAGGTTGCAGCCTGAGTAAAAACAATCCTACTCTCTATAGCCCAGCAATTTTCAGAATTCATCCAAGAATTCACCCTTAGTTTAATGCCGAATTTTCAGATTATCAAAATGTTTTACATCCCTTATAGATTTGTACTTAATCTGACTTCATCTGTAATTGCTGATTATACTGCCATTCCCCCTTATTCTTTAGCAGACTCCAGCAGTTAAATGATACAGTATCACATAAGCACAGCATAGAAGTTAAACACAGGAACATTAATCAAGAGCCTGGTTGAAACCTGGGCTCTGCCAGTTAGCGAAAAAGCAAATAAACCTCAATGTTACATATCCAAGATTCGATTTCCCTATCTATACCATGGTAGCTTACCTTACAGAGATGTTAGTATTAAATGTATTAAAGAACTTACAGAGATGTTAGTATTAAATGTATTAAAGAACTTCGCACAGTGCTCAATACTACAAGTGCTAACTATGAGGTGTGATAAAAAAAATATGGTGAATGTTTAAATAAAAAACAACTGATTACAGTAGAAGACACATTATCATTAATCCCCCTCAAAATACTTCCCCTTGCTTCAAAAACTTATCCTGTCGTTCTTGCCACTTTCTGAAGCAGTTCTGGAAGTCCTCTTTCATGAGTGTCTTTAGTTGTGCTGTCATGGCTGCCTCAATGTACTGAATCGATTCACAACGTTTACCTTTCATGGTCATTTTGACTTTGGGGAAGAGCCAGAAGTCGAATGGTGCCAGATATGGTGAATAAGGACACACTGTTGTTTTTATCTGACAGAAATTGCCACACACCAGAAGCAATGTGTGAAACGGAGCCTTTCCATTGTGATCACCAAGTGCCATCCAACAGAAACAGACAGCTCTTCAGTGGGGGGGTGGGGATGGGGGGTTTGGCCAGAAGCTGTGCGTGGAACCTCAGTTACAGTGTGTGACAAGTTTCAACTTATTCAGTGTAGTCAGTCGGGTGTGAGCTATTGTTGACAGAAGGTGTGTTTTAAAGTGTCCCGTAAATCATTCTCCATCATGACAACGCTCCGTGTCACACATCACTTTTAGTACAGCAATTTCAGTCAAATAAAAACATTACGGTGCTTCCCCATCCACCTTGTTCACCGGATCTGGCACCGTGAGACTTCTGGCTCTTCCCCAAAATCAAAATGATTCAGGACATCAAGGCAGCCAAAACAGCGCAACTCAAGACACGAAAGAGGACTTCCAGAACTGCTTCAGAAAGTGTCAAGAACGATGGGGTGTGTTCGAAGCAAGGGGGAGTATTTTGAGGGGAATTAATGGCAATATGTCTTTTACTGTAATAATTTTTTAAAAATTTAAACATTCACCATATTGTTTGATCATATCTTGTATTACTAGTTTTCGGTATTTCCTTGTTGCCCACCCCCCATAAAACTTTGTATCTCAATATTCTCAACTCAGTTTATGCTTTTCATTTTAATTCTTGGAACATACCGTTTCTTCCCAAATTTCGTCTCTTTTAACTACTCAAAAGTCAAGAAAACATACTTAAATGCATGTAAATCATATTCATACACTCAAGGATGTTTCTGAAACACCACCTTTAAACAATGGTCTTGCTCTCATAAAAGCAAGATATTATGCCATGACTAAACACACATGAAAGACAAAATCAGTTTCCATCGACTTTTAAAAACCACATACCCTGCTGCCTGTATGTCTTCTCCGGTTAGACATTGGAGAATGACTCCGGCTCCTTCGACGCCGGTATTCTGGTGTGTATGACCTACTTCGAGACCGTCTCCTATGAGAGTGAGAATGTGATCTGGATCGAGTGTAACGTCTGTGAGAATGCCTCCTTGACCTCGACCTTTGTGAGAAATAAATTTAGGTGAAAATACTGAAACAAAATTGCCAACGCCAACGATCTACACATACATATATCCCTGCTTATTATTCTCAGTTCCTTTCTCCTTTCTGAGGAATCGCTATTCCTCCTCTTATTCTCTTAATCACTACAATATTCTCCTGTTCTCAGTCTATCCCTTGTACATTCAATCTCTTCACCTTATCTTACAAGCACGTTAAGGCTCTACTTTCTTTAAAAAGAAAAAATAACAAAAAAACAAAAACAACTACCTCTAGGCATGAAATTTTGTAATATTCAGCGTGGATGACCCTTGAGGACATTATGCCAAGTGAAACAAGTCACAAGAAAACAAATACTGTATGATTCCACTTATATGAGGTACTTAGTAATCAAAATCATTAAGACAGAAAGTACAATTGTGGTTGCCAGGGGCTGGGAGAAGGGGAGAATGGGAAAGTCATTGTTTAATGGGGATAGTTATGGAGATGGATGGTGGTGATGGTTGCACAACAATGTGAATGTATGTAATACAACTGAACTTTACACTTAAAAATGGGTGACTAAATTTTGTGTGTACTTTACCACAAAAGACAAAATAAATCACCAACTACCATTACCACAATAAAATCCTTTGACTGAATCACTTACCATCTTCTCAATATTGTTCTATATTCCCTTTACTGTTAAGTATCACTTCCTTTCCAATCTTTCTTTAGCCTGCTGCAATCTAGCATCTACTAAATTAATTCATCAACCTAAATGTCCAACTAACCTAACAGTCTTCATTTCTGTTTTTGTCTTCATTTCTTAAAGCTTTCTACAGCATGTCACCCATCTCTCCACTGCCAATCCCCTAGTTCATCTGTCTGATTTCTAGTTGCTCTCAACCAGTCCTCTTTCTTTGCCTATTAATGCAACAACGATTTCTTATTTACTATTCATTATGACTCATCCTTAACTAAACACCCAGACCAGCTATACAAAAGTGTAGTGATAACAGCTATACAAAATAACTTCTATAAGGCATTCAATAAATGTTATAAACGCTAAGGGCCAGAAAGTTTAGAAAGAGAGCACATGGGTGTAGGGAAGAAAAATAATGAGGGACGGCTGTTCAAAACAAAGAAGGCTAATAATAAAGCTGGGAGGCTTAATAGACTTTGCTAGGTAGACAGGCGAAAAGGGTCCTAGGAATAGCAAGAGCAAAGGTTCCTTGGCAAGAAGACATGAAGATGTAATCAGAGGATTGCAAAACAGTACAATCTGCAAGAAATAAGGATACTTATGAAGGAAGTAATGAGAGGGAAGATTGGAGAAGGACTGAGACAACATTGTATAGAAGCTTGAATATCAAGCTGAGAGTACATATTCATTGAAGGTTGCAAACAATTAAAGCGTCTGCGTGGGAATGAAAACAATAAAATGAGAGGCCTATTATCTAAAAGAAATTAATCATTTGGGGGGTAGAACGAGGTATGTATGAAGAAAACTTATATTTGCACAAGAATACCAAACAGGATATTTCCCATTTTCTTTAGACTAATTTACAGACTTAATTTAGAAAAATAAAAACATTAATAAGAAAATTGGTCACTTAAAATATTAATTGTTACTTTTCAAACAGTAATGAAAGGTGAGACATTAATTAAAAACCCTTCAAGAGTGTCTATCTTTTCTCTAATCAGGTAGCAACAAGTATTATGAAAAAATAATTAAGGGAATAAAAAGTGTTCGTGCTATCTAATGTTTTTGGGTGACACATGGGTAGAGAAGTAAATCAAGTGATAAGAGAACAGCTAAGGGAAGACATTCTAGGCTGAAGTCAGCAAATGCACCTTGCACCCCAAATTACATCTGACCAGAATTCTACCCTGAACCTACTAAGGTCAGAGTCTTCAGGTATACGATGTAGCTGGAATGTCAATCTTGAAAAAGCTTCTCATATCATTCTGATAATCAGTACAACATACATCATACATACATCAACTTCCTCTACACTAAATTACACGCCAAGTCTCCAATGGAGAAAATTATCTTTTTGTTGTGCAAATATTATTGAAATAAAACCAAACACTAATCCTTACATGCCAAGTACATTTAAATCAACTGACAAATTTGTTTTAATTGGGCTTAGCAATGACTCTACCTTTAAGTCTCTATCTAGAATATATTATTTCTAAATTCTACAATTTGAGAAACACTACGTGATTGTGCATCTTTGCTGAAATTTCTATACAATCCCGCAGCAAAACTGAGGGATTTAGCAAAAATCATTTTGCCCTGAAAAATCCAAGGAAAGCATTTTAAGTATTACTTTAAAAACACATACCTGGATTTTGATCTTGATCGAGAATGGGATTCAGAATGTTTGGAAACCCTTGATGGACTACGAGATCCTGACCTGCTCTCCGATTTTACACGAGCAGGAGTTCCAGTTGGAGATTTTGACTGAGAGCGAGACTCCTAACAAAGAAGACAGTATTACAAATGGCACTGGTCACGCAGATGCCTAACACCTAACATTTAAAGTACCGTAATTATTTATATTGATTGCTCCTGAAAAACAAATGGTTAGGCAACGCCCTCCAGAAAAAATTTCAGCTCATTAATAACCCAATGTTAATACTGCTAACTGTCCTCAATAATTCCCTACTTGAACCAGAGCACCAATTCTCTATTAACTAAGTAATCATGCAAATTCATCTACAACTTGATCATACAGACACTGGAACATAAACCATACATTTACTTAACCTAGGACCCATTCATTCTTCCAGATTCTTTTAATTCTACTTCACTCTTGCTTTCTACTTCTCTTCATTCTTCATTGAGTTTTTCATTTTTCATACTTCGTGTATTCTTCCCCAATTCAAACAATTCAAAATAGCCTTAAAAAAAATATTCAAGTGCTTCTATCTGACCAATCTTCTGTTCAATTTTTTCCCCCATTCAATTTTAATTTTCTGATCTTTAATACTTTTCATTAGCCTTCTTTTATCTTGATTTATCTTCCACATTCTTGGAAAAAACTCTTCAATTTCTTCACGAACATTAACCTTAATGGAAAAAGAACATTTAGTATATTTAAGCACGTGGGGATTATAAAACTCTGCTGGAGTTCAGAATGTTATCTACCAAATGGAAAAGCCAGCAGGTAAAGTGCAAATAACTAGTTAATTTAAAAAAACAATTTTATAATCTTTAAAATTGTTCAAAAGTCTACTTTCTAAAAATTAAAGAGAATTTACTGAATTTCTCTAAATGTTTTTACCATACTCTTCACCCTCCTCCCCTTTCATGTTTCATCCTAATTCCTAAAATGTGAACAATTTTAATATAGTTAATTCAAGCATAAATCTAACATTAACTGCAATCCCCCCACCTATGCTTTACATTTTCTCTAATTTATAACCTGAAGATTCTTAGTGATCTTAAACTAAGCTTCCACTAAGCCATGCTAAGATATCAAGATATATATAGTTAAAGCAAAGCATCCTAGGCTGAAGTATCTGTACACACCCATCTTAACTCAAACATTATAGGACACATGCTGAGGTTCAAAGAAGTAGAAAAAATTAGTAAAATTATGAACATCTCCCAATTTTGTTTGACCACTATCTTTGCTCACTCTGACGTAACCAGAAAAATATGTTCTGAAGTAAAAATAAGCATATTGAAAAATGGGGAAAGCATGAAATTCTTAAAATTTCCCCTTTGGCTTGTAAATTCCTTATGTATGTATTTTTGCAACTGTGTCATTTAAAAACTCTGTATTATCCATGATGTATCATAACGTACAAGAAGCCATTACAAAATTAGTAACGCGGGCTTTCTTTTTTGATCCCACCTTTTTGTTCAGTTTTTGCATATTTTATGCAGTTATGAATATTTGTACTCCCCTCAGTGACTATATCCTATACCAGAAAACTGACTGGCTTCTGAAAAAGTTGAATATAAATCAAAACTTTCCAAATCAAGTAATTTAAAACTGATTAAGTCTTCCTTTTTTTTTTTTTTTTAATTTGACTGATACATGAGGCACCTATGACCAAAGTACAATTGACAATTTGGTTTCTCTGCCCATTTAAGCCTTGATTAGTAGTATAAATAATTATCCCAATTTCACACCAATTTTCATTTACGCCAGAAGACGACCATGCAACACCTTAAAACTTTCCTTTACTTTGCGCTTAATGGCAAAAGACTTATTTATCAAAAACTGTACTAATGCTGCCAAGCCTATTTATTTTTTCAGCAGAAAATAAAACTGAAATATATTGCTACCTTTCTGTTCAATATTAACCTTCCCCATTTAGCCACACACAATAAGTCCTTCACTACATCTCACATACTCTCTAAATTCCTGGACAAGATGCCTGCAGCAGGCACAGTAATACTCAATACTTAAATAAAGAAAGAAAAAAAGAAAGAAAGAAAGTAGGGCTAATTTGCTCTTTATATAACAGATACGCTGGTAAAACATTCATTTATGCTACTGTTGAATAGCAGTAGATGGAATAGGATCTATAAGCGTCACCACAACCCTGTTATATATACTCATATCAGAAGGTTTTGTGCTCTATGACATTGTAAACCTTTTATTTGACTAGGATAGAAATCAAAATCTTACATTAAAACCCAACATTTATTCTTAAATGTTTATGTGAAGCTTTTTGTTATGGGATAAAAATTTTATGGTCCAAATACATGTGTATATTTGATTTTCAAGTCTTCCCTCATAAGCATAACTAACAGTTGAAAATTATTCAAGTGATGAAAATTACCACTTCTTAGGAATTAATGTAAACAAGGTAACTCAGTAACTTCTTAAAGTTTGAATCCCAGTTCTGGCATAGCTACATATTGGGGGGAAAAATGCAATTTTCCTTTTAGTTTGTTATGAAAGTATTAAGATATTACAAAATATCTTTTCAAAAGATATCAGCGTATTTTTAAAGGACTGCTTTTCATTTTTCAAGGTGTCACAAATACCTAACCTCCTTTGTTGCCTCTCCTTCAATTTTGATACCAGAGAAAACTAAACCTGCATACATTTCTTCTTGGAATCATTCAAGGTTAAGAAACAGTCCTTTTTATTATTAGTTTCTGATGTACAAAGCAACAGTGACTAGACATTTACACCCCTCACTAAGTGATAACCTCACCGAGTCTACTACTGGTCTGACACCATATAAGCAAGCTATTACAGTACCATTGACTATATTCCCTATGCTGTATTTTACATCCTGTGACTACATATATTTTAAAATTACAGTTGATAGTATTATTTTATATTAGTTTCAGGTGTACAGTGTAGTGGTTAGGCATTTGTGAGAAACAGTCCTCTTAACTCCCCTTTAACTCCCGATTACAAAGCTGTCACTATCGTTTTAACCTTCCAAAACAATTTAGAGACTAGAGATGAATAAACTACAAATATAAACTTTTAATTCTTCAGAATTATTTTTACTATAATACCTAAAAAATGGCCTGTCATAATAACTAGCAGTTAAATCTTCACATAGAAAAATATTTGCATTAATATTTACCATTTTTAAGCAACTTATTTCTCAAAAGCTGGCACCAAATAAATGTCTTTTTTACTGAACTGTGCATCAGCAACCAGGCTACAATAAGCCCTTTATAGACAAATGCTAGTTTATCCTTTTCTACTTTTGACTTGTAACCAAATCATATCATGAATTTTAATATAAATCTAACTACTATAAACCAAAAGCCAAGCAGAAAGTTCTCACAGTACAACCTGTTTAAATGATGTGTGTTTGTTCTTTTAACTATTCTTTATTATCAAGGTACCTATATCTGGGGTTAGCTGAAGGACACAACCAAAAATAAAAAGGAGGAAGCTAACTATAAATATTAAGAGTATTCAATAAAGTAATCTAAGACCATGTTTCTTTTCTGTGTTAAAATACAGGTGCATTTTACACATTGAAAATAACTATGTCCTATTCCTTTAATCAGGAGAATGTATTATTAAATACATGCACACACTGTCGCAGGACATGAACAACTACGCAGGCAATAACTGCCGTGTCGTTTAATACAGCTAATGTAGGTGGAAAAAATTCCAACAATATACATGTGTAATACTTAAAGCCCATTAAATAAACACATAAATCAATATAAATGCTACACTGTAACCAATTCTAATATTATGGTAAGGCAAGTTCTATGCCAAGTAATACTGCCAAGTTTACACAAACTCAAGTCTATATGAATATAGTATAAACTTTTAAAACAAACTTTCTCAAAGTATATTTTCCTACTACTTTATGAAATTGGAGATCTATTTCCATAGAAATACACTCGTGCATTTAGGTAAACTGTATGTGTGTGTGTGTAGGGGTACTTATATTACTCAAATAGCTTAATATTTATTGT
The DNA here is from genome assembly GCF_036562045.2 of Rhinolophus sinicus. Lineage (NCBI taxonomy): Eukaryota > Metazoa > Chordata > Mammalia > Chiroptera > Rhinolophidae > Rhinolophus > Rhinolophus sinicus. The sequence continues at coordinate 100,258,713 of NC_133758.1, forward strand.
ACTAAGAACTTCGCTCTCTAGGACCTGTGGGAAACCTGTGTTGATTCAATTCTTTAATTTCAGTCTACAGACATAACAGTTTTGCCTCCTTTCTCTTGAGTATGATAGACTTTTTCTTTTACAGACTCTTAGGCTTAATACGAGAAATATCCCCAGTCTCTCTTCTTAACCCATAGCTGCTACTAGAACAATTCCTTAAAAAGAAAATACCAATTGCTCACAACAGCTATTTTAAAACAGTAATTTCCCTTCTTTTGAGGTCGTATCTGAATGATGCATTCTAAGTGAGATTACAGTGGTCTTTGTATCTGCAAAGGCTCACTGGTATTCTAACACTGTGTCTATATGCTCTAAAGTTTCGAATAATTTTGGGAACGCTCAACAAAGAATTGGCGCTTATACATATATAATCAAATTTAAATTCATGTCATAACTGTGAAATTACCTGTAAAATTTATATTTTGTACAAGTTTAATTTAAACATGGCTCATAAACCAGCCAGCTTATTTCACGATAAACTGTCATTTCCAAAACTCTAGTGTATAAGCAACAATTTCAAAGGTATAGAAAAGTTTATAAGGACTAAGATGTCCTCTTAGGTACATTAAAAGCCAACAGACAGCAACTGAAAGCAAACTACTAAGAACCTGTTACTGAACTCTCTAGTTATGTTCTCATCTTCTAACATCATGAAATATTTATGAATCTTGAGTAAGACTACACGGCCTGAGTTCAAAGGAAAAATCATAACTTTTCTTCAGATTGGTCAGGCCTCCTCACTCACACTTTCGGTGAAAATCATAAAACAATAAGAAGTATACACAATAATACATGGTAGTAATTTAAAGGAGGTAGGGGAAACCACATTTCCTTTCATATTCCCCTCAAACTCTTTTACAGTGTTTACTGATTCTTTTCCTCCCACGATCTTTACCATTTTTCTCACCTCTACTCCTGTCCTGCTAAATCTGTTAGGACATATGAACAAATATCATTATTAACTCAGCATGTGAATATATACCTTTTTACAAAGGTCCCAGGGTTAGTTATTTGATGCCTAAGCATCCACTGAGACTACAAACACAAAGTTTTCACACTGTCTGACAAGTTCTAGAAAACTATGCTGATTATTCACGGCCATTTCACACCTATCATATTACACGTGTTATACCAGAAGTAAACAACTTCAGTTCATTTACAAAATTAAGTCCATAAAGTTTATTTGTATTTTTTTAACGACTCATTCCTAAATATTTAAATCCCTTGCTAGTCTTTCACATCCCATGACTATTTTATTCTCTCTTAGGAATGGTACAAACCATAAGCACCATGTATGTCAAATCTGTAAAGTTACAGTTATGTACTATGGGTACAATTCATTGCATTGCTCCTTTTTAAAATCCTACTTTCTAGTTCTATTGAGCAAATTAGCACCCTTCGGTGAAAGAATTTTAAATATAAAAATCTTTGAGCATTAAAATATTTCAAGTTTACAAATTCTTTGCGTGAATAGTGGGAGTTTTTGATTAAAAAAAGCATTAGAACTGGATGATAGTACTTAGTTTTAGGACTAAACTAAACCCAAGAAAATAAGACTGTCTCAAGTTTACTACAACACTTATTATAAGGAAGCCTTACCCTTTTGTAACAGGTCGATGTGATGAGAGGAAATTAAATTGCTGAAGGAGCTGAACTAAGTTTTTTTTTAAAAGCTAAAGTGCTGACATACTTATCTGTAAAACAGGGATTCAATTTTATTTACATTATTTTTTAAAAAAGGAGGGGAGAGGGCAAACCTCTCTAGTACCCTCACACTTAAAATTTTCAGCAGAAAATTTAAAAACCCAGTTTAAGGACTTTTTTTTTAAAAAAAAGGAACAAGTCCCCAAGCTGGATTTTGAATGGCATAGTCATCACCCCTATTATTACAAATCAGGTGTCAGAGAATAAACCTTCCCCTATTTCTGCTGTTCATCAAAGTATTAACACACACAAATTTTAATTCCAAATTGGTACAGACGAATTTGTGTTTGGCTCTTCACTATGTCATCCAGTCAATAATCTCATATATTAAGAAGAGGAGCCCTAAGTAAGTCTAAAAAAAGTAGGAGCAAGCTCTCAAAAGGGAACAATAAGTAGTAATTTTCCTCTTCAACTGTACTACAAAGCATAAGACAACTGTGGAATTATAAGCTGGATCCCTACATGATAAAGAATCATTAACCTCCATTAAAAACACTGGGCCATTGTATTAGAAAAAAATTGGACTCAATGTTTTTTTCTAAAGGACATTAAAATTTTTTGAGATCGAAATCCTAATTTTAGTTGAAGCTGTGAGAAGCGAATAATTCATTCTTTTTGAAGATAATATGCAGAGTCATAGCTCCAGTGCCAACCTGACTCCCAGCTCTAAAAGACATTTTCACTTAAAATATCCCAAGAAACTGCTTTGATGATTCTATTGATTTTAAGGGCACCACTATTCTCCTGGATCCCTTAAAAATGTCTCACTTATTCTTTACATCCCATTGATGTCCTGTTTAGATCAGATTTTTTATAATTCCCTTCCTTAAATATTTCAACCGGGCCTTGCTGCTCCTCCTGTACCAGCCTATTCTTTGCTAAAATTCTTTTCGTTATGCAATTCCCAGAATTAAGAGTCCAGAAATGGCTCCTTACTGCACCATGGATTAAGTCCGAATTCCTAAATCTAGAATTCAAAACCCTGCATATTTAGTCTGACTGTGTATTTAGTCAAATCTATCATCTCTCACTATTCCAGCAACCTACTAATTGTCACACCCATGTGTTCATTTTTCTAATCATGAGATCCAGTGTAAGTTTTACTTATTAGGTAAAGTTTTTCCTTTCCCATAGCTCACAAAACTGCTCAGCTCCATTTTCTGAATTCCTTACTAATTCTATCACACAGTACTTAATTATATACTTACTTTTACCCAGATTTGAGCTGTAAGTCATCTCAAATAAGACTTCAAGTTCTCTTTCACTGAACACCTGGCCTTTTTAATAAAAAGGCAGCAGATGCTCAGCAGATTCACCTCAGGCAGAAGGGAATTTTGGTTGGTTAACTCTAAGGGTTACTTATAACTAAATTCAGTCAATTATATTTTCTTTCCTAAAGTTCTTTTACTCCAGGTTCTTTAAAATGGAAGCGGCATTAATCTATAATAGAAAATTAAGCTCCCGTAACTGGTTTTTAGCAAAATCCATTAATGGCTGAGACACTGAAGTACAGCGCAGTCTTTTTAAAAAAGCCTATCAAAATATACACAGCATAGGTTAAGTATGCAATGAGCAAACGGCTGGGACTTGTAGATCTCCTATTCCTGGCTACATGGTCTGTGGGTCTCAGTTTTTAATTTCTAAAATGGTGAGAGTACTCCAGCCCTTGGAAAAATTATTGTGAGGAGTAAATTAGAAAATATGTCATTTTTTTGTGGGGGGTATAGATTCTAAAATGATACAAAAGTAGGAACTATTACTGTTAGCCCAGTTTCTCTAATGTGTTCTACAGTCTCTAGAAAGTTACCTTCTAATTCTAAATATTTTTTCAGTAAGATGGTGTTACTATGTGCTGTTTATTCTGTAAAGAAAATGAAATCTGAATACTAACCTATCAATTTTTTCTCTATTTTAGTCAAGAGTTTGAAGTATAACAATTACTTAAACACTTCAAAAACATGATGTGAAAATCCTTTCTAAATGATGATTACATTTAGATACAAAGAACACAAAAATTACATTCTGTAAAAACTTTTTAAACTGTGGTTTTGTGGTGAGACAAAAAGATCACTGTACTTTAAAAACCAAAAGCACTAGTGAATTGCTTTAGAATTAAAAAAAAGGTAAAGTACACCCTTAGAAAAGCTTCTGGCATTCTTCTAATTCTTTAACCAATTATGAAAAAAGACAATTACCTCAACCTACAAAAAAAAAGACATAATAGGTGAGTGTGGGCACATTCATTATTCAATCTGAGTTCATTCACACTAAAATACATTTTGGTATCACAGTGTGAAAAAATATTTTCTATGACCACAAACACTATTGGGGAGAGAGGTACAAACCCCTTTTCTATTAAAATAAATTAATACCTACATACATTTTAGCTTACAATTGGGTGGAAGTCATCTATTAGGTGGGTAAAAGGATAATTATCTAGAACTTGCTCCATTCCTCCACTTGATGACTAATTAAAAAAATAAGACCTCAAAGGGAAACAAGGTCTCAAAATAATCCTCTTCACTTCCCCACAAATCAAAACAAACATGAACAAAAATAATTTTTTTACAAGTTAATTGAAGGAAAGACCAATGGACAGCAGAATTCCCATAACTACCTAATATTTTCAAAACAAGCAGCAGCTTACCACCATCAAGTGCTTTTATTACATGATTTAAAAAAGTTTCGTTGGGACAATAATAAATGAGCAGATTCAACCATACTCATTTATATCTATGCTCCAGATTTTATTTTAAAAATCCGATCTTAAAAGCGCTGAAAGTAGCCTTTTTGTTTCTAATCTCTTTAAATCTCTTTTCTCAAAAAGAACAAAAGCCCAAATCCACCTTCTGATTTAACTGTCTAGTTCCAGGTGTTTATATTATGAGCTTTTAAAATAAAAAAATGCATTCCATCCAGCACACACCTTAAGTGTTTTTTTATGCGTTTCCCCTAGTGACTAGACTACCAACACAACAGCCAGAACAGCTGCCTGGAGACACCGTTTGCTTTTCTGGGTTTCACACTCACTTCCATTACTAGGGTAACTTCGGAAATATAACTCAAACGTTGATAAACGTCTAGTCCATTTAAGCTTACGATAATGTATCTTTGTGATGTTTATTTTCATCCCCCCCAAATAACGAAAACCTTTGAGCCCTCTTTGCTGAAGGATGGGTTGAGAAAAGAAATGGGAGAGGGCCTGAAATTTTCAGGTAGCGTTTTGAGTTAGAGAAGAGTATAAACTGACTAGCTATTTTTAAAATACTGAGCCATGAAATGTGTTCAGTTATGTAAGATTAAGACAGAAGATTTCTGTTGCTTTTTTTTTTTTTTTTAACCGTAAAAAACCTGTAAAGGAGCGGTCAGTTTTTAGATGAAAGGTCACAGGAAGAAAAGCATTAGAAGTTCAGAGATAGAGGGAAAAAGAACCCAAACATCAAGGAATCAGAAAAATAAGGCGTTATAGCATTTCTACATTTTGAAATGAAAGGAAAGTAGAAGGGGCATTATAATAGGGAACAGGGCTCCTCGCGTAGTTTTCCCCTCACAGCTCTCGTCTTAAGAACGCTTAAGGGTCGATGCGGTCGTTGACTAACCACTTCATTAGGCTCGTCCCACCTTCAACCTCAAGGCTTTCGCCTTTATAGACGCAACGCCGCCGGTTGCAACAGAGACGCGGCCGCTCACTGCAACAGAGAGCCAAGGAGACACAGGCCCCAGCTAGTCCCCAGCCAGCTGCTGCCCGCCCGGACGACAGCCCCGCGCACTTTCGATCCCGAGACCCTCTACGATGCTCGGGGTCGCCAGAAATGCCACCGCAGGAAGCACCTACCACTATCCGGTCGGAGGGGAACTCCCTGCCGTCTCCGCCCGCCCCACCGCGACGGGGACCCAAACCTCGGAACAGAGATAAGGAAGGCTCAGGGGTGGGAAGAAGGGAGGGCGCGCTGCAGGGGGAAATCGGACCCAGGAGTCCAGGCATCAGTCAGTCAGTCCCTAAAAAAGGGGAGCGAGTCATCCGTGGTGTTTGGGGCAGGAGTGGAACCCAGAAGCCATCTTGGGATGTGAGGAAGCAACCGCGATGGCTCCAGAGGCTGCTCCCCAAAGGCCCCCGCAAAATTCCCCGCAACCCAGCCCGACCGTGCTCGTCCCCGTGAAACCCCGAGCATCGGGCCGCCGCCGAAGACGGCTCCCGCGGCTTTGTACTCACTCTGCCCTCGAAGTTGTTCTCCTCTACATCACTCATGTCGGCCAGGCGCTCCCCAGAATTAAATAAGAGACAAGTCTCGGCTTGAAGGCCTATGGCCTAATCAACCCGCTGACTGGACCGTGGGGAGAAGGAAAGGGTCGGCAACAACGGCCGCTACACTCCACTCCCACTCGGTCTCAGGCTCCTGCAAGATGGCGCCGTCGCCGCCAGAAATCTTGTGGCCTCGCTAGTGCGCAGCGTAAGGGGGCGGGACGTCCCTGTGACGTCAGGAGCCCCGCCTCCCGCGATGCTTTGTTGCGGTCTTGGCCTACCCGGCTGGGTGGCGTGTGCTCCAAACCTCGTGCGTAGTAACCTAATCTCAAGCGTTGGCCGCCAAACTTCAGACTCCTTTCTAATGCATCAGTCCTTTTCAAGATGTTTAGTCACCAGATGAGCTTTTATTGACCTTGACTCCTTTATATATTTTCCAAGTGGATTCTTATGACGGAAAAAAAAAGGAAACATATATGATTAGTAGGCTTTTATTTTTGGATGTTTTTTGCACTCTTTCTTTCCATCAACGTTGGTGCTTTGCAGTGTGTCGAGTGAACAATAATACTGACTAGGTAGTCTGTCACCAAAAAGGTTTTATTTGGGAAAAGGAAAAAGGGCTGCAACCCAGCACCTGCAGACCCAGCAATCCAGATGCACATCTGGCTTGTGTGCTAAGAAGGAGGGTATTTAAGGCAGGGAGATAGGAACTTAGAACCATAGAGTTTTATGAAAAGGAAGTTAGGACCATGGAGTTTGAATAGGTGAGCTCATGAACTTCCATGAGTTAAAGTGCTATAGACGTACCAGCTTGATCAGTTTCCTTCAAGTCCCAGTTCATCCTTATCAAGGGCTATAAAAGTAAAACATGCACAAAGGGGGTTATAATGAAAAGTCACAGTTCCTTGCCTCACTCCTCTCTGTCTCCAGTCCCTCCTCCTGGAGACAACTGTGTCAATTTTATTTTTTGATAATGCTGAGCTCCCTACTACTCTTTGATTTAGATGTTTCCCAAATCGACTTGATTCCTAATGGTAATGTTTTCTGAGGTGACTTTGAGCTTTATTTGTATTTTGCAATTTTTAAGATTAGTTTCCTTTTAAAAGTTTTTCCTCATAATACTTTTCTTTACATTCAATATTATTTCATATTAATTTCAGGTATACAGCGTAGTGGTTAGATATTTACATAATTTAAGAAGTGATCCCCCTGAGTAGTGTATAAGCCACCTAGCACTATGCATAATTATTACCATGTCATTTACTATATTCCCTATGCTTTACTTTACATCCCCATGACTATTTTGTTACTGCTAATTTGCACTTTTTAATACCTTCACATTTTTAATCCTGCCCCCCCAACCCTCTCCCATCTATCACCCCAACAAGTCTAGTACCCATCTGACATTATACAGAGTTATTACAATATTATTGACTATATCCCTTATGATATACCCAACATCCCCGTAAGTACTTTGAACAACCAATTTGTACTTCTTAATCCCCTTCCCTTCTTTCACCATCATCCCCAATCTCCCTCCCATCTGGCAACCATCAAAATGTTTTCTGTATCTATGAGTTTGTTTCTGTTTTGTTTGCTATTTTTATTCTTAGATTCCACATATAAGCGAAATCACAGTCCATCTATCTTTCTCTGTCTGATATACTCCACTCAGCACAACACTCTCCAGGTCCATCCATACCACTGTAGATGGCAAGAACACATTCTTTTCCCTTGCCGAGCAATATTCCATTATATATATATATATATATATATATATATATATATATATATATATCCTCCTCTTTATCCACTCTTCCGTCAATAGACACCCAAGCTGCCTCCACATCTTGGCTATTATAAACAGTGCTGCAATGAACATACGGATGTACATGTCTCCTTGAAGTAGTGTTGTAGGTTTCTTTGGATAAATACCCTGAAAAGGGTTTACTGGGTCCTCATTGTTTCTTCTTATAGCCATTTTTTTTTTTTTTTTTTTTTTTTAAGGAGAGTGCAACTCACAGTGACCCATGTGGGGATCAAAATGGCAACCTTGGTGTTATTAACACCATGCTCTAACCAACTGAACCACCCACTTATAGCCTTTGTTTTAAAGTCTATTTTGTCTGGTATAAGTATTGCTATCTCAGATTTTTTTTTTCCTTTTTCCCATTGTCATGAAATATCTTTCCATACCTTTACTTTCTGTCTGTGTGTGTCTTTCAATTTGAAGTGAGTCTCTTGTAGGTAGTATATGTACGGGTTTTGTGTTCTTATCCATTCAGCCCTCCTAAGTCCTTTGATTGGAGCATTTAATCCATTTACATTGAAAGTAATTGTTGATAGATATGTAGCTATTGCCATTTTGTTACTCATAATTTTGATTTATTTTTCCATCTGAAAGAAGTCCCTCTAACATTCCTTGTAATACTGGTTTGATGATGAACTCTTTTAGCTTTTTCTTGTCTGGGAAGCTCTTTATCTGTACTTTAATTTTAAATGATAGTTTTGCTGGGTAGAGTGGCCTTGGTTGTAGGTCCTTGGTTTTTATCACATTGAATATTTCCTGCTAATTCTTTCTGGCCTGCGAAGTTTCTGTTGACAAATCAACTGACAGTCTTATGAGAGCTCCCTTATAAGTTATTATTTACCTTTCTCTAGCTGCTTTTAGGATTCTCTCCTTGTCTTTAACCTTTGCCATTTTAATTATAATGTGCTTGGGTGTGGGCCTGTTTGGGTTCATCCTCTTTGGGACTCTGAACTTCCTGGACTTGTATTTCTATTTCCTTCACCGGGTTAGGAAAGTTTTCAGTCATTATTTCTTCAAATAGGTTCTCAATTCCTTACTTTCTCTCTTCTCCTTCCAGTATCCCTATGACACAAATGTTGTTACACTTGACGTTGTTCCAGAGGTCTCTTAAACTATCCTCAGTTTTTTGGATTCTTTTTTCCTTTTGCTGTTCTGATTGAGTGTTTTCTGCTATCTTCCAAATCACTAATTCGATCCTCTGCTTCATTTAGTCTGCTGGTGATTCCTTCTAGTGCATTCTTCATTTCAGTTATTGTTGCCTTCATTTCTGATTGGTTCTTTTTTATGTTTTCTAAGTCCTTTTTCATTCTTGCAATCTCTTTGTTGAAGTTCTCACTAAGTTCCTTGCGCATCCTTATAACCATTGTTTTGAACTCTGTCTCTGGTAGGTTGCTTGCCTCCATTTCTTTTTTTGAAGTTTTCTCCTGTTCTTTCATTTGGAACACATTTGTTTCCTCATTTTGGCTGCCTCTCTATGTTTGTTTCTATATATTAGTTAGCTCTGTTATGTTTCCCAGTCTTGGCCAGGTGGCCTTATGTAGTAGGTGTCCTGTGGAGCCCATTGGCACAGTATCCCTGGTCACCTGAGCTGAGTGCTGCAGGAGTGTCCCTTGTGTGGATTGTGTGTGCTCTCCTGTTATCATGGAGCCTTGATTGCTATTGGCGTGTCAGTGGATGGGATTGACCCTCAGTCTGAATGGTTGTGTGGTTTGGCCACATCCACAGCTTATGGGCTGCTGTGCAGGAAGCAGGATTCACCCCAGTAGGCTCTGGTGTCTTGAGACCACCCTTTGTATGTGCCATTTGTGGGGCAAATTGGGTGGTGCTCTGCTATAGTCTGAAGCCAACCTCCAAGTATATTGGTTCTGGGGCCTCTTGGGAGGGGTTCCAGTGCAGGCCCAGATCAGCCACTGCCTGTGACTGGCTGGGGGCTACCTGGTAGGCGCTACAAAGTGATATGTGGTTGTTCGCTGCCTGTGCTAAAGTCAGAGATGGGTGGTAGAGGTCACACTGTGAACCGAGGACCGAGGATGGCTGATACCAATACCTGGCCTGGGGTAACTCTGCAAAAAGCCAGGACACCTGGAGGCCTGCTGCCATCTCCTGGCTCCCTTAAGTTTCAGCCATTGATAAAGCCTCATGTGGTACGTGAGTTTGATGAGGCAGGGTCTCAGGGAGTCACTAGAGTGGGAAGAGTTTTGGTCACCAGGTTAATGTAGACTCTGATTGGCCTGGAAAACTCCACTGATTCAGTTGGATTTGACCCTGCCCCATCCAATTCCTGCGCTTCTGGAGGCACTTTCTTCATGAGCAGCCAGCCCCTCCCATATTGCACTCTTTCTTGGAAAACTATTGACATCCATGGGCCCCTAGCTAAACTCTCAGTAATCCATCCTGTGATGCCTCAAGATCAGGAATAATAATCACTTGTGTAGCAGATGTGTTAAAGGACATGGGTATTATTTTCTGAAGCTATTGTAAAGCATTTTTACCAAGGCAATAATGCTGAAACATGTGATGGATAGACTTGCCACGACTTGAGATCCAGTTCTTTGCCATTGCCCCCAGGTGGATAGTGAGAACCATGAGAACAAATCAGGGAACCTGAGGAGTGTGGGAATCTGTTGAAATACTTTATGGTTATATGATGCATGACCTGTAAATCTTGACACATCTTCTGGAGGTTGGTCTGTACCTGTCTTGAGTTGTTAATATACAGGCAGCAAGAAGTGCCCTGTAAAGAAGAGATTCCACCCTGTTCATCCACTAGGAAATCTAACACCAGTTGATTATCTATCACCATTTGTGTTAGTGAGTCATACTGTTGCTGCACCAGACTCAGAGTATGGTTTAGTGGTTTGTTAGGGTGGCTGATAGTTGCTAGATGGTTTTTAATTTTTTATCTTGGGCTAGGGCAGAAGCACCTGTCCCTATGTCTGTAGTCCAGTGGTGGTAGCCAGTCCGAACAGGATAGGGATAAGAATGGCTCATTTGGTACATGAGTGGGGCATATCTCTAGAGGAGAGATGCCAGGAAGGTAAAGGGTGGCTGGAATATTAAAGGTAACAATGTTGCAGTAATAGGGGCCATCTTCGGTAATAGCTGCAGACTGAGCAAGGCCAAGTGGACCTCTCCTGGCTCCTTGAGTTAGGTCCACAATAGCATTTGAATGAGATGTTGTTTATCATTAAGGGGCAGTGACTATACAGGGTGAGGTCCAGCCTTTTGTTTTCCAGTGTAGTTGTAGCCTTCTAAAGTACCACCTTGGGGGCATTATTTTGATGCTTACCCACAGGGTGCCCTGTTTGGGGTCTCGATTAGGGGTTTGGTTTAGCCTGAATGAGGTTTATGGTGTTTTGGAGGAAATTAGCACAAGTGGCTGGTTGATCACTGTGGGGTAGATAGGGACGGGGGCTTTAGGTCTGACCCTGTGTAGTGACAATTCAACATCGTTTTACTTGCAAGGCCTGGGCTGCTATCTTGGAGGTTTGTATGAATATAGTTGTGTCAGACCTGGCCCACTTGATTGGGGTGTGGGGCAGGGTTGTCGCATACAAAGGGGAGGGACTTAAGGGTGAGATGTAGGGAGGAGTGGAGGTGGCAATTTTCGGTGTGACAGAGGCACTGGCAGTTCTGTGAATAACGAGAAGATTAGGGTCTGTCATGGACGCAGCAGGTGGAAAGCAAAAGCTATAGTCCTTACACTGAGCAGTGAACACAGCAGCAAGAGGTCCTTAACCATGGGTCAAGCTAGGGGCATTGCGAAGAGACGCCTCATGGTGGCTAGTGTGATTTAGACTACATTGCTTGGCTTGCCATAAAGGTGAAATGATGTGTAGTGCTGCCAGGGGGACTTACTCACAGTTTACCAAGGGTTTTGAGAGAGGCAACGTTCATGAGGCAAACAGTATGGTATTTCCGAAAAATAATATGCTTTGGGGTTTTCAAGGTCGATTAACTGGAGGCATTTTTGCAACAAAGTCCCAATGTCCAGTTTCAGTGTCCAGTGAGGATGACCCATGTTGCCTTCCTCATCTTTCTCTTGGGTTGCGGCGTCACCATCCGAGGTGTACTCATCCCCAACGGTGAGTTCTCGGGCTGCGGAGTGTCGTCTGAGGTGTTGGTGTGCTTGCAGGTGGTGGAGGTGAGCCCGGGGAAGTGTGGCCTTCCCAGGTGGAGACTCAGGAAGGGCAGGAGTGGCTGGCTGGTGTTAAGTTGACTGTAGATGCTAAAGGCCTGACTCAGGATGGACCTACAAGGATAGACTCTACTGCTAGTTGAGCAGATCTCAGTGATCAGCAGGGGTGCATCTTGCAAAGGAGGCTGAGATGTCCACCACTGAGCTTGATGCAGACTCCATCCACAAATTATATAGATTTTGGGGCAATTGATAGGCTACTTGCAGGGACATTTTTTGTGGATAGCAGCGTTACAATCCAGAGATCACCCCATTACAACTATAGTAAGTTCATTAGGGCACAAACCTACCAGTCAGATGAGTCTGATTTGGCTACACTGGGAGGGCCATTCTGCCTGGGATATAATTTGAGGCATGGTATAAGGAGGGAGTGACTCATTGAAGCATCAGTTCCATTGGTACATTTAATGCAGAGGGAGGTGAGCTCTGGGTTAGAATCCATACCTGGTAGCACGCTGGCTGCGGTAGCCCTTCTAACTGCCTGCCAGCAGCCAGCACTCACCCATCCTGGGGTGCACATGGACACCTGGCTGATTTTGCTCTAGCTCATCTCCTGTGACAGGATTAAGCCCCAGGGGTCTACTAGCAACCTTATTAACCAGGCTATGCACGTAGGAATGCAGCAAAGGAGAGCATTTGCATTTGACTGGCTTGCAGGGTATTAATGGTTGAGTGTACTTGCTTTGGAACAAGAGATCGTTAACCTTTTCCTCTAAGGTGAGAAAGGGGTCTGGCCAGTCTCCTGACAGTGGCCTAGATCCTGGGGTTTTTGTTTGGTTTCATGTCCTAATGTGACTGGCATCTGCTAGGCAGTGGGCCTCTTTTTCTGTCTCTGAGACCCACACTATTCCGCTTGTGGGTCCTTGACAGAATTAGCATGGGGTTCCAGCCCAGGAAGTGGAAAGGGTGCTCTGTGAGGCGGATACAGGGCCTGGCACCCAGGGGCTGGCCTGGGGTTGTGTGCCACCTTGGTACCGTAAAATCCATCTTTCAAGAATTTGGCCCTCAGGCTCTGGGGGTCTTTTAAAAGGTTTTCCATTTTGGGATCATTTACATACCATTTAGTTGTGCTGTGTCTGTGGTGGTGAGTAGTAGCTCAGAGCCAGTGTTAAACACTTTCAACAGTCAGTCAGCCCCCTTTCTCCCTCTGTACAAGATCTTTTAGAATATTTGAAATCTCCAGACACATAAAAATTCATGTTTCAGTTTCTAATTCTCTATTATCCCTCACTGATTTGACCTTATAAGTTGCTACTGGACACATTTGCAGTGGCTGTCCCTGGCAGCCACTCATACTCATAGGTGGCTGCTTCTTTTTCCAGCATGTCCCAGTATAACTCTGTAGGATTGAGGTCACCTTCCACTAGCGCCATGGTGGCAGAATCATTGGGGCTGGTCCCTAGATCCCTGAAAGTGTAGAACCAGTGCTTTGGCATATTGGCATGCCTGGCTGAGCAGCGGCCAGGCTGCTTCTATGTGCATTTTACATTTAGTGAGGAGCTTGCTAACATCCTCAGGTGTTTTATGTAGCACTGGCACTAAGAATTCAGGTCGTTTATGTCAGGCTATTAGATCTTGTGCTACCATGCACCAGGGATGAGGCCTTGTTATTCCATAGGGTCAGGGGATGGGATGTGACAGCAGCAAAGTATATAGTGACAGAAGGACCATAGCCCTAGTTGCATTTGCCTTCGTTAGGAGCCATGCCTTTCTTAGCCAGAGGGCCCCTATGGTACTGATTCAACCTCGGAGTCCTGGTGCGGCCCACAAATGCACGGGTCAGGGAAGGGGAGACGCCTCCTTCGAAAGTCACTGTCTGGCACTTTGGGATCCCACATTGGGTAGGAGTTGCCATTAGTACAATGGGATCTTGTGAAAAATCTTAGTCAATTCTCCTAACTCCTGGGTCTGTGCTTAGAGGTGGGAAATATACCTGAAGTCTAACACCAGCTGGTGTTACATATTTTTGATGGAATGAATGGGGTGTCCCTGAAATTCTACTTCTGCCGTGTCTCAGAACTAAAATGTTGCTCAGTTATTTGGGAGCTTAGTAAATCTCAATACACTGACCCACTTGGGTTTTCTAATCTCATCCTTTTGCATTTTGCACATCCTTTACCGCCAGAAGAGGGCAAGCCTGGAGGGAACAATAGGTAAGAGACGGTATTCGTAAATGTGGGCCCCTACCAGGTTTGGCGATTCACAGCCACTAGGTGGCAGTATGAGCATGCTGGAAACTTAATTAAGGCCAGGGCTCAGGGCTACAGCGCTCTCTCAATGCAGGCGGGTATCCCAAACACACAATTCCCTCTTTTTTCTTCTACTGCTCAACTCATCTTTTATTAACATTAGTCTTCTGCAGCTTTGTATAAGCAGTTGCTTTATACTTTCATTTAGATTTGACAATACTAAATTTAAAATAGTATTATCATAGCAGACATTACAATACAAAAGAGTATTATAATAGCAGAACAAAACAGATTAAAAAATGTTTTGAGATAAAATTCACGTAACCTGAAAATAACTACTTAGGCTATTTTAAAGTGCATGACTCAGTGAGTTTTAGTATATTAACAATGTTGTGCAACCATAATTACTATCCAATTCCAGAATATTTGTGTTACCCCCGGAAGAAACCCAGTACCCAGTAAGTAGTCACTCCACATTCTCCCTTCCCTCCATCCTCTAACAACCCTTAGCCCACTTTCTGTCTCTGTGGATTTGCCGATGCTGGGCATGTCATAGGAATAGAATCATACAATATGCAGCACAAATTTGAAATGGAATCCTACAATATGCAGCACAATATGGTGTCAAAATAAGGCTATGTTTCATCTAAAATATCAGTTATATATGGGATGGAAAAAAACGTACAATTTTGGAACAATCAGTAACTCTAACCTGCCTTAACATTTTATAACAGAGTTTTAAGGACTACCAAAATTCGGTTTTCCTGCCTTTTTGGGCAGGAACACATCTTAATTCCTTTGATTGCAATGAGATAGAGACTAAAGGATGGAAACAATGAAGACTGATTAATGGGATTCATGTCCCCTTAATTCCTTAGCAAAAAAAAAGCATGGCAATTCCAGACATTACCTACCATGTATTCAGTCTCTTGCTGAAGGCAGGATTGTTTCATACTCTCCATGGCTCTGGGCCCAGAACTGGCTGCAAATGGTCCCTGATAGCTTTTGCCCACAGCCCACAGCAAGGACACCTATGGGGACAGCTGAGCTGTTATCAGTAAAAGTTGAGGAAAGGAGGGAGAGGGGTGGGTTTGTCTTCCTTTTATAGCTCTCCTAAGGGTAGCAGATTGCAATTCTTAACTCGTGTTTTACATATTTATGACACTCTCTCTATTCCTCCTTAGTCATGTTTCCTTATTTCTATCATTTGTACATTTTCTATTAAACCCTGAACTAATCAGAAAATACCGTGTACTCTCACACTGGCGTCTTTAAACATCTCTCTCTCTGTTCTTCTTCACTGAAGTCATACAACATTATGTAATCAGAATTGAATATTTGAGGGCAAACAATTCCTCTTGATCATGGTACATCTATCTAGCACAGTACAGGGCAAATAAATATTTAATGAATGAATGAATGAACCTGCTAAGGACAAGTGAAAGAGCTTTATAAATCATATTTAGATCAAAGAGATGAAGAGTTAGGTTTGATGCTTGGGGCTGACTATAATGTGAACAAGTGACAAAATAAGCAGAATTCTTTGAGTCTGTCTTGTATGTCAAGGAGAATGGTCTTCATACTATAAAATGTGAAACAAAAGTGGGTTAGAAGAAACTAGAGCCCAAGATGGGTGGAAAATGTTAAGTATCTAAGTTGTTCAGGAATCTAAATAATTTTTGATCATCTAGACTACATGAATTATGTCCAGCACATGCAGATAGCTCAGAATGAATAGTTGAACAGATGTTATTTTGAAAATCATGGAACATGAAATCAAGATCAGATATTGGCAAATACAGTGGCAATTTTCCAAAAGGAGATGGTGGAGTCTCCAGACCTGATCTTGATCCTGGGCAAGACTCAAGAAAGGGTTATTCAACATATCACTTATGTGCTCTTACGAAGTAAATGCATTATTAAAAGTGAGAGTTTGCTAGGGATATGTGTTTTCAGATAAACTTAAATTTCTTTCTTTTGACAGAATTAATTAATTTGTAAAAAAAAAACACAAAATAGAAAATGATAGTAAATCTTGACGTCTGCAAGGCATTGGAATAGGTTTCTCATATTTTCCAGACTCCTCAGTCCTTGAGTGAAGGGGATTATACCTCATTTGTCGTTGGGCCTCCCAGTACCGGGAACAATTCTTCATACCCTGTTTCCCTGAAAATAAGACCTAGCTGGACAATCAGCTCTAATGAGTCTTTTGGAGCAAAAAGTAATATAAGACCCGGTATTATATTGTATTATATTATATTATATTATATTATATTATATTATATTATATTAATTATATTATATTATATTACAGATCTGGTCATATAGTATGGTAAAATAAGACCAGGTCTTATATTAATTTTATTAATTTTATTATATTAATTTTTGCTCTAAAAGATGCATTAGAGCTGATTGTCCGGCTAGGTCTTATTTTCGGGGAAACACGGTAGTTTGCTGAAGTCTGTGCTCTCAATAAACAAATATATTAACTAAACGAAGAATGCAGAAATATGGCTTAAATGCTAGTACAATTGAATGGTTACTGGTTAGACAATCTTGCCTAAAGGATCCAGCCAATGGATCAATATCAAACTAGATGAATGAAAAGTTCAAACTGTGAAACAGTAAGTAAAGGACAATACCATTTTGGTTTTGAAAAACGATATATTTGCATGGAAAAATAGAGAAAACTTTTATGTATTATAGACCTGAGTGTAAACTAGTATAGCTGTTCCAGAGAGCAATATGGGTTATACTTTATAACCCAACAATTTGACTCTTGAATATATATCCCAAAGAAACTCTTCACAGATCCTTAAGGAGATAGAAATGAGAATGTTTACCATGGTTTTGTGTGTAGCAAAGAACAGGAAGCAACAAAGGGGCTGTACCTTAGACCTGAGCAAGAAGGGCATCTGCTCTGTACCTTATACTTTGGAAATCTTCGCATATCACAAAGATACAAAAAGAACATGTCTTAAAGGACACGTGGGCACCCTGGTCACTGACTTATTACTTAGGACTGGCACAGCCTGACCTGTCACTCTACATATCCTCTGTTGTAACCAATGCTATTAAAGCTCCAGGGAAATGCATCCACTTATCTTGCTGTGTGTCCTTAAAAAAAGGACACTGAATTAGACTGTTGTGAAAGTCTGCAAGTTGTGCTGCTGCCAACCTTGGAGATGGACCCAGCTTTGGAGATCAGGGAGCACTTAAGTGGCAAAAATGCTTAGGTAAAGAAGTAAACAAATAAATTACTTGACAGATTCTTCCTCGCAGATGCTACAAATCCAATAGATTCTTGCATAATAAAGTGTCCTTTCCCAGTAATGCTGAGTGTCCATTTCTTTGCTTCTTTCTTGGTAGTCTACTGTGGTCCTCATATATTAGCACTGCATTTGCAACAGTGAAACATGGCTGCTGAAAGACCTTTGCAATAATGAACAATTCATATTACTAAATATGTGTATGTGTGGTTTAGACATAACCTGTTTAAAATGGAAAACTGATTCTTTACATTGGCAACTAAATGGACACTGAATGTTAGAATTAAGAATGTATTTATTTTTATAAAATTATGTTAAAAGATTTAGTTACATTTTCAGAAAACTAAATTTAAAATTCAGCTTTATTTAAACAATTTTGACTGAATACTCTGATATCCATTAACTGTAATTTATATATTGCATTTTAATGTAATGAATACTTTAGAATATTTTATTTTTTTATTTTTTTATTAGGTTCAGGTGTACAAAACAATGTAATAGTTAGACATTTCACCCCTCACAAAGTGATAACCTCCCTCCCCCAATCTATTGCCCCTCTGACATCATATGTATCTATTACAATTCCATTGACTCTATTTCCTATGCTGTACTCCATATCCCGTGACTATATATATATTAAATTATAGTGAATATACAATATTATTCACCTTCAGCATCAGGTGTACAGTGCAGTGGTCAGGCATCTGCACCATCCATGAAGTGGTCTCCCTAATAAGACGTGTGCCCATCTGACACCCTACAAAATCTTTACAACATTGTTGATTATATTCCTCAAACTGTCTTTCCTATCCCAGTGGCAATATTGTAGTTACCAATTTATGCTGTTTAATCCCTTCCCCTTCTCCCTCATCCCCACTCCGCCTCCCATCTAGGAATCATCAGTTTTTCCTCTATATCTCTGAGACAATTTTGTTTACTTTGCTCATTTATTCAGTTTAGCTTCCACAGAATATTTTAGAAGAAAAGACTTTTTAAAAAATTGTATGTGAAATTTTGTTTTATATTTCACTTTCACATGTATTTTAATTCACTTTTAAAATTAAAATATATTTAAATTGTGTAAACTCAATGTATTACAGGTTATTTTTGAATTTGGATCACTGAAAATGAATACAAGCCAAGGTCATCACAGAAAAAGTGGAGCTCAGAAAGAAAAAATAGCTGAAATGGAAAGAAATAGAAAGTCTTCAAAAGAGGCAGTTTGCTTAAATTATAAAAAAATGGAAGCAATGAAAGCAAACAAACTTGTTGAGAATGACCCACATAATATTCTTGAATAGGAGATCACAAATTGTTTATTTAATGGAGATTTAATAATTGATTGATGCCATGAAACCATGGAAGAAAATTATTCTCTTCAAATGTACAGCTTGAGCAGGTCAAATGAAATCTCTGCAATTTCACCTTCTTTACTAATGAAGATTTAATAACTGACCAAAGCAATTAAAATTAATAGAGAATTATATATGAAATTCGCAGATTGAATGAGCAAGAGAAAAGCCTGAGACTTTTTTAAGGTTTATTGAGCAGTGATCCTGGACCAATGACAACCACATTCTTCTCTTTCAAATGAACGATTACAACTTTTCATTTCTATTTTCACTAGCAGAAAATGTAGTAATTCACTCAATACCAAAATGCTTTCAAATGGAATAGAAAACTGTAGAAACTGTATTTTATATTTTAAGTTTAAAGGCTATGTCTTTTGTTAAATTGTTACACAGCTCATAACCAGTTTTGGAGGTCAGCTTTAGGTTCCTCATTGAAAGAACAGAAATGTCATTGGCACACAAAAACACACATGCTATTACGGGACCTGGAAAATAAAAGGCTGAATAAATAGCAAACGATAGCATTCACCAATACAAGTTAAAACTCTTATAGTATGTTGTCATAATGCTCTTAAAGTAATGCCATTTTAACAGTACAACATTTACAGAAAACAGTGGAATATTTCTAGATTTAGAATAAATGATTTTGAACATTGAAGCTAGAATGGCTAAACATTTAAG
Source organism: Rhinolophus sinicus (assembly GCF_036562045.2). Classification (NCBI taxonomy): domain Eukaryota; kingdom Metazoa; phylum Chordata; class Mammalia; order Chiroptera; family Rhinolophidae; genus Rhinolophus; species Rhinolophus sinicus. Next base: position 100,278,198 of record NC_133758.1, read on the forward strand.
TCAGATAAACAATGATTATTATCTAGGATGGAAAATTCAATATAAGATTATTACTTTAATGGTTAGTAGAATGAGAGAAGAAATCATATATAAAATAAAAACTTAAATATTTATATTATCTACTTCAACTAGATCATACAAAGTTATATTGAATAATTACACACACACACACACACACACACACACACACACACACACACACTTAAACTACCAGAAGAAAATAAAGTGGAAAATTAAGGTATTAATTTGTAAATTGGTATTACTCCTGTCATAAAAAAGTACAGGCTTTTGGCTTAAGTGAAGGACTAGAAAACATTTTTCAATTTTAAGCATTGATTCAAAAGATTGCCGAAGGCAAGTCCACTAGGAAATAAATCTGGATGGCCCTGGAGGCACCTTTCTTTCCCTCATTTGGTAGCTTAGCAGAAAGCTGGCTCTGGACTGAGCCTGTCTGCTGAGGGGTAGGCTGCTCGCCTACGATGTGTTCTGGCAGGCAGAGATTCTTCAAGGCTATTCTCAAGGCCCTCGCTATAAGACCTCGGCCTTAGGTGTACACATTCTTTAGTGTTCTTCCTGGGCCTGAGATCTCTTGATAGATTCCTGTTTCTTAGAGGAACTAGATCTTCCCTACACTTTCTTAGTCCAACTGATAAATAGTTAGCATAGGGAAGGGGCAGAGTCCTTTTTCCTTTAGTGCTATTTGTGGCAGGTCTAGTCCATTGCCTCAGGCAAGCTCCAGGGACTTAGACCAAGATGCATTGGGAATACTATTCCAGGCTTATGTTATAGGGTCGTCAGAATTCAGGCACTGTGTGTACTCCACCTGGAAAGCCTATGTTATGGATGTACCGTGTGGCACTAGTGGTATAGTATGTCTGTGAGTGTTATCCCTTCTGTGCTTGAGAAAGCCTGCAATAAAAGCACTGCTAAATTAAAGTGCACACACCATCATTTAGCCCCAAATTCAGAAACATTCATGAAACAACTTGTGAACTTTGTTCAAATTTGTTGGTCTTAAGCCTATCAACAGTAGTGATATTCTTTGGAACCAATCAAACATTGCAAACAATACTCTATCTGCCCAAACATTGAACATCTTGGTGAAGCATATGCAAAATCCTTCTTGAACACATGAGGAAAATGCTTTCTGAATTTCGTCAAAGTAATTGGATTTAATTTAGACAAGCTCCACGATGCATTAGAAAAGTTAAAACAATAGAAGGTTTCAAGCAAAGAGCAATTTGTGGCCTTTGCAGGAAAAGGAAATTTATTTTGAAGTTGTAGTGGTCATAGATATTTGGCATAAACTGTTCATTGTTATTTCTAATGTTAGCCAAAAGCTTTACAAAAAAAATATTACACAGCTTAGTTTCACTTCTGAAAATAATTTTTTTAATTTTAGAGAAAATAGTTTTTCTAAATTGAAAGCTATTTAACAAAGATTCATTCACACAAAATATGAGACATTAGAGCAAAGAAACAAAAAGATTCTATACAAATTTCATAAATAAGACGATTCATGTACAAACAATCATCAAACTAATTTTCATAGAGCATGTTTTCTGGCCATGATAGATTAAGATACAGTCTCAAATGAAGAGACATTTAAGCAAATTGATTAGCATATATCCAATTTTGGCTTTATTTGTAATATCACAGCATTGAGAATTTTGAAAGAAGGACTTAAATATTCTAGTGATCTGCATTGTTTTTTTTTGTGTGTGTGTGATCTATGTTGTTTTAAGAGATGAAGAAAATGGCAATATAACAGAACTATTTGTATGGTAAAATGAAAATGTTTAATATTTTTATAATAATAATACAATGTCATATGCATTACAATGTTTGAATGTGGTGGTATCATTTTATTATCACGGTGTATGAGGATAGAGATAAGAATGTAGTTACTTTGTGGGGATACAGACTACAAAGGGGCACCAGGGAGCCTTTGGAGGAGCTGCTCTATTTCTTGATTTGGGTGCTGGTTATATGTGTATAAGCGTGTAAAAAGGTATTGAGTTATATGCTTAAGATTTGTGCACTTTACTGTATACAAGTTTTACCTCAATACCTATAAAAAGTTTAAAACTTCATGTTCAGCCAAGTGAAATTTCTCCAAATTAGTAAAAAACTGTGTAAGAACTATAACCACTCAAGAAATTTTGTCTAATTTGGCATGACTGCCAATAGAAAACAGAAGAGGGGGGAATTTTGATTATTATAATGATTTTTTTTTTTGAAATGAAGGCAAGAAAAAGTAAGTTTTTTTGGAATAAATATCTAGTTTTTAAATTACACGTGTTGTTATTACTCATCCAGATGCCCCAGTTCATCAGCAGAATAACCAGATTTGGACAAAAAATTAAATTTAATCCCCTTGGGTGTTTTGCCAATTCTAAGTCATATAAAAATCAGAGTTTTACAGATATGTTTCTGTATTATGTTTATGAAGAAATATTTGTCAAGGAGAAAGTGTTTAGTGTTACAATGTGTATCTTCACTGAAGACTTTGAAAATATTTAGTCATATGGTACATAGGCCTCCTTTGGTCTCTTGCCTCTGTCCCCTCAAATGTTAAAGGTGGGCTTGATAACGGGAATGGACAGGTAAAATGTGGCATGCAGTTAGATTTATATATCATGACCTGGGTAGATCACAAAAAATAACATTGAGAGAAGTAAAGAAACTGAACGCCAGTTATGTTTTTCAACAATATGCATTTATTTGATATTCATTTAATACCTACATGCGGTTCCTACCATGTGCCAGACACTGTCCTAAGCACTTAAATATTAGCTCTTTTAATAGTAGTAATCCTGTGAGGTAAGTACTATTATTTTCTTCCTTTTTTTTAGATGAGAAAACTGAGGCACATAGAGGTTCAGTAACTAACCCATGGTCACATAAGAGCTGTTAGCTTGGTGCAAAAGGAATTGTGGTTTTTGCAATTTTTTTTTACCTTTTAAACCGCAATTCCTTTTGCACCAACCTACTACATGACACAGTTATAGAAAGTAAACTAAGACGATGCATGTAAGACACATCATAGTTAGTGCTTGATAAATAATTATTAAGAAGTAGAGCAAAGTCCTTACATGACCTAAACAGGATCGAAAAAGATACAACAGCCCAGGACAACACGCTAACTCTACCAAGGTGAAATTTGTCAGCATAAATTTAAGACACTGGTCTTTGAATCCCAATTCTTCTTTTTATTATCTGTGACCTAGGACAAGTTACTTAAAATTTTAAAGCCTTAGTTTTCTCATGTAATGGATTGTTAAAATAGGACTCTTCTTGTCCCCCTTTTGAGTGAGTCCCCCCAAATTATCAACTATCCCACATTCCAAAATGATGGGTAAGATCACCAAAGCAGGAATGGAAGAGGAGGTGCTGATTTCCCTTAGCTGACCACACCCTTATCCTAAGGGAAGGCTGGGAATTGGGAGAGGATGTTTGGAGAGAACTGTCGCTGGCAGTGTCCTGTGAGTCCCTGATCCCAAAGAGGAGTCCCTTTCATGCCTTACATTTAGTTTCATGTGTCTTTGTTCTCTTTTAATCTGGACAGTTTTCAGCCACTTTTTTTTTTTTTTTGTCCTTCATGACCTTGACACTTTTAAGATTACAGGACTTTGATTTCATAGAACATCTCTCCATTTGAGTTTATTGGATGTTTCCTCATGATTAGGTTGTAAAGTTGCATTTTTAGCAGGAATATTTCATGACGGATGCTGTGTTCCTCTTAGTACATCATCACAGCACAAGGTACATGGTGTCAGTTTGTGCTGTTATTGTTCATGTTAACTTTGATCATTTGGATAAGGTGGCATCTGCCAGATTTCTCTGCCATCAAGTTACAATTTTCCCATTTGTAATGAGTAACTATTTTAAGGGAGCTATTTTGAGACAATATAAATCTTCTTCTCCTCATTATGCTTTCACCAACTATGTTGAGCATCCGGTGATGACTCTTGCCTGAATCAATCAGGACTACTATGATTGCAAAATGAGAAGTTGGAATCCTATTACGTGGGATTGGGTATTTTAATTACTGAACCAAGACTGTTTCAGAAGCCTAAAAGAGCAGACTTTTTTGTTACCTAAGAGTGACCAGAAAAGTCTCAGGATTGCCTTAGGTTTCACCCTGACAGAACTGGTTTACATGGAAAGTGGAAAAAAGAAAGACAGTTGTTTGTCCAGTTATAACTTATGAGTCCCATCTTTTCAGTGTATCGGCCAATAATAGTGCCCACGCCACAGGTTGTTGAGGAAAGTGAGATAATGCAAGTAAAATGCTAAGCACCTCCTGGTATCCACACCCCTCACATTGTGACTTTGCTGCTTCTCCAAACATGAAGTTGAGTCTATTTATCTACCTCCTTGAATCTGAGCTGGCTTGTTTCTTGCTTTGGCCAATAGAAAGTGGCAGTACTGTCGCTGTGGGAGTTCTGAGTCTGGGTCTTAAGAGGCCTTGCGGCTTCTGCTCTCTCTTTCTTATTGTCCTGATACTATTGGTAAAGTAGTCTAAACTCCTTTGGTACAAGAGGCCACATGGAGAGACAGGAGGCTGACAGTCAGGACAACCAGTAGACATGTGAGTGAGGCCATCTTAGACTGCCCAGCGCCCGTCAAGCTGCCAGATGATTACAGCTGTATAAGTGATTCTAGGTAAGACCCGCAGAAGAATCACACAGCTGAGTTCAGCTCTAATTGTAGACCCTCAGAATTGATGGACCTTGGAAAAGAGAAGGGGGTGGGGATGGGGGATGGGCAGGGACAGGAGGTATTTAGAATGAAGAATGGTTATGTTTGAGGGTATTGTCCTCAAGGATATGACTCAGGCCAAGAGGTGGATGATGCAGGAAGTAAGTTTTTTGTTGTTTTTTTTAAACATATGGAAGAACTTTAAGCAGAGTTTCCCTGAGATAAACTTCCTTTGAAAGTTGTGGATTTACTGTCACTGGCAGAATTTTTTTTAAAGGCTGCATGACCTTTAGATGTCAGGACTGATGTAGACTGGATGGATTCAAGTCACATATGATTCCCTTTCACCCTTACAGTTCTTGGATTCTGAGAAAACTTCTCTGCACACCAGTTTGGCCTAGCAGTTCTGAAAATACTTTCCTCTCAGTATTCACTATAGCAACAATTTTAACAGTTTTCTACAAGTTTACAGCAACAATGATGATTCATTGCAAACATCTGTCAAAACTATTCCTTTTTGTCCTTTCGGTTTATAAAACTGCAGAATTTACGCTCCTGAACAAACTCCTGTCTTTTTCTGAGTCCCTTTGAATTTTATAAATAGCAATAATCTTACAAATAGTAAGACTCACATTTTTTCGTGTGTTAATATCTCTGAAATCAGGAGGTGTCTGCCTGCATTCACCATCAGCCATAGATGTAATTATCTGTAAATACTTCACCTGTGTTACATGCATTATTGGTATTACATGTGTTCAATATATTGATATTCAGAATGGCTTACAGAATGGATGTCAGTAGCTTGGTAGGGAGTCCTGGAGATAATCAGGAGCACTTTTTTTTTTTTTTTTTTTAAGATTTTTTATTGGGGAAGGGGAACAGGACTTTATTGGGGGAACAGTGTGTACTTCCGGGACTTTTTTCCAAGTCAAGTTGTTGTCCTTTCAATCTTAGTTGTGGAGGGTGCCGTTCAGTTTCAAGTTGTTGTCCTTTTCAGTCTTAGTCATGGAGGGTGCAGCTCAGCTCCAGGTCAAGTTGCCATTGCTAGTTGCAGGGTGCGCAGCCTACCATCCCTTGCTGGAGTCGAACCAGCAACCTTGTAGTTGAGAGGACACGCTCCAACCAACTGAGCCATCCAGGAGCTCAGCTGCAGCTCAGCTCAAGGTGCCGTGTTCAATCTTAGTTGCAGGGGGCGCTGCCCACCATCCCTTGCGGGAGTCGAGGAATCGAACTGGCAACCTTGTGGTTGAGAGCCCACTCACCCATGTGGGAATTGAACCTGCAGCCTTCAGAGTTAGGAGCATGGAGCTCCAACCGCCTGAGCCACTGGGCCGGCCCCTGTTGTCGACAATTTTAAGCTATAACAACAGTACTGCTGTTAACATTCCTGTACATGCATCCTGGTACACATGCACACACACTCCTTCGGGAGTACACCTGGAAGTCACATGTCGGGTCATGTACGGGCCTGTGTTCAACTTTAGTAGATAAACCCAAACAATTTTTCCAAACCGCTCTATTAACTTACTCTTCATATAGTAAAGTGAAAATTGCAACACTCTTAGTCAACACTTGTAATTGTTAGTCTTTTTAATTTTAGCCATTCTGTTGGGTAATGTAGTATTTTCTTACTATCGTTTTAATTTCCCTGTTTTCATATGAGGTTGATACTTTTTCACGTTTGCTGGTTATTTGGATTTCTTCCTTAGTGATGTGCCTGTTTAAATCTTTTTCTTATGATTGTGCTTCTTTATATACTCTGGACATATTCAAGATTTTTCTTGGTTATATATGCTGTAAATATTTTTGGTTTGTTTTATTGAGATATAATTGACACAGAGCTCTGTAAGTTTAAGGTGCATTTTTTAATGCTGTACATTTCTTATTTGATTCTGAGGCTTGCTTTTAAACTCTTTTAATAGTATCATTTGATGAAACTAAGTCTTAAATATTAATGTAGTCAAATTTATCAGTTTTTCTATTATAATTAGTGCTATGGGATTAGTTTCTTCTACCCTTGAGGTCATGGACATGTGCTCCTAGTTTTATCCTCTAAAAGCTTTATTGTTTTGCCTTTCAAACTTATGGCTATTATCCACCAGGAATTCATGTTTGTGTGTAATGTGAACAGCCCAATTTTATTTTATTTTCTTCTAAATGGAAATCTATTTGTCCTAGCACCAATTATTGACAACCATTCTTTAGGCATTGTTCTTCCTCACCCCCATGACAACATAAATAAAATTCCCATGTATGGATGAGACTTGCTGGGTTCTTTGTTCTGTTCCATTGCTATATTTGTCTATCCTTTATCCAATACCACACTGCCTTAATTATTTGGCCTTTATAATAAAGCTTGATATCTGGTAGCACAAGTCTTCCTCCACCTCCTTCTTTCACTTTGTTTTACTCCTCTTCCTCACGAATAGTTGTGTTTGCTCTTCCATAAAATTTTAAATTGGCTTAAGTTTCTCTCACACACATACAGCAAACCTATTGAGATATTATCTGGAATTGCACTGGATCTACAGATAAATTTTGGACGCTTGACATCTTTCAGTATTGAATCTTCCAATCCAGGCACGTGTCATTATTTTTTATTTGTTCAGATCTTCTTCAATGTTTAAGAAATGTTTTCTTCATACAGGTCTTGCATTTCTTTTATTTATTCCTAGGTGCTTGATATTTGTTTGAAGCTATTGTAAGTGGTATCTTCTAAAAATTGAATTTTTTTTGGTGGAATATAGAAATACCGATTTTTTTGAAAATATGAATTTTGCATCTGTTTACTTTGTTAAACTCCTTTTAATTGTAACAATTTATCTGTAAATTCTTTCAGATTTACCACATATACAACTTATATCATCTGTGAAAAATATTAATTTTGTTTCTTCCTATTCAGTCTTTTTCTTTTCTTACTCCACTGGCTAAAAACATTCAGGTGCAATAACAAACATTCTTGTCTGTAGCACACCTTTTATCACTACTTAGCCCTTCTGCCTCAAGCCAACAGCTTCCGAATTGTTGATTCCCTGCTGGAGGGTCAGGAGTAAGACTCCCACACTCTTTTTTAAGCCCCAGCAGCAAGTTAAGAAGAGAGTTTGCGTAGGGTGAGCTCCTCTCCCAATACTGAGGGACCTCTGGTTGCCACGCAACGGCGTGGTCCTGATCCAGAGAAGGTGTGGGCGGGTGAGAAGCACGTGCCTCTTCTTCCACATTCCGGGAACTACAACCCCCACAATGCTGCGCGCTGCGGCCGCCTGCTTTCCAAAGTGGGGGAAGGGCCCGCCCGGGCCAGGAGGCGGAGCGGAAGCGGAGTGCGAGGGACGAGAAGAGTAGAATCTCCACAAGCTGGAAAACCAATCTGGTCCTTGATTCCCAGCCCCGGCCTTTCTCCATCCCGAGCAGGAGGCTGCTTCGCAAGCGCAGGACGCAGCTGACGCCGGCTAATCAGCTTTCGCTGCGCCGCGCTGGCTCGGGAGCCCGTTGGCAGCGGCGACGGTGACTAGAAGCCCACAAGGCAAGGTAATGGGGAGGGGGCGAGAAGGAAGCGGGAGGTGGAGGCGTCCCAGCCTGCCCGACCTGCGCCACTCGCGGAACCCCTCCGACCCGGTGGCCGCCCCTCCTCCGCTGCACCCGGTCCCCCGCAGTACCGGGGCCGCTGCCGCTGGGAGTCCCCGGAGATCCGGCTTGGGGACGGGCCGGCAGCCCCCAGCCGCCGCCAGGAGGCTCTTTGTGCCTGCTCCTCCGAGTCTGACAGCCACGGCCCTGTGGTCCCCGGGCGAAGAACCGAGCCTGGCTCTGGCTGCGTGATCCAAGCGGGTTGGGCTTGGTCCCGTGGCCGCTGGCGCCGGGGATTGACGGACCTGAGCTGCAGGGATGGAATGCCCGCGCTGCAGCCGCACTCACTTCTTTTTCTGTTTTTGACAGCTCAGCTTTGTTCTACTTTGAGAGAAAGTCAATTGCCCCCTTTTTACTCCTTCAAAACTCAGTTCCTGGGTGACTGGTAAGAATGAACTGAAACTGCTTATACTTTCGCAAGCGGTTATTAGGAGTGGCACAGACAGCCTGAGTTCCAATCCTGAGCGAATCACTCCCTCCCTGCCTGGCTTTGTGACCTTGGTTAGTTAAAGGCTGTAAATCTGAGTTTTCTCATCGATCAAATGGAGATAAAGTACACACCTTTATGTTGTTAGAATAAGAAATAATATACTTACAACGCCACTAATGCTTCGTTTGTCGAAAAATCCTTGGTATAGGATACTTTCATTGGCTATACTGAAGTAGCTTCTGGGTTTGAGTTTTGTGTTTTTCTTTCTTTAATCATTAGCACCCTGGGCTCCGCTTTATACTTTCTTCACCTTAAACCTAAGCAAAGAATTCTTTAAAATATGCGGTCTTAATTTTTGCTGTTTTAAGATGGCTGAGAATGTTCTTAGGAAATTGATGACTCTGCTTTTCTGTGGATCAGCTTTAGAGACACATTCAAGGACTTAACACCACCCCCACCCTGCCCAGCTGTGTCCTTTGCAGGATCCTTGGAGGAGCTTAAGTGTTTATTTTGGCAGAGTAAGCATCTAAGGTGTTCTGCAGGCCTGACGTGGGTGTCACCATCTTTTCAACCCTGTATCAACTTTTACCTACTTCTCTATACTCTTTCCCACTGATTAGTAATTTCCCCCCTTATGGGATTTGTGTTTCCAAGTTGTGGTTTTTGTGCTCAGGACAAGTTGAATGAATGTAATAAATTTTATAAGGAAATGACTTGGAACAGTTCACCTTAGCCCCTCTTTAGTTTCGATTCTTGCACTGTTTTCTTCTGAATTTTAATGACATTAGAGATGAGTTTTTCTTCAAGGAAATCTCTATGGTCCTTAGTTGAAATTTTTTTCATTTAAAATGTTTGTTTTGTATTATGAGTTTAAACACTGTTGTGCAATATGTGAAATAACACGTCCTGGGTAATGCTGTTTTTGAATGTACAGGTATGGGGCAGAAAGCTGGTGGGGCCTGATGAATTTTCTGTCACATCTTTAGTGACAGATGCATTTAAAATAAATATTTAAGAAGAAAGGAGAAATTTGACGAATGTATTTCATAAGGATAACAGAGAGCCAGAGAGTAGGTAAGTGGAAAATGTATTTAAACCGTAGGAGAGGGCATATGCACGTAAAGATTTCTGATTCATTTTAAAACGTGTGGCAGAAAGACTTGTTTTGGGAAAAAAAAAATGTTTCCATGTTGGTGTTGTTTAGTGCAATATTGGACAGAGAATAACGACTACGGAAATAGGAGACCTTGGTTCTTGTCCCAGCTCCATCACCATTGTGTAACCTTAGGTTTCTTTGTGGTCCTCAATTTCCTCAACCCTAAAATAGTGAATTGGTCTGATTCCAAGGACTCTTCTAGCTCAGACTTCAATGATAAGAGTTTTCAGATGTTCTTTTTAATGTGGAAAAAAATGGATGTAAACCCTTTTAGTCATTTATTTGTGTCTTAGGGGTATATTTCCACCTTGAGGAAGGGGATACCCATGAAAGAACTAGAAAGCTGCCACAAATAAGAATCTCTACCGAGCAGTTCATCCCTCTTTCATGAGCTGCACATACTTTCTCTGCATTTTTGATGTGCTTATTTCTCTTCTTCCCTACTCCATCTCTTTTATTCTACTCAAAGCCTCTGTTTACCTGTTATGCCTGCTTCTTTATACCTTTAGTTTGTCAATACCCTAATCCAACATCATTGTTTCTTTTAGTGAATTCTTTCCCTTTTTGCTTCTACTCCCAGCATCTTGGTTTTCTTAGAGGCCTCTTTTTTTCTGAGGCCTCAGGCAAAGGTGCTCAATGCTAGTTAGCTGTGGAAGGAGACGTGAGGTTATGTGGCTTAAAACGTGATTGGCTGGGGCTGTGGGCAGGTCAAACTCTGTGACTGAGTTATCTACTACTGCATAATAAACGTGAGATTAAACTTTTACTCTGGCAAGTGATTGAGTAGTTTGTTTCCTTTTTGCTTTAACATTTTCTGTTCTGAACCCTGACCTACTTTACCCATTTTCTTTTATCGATCTTTGTTCAGTGCCATGGTCTTCTCTTTCCTCTCCCAAATATGCCATCTAAAAATGATCTAATAACTTGAGATATATTTCTGTATGTCAGCTGGAATTTTAGAGTAGCTTCTCAGGCAGTTCACATTTTAAATCTTAGTCCTAATTAGGAGTGGATGGCAGTGTCCTAAGTTAAGTTCCCCCCCCATCCCCCGCAGATATTAGCCTCAGGCAATATTATGTAAAGAAAATATTTTAGGAATGTGCCTTTTCGCCTGAAATTACATTCTGAGGTTAAGTCTGTGGAGGACTTATTTCTCAGTTTTTTTTTTGAAAGACGAGCTGAACCTCTGTGCTCTGGTGAACATACTGGGTCTTTTTATAATAATTACCTGCCTCTCTAGCTATAAATTCCTTCAGTGGCTAATAGGCAGTGATTCTTAGTGATTCTTGTAACACCTTTGCCGGAGTGAGAGTGTCTCTGCTTGCTAGTTACTACTATTGCTGTTGATAGTTGCTTTAGCTGCAGTCATAACGGTACAAGAAGCAGAACGCTGAATGATGCAAAAATAGGATTTGAAGGGGAGATTAAGGTAGGATTAGCCATCCATTAATGTTTTTAATGTTGCTTTTGCAATGTTTACATAAAAATGCAAGGAAGTATTTCAAGACAGGCAGTGTGAAATGCGGTGTTTTTAAAAGTTTTAACTGCAACCATAGCAACTGTCTTTTTATATCAAGACTCCGTAGATGTATAACTGTGTGGTGTGTGTAACTGTATGAAAAAAATATGTATACATATACATATATATATCAGCTGAAAGAAAAGTTTCACAAAACAAAATCTGTAGTGTGTACAGTCTACTCTGATGGTTTCTGTTTTACCTTTTCTTTTTTTTAAAGCGCCAGGTGCAAATTATTAAGTTAACATTTATTTCTTGTTTTTGAAGAACATTGGCGTCCTGGGTTGAGAGTTTGGATGCCTAATTTTCATTCATTTGTTTGATGTTGGGTAGTCATTAATCCTCTCTGTGCTTCACTTTATGTTTAAAATGAGAGTATTCTCATTTAAATATTCACTGATTCTCTGTCTTTACTTGTCCCTAGTAACAAAATTGGACTAATATATTTGCCCTGGCTAGGGAGAAACCACTGAAAAATTGCTTAAATATCTAATTGTTTACATGTTTGCTGTTTGGCAAACGCATAGTAGAGCTTTGAACAGATCTTTGGGGATTTTGAACAGATCTCTGGAGATTTACAGATCTGTAAATCTCCAAAGATCTTGCAAATTGGAGTGGAGATGTTAACACCTGTAATAAATATAAAAATTAAGAAAAAAATTTCCCTTCATTCTTTGTTTTTTCTACACTTGTGTTCTTTAACAAGGAATATTTTAGAGTTTGAAAAACTTGTATTTAAAATGCTTAGTAACAATTGTAAGTTAACATGCTGGTGAATTGCCACCACCTGGACTTTATTCCCTACCCCTTCTTGCCACTGCCCCCTTCATATTAGAGAACACCAGTAAGAAGATGTTTTTCTGTGTAAAGATCACCCTATCAGATCATTACTGTTGCTGTATATTACTCAACAGTGAACTGCCATTCTGACAAGGAAGGGAACACAAAGCTTTCTTTGCTTGTGGGTTTCCTTCTGTTTGCTTTGATGATTTCTCCGCACCAGGCCAGTCCATGCTGGTGGTTGGGATCCCTCTCATTCTCACTGGTTTGTGCTGAGGAGGCTAAGAATAAGGAATTTACTGCTTGTTCCCAACATTCTGGTCAGAAAAACATTCTAAAGGTTTTAGTTGGAAGGAAATTGGAACCAGACTTGGTACTTTCTGTTCTTTCTCACATCAGACCTCCTTAGAAGGCCGGCCTTGACCTTACACCTTATGTAGACCCCTCAGATGTTCTCACATCACCCCGTTTTCTCCAAAGCATTTTATCACTGGCTGAAATTAGGTTGTTTCTGTGTTTGCTTGTTTATTGTCCTACTCCTGTTAAAGCATGATCTCCAGAAGATCAAGAATCCAATCTTGTTTCACCTCTCACATTGCCAATTTCTGGCACATAGTAGGTGCTTTAATATATATTGTGAATGAATAAATGATGAAGTGAATGAATAAACCAATTTCTTTCATGCTTTAAATGAAACTGCATGTAGTAAAGGTTGTGTTTGAGCCTGGGCCTTTAAGCACCCTCCCCCAACACACCCCCAAGTTCTTTTCTCTGGAAATGTTTTCTTTCTTACCTGTGTGTTTGCTAATCATGGCTATGGTGCCTACATCCAGAAGACCTTGTGTTCATCTTTGTTTCAGTTCATATTTTTTCTATTGTAGTTTTTTTTCCAATCTATGTGAAAACTAAGATCTAAGATTTCTTAAATCCTTCTTGTAGCAACTTTGTAATATTTTGATTTATGTGACTAAAACATATTTGAAACTTGAATGTGCCAACTTGATAATTTAGTGAATAATCCAAATTATATATCTTCAAAATATTAGGATCATTGCCCTAAACTGCCATTACTGTTTTCTGGTTACATCCTTTTAAAGTAAAAAAGAACAAGCATCATTTAATGTTACAGTTCATTCAGTGTTTACAGTCGTTCTAGTGGAGGTAAGGGAGGTAGTGTGGTCCAGAGAAAAACCTGAATAATGAGTTAGGACCTGTATTCTGGACGAATACACTTTCTGTCACAAACTGATTTTCTCATTTTCAGCAAGACATTTAACATTTCTGCCTGTAGTTTCTTCATCTGAAATGTGAGGGGTTGGATTAGATTTCTTCTTAGGTTCTTCCAGGCCAGAAATGGAAATTTGAAGATACTTCAATTTCATCTCAGAATTTTCATCTCCTCTGCTCCTCCACACAAAAAACATTGCAAGGAGGTCACATGCTTGGGAGAAGGTGGGGTTTAGGCTCAGGAATGCATTTAAAGGGAACTAGAAGAAACCTCTGCTGATGGTTCACTAGACTTTGTGGGATTTGTGGCAGGAGTGTTGGTCATGTTACTCTTGCCCTTAAGGGACCTGGGACTTAAGGAGACAAGGCTCACACACATGATTGGATCATATGATGTGTAACGTCATATGTAATGTGCTGTGAAAGCGAGAAGATTTACGTGGACTAGAGTAAGGTAATGAGGTTTTGAAATCCTTCTGGCGAAGGCAGCATTTAAACAGATACTCTAGTCTCATGTTGGGCTCTTTGGAAGATGAACTGCTACTCATCACTCATGCTGTTATGTCATCTTTTAGGGTTGGGTAATTAATTCTTCAGTGATCACAGGCGTACCTCGCTTTATTGTGCTTCTCAGATAATTGCATTTTCATCAACATTGAGACAAAACGCTCCACCAGCAAAAAGATTACAACTTGATAAAGGCTAGTTTGATGGTTAGTATTTTTAAGCAATACAGTATTTTTTAATTGAGGTATGTACATTGTTTTTTTAAGACGTAATGCTATTGTACACTTAATAGACTATGGTATAAACATAACTTTTATATGCACTGGAAAACCAAAAAATTTGTGTGATTTGCTTTATTGTGATACTCACTGTTTTGTGGTCTAGAACTGAACCCATAGTATCTCCAAGGTATGCCTGTAATACCAGTGAAATATTTCATGTTGTCCACAAATTCTGAGGAGAAACTTTTTGAAGCCTGCAGCCTCTCTGATAGCCGACTGTTACTACTAACTGAATGGCAGGCTATAAGGAAACATGCTTGGAAAATAAAGCCATCATATGAATGTTAAGGTATTATTACTATTGGATGAGACACTAAGAAGACTGGCTTGAATAGGGGAGATACTATTTACGTGTCTAATGAGAAATAAATTTGGTCTTTGGGAACTGGATCATGGAGGGCCATGAGAGCTAATCAGAGTTTTATTTGGGTCTAATGAAACATCAAGAATTATTAGCATTGCTGCCTAAGTGCCTGGCACTAACAATACAAGTTAATATTTATTGAGTAGTGTAAGGTGTCATTCATCCTTGCTAGTATTAGGGAGGTACTGTTATTCCCGTTATATAAGTGTCCGGGACATCAGGGTTTAGGGAGATGAAATAGCTTGCTCAGGGTTTTAAAGAAAGAATACGTAATTTCATATGGAGACCGATAGAGAGTACGATGAGGCTAGAGGTGGGTAGGAGTGAGAGTGATACTTTTTGAAGAGGTGACATTTGAACTGAATACGAAAGGAGGAAAAGGAACAAGCCCCGGGAAGAGCATTTACAGCAGGGGAGTAGCAGTGCTATAGAGCCTGAAGTTGGAAAGAATTTGGTGTGTTTGTCTAGTGTGGCTGTAGCTCAGTAAGCAAAGGGAAGTGGTGTGTGATTTGGGCTGCGAGATAAGGTAGAAGTCAGATTATGCAGGGCCTTGTGGATTGTGGTGAAGAGTTTTCATTTTATTCTCTGTGCAGTGGGAAACTGTCGAAGGGTTTTTAAATGGGAATGATGTGATATGACTTTTTGTGTGAGTATGGTAAAACATACATAACCATAAAATGTCCCATGTGAACCACGTTAAGTGTACAGTTCAGTGGCATTAAGTACAGTCACATTGTCATGCAACCATCATCACGGTACCTCTCCAGAACTTGTTCATCATTCTAAAATGAAAACTGTACCCTAAATTTTAAACCATAACTACATTCTCCTATCTCCCCAGCCCCTGGTAACCACCATTCTACCTTCTGTCTCTTTGTATCAGACTATTGTAGCTACCTATATAAGTGGAATCATACAATATTTGTCCTTTGTGTCTGGCTTATTTAATTTAGTTTACTATAATGTCTTTAGGTTCATCCATGTTGTAGGTTGTATCAAAATTTTACTCCCTTTTAAGGCTGAATAATAATCCATTGTATATATGCAGTACATTTTGTTTATTCTGAAACACATGGGTTCTTTCCACCTTTTGGCTATTGTTGAATGATGCTGCAATGCCCATGGGTGTACAAATACTTGAGTCCTTGCTTTCAGTTCTTTTGTGATTATACTCAGAAGTAGAATGGCTGGATCATGGGGTAATTCTGTGTTTAATTTTTTTCAGTGACTGCCATACTGTTTTCCACGGTGGCTGCACCATTTTTCATTCCCACCAGCAATGCACAAGAGTTTCAGTTTCTCCACATCTGCACCAACACTTGTCTTTTTGATAATGGCTTGTGGGGGAGGAACAAACTTTCCTCTACCCTCAGGGTTCATCTGGCTGATCTAATAATCAAATAGACATGAGACAGATTAGCAAGAGAAAATAACCAAATTTAATACATACATATTTATGGGAACCCCACATACCTGAGAGAGTCAGAGACCCCACATGCAGGAGAGGTTCAGAGATAGAAAGTGAACATGAGTATATACTTCAGACATCCTGAGCTGGGGATGAGGTAGCGTGCATTGGGGGCTTCAAAGGGTCATTGCAGGATGATAAAAGAGCAGATGGTGACTAAATAGAAATTTGTCCTGCCCTATAGATAGGTCAAAAGAGGTTATAGCTGCTAATCTCTTATTCTGAGTAAGGCCACTAATTCAGGTTTTTCTGGGTAGGTAAAAGGGAGGGGCAGAAGTTTCTCTTGAGCCTGAAGTTAAAATTGACCTTCGCTCAAAACAGTCCACATACCACAGAAGCGCATCTTGGGGGAACTCATGCTGAATCTGCACAAGCTGTAAGGAAAAACCTTTGTCCTTTACCATCTTAGGTTCCACGTCTGGGCTCTGCATATTAAACTGACAAAAGGCAGATTAACAGGAGAAAAAGGTTTATTTCATATGCGAATGGAGGTGCATCAGACAAATGAAAACTTAAGAAGAAGTTAGGCCTGAGAGCTTATATACCATTTAAACAAAGAGCCACCAATTGTGGAGATGTTACAAGACAAAGGAAAAGGAGTTTGAGCTCCTAGAGGCAGTAAATTGTGGGAAGAAAGGTAAACACCGGGGGCGTCATTTTTGGGGTGCCAAAAAATGTATACAAGTGGACACTTTGATCAACGTTGCTCGAGCAGTAGTTTGCTGTAATCAGAAGTGTCTGGACGCTGATGGTAACCACTTTGAGCACCTCTTGTAATTGCAGAAGTCAAATGTGACTGGTTATTCATCTTTTGTTATCGGTGTATATTGAGTATTACAATTTTAATACAGGTTTCCTTTCTTAAACTGTGTATACATTTTTTGGGCACCCTTTGTATGTACGGGAAATCAGTGGGAGATGAGGGTTGTTTTTGGAAGGTGTGTCTGTACAGGTTCCTCTCAGCATCAACTCCCTGTCTCCCATGATAAGAATGTTCTCATCTTTCTCACAGGAAATTCATGTCTTGCTTTTAGATAGAAAGGAGGAGGGCAGGGAACCCTTGCCGCATCTGTGGTTTCTCAGTTATCCTCAGGTCAAAATAATCCCTATCCCAAAGTGGCACATTCCTCACAGCTGTGAAGTCGTATTTCATTGTGGTTTTCATTTCTATTTCCCTGATGATTAGTGATTTGAGCATGTTTCATCTGCCTGCTGGCCATGTGCATATCTCTGTTGGAGAAATGCTTAAATTGTGACTCTTCAAATCATGACTTTTGTTTTCAAAAGAACATTGTGGCTGTAGTGAGGACTTGAGTTGGGTCGGAGAGGAGTCCGGGAAACCACTTGAGAAGCACCTGTAGGAATCCGGCAGGAGATCAAGGTTTTGGGACCACACTCTGTTTCCCTTCTTCAGATCTAGTCCTCTACAGACACTTCATTTTACGTGTGTCTCCTCTCATTAATTCTTCTACCCTTGGGCCATATGGTCTGTAATTCCTTTTGTAATTTCTGCAGTTGAGTGAGAAATTTTCTCTGGGATTCCTAAAAGTATTCAGGAGTCTATATTAGGTCAAAATAATAATAATGATGAAGGTGATAATGATTTTATTTTCGCCTTTAAAAACTCTCCAGTTTTTAACTTGCGACAAATTTGATGTTTTTTTTGGTATTTCCTTTAGAAATTTGTTTTTTTCAATTATAGTTGATATTCAGTATTATTTTATGTTAGTTTCAGGTGTACAGCCTGGGGGTTAGAAATTTATGTAATTTATGAAGTGATCCCTCCGATAAGTTTAGTACCCACCTGGCACCATATATAATTATTACAACATCATTGACTATATTCCCTAATCTGTACTTTACATTCTATGACTATTTTGTAACTATCAATTTGCACTTATTAATCCCTTCACTTTTTTCACCCAGTTCCCCAACCCCCTTCCATCTGGCAACCATCAGTTTGTTCTGTGTATCTGAGTCTTTTTCTGTTTTGTTTGTTCGTTTATTCTGTTCTTTAGATTCCACATATAAGTGAGATCATATGGTATTCGTCTTTCTCTGTTTGAATACTTCGCTTAGCATAATACCTATTTCACTTAGCATAACACCTTCCAGGTCCATCCATGCTGTTGCAAATGGTTAAATTTCATTCGTTTTCACGGTTGAGTAATATTCCTCTGTGTATATGTACCATGTCTTCTTTATCCAGTCATTTATTGATGGACTCTTAGGTTGCTTCTATATCCTAGCTATTGTAAATAGTGTTACAGTGAACATAGGGGTGCATATATCTTCTCGGATAGTGTTTGGATTTCTCTGGATAAATACCCAGAAGTGGAATTGTTGGGTCATAAGGTAGTTCTATTTTTAAGTTTTTGAGGAACTTCCATACTGTTTTCCATAGTGGCTGTACCAATTGCAATTCCACCAACAGTGCACGAGGGTTCCCTTTTCTCCGTATCTTCACTCCCATTGTTGTTTGATTTATTGATGATAGCCATTCTGACAGGTGTGAGGTGATAGCTCATTGTGGTTTTAATTTGCATTTCTCTGATTAGTGATGGTGAGCATCTTTCCATATGTCTGTTGGCTGTCTATATGTCCTCTCTGGAAAAATGTCTAGTCAGGTCCTTTGCCCTTTTTTAAATTAGATTGTTTGGCTTTTTTGGTGTTAAGTTGCATGAGTTCTTTATAAATTTTGGATATTAACCCCTTATCAGATGTATCATTGGCAAATATCTTCTCCCATTCAGTAGGTTGTCTTTTCATTTTGCTGATGGTTTACTTTGCTGTGCAAAAACTTTTTAGTTTGATATAGTCTCATTTGTTTATTTTTTTCTTTTGTTTCCCTTGCCCAAGGAGATATAGCCAAAAAAAAAAAAAAAAAAAAAAAATGTTGCTAAGAGAAATATCAGAGAGTTTACTGCTTATGTTTTATGGTTTTGGGTCTTACGTTTTTGTCTTTAATACATTTTGAGTTTATTCTTTGAATATATGGTGTAAGAACGTGGTCCAGTTTTATTATTTTGCATGTATCTGTCCAGTTTTCCCAACACCATTTATTGAAGAGGCTGTCTTTACCACATTGTAATATCTTGCCTCCTTTATCATAGATTAATTGACCATATAGGCATAGGGGTGGGTTTATATGTGGGCTCTCTATTCTGTATCTGTTTTTATGCCAGTAGCATGCTGTTTTGATTACTATAGTCTTGTGGTATTGTTTGATATCAGATATTGTGATACCTCCAACTTTATTCTTTTTAAGATTTCTGTGGCTATTCAAGGTCTTTTCTCGTTTCATATAAATTTTAGGATTATTTGGTCTAGTTCTGCGAAAAATGCCATTGGGATTTTGAGAGGGATTGTATTAAATCTATAAATTGCTTTAGGCAGCATGGACATTTTAACGATGTTAATTCTTCCTATCCATGAGTACGGTATATGCTTCTATTTATTTGTATCTTCTTCAGTGTCTTCTAATTTTCTGAGTACAGATCTTTTATTTATTCCTAGGTATTTTTTTTTGGATGCAGTTGTAAATGGGTTGTTTTCTTAATTTCTCTTTCTGATAGTTTGTTATTAGTGTATAAATGTGCAAATGATTTCTGAATATTAATTTTTGTGTCTTGCGACTTTACTGAATTCATTTATCATTTCTAATAGGTTTTTGGTGTAATCTTTAGAATTCTCGCTATATAGTATCATATCATCTGCAAATAATGACAGTTGTACTTCTTCCTTTCCAATTTAGATGCCTTTTATTAATATTTCTTTCTCTTGTCTGATTGTTGTGGCTAGAACTTCCAATACTATGTTGAATAAAAGGGTGAAAGTGGGCATCCTGTCTTGTTCCTGATCTTAAGGAAAATGTTTTCAGCTTTTCACCATTGAATATGTTAGCTGTGGGTTTATCATAATGGACTTTATTATGTTGAAGTATGTTTCCTCTCTTCCCACTTTGCTGAGAGTTTTTATTATAAATGGATGTTGGATTTTGTCATGCCTTTTCTGCATCTATTGATATCATATGTAGTCAGGCATTTTGATTTTGCAATCTGTTTCGCCTTTCATTTTGGCATTTAAACTTTCATTTTGACATCTACTTTTTTTTTTTTTAAAGGAGGATGAGGAGGAAAAATAGCTTTTCGACACTTACATTGGTGACCTGTATTTGAATAGACTGAGATCGCCTATAAATCTCATATCCATAGTTTTAGTTACAAATGACAAGAAGTCATTCAAAGAATTTTGTGACTATGGTGGCATTTTTCTCAGATGTTTTCAGTGAATTGACATTTATTTTTAATTTAAATATTTGAAGACCTATATAAATGAGACTGATAAAAGACCTGGAAGCTTGCTTAGTGGTGGAGAAAGTTGGCAGAGGATGATACAGTTCCAAATCAAAACTATAGAATCTTTCTTAAATATATCATTGTCTATTCTGTTATTGATATAGGTTATGACTGATCACCTTTTTTCTTCTCAGTTTTGCAGAGTTAACTAAGAGTTGGAAGCAACCTTGCTGAAGATGAAGAATATACAGTATTAAAGGAGGAGGAGGAAATTTTTTCTTTTTTCTTTCAAAAGTCTTGATTGTTTGGTGGCTTGCCTCTAGTTACCACTTTCAGCTGAGTCTGTTTGCTTCATCAGAAATGATTTTTACAATCTCAAGAAAAAATATGTCCCAGAAATTGAGTTTACTATTGCTTGTATTTGGACTCATTTGGGGATTGATGTTACTGCACTATACTTTTCAACAACCAAGACATCAAAGCAGTGTCAAGTTACGTGAACAAATTCTAGATTTAAGCAAAAAATATGTTAAAGCTCTAGCGGAGGAAAATAAGAACACAGTGGATGTTGAGAATGGAGCTTCGATGGCAGGATATGGTAAGATAACCATAGAATATTTCTAGTTTTTTCCTCTTCAACCTATCCCCATTTAAATATAGTCATGGAAATCTAATCCATTACTTCATGCTTAGGTCTTGACAAAGTAATTCTTTTCTTGACTTTTTATGAAAAATTCAAATGTACTAAAAAATAGAAATAATTTAATAAATTTCCATATATCTGTCATCAAGATTTAAGAATTATTAACATTTTGCAATATTTATTTTATCTAATTTTTGAAGAATATTTAAATTGCAGAAATTGTGACATTTCATTGCTAGATATTTCCATATACATACCTAAAAATGACTTTTTTCCTACATAATTACAATACTATTACCATACCTAGTTCATATTTACATTTTCCCAATTATCCCAATATAGATCATCAGTTTTGTAACATCTATTAATTCCTAAGAAACAGCATTTACCTATATCTCCAGTATTGTTTATTGCCATTCTCCTTTTTAATCCCAAGGTTCCTGCTGTATTCTAAGTTTTTTGTGCACGTCATGTTCTCTCTTGCCTTTGAGACTTAAAAAACAGAGCAAGAGAATAAATAGAACACTTTGTGTGTTCTCTAGTTAAATACAATTTAAAAAAAGTTATACATACATATTTAAAGAATCAAAATGTGTTATGATTCTTATAATAAAAAGTTCTTCCAATCCCTAACAGTCCTCATATTTCCCATTTTAAATAATTTAATTTGATTTATTTGGTGATTACCTCTATACCTCTAAATACCATGTTCTATGAACTACTTCTTGATTTTTCAATTATAAGCATTATCTGTTAACTTCCCACTATGAAAGATGAAGGTTCAGCTTTCTTTCCTACCCCAAATTGTGTTCCACTCACCCCAGGCTGCTTTCACACACACATGTCCTCGTCCTGCCATTTTCCCATCGTAATTTTGGTTAAAACAACATTCAGTGTTTGCATTATTATGACTGTGTTAATGGTATTCATTACTGAGCCATGTAGTCCATTATGATTACTTTTTTTTCCCTTTACAACTTTACTTTCCCCTCTAGAATTAATAAGCTTTGATTTTTGTTTCTTTACCTAGTTTTCTACCTCAATTCCCTCACTGTGTTTAAATCTCCTTCCCGTATATTCAGACACATTAGGTATTTCATCATTTTCTTTATCTTGAAATCTTTCCAATGCCTTCTGACCTGCTTTGGTCTGGACCGTTTCCTCTCTCGGCTTGTAGGGGTGAATTGTTCTAGGATCTCACTCCACCGTCATCCTGGAGATTCCTTTTACCTCTTTCTTGTATTGTATCTCCTTCAGTTTCTGCTTTATTCGTTACTCCCTCATTTTAGGGGAACAGATTCCCTGGTAGGTTCCTCAGAAAGATACAGGGGAGGTGAAAGTTTTGAGTCCTTGCATATCTGAAAAGTTCTCCCCCTCCCCCAAACCCTCAAGCTTAATTGAAAGTCTGAGTATAGAAACCTAGTTTGGAAATAGTTCTCCCATGGATTTTGAAGGTTTTTTTTGTTTGTTTGTTTTGTTTCCTTTAGCTTCCAGTATTCTTTTTGAAAATCTAATGCTGTTCTGATTCTTCATCCTTTGTATGTGGCTTATTTTTGTTTTTGGAAGCTTGTGAGATCTTTGTCCCATACTATTCTAAAATTCTCAATGCTGTGTCTGAGTGTGAATTTCTTTCATACATGTGCTGGGACCTCAGTGAGTTCTTTAAGTCCTGAAACTTATGTCCTTTAATTCTGGAATATTTTCTCTACATTTATTTGATTTCTTCCTCTCCATTGTTTTCATTCTTTCTGAAATTCTGTTATTCAACATTTGGGCCTGGGCCCTCTGAACTGGTCCTCTAATTTTCCTTTGTTTACTCTGCTGTTTCCATGTTTTTGTCTTTTTGCTTTATTTTTTGAGATATTTCCTCAGTTTTATTTTCAACTCTTCATGGAATTTTTCATTTTGTCTCATATTCTTAACTTCTAAGAGCTCTTTTGTTGTTATTTCTCTAAGGTTATCAATGATAGCGTTTCTGAAGTGTTCTCATGTTTCTTCCAAAAATGTCTAGTGTTCTATAGCCTTTTGAGGCTTTTGAAAGAGTGAGACACTAAAAGCTTGGTAGAAAGTGTTGAATTGTTGGGTGGCATGTACTATAGGGTGATCTGGCTGAGACGTTTTCTTGGGAGTATTCTTAATATTTGCAGTGACTTCTGATAGCAGCTACCTGGAGTGAGGCCAAATTTCACAGGTTAAGGGTGTAATCTTCCACTATACTGCCCTTACTTCAGACACCAGCTACAAGTTCGGGTGTCCCCAGGTCACCCTCACTTCTGACCAACTGCCTAAAAAATTAAGGGTTCCCACTGCCCCCTCATGTTTGGTAATTCATTAGATTGGCTCGCAGAACTTACTGGAAGCAATATACCTACTATTACAATTTTATTATGGCAAAAAGAAAATCAGAACCAGCCAAAGGGAGAGATGCATAGGGCAAGGTCTGAGGATGTTCCAAGTGTAAAATTTCTGCCCTGTTCTTCCCATGGAATCAGGACACGTTACCCTCCTGGCTCATTAATGTGTGACAATATTAAGAGTATTGGCAACCAGGGAAGCTTATCTGAACGTTGGTGTCCAGAGTTTTATTGAGGCTTCATTGTATAGGTATGATTAATTGAATCATTGGCCATGTTGAACTCAGTTTCCAGCCCTTCTCTCCTCTCCAATGTTGGCTGAAAAGCCCTAACCATCTAATCACATGGTTGGTCTTTCTCGAATGGCTAGTCCCCATCCTGCATCATCTCATTAGCACAATCTATCTAGGGGCCCACTCTGAGACACCTTATTAATATAAATGATCAGGTGTGGTCCCAGGGGCCCACCATGAATAGCAAAGATACTCTTATCACTCAGGAAATTCCAAGCATTTAGACGCTGCCACCCAGGAACCCGGGACAAAGGCCAGCCAAATTCTCTGTTATACAATATCAGTGTCTATTTCTTTGGGTTATTTCAAAATCAATGTATTTAGATTTTTCTTCTTGAGCTATATAAACTTTTACTTACCTCCCCCAGTTATTAGTGGGGTACCCAGGACCTAAACTGCTATACTGGCTTCAGAAAATACACCTGACAATTTCTGCAACGGTGGGCGAGGGGGGGACTGTGCCCAGTTTTGGAGTGGTATAAAGAATTTAGGAATCAAATTGCTTTTTAGATGAACTTTTATCCAATCCTTCTGATTTTAGTCCCTTCTTTACCTCTTTGTCCTCCCCTGGTGGTATCAGAGAAAACCGCCAAAAACAGGAGGTTTAAGTAAGATCCAGAATCTCATAATATGTAAATGTACAGGTTTCAAATATAAATCACTTGCCATAGAAAGAACCAGGAAAATCTCTTAACTGAATGAAAAAAGACAATCAATTACAGATGTTAGAATTATTGAAAAAAAATTTAAAGCAGTTATGATTAAAAATGCTTCAGTAAGGAATGAATGAACACAAAGCAAATGAAAAAACAGAAAGCAACAAAGAAACAGAAAGTCTCAGCAGATAAATAGAACATAGAAAGAAAAAGCAAATGGAAAATTTTGAACTGAAAAATGTATAATTTAAATAAAAAGCTCAGCAGATTGACTCAACAGCAGAAAGGAGAGGACAGAGGAAAGAATCACTGAACTGGAATATAGAACAATGTAATTACCCAATCTGAACAACAGAGGGAAAATAGACTGGAAAAAAATGAACAGCGCTTCAGGGACCTGTAGGTCTATAACAAAAGATGTAACATTTGTGTCATTGGAATTTTGGAAAGAACAGAATAAGGGCAGAGTTGGAAAAGTACTCAAAAAAAAAAAAAAAAAAAAACAACACACAAAAAAACGAAACAGCTGCATATTCCCCAAATTTGGCAAGAGACATAGACCTCAGATTCAAGAAGCTGAGTGAAGCCTAAGCAGGATAAGTCTCCCCAAATTCATGCCAAGACACATTATAATTGAACTTCTGAAAACTTACAGAGAAACTAGAAAATAAAAATCTTAAAAGCAACCGGAAAAAAAGAACACCTCACTTATAGCAGAAAAACAATTCAAATGACAGTGGATTTCTCATCAGAAACCATCATGGCCAGAAGAAAGTGGCAAATATTTTTTAAGTGCTGAAAGGAAAGAACTGTCAACGCAAGAATCTATACCCAGTGAAAATATCCTTCAGGAACGAAGGGGAAATCAAAGACATTCTCAGATGAAGGAAAAGAATTTACGACCAGCAGGCCTACTCTAAAGAAAATTCTTTAATATAAAACAGAAGAGAAGTGATAAAAGGAAGAACCTAGAACTACCAGGAAGGAAGGAGTAACATGGTAAATAAGAATAAGGGTAATTCAGGGGCAGCTGGGTGGCTAAGTTGGTTAGAGCGTGAGCTCTCAACAACAAGGTTGCTGGTTTAATTCCCACGTGGGATGGTGGGCTGCGTCCCTTGCAACTAAAGATTGAAAACCACAACTGGACTTGGAGCTGAGCTGCGCCCTCCACAACTAAATTGAAGAACAATGATTTGCAGCTGATGGTCCCTGGAGAAACACACTGTCCCCCAATATTCCCCAATAAAATTTATTAAAAAAAGGGTAATTCAGTAGGTTTCGTTTTTTCCTTAAGTTTTCTAAACTATGATGGTTGAAGAAAAATTATAACATTGTCTGATGTAATTTAAAATGTATGTAGAGAGAATACTTAAGGCAATATAACAGAGTAGGGTAAAGGATGGTATATTAGAGTTTTCTAGAGAAACAGCAGGGAGAGTGATTGGTGGACTTTGAAATAATTAATTGACTTATGAAATTGTGGGGTTGGAAAGTCCAAAATCTTTAGGGTGGGCTGGCAGGCTGAAAATTCTGTCAAGAGTTGGTGTTGTAGTCCTGAGTTGTAAGGCAGCCAGTCTGGAGGCAGAATTCCCTTCTATTCCAGGAATTTCAGTCTTTTTGCTTAAGGTCTTTGGCTGATTAGATGAGAACCCTACCCATATTATGTAAGTAATTAATCCCCTCTACTAAAACTCTACTGGTTTAAATGCTAATCACAGCATTTAAATATTAATCACAGCAACTTCTAGACTGCTGGATTTGTCTAGGCACCTTAGCCTAACCAAGTTGACACATAAAATGAACCATCACAGATGGTAAATAGAGATAAAGCTTATATATTTCACTCAAATTCATAAAATGATTATGATGTTATCTATGTGATGTAATACAACATCACTAAATACAACCACTAAAACTAAACTAAGAGATACATTCAAAAACGCTACAGATAAATCAAAAAAGAATTCTAAAAAATATTCACATAATCCACAGGAAGGCAGGAAAAACAACAACAGGGAAGTGAAAAACAGAACAAACAAAATAAGAAATGGCAGATCTAAGCCCTAATATATCATAATTACATTAAATATAAATGTTCTAAAGATCTTGGGCAGACTGGGTTAAAAAAACATGATTCATGTAGTGTGCTGTCTACAAGAAACTGATTTCAAATTTAATGATATTGACTGGCTGAGAGGAAAAGGATGGAAAAAAATATCACTCAAACAGGATAAGGAATGGCTCCATTAATATCAGATAAAGTAGACTTTAGAGCAAAGAAAACTATCAAACAGAAGGACATTATATGAGCATAAAAGGGTCAACCCACCCAGAAGAAATAACAATCCTAAATGTGTATCTATAAATTGGTGAAAGAAAAAGGAGAAATACATAAACCCAGAATTACAGTGAGAACTTAAACATCCCCTTCTTAGGAGCTATTAGAACTACTAGATAGAAAATCTGCAAGGATACAGAAGCTCTGAAGAGCACAATCTAATCAGTGAAATATTATTTGCATATATAGGAGCTTTATCAACAACAGAATTCACATTTTTTTAAGAGTTCATGGAATATTCACCAAAATAAATCATGTCCTGGGCCCTAAACGCTCAACAAATTTAAAAGAATTGAAATCGTATAGGGTGTGTTCTCTGATCACGGTGAACTCAAACTAGAAATCCATAACAGAGATAATAAGAAAATCATAATGGAAACTAAACAAACACACTTCTAAATAATCTATGTGAGTCAAAGAGGAAGTCTCTAGGGAAATTAAAAAAAAGTACATTGAACTGAATGAAAATGAAAATACAACCTAAAAATGGTGGGACAAAGCCAAAGCAGTGCTGAGAGGGAATTTAGAGCACTAAGTGTGTACGTTAGAAAAGTCTCAAATCTCCCATCTCAAGTCTAAGCTCCCATCTCAAGAACCTAGAAAAAGAAGAGCAAAACAAACCCAGAGCAAGTAGCAGGAAGGAAATGATGAAGAACAGAAATTAACGAAATTGAAAGAAAACTAGAGAAAATCAATGAAACAAAGAGCTTGTCCTTCGAAAGTGTCAGAAAAAAGTTGACAAACTTCTAGCAAGATTGACAATAAAAGAGAGAAGATACAAATTGCCAATATCAGGAATGAAAAAGTGAGTATCACTACAGACCATGCAGACATCAAAAGGGTAATGAGGGGCCAAGAATAGTTCTACACACATAAGTTTGATATCTTAGATGAAATGGATCAGTTCCTTGAAAACCACAAAACTACCACACTCACCCAGTATGAAATAGATAACCTGAATAGCCCTATAATTATTAGGGAAATTGAATTTATAGTTGAAGAACTTCCAAAAAAGAAATCTCCAAGGCCTAGTGGTTTCACTGAAGAATTCTATCTGAAGTTAAAATAAGAATATCAATTTTACAGTCTTTTACAGAAAATAGAAGAGAACACTTCCCAGGTCATTTTATGAAGCTAGAATTATCTTTATACCAAAACCAGACAAAGATAGTATAAGAAATAAAAACTACAGACCAATATCCCTCCTGAATATAGGTGCGAAAATCCTTAGGAAATAGCCAACAGAATTCAGGAACGTATAAAAAAAAAATAAACACCATGATCAAGTGGCATTTATTCTAGGGATGCAAGACTGCTTTAGTTTTCAAAAAAAAAAATCAGTATAATCCACCATATTAACAGGCTAATGAGAGGGAAGAGGATGTTACTGAAAAAGGACAAGATAGGCATCCTTGTGGTGATGGAAATATTCTGCGTCTTGACCGTATCCATGTCAGTATCCTGATTGTGATGTTGTATGTGGTTTTGCAAGATGTTAGTATTGGGGTAAAGGGTACAGGAATTTCGGTATTTATTACTTCTTACAACTACATATGAATCTACAATTAACTCAAAACTATTTACCAAAAGAAACCCCCGTAAACCAAAACTGTAAAATGAGTAGTTTCCTATATTCTAAGTATGCTAAAGGAAAGTCAATCTCAAAATTCCTGTTAGAAATAATTTCGATGTGGCTATTTAAAACATAGCTTATTTATGATTTACATCACTGCACAAATCCATTATCTAGTTTTTTTTCTTCACTTACTTTATGTCCCTAGGCATTTGTGTTTAAAGTTGATGGGAACATATATTGATCCACTTATGAGACTAAACAATGTGCCTTGCAATCTTAAGTAGGGAAGTAATAAAATATTTGTTGAATAACATAATTTATTCAGCACTCAATGGGAGAAGGTAGCTATATTAAAAATGTAAAAGACTAAACAAATAATGTGTAATTAATTATAGTTTATGAGATTTTTGGAACCACTTTTACTTAACAGGCTCTTTTTTTTCCTGACCTTTAAATAAGTTCATATTTTTAAGGACTCATTCTTATTTATTACTAGCTTCATAGAGCTTTACAGTGGGTAATTCACTTTGATAATCAAGAAGTGTCTTCCAAGTTTTCTTTCTTGTACCATTAAGCTGATGTTAGTGGTGGTAAAATACCATTTTGAATTTGAAAACTATTAATAAGGAAAAGTTTATGACTTATGCAATGCGTTAAACACGTGTTTTATTTTCATCAGTCATTTTGCATTTTACTACGTTTTTGTTCCTTTTTTGTGTTCATACATGGTTATTTTTATTTATATCTGCCTTCTATACAACAGATTTGAGGATCAAAGAATACAAACAATAAAGAATACAAACATTAAGAATATAAACAATAAAACCTATTGAGATATAAATAAGAGATAAATCAAGACAGAGACATATAAGTATGGGGTCCACAAAGGCATGCGTACTTGCTGTTTGTGCAGGTTTGTGCTTGGTAGCCCTCAGATTTATGCCTTACCCTGTCTTTGTTCTGTTTTGTACAAGGGAGGATGATTCCAGTAGGTGAGTGATTCTAGTGGGGGGTGTTTTGCAAGTTTCCACATCAGCTAGCTTCTGTCTCGGCTCAGCCAATGGGAGGCACCAGCAGTTTTGAAAAGTAGGAGGAAGGAGAAGACTAGGGTATTTTTCCCCCTCTGCCTCAGGTGGTGTCTCCTTTGGAGCGCCAGCTTTTCTGCCAGACTCTGTTTTCCACTAGGTGTCCTTGGACTTGGGCTCTGGTGACCTCACGGCTTCCTTCCTGTGTTCCATAGGCCTTGAGGTGATAGTGGCTTCTGGCTGTGCCTCACAATCCCTGATTATGTTTAGTACAGTTAGAATCTTTTTATATCCAATATATTTAATAGCATTATGTCATCTTTTTGATGTTTGTGTACCGTGAAGTAATTGTGTACTGTGAAATAAATGGCCTGGGTACCGTTTTCATACTGTCTGTATTCCAGTGTGCCTTTGTGATTTTTGCCATTCTTTTTGCATTCTTTGTGTTTTTTTTCTCTTTAAACTATTTGATTTCTTCTCTCAGAATAGGAAGCTTAAAACAGAAATAGAACGACCTTAAAGGGTTTTATTTTCTAAATCTGGTCCTCACGTCAATCTCAACAATGATACCACGGACTAAACACGTGAATCAGGCGTTCAGCAGATGTTCTTTTCAAACTTTCGTTGAATGTCTACTGTGTGATGAAGCATCAAGCTGGGTGAGCTGAGAGTGAAAGGATGGATATGATAGGGTCTCCCCTTTCAAGTTGCTTTTGAGGGATTCTGAACAGTGGCCCATGGTAGGAAGGTCTTATTGCTAGCACCTTCAGTGGCAGGGCTTCATGGGGAAGAACTGATGGATGATAATTTCCATCAGTATGTAGTCCCATGAAATGTAAACAAAATCGTGTTGTGAGTCTAAAGAAGGGGAATTTTGGTATCTTTTAAAAGAATCCCAAGTTCAGGTAACATTAGTTTTGTTCTGGTTTTTCAGCTAATTTTATATCATGGAGCAAGTTAGTTAAAAACCTCTTAGTTGGTCTTTTGTAATATTTTATTAAAACAATTGATTTTAGAAAATCTGAAGGGGTATTTATGATAATTTCGAATACAGTTAAAATGATCACATAGTTATTTCTCATTAATGCCAATTTTTCCTTTTATTTCTATTCCTAACCCTAATTCCAGTTAATGATGAGACTACCTTTATAATTCATGTCACACCTCAGCGTGGTGTCAAACTTCCTAGAGCTTTAGCTTCATTTTATGGTAACAAGCTGGTAAGCTGCCCTACCCTAGTCTTTCCTAACTAGCCTTCTATGGCCTAGATTGCTACCTCTTCAAATATCACACAGGAGATGACGCCTGGTAAAAACAGAGATCCAGTAGTTATCTTTTAGTCTCGTTGCTGAAGGATTTAAAAAATATTTCTCTCCTATTTACCAAATACTATTATAACTCTTGATTAAAAGGTCTTAATGAAGAAATGTCTCCTCTCCCATGCTTTTATTTTGAAACTTTTCAATCTACAGGAAATTAGCGAAAGTTGTATGGTAAACATCATATATTTTTCATGTAGACTCACCATTTGCTAAAAAATTTTCCATATTTGTTTTTAATTTTTCCTCTTGTACAAATATATATGCTTCTTTGGGGTACCATTTGAAAGAAGTTGTATATATTGTGATATTTTATCCCTAAATACTTCTTGACATCTTGTCAAATAATTTTTCTTGTTTTTTTTTTTTCTTGTACATTCCCACTAAATTAGAATATATAAATGCTCGTGATGAAAGATGCCATAAGATACACTGCTTAGAAAATGTCATTCTTTGACAACTGGATTTTCTCCAAATCAAGTTTTCCCCTCACTTTATATTACATTCTTACATTATTGTTGTTTTATTTTTTAATAAACATTTTCCAACCACCTCATACCACTACTCATCAACCACTACTCTCAGTACTCTTTTCTGGTATCTTTTTTCCTGCCTTTTAGTAAGCTACATATATTCACATTTTGGTAAAGTATAATAAAATTTGTCATTTTAACCATTTTAAGTATACAGTTCAGTGGCAGTGTTGTACAACTATCACTACTATTTTTCCAAAACCTGCATTACTGCAAACAAGAAATTGTAACCGTTAAGCAATAACTTGCCATTCCTCCTTCCTCTGACCCTTGGTAACTTCTAATCTACTTTGTCCCTATGTATTTGTCTATCCTAGATAGCCCATGTAAGTGGAATCACACAATATTTGTCCTTCTTTGTCTGGCTTATTTCACTTTGCATAATGTCTTTAAGGTTCATCCATGTTGTAGCACGTATCAGAACATCTTTTTTTTTTTTAAAGACTAAATATTTCATATTTCATATTGTATGTATATACCACATTTTGTTGATCTCTTCGTCTGTTGTTGGACACATGGGTTGTTTTCACCTTTTGGATGTTGTGAATAATTCTGAAATGAACATTGGTGTACAGATATCTATTTAAGTCTCTGCTTTCAATTTTTGGGATATATACCCTAGGAGTGGTATTGCTGGGTCATGTGGTAATTTTATGTTTAGCTTTCTGAGGCTGCCGAACTTTTTCACAGAGGCTGTACCATTTTATATTCCCACCGACAACCTATGAGGGTTCCAGTTTCTCTACACCCTTGGCAATGCTTATTTTCCCTTTCTTTGATTGTAGCCATCCTAGTAGGTGTGAAATGGTATCTCATTATGATGTTGGGAATCTTTTTGTGTTCTTATTGTCCATTCGCATATCTTCTTTGGAGAAATGTCTATTTAGTCTTTGTCTCATTTAAAATATTGGGTTGTTTTATCTTTTTGTTGTTGAGTTTAGGAGTTCTTTATATATTCCTGATAATAAGCCCATGTCAGATATATGATTTCCAAATATTTTCTTCTGTTTTGTAGGTTTCTTTCAATTTCTGGATAGTCTTTTGATAGCCCAAGATTTTTAAATTTTGATAAAGTCCAGTTTATCTATTTTTGTCTTTCATTAGTGCTTTTCTTGATATCTTAGTAATGCAACCATCAGCACATTTATCAGTTGTTGGATGATTTTTTCCTTGATCACAGATTAGGGCTTAAGTTCCTATTTTGGTCCAGGATCAACAAAAAATAACAATATTAGTTGCAACTGAGCGCGTACCTAATATGTGCTAGGTGTCTTTGGGAAACTTGAGAAAAGAGAATTCTAAGAAAGAAAAGGGTCATAATTTCATTCTTGCCCAGTAAATTCTACTGAAACCCCTTAACCTCCCAAAGAGATTAGAAGATGGAGTCTTCCCCATCCTTTTCTGGAAGAAATTTAAGTGAGAACTACTGGTAATGTCGACTGTACTCAGGGTCCTGGTTTCTGTCCCGGATCCTAGGCTCCCCTACACTTCAGCCTGTGGAGGTTCCAGGTTTCATGTTTCTACATTTCATTGAATTCCTTAGCTCAGCTAGCTTTTTGCCTTACCTACCTAAGTCCACAGTCATCTCTACAAACTGCTTAAGAAACTCAATGTACACCAGTTCCTTACAGAGGGACTAACTTTGGAACCAGACGGTAAATCTGTTTTATTGCACTAGAAAACTGAGAGTTTTCCCCACATTTATTACTGAAATTCGTTTAAGAAGCTCTATAGGTGATGCTATTGATTAAAATAATTAGGCCATTCCTATTTGTGTTTTCTATTTTCTTTCAGACGACTCAATAATTGTTCACTTTTTCCTTCAAGCTATGAAAACACAAATATCAAGTGCTCTGTCAATCTTTAATATGGTTTTTTTCTGTTTCCCCCCCCCCCCCAGCGGATCTAAAAAGAACGATTGCTGTCCTTTTGGATGACATTTTACAACGTTTAGTAAAGCTCGAGAGCAAAGTCGACTATTTTGTTGTGAACGGTTCAGCACCCAACACTACCAATGGCACGAGTGGGAATCTGGTGTCAGTAACCACAAATAAACGGATAACCGCGCAGGGCAGCATTAGATAGCAGGTGAAGAGCACCTAGGGCCGCTCCACCCACCATAGAGTATATCCTACGGCAGAAAAGCTTTGAAGTCACTTACTAGGACAGAGTAACACTGTACAGTAAAAGCTCTATGCATTTTCAAGGAAATATGCTGGATTCATGGAACTCAATTCTGTATATAAATTTTAAAAGTTATTGGTTTGCTTTCAGGCAAGACTCTTCAATGCTGTACTATATCCTCAAAGGGAATTCGGTAACATGGTTGGTTTAGTAAGCAGGTAGGTGATCTCTGTATAAATGTTTTGTGTTTGAGATCAAGCTGAAACAAAAACACTGAAAGACATGGATTCATTTCTATAAAATATTTATTTAAATATATGTAACATGTTTTTCACTCAAGTGGAGAATATTGTTATTGAGTCATTTTTGTCATC
Source organism: Rhinolophus sinicus (assembly GCF_036562045.2). NCBI lineage: Eukaryota > Metazoa > Chordata > Mammalia > Chiroptera > Rhinolophidae > Rhinolophus > Rhinolophus sinicus. Next base: position 100,311,788 of record NC_133758.1, read on the forward strand.
TGTTCTCAATATGTGTAACTGTTAGACTAATACTATTAGAGGGTATGCTTACTTCCCGTATTATATTTTGTTACGCAGATTATGAGCAGAGTAAAGAAGTATAATGTTGAAAATAATGTTTTGAAATCATGACCCAAAGAATGTCTTCATTTGCACTATCCTTCAGAATAACTGAAGGTTAATTATTGTACATTTAAAAAGATTACATTCGTATGAGTATAATCTTGAAATGGGTAGTTGCCACTGTCTGTAACCTATTCTAAACATTGGGAGAATTAAATAACCTTAAAATATCTCTAATCTCATACGTAACATTTTCTTATATATATTCTGAAGAATAAAAGATATTTTTATGATGAGATTAAACGTTAGTAAAGTATTCCTGATTTTTCACATATGTGAATGTTAATGTAAAAGTTTAGCCCTTTGAGTGTCTATGCTGTCAGGAAAGCACATTATTTCCGTATTTGGGTAATTTTTGTTGTCAGGGATGGGGAGACTATAATATTTGTGAGACTGGGGCTCTTAAGTACTATAGCCAGATATATAGATGTGAAAAAGTATTAGTGCTGCATTAAATTGCTTGGAAAATGTTAACATTATATAAGAGTATCCTGCTTTATGAAATTTTGGATTTGTATAGCAGGTACATTAGATATTTGTTTTATATAATGACCACTTAAAAATAAGAACATTTAAAATATAATTTAAATTATAAAGATTGACTATCTTTTCAGGAAAACAGCTAATGTATATAGCACAAGAGATCCTAATCTTGGGTAATTCTAGTATAGAGCAAAGGACACCTTTATTTAAATTTCTCTTGTAGCAAATTTAATTGCCATATGGTGCCCTATATTTCATAGTATTTATTCTCATTAATAACTGCTTAAGTGCAGCTAGCTTCTAGATTTAGACTATATTGAATTTAGTTTTGAATATTGTATTGTTCATTATTACAATATGCTACCACATGTAGTAGCAATAATTATAGTGTTTTATTAAAATAAATATGAGAAAATACTGTTTTATGACAAGTAGCTTTCCAAACTTCTCTGTACTCTACCTTTAGGTGAAGAAATTAATTACATACCATTGCCAGGTGAAGTTTGGAGTAATTGTTCAGTCTGTGTTATTAGATGTGGACTTTTTGTTTTTGTTTTCAGGGATGAAATAAAATATATTATTTGTACTTACAAAGTGTTATAAGTTTTTTTCTTTAATGGTGGTTGTGCATTTAATAAATGGTTAATGATTAAAAGGAATCTTAGCTAATTTAAGGTTTGTACCATCAACTCCAGATAACTTTTTTGAAAGAGAAAGACGGAAGGTTGCCTTGTTCAGGATGTGAGAGAGAGAGTCCAGCGATGGATGGGAACAAGTGTGGGAATTGTGATCGGAGGTGGATTCCTAGGTTTGTACCCTTAAGTTGCAGTTTGCTGTTGATTTTTTACAAGTCGTGCGTTAGTATTTATATCTTCGGTTAATCTTAGTTAATTGGAACATTAGCACAGAGGACGTCACTAAAGATAATAAAACCTCTCAAATTTATTTCAGAAATGTCTTTGGATTTACTTTAAGTACTACTCGTATACTGGTAAAACAGTAATTTAAACATTATTTCATGTAGTTAATTATAACTTGGGTCCCATTTGTCTTTCAAGAAACACGTAGGATCTGGACTCTGGGTTAAGTAGACTATAGAGGCCCAGGTCTGTCTTTTTAGGGACATCGTATTCTTCCTTTTTTGAATTAGAGAATCTACCTCATCCATTTAATTATGTCTTAGAAGCCTAAAGTGTTAACAGTTTACATAGGAACCTTTGACTCGCACATTTGGTAATTGCAAACAGTGTTCTGTTTTTAATCATTTTGAGCTGAATAGCTATCAATATACCTACACTGTTTCTCGTTTTTTAGAGAAGTGTTTACTTCAAAAGGGGACACGATATAATGTAAAAGACAAGAACAAACAAACAAATAAATAAAGGCAGTATTTGGAACCATTTTTTAAATACTTGAGAGCCCTGAATGATTTTAACAACTTTTGGTTGGGGAAATGGTAGGGTTCACCTTTTGAGAGAAAGAGCTGGAGAGGAGGAAGAGAGAGAAATGAACGTGAAAATGAGAATAAATAGGGAAAAGCAAGATGCAGGGAAAAATCCAAAATTCTTCCACCCAGGGATAACTGCTTTTGACATTTTAGGATATAAATGTGAATCTGATTTCCCCTGCCCACATTCTCCACTAACTTCTCATTTCCACTTAAAAGCTAGTGTTCTCACTGTGTCCTCAGAAGCCCTAATTTGTTCCTGGTGGCCTCCCAACTTCACCTCTTACCACACACCTTCTTCTTACTTCCTCTTCAGCTGCACTGACTTTCTCTTCTGAGGACATACCAAACATGTTTTTGCCTCAGCAACTTCAAACTTGTTATCTCTCTATTTGCAATTCTCATTCCCAAATACCTTCATGGTTCCCTTCCTGAGATGCAGGTGCTCAAATGTTATTTCTCAAGGGAAATTGTCTTTGGACTACCTGCCTAAAAGAGCATGCCTTTAGCTTTCTTCTTTTTACTTTTTACTTTTTCACTTCTTTTTAGTTTCTCCCTTTTTTACTTTTCTTTATAGTTGTGGTATACCTAACATTAAATTGTTAGGTATTACCTTAATTTATTTTTTTCCCTGATGGTTTTCAGAATCTAAGCTCCATGAAGGCAAGGACTTCATTTTGTTCACTGATAAAACCTGGGCCTATACAACTATCTGGCACACATAGGTGCCTGATAAATATTTGGTTTAAACGAATTACTAAACCATTCTATACATTTTGCTTTGTGCATCTGTACCTTTTTTAGATTTAAAACAATACGTGATACATTCCTTTTGTACAGCATATCATGAACTTCTTTCCAAGTCAGTACGTATGTAACTTGCATGGTTATTCCATTCTGGGGCTGTATCACAGTTAATATATATTTTTCACTCAATTATTAGGCATTTTGGTTACAGATAAGAGATTTAGACCTAGGTGTGGGACAAGTCTAAAGCCTGTCCTCTTTCCATTATTACATGTTGTCCTTATTATTTTAGATGCCAGAGGGTTACCTAATAAAGTTATTAATACCCATTTGGGAGAGACAAAGCAGTGAAATACCTCCACTAGTATAGAACTATAAGGATAGAGAACATACAAAATAGGTGATAATTCCCGGCTCTTGTTGTATGTCACGAGCAGCAGGCCAGATGCATTTTGCCAAGTAGGGAAAAGACTGGGAATAAAACATACAGTGGCTAATCCATAATTGGGTTAGAGAGCTGGGATGGTGATTGGTTAGTGGTCAGACTTGTGTGTAATCAGATCAAATTTATCATTTTACGGCTTTTGGCTTAAAATGAGTTGGTAATACAAGGTCTGACATATATATGTATGTATGTGTGTGTGTGTGTGTGTGTATATATATATATATATATATATATATATATATATATATATATATAATGTCTTGCTTAAAAGGAATGAAAATTTCTTATGTTTTCCCATTCCTGTGACAAGTCCCTCTCTTCCAGTTATGCTTACTTGGTACTTAATACAGCTACTTGGAGAAATATTCCTCACTGGACTTGCTTGAAACTAGGCAACACAGCTTTACATTTGTTTTCAACATTTTATTATGAAAATTTTAAATGTGCAGCAAGGTTGAAAGAATATGTCCACCATCACCTAGATACTACCATTAATTTTGTATTATACTTTAACATATCTATCCATGAATCCATTTTTAATGCCATGAAGTATACTGTATACCATTGTGGTTTCAGCTGCTGCTTCTGTTGCTGCCCCTGACTCCTTATTCCGGCTGTTCTATGGGAGAATATTTTAGGGATAATGGCAAATGTATTTGGATCATCTATGACAAGTTATCCAAACAGGCTTATTGTCAGATTTCTCTGCTGCCCCACAGACCCCTCTCCTGCTTGTGAGGCCCATCCTGATGATATGTGCTCCCCATACTCCCATCTGCTGGAGAAAGCAGGCAAAATGAACGATTCTTTTGGTGACGGCTTCTTGACTGCTTTACCAGTCCTAGAAACACAAGCTGGTGATGGGTCTGCTTACATTCCAACAAATGTCATTTCCGTCACTGATAGACAAATCTTCTTGGAAACAGAATTGGTTTATAAAGGTATCTGCCCTACCATTAACGTGGGTTTGTCTCTGTCCTATGTCAGATCTGCTGCCAAACCAAGGCCATGAAGCAGGTGGCAGGTACCATGAAACTGGAATTGGCTCCTTATTGTGAGGTTGCAGCTTTTGCCCAATTGGGTTCTGACCTTCATTGCTGCCACTCAACAATTCTTGAGTCGTGTGCATCTGAGTTGCTGAAGCAAGGACAGTATTCTATGGCCATTCAAGAACAAGGGGCTTTTGTTTATGCTGGTGTAAAGGGGGCATCTTGATAAACTGGAGCTGTTTCCATTTTATTTTATTTTGTTTTTGGAGTATTTAAAAGGAAATCGTAAATGGCATGAAGTACTTTATCCTAATTACTTCATTATGCTTTAAAAGAAAAAAAATTGTCTTATGTAATCACAAAGCCATTTTTACATCTAACAAAATGAAATAAACATTTAAGTTTTAATACAAACTGTTGAAATTTCCCCAGTTGTCTTAAAAAATATTCTTTTACAATTATTTTTTAAAATTGGAATCCTTACAAGGTCCACATATTGAAATTGGTTCTTACAGCCTCTGAGATCTGTTTTCATTTCTATTTCCCACTCCCGAACTCCATTTACTTCTTGAAGAAACCGGGTCGGCGATCCTGTAGAATGTCTCAATTGCATCCTTATGGTGTTTGTTTCTGCATCCTCTGTATTTCCTATAGTCTAAGAAGTTAGATCTCAAGATTTAAAGTCCATTTCAAATTTTTGATAAGAATACACTGTAGGTGATGTTACAGACTTCATATTATTTCATTTCCTCAAGAGCCACATAGTGTCAGATTCTCACTCTTAGTATAATGCTTAAATTGTTCAGGTGGTGACAGCCTGATTCCTTCTTTGTAAAGTTTCCCAACAATCTTAGACTTAATGATTTTAGTATCTCTTGATGACCATTATCTGATTCAATTTGAAATAATGAGGGGTTGCAAGATGGTAGTTTGCTAATTTGATCGTTCCTTCTACATTTATTAGCTAGAATTCTGTATAGAAGAAATTTCCTGCGTCCATTAGGTTTATTTGGTTACCCTGAAATGCTGTTCATACCAGAAAGGCAGGGAAGATCTTTAATTATTTCCTTTCAATGATCCAATTTTAGAGTGATGTGTTGGTTACCTAGCAACCTCCATGATGTCCATAAAATATGTCTCTTCTTTTTTCTCTTTTGAATACCACTGTAAACTGGCTTTACACATTGAATGTGTTCTTGTCAGTTGCAGTTGTTTGCTACTCAAATTATCCTATTTTGGGCACAAGGAGGAAAGCTTTTGAGGTTTCTCTATTCCTTTGATATGGCAATATTAGCTCAATTTGATAAATTCCTTGCTTTCTGGCACAAAAAGATGTTCCAAGCTCAACTGGTACATATCCAGAAATTGACTGTCAAAAACCCTGAGTCCTTTTAGTGTGAAATGGTGTTTTAGACCACATTATGGGATTCTTTTTGCTCCTGGATTATCATTGATTGTTTCTTGTTCTTTTCAGTGGACCGAGCTAGAAAATAAATAAATTTAAAAAAGTTCCAATTTATACCGATATTTACAACCATAATTTAAAATTACAAGATTTTTAAATGACCTTTTTATGCTGAACATTTCATCCTTCATTACTTTAACATAGGTTCTTAGTTGTAGTATGTTAAAACATACATATATGAATTTCAAAATAATGATGCAATTGCTACTATTAACAATAAGGCTACTAGATGAAACTAGATAATTTAAGGTTTGTTAACCTTTTTAGTTTTTTTGTCCTAAGAATACGTCCTACTCAGAACTATAGTCAAAACATTCTGTTCTAAGGTCAATTGGAATAATTCTTTTCTTGTGTGATTTTGTCACCAAACCGATACACCATTAGGTTTATCTGTTTCAGTTTGTTTTGAAATTCTAGGCGTTGGTTTTTATTTTCTTTTTAAATTTAGTTGTGTGTTTTGCTTACTATCTCCTTGAAATACTTCTTTTACTTATCTTCTGGGACATTACTATTTCTTGTGATTCATTTATTTATTTACTTATTTTCTGCCTCACTTGGAGCTTCTATTCAGTCTCCTTTCCTTGTTCCTCTTCCTCTTCCTGCTGTCAACTTTGGAGTGTACCAGGACCTCTCTGGTATTCATATTCACTTCCTAGTGAAAGCATCTTGTCCCATGGTTTTAAATACCAACTGTCTTATCATTACTCTCAAACTTATACTTCCTGCCTGGACTTCGTCCCTGAATTGCACAGATCTAGATATCCAACTTTTTATTCACTATCTGTACTTGGATATTTAATAGGTAGTTTAAATTCATGTCCAAAAATGAACTCTTGATTTCCATCCTCTGGCAGTCTTCCCTGTTTCAGTAAATGGCTCCATCATGTTGCTCAGGCCAAATACCTTGAAGTCATCCTTGATTCTTTCTCACATCCCATAATCAATCCATCAATATATCCTGTCAGCTTCTACCTTTGCAGTACATCAAAGAGCCAATCCATGCTCAATTTCTCACCATCGCTGCTGCCATCATGCTCAACTAAGGTGCTGTAAATTCACCTGGATTATAGTAATTGCCTCATAATGGGTCTTCCTGTTTTCATTCATTCTTCTCCTTCATGAGCTCTTCTTCACTTGGCAGTAAGAGTGAGCTGCCAGAAGTCATTCCTTTGTTCAAAACTCTCCAGTATATTCCTTCAAAATAATCTGGGTTTGGGAAAAGTGGATGGAGATTTTATATATATATATATATGAATGAAACAAGACAGGCCATGCATTTGCTAATTGTTGAAACTGGGTCATGGCAACATTAAATTTATACTGTTCTCTTTATTTTTATTTTTTCGGCTTTAAGTAATACTTATCTCATAGTTTCTGTGGGTCAGGATATGGGCTGGCTTAGCTGGGTGCCCTGCTTCACAAGCTGCAATCAGGGTATGGGGTGGGGCTACGGTGATTGCAAACTCTCCTGGGAAAGGAGTTGCTTCCAGGTTGACTCACATGGTGTTGGCAGGATTCAGTTCTTCACTGGTGGTTGACTGGAGGCATCCCTTGGTTCTTTGCCAGGTGGGGCTCTCTAACATGACAGTATACTTCATTAAAACATGTAAGCTCTTTCCTTATTTGCTCCTCCACCTGATTGACTGGGAGGTCCTTGAAAGTGGGAGATTCTCATTCCCATGTGTCCCCAAGCACTGTGGCTGGCTGTCAGTAGGTGTTCTATAAACAGTAATGGAGAAATTCTTGTCTGAAACACATGGTTCCAATCCTGGTGACTCAGCACCCTGGATTGCCCTCCTGGGCTCTTTATTTTTGTATATATTTGATACACACTTGTATATATTTGACATACAAAACTCTACCCCCATACTTCTTTAAAGTAACAAAAAACCTTACATTTAAATTAAGTCTCTGTTAGTTGGGTTATTTTGTTATTTTCAGAAAAAAGCATTCCTGATTTAGACATCACTGCAAAATGCTGATAATACCTATCTTATTTTAATAGGACTAAATATGTAAAATATCTAACACTTGCCTAGGTGATTTTTATGTCCCTCTGTCTATCCTACCCTAGATCAATTTAGCTACCTTTCGGGAAGAAATTATAATTCTTTTTTATTACAGTAGAAAAAAATCATATAAAATATTCTAATTAGCTAAGGTGTCAGTTTTATACAAGGTTAGGATAACATTTTCTACTTTGTTTCATAGTCTTATTTGTCATGCCTAATATTTTTGTCAATTTCTTTGTTCAGAAGAGTTTACTGCTCCCGCATCTTCCTGAAAGAGTCCACAGTTGAGCTAAGCCTATTTTAATTATTTCCCCCTAGATTCATTAAACTGTAATTGTCTACATAGGCAATTCTATAAGCTAACAGAGCCTAGCACTTTCTGTTATTTATCTTTGTTATTAATAGTTTAGCTGCTGTCCAAAAAGCAGGGCTAGGTGCTCATAAAGAGAGAAAACTGGCAGCAACCGCCCACAAGGTGTGATTGGAGAGAGAGTTGAGCAGGGCTCCTTCCCTAAAAAAACCCCATTTCTGGATCACTCCTTTATTTGACTTTTGAAAGTTTTTTTTTTTAAATTAAAGTTTATTGGGGTGACAATTGTTAGTAAAGGTACATAGATTTCAGGTGTACAATTCTATATTACATCATCTATAAATCCCATTGTGGGTTCACCACCCAGAGTCAGTTCTCCTTCCATCACCATATATTTGTTCCCTTTTACCCTCATCGGCCACTCCTCTCCCCCCTTACCCTGTGGTAACCACTAAACTATTCTCTGTGTCTATGAGTTTTTGTTTCTCATTTGTTTGTCTTGTTCTTTTGTTGTGTTTGGTTTATATACCACATATCAGTGAAATCATACGGTTCTCTGCTTTTTCTGTCTGACTTATTTCACTTAGCATTATAATCTCAAGATCCATCCATGTTGTCACAAATGGTCCTATTTCATCTTTTCTTGCTGCCAAATAGTATTCCATTGTGTATATTTGTCTCTTGTTACCTTTTTCACCCTGAAGTCTGTTTCATCTGATATCAGTATGGATACACCTGATTTTCTCTGGATACCATTTGCTTGGAGTGTCAATTTGCACCCTTTCACTTTGAGTCTATGCTTGTCCTTGTAGCTGAGATGTGTGTCTCTGAGACAGCATATGGTTGGGTTTAGTTTTTTGATCCAATCTGCTACTCTGTGCCTTTTTATTGGTGAGTTCAGTCCATTTACATTTAGGGTGATTATTGATATGTGAGGATTTCCTATCATTCTAGCTTTAGTTTTCTGGTAAGATTGTGTCTCCATTGTTTCTTTGCCTTTTTGTTGTTCTCTATTATTTCTGTGTGGTGGTATTCTATGATGTTTCCCTCTGTTTCTTGAAAGCTTGTTTAACCATGAAAATCTCGCTATAAAATGCAGATGTGTCTGGGAGGCTTCAAAGTTCATGGACTAAAGTTGAGCTACGACGTAACACTTTAGTGGAGAGTACAGTTGACTCTTGAACAACACAGGTTGGAACTGCGTCAGTTCACTTATACGTGTTTTTTTTCTCAATAGAGTATTGTAAATGTATTTTTTCTTTTGATTTTAACGTTTTCTTTTCTTTAGCTTACTTTATTGTAAGAATACAGTATATAATACACACATACAAAATATGTGTTAATTGACTGTTTATATTCTTGGTAAGCCTTTCAGTTAACAGTAGGTAGGCTATTACAAGTAAGTTTTGGGGGAGTCAAAAAGTTACATGTAGATTTCTAAGGGGGGGTTGAGGGGCAGTCAGCACCTCTAATCTTTGCATCGTTGAGGATCCAACTACAATTAACAAAAAGCAGTGGGTATATTAAAGTGGGAATAGGACCGGCCTAAGCAAGAATAACAACCTTAGAAGAGAAAAAAGGGCACTGAAAAGGAGGGGAGGGGGGCCACGGAAACAGTCTCTCTGTATAATGGTTTGCCTTGGGACCTGAAATATTCAGGAAAGTACTTTTAAAATTAAGTATTGTAGTTCAACGAATTATTTTTCTTATTGTTTGCAGATTCTCCCGCCCAGATCATTTACAGAGGGCGTGCAAGCTTAGGATCTCTAGGCAGCCTCAGAGTTTAACTACTCCTGAGCAGTTGTGGATTTCCTACCGCTTTTCCAGGTTCCTAAATCAAGTTATGGTCAAATTACCAATCGCATGGTAATTCAACTTTAAAAAAGACTTTATGAATATTTCCAAAGATGTTCAAAAATCATAACTAAATTGTTTCTACTTGTATCCCCTTAAACCTGCTATTCACTTCCCTTGAAGACTATGTAGCTTTAGTGACACCCAAACAGGACGCAGACACCCAGGATTATTAATTTTACTTGAGAGTTTTTAAAACGCCAATTTTGAAAACACGGCTGGAAATTATGGGGAGGCGGGCCACATCCAGAAACTACTCAAAACCGGTGAAAACCGCTATACAAAGAAGTAAACCATGTTCTGTGCGTCCATTACACACAAGGCATTGCACTGCTTTGTCACATGTCAGTGTACAAGGGGACCTGCCAGACTAGGAAAAGCGAGAAGAAAGGATTGTGCACCGCGGTACAGACCCACGTGCGGGGACCGGCGCGCCTGCAGACCGCGGGTTTATAGCGCCCGCGTCGGCGGCCAGATGGAAGCGCGCGAGCCGTGTGGCGTCACCGCCGTCTTCGGGCCGGGCCAATCGGGAGGCGGCCGGGAGGGGGCGCGGCCGGCCCGGGCGGCGCCAGTTCTGGCTCCTCCGAGGTCCGCTCGCGGGCGGGGCGGGGCGGGGCGGGCTCAGAGCGCGCGGCGCTGGCGCCTGTCGCTTCCTAGCCAGCCATGGAGCGGCTGACGTTACCTCCCGGCGGCGCGGCGGCTGTGGACGAGTACCTGGAGTACCGCAGGTGAGGCAGCAGCTCCGCGGGGCGCGGGTGCCTGGCGCGGCCCCATCCCCCTTGCGGCAGAAGCGCGGGCAGGGTCCGGTGCTCGCCCGCCGGGGCCCTGGCGTCCGTTCCCGGGCTGCGGAGGGAGGCTTACAGTGGTTTCCAGTTTCGTCTTTCTGTAATTAATTACAGAATACTAGACATGCAGTTCTAGTAAGTCTCTTCCGAGGCTATTTAAGAGGTCTCCGGCTCTGATCCCTTCCAAGAAGGATTCATAATTCTCGATTTATGCAAAGGTCCAGTTATTTTTCCTAAATGGCCATTGAAGAATTACACCTCGAGTACCGGGGGCCTATAAAAGTTAGCAGACATTAAATTTACATGTTAGTGTGGCAATGGGACAAGTGAACTTTCTGAACATGCGGCCAATCCCTAGGTGCTGGTTTTGGGAGAATGACACCGATTGGTGTAGTGTCTGTGGTTCTGGAGATAGATATTCCTCTCCCGAAACTGGAGAGGCAGCAGTCCCGTGGCTTGAGGAGGTGACTCACTGCCCAGGGTCCTGACAAAGGTTGGTGCGCCTGCGGCGACGTGTTCTTTTTTCCAAGGAAGGTTTTTTAAAGTTGAGGAACTGGGTGAGTGGGAATTACTGGAGAGGAACAGGCAGGAAGATACGGAGTTGGGAGTAGGGGGTGGGGAATGTGTTTGTGCACCTGAGAAAAGAGACAATCACAGCTCTGCCTGCTCTGCATAAAGGTGGTCGCCATAGATCACCCAGGGTTGTTCCGGCAAACGGGTTCCCTTGCTGAGTGCACTCCCTCTGACTGTCTCGGTGGTATACTTTCGGGGAACACCTAGGAATGCCTGGTAATTCTGATAACAGAAAAGTGAGAGTGAAAAGCTTGATGGGTTAGGTCTCATCCCGGGTTCAGGTGGGTCCAGGTAATACCAGGAGTCGGTACCCAGGACAGCTTCCACCAGCTCTCACCCGGGGCAGAGCCGGCCTCGCTAGCCTCCAGATCTCCAGGGCTTTTCCCAGGAACCAGGTTGCTGGGCTCCAGTGTTGACTGGTAACTTAGTTATTTAGATGTTTAGATACGTGGATTGTGGGCCTCCTGTTGTAGCCTCTTGCTTGGCCCAGAAATTGTTAGGGCTTGGTGGAAAATTATTTTTGCAAACAAATAACCAGGAGCAATTCCCTGTAAAAGTTAGAGCCTTGGACCATCAGTGTCTGCATCACTTGGGAGTTTAGTAGAAATGTTAAGTGTCAGGACCATTCTAGACCATTAATCTGAATCTGCATTTGAACTCGATCCCTTGAGGTTTGTGTAACTACAATAAAGTTTAGGCTGCACTGGTTTAGAACTTAAATACAAACAATCTCTTTCTTTAAAGACCTGCATTGATCTTAAGGTCTTCCTTTCCATTACTTGTTGGTATATTACTTGGTAGGTATAATAAAGTGAAATGGCCCAAAAGTTGTCTCAGAAGAAAATGCCCTTTGTATTTTCACTATTGTCTACCTAAATTTTTTAAGTAAGGATGGAGGTTGCGATGGTTTCATAGCTTCTGAATTGGTTTTATTTATCTACCTCAGTTAAAGGCTTGAGAGTATGGAAAAAGGTATGGATTACAGAAAAAATTAGGTAGTATTCTGCAAACACTTTTCATGACTTAAAAGGGGGCATTTCCAAGGAGAAATTTTTTCAATTTTGTACAAATTCTTTTAACTGTGCTTCCTTTTCCTCCAGGGAGGCCAACTCCTAATTTCTTAGGAAATTAATAAATAGCGGCTTAATTTTCCCCGTAAAATATTGAGGTCTTATTTCTGGAATTCGGCAACGATGCACTTGATTACTCAGCAACAGATGTGAGTTTGAGCTTGTGCAGATCCAAGGGTGTTTGCAGGTCCCACGTTAGTTTAAACTGGCCAGGGTTTGGAATCAGTTGTGGATATCAGTTATGTCTTCTACATTGTTTTTTGTGTTATTTTTTTGGGGGTACAATTTTTCAAGGCAGAAATTGTTAGAATTTTTAGAAATTTAAGCTCCAGCTTTTCATAAGAAAGAACACATTTGCTTCAGAATCCTAAGAGAAATTGAAATGAATATGTGGTCATTTTTCAGTGGTAAACCTTGGTCAGTAAAGTCAGATGTTAGGAATTCTTTGACTTTTTTTTATTAGAATCCTTTTTTATATGGGAATCAAGAGCTTTATTACTATTGTGTAATTTTGCTATTAACATGAACCTATGAGTAAAGTATAAAAAACAAAGCTGATGACTATACAAGTGTAGTTTAATTTTTAACCTGGAAAGTATAGTTTAGTATTTTTACCCTGGAAAATAAATACTCAAGGTTTAAGAGAAATATATATATTTTTGTTGTTGTTGTGTAGAATTGTCGGTGAGGACGATGGAGGGAAACTCTTTACTCCTGAAGAATATGAAGAATACAAAAGAAAAGTTTTACCTATGCGCTTACAGAACAGATTATTCGTCAGCTGGCAGTCACCAACTGGAATGGATTGTAAACTTGTGGGTCCAGAGACACTGTGTTTTTGTACACATAGGTAAGATATTTTATTGCTAAGTTTTCTGGTGATTAGAAAATATAAAACTGTAGCATAGAATAGCTTCCTTCTATAAATAACATTACTTGTGATAATTGAGAAACATTTAAAAGGGATTTATATTAGAAATTATCTAAAAAAATTATTTTGCTATAATTTAAAATTTTCTGTTATATCCTGTTAGAACTCTGTATTATAGAGTCCATCACCTTCAGTACCTCTTCTCTTGCCATTGGTAAAAAAGATGTGGGTGTCCCTATGGCTTTGCCTTTCACTGAGGCTGAGGAGCAGACTCGACCTCTCCCACCACTGGACAGGGTGGTAGAGGACAGGTTGTCAGACAGCAGAACTGCTTGAGATGACCCACACTGAACAGGTTACCAATCTCCAAATAAAAGCATTTCTCCTCAAATTTACTAATTTCCCTCTATACTTTAAGAAACATCTTGTGTTGCTACATTTCTTTAAACGAACAGAAGTACTCAGCACACAGTCTTTTATTATTAATACAAATGGTCCGTTTATTATTAATACAAATGGTCCGTTTCCGAGCAGAGCACATGGAGCAAAGGAAATACACGAGGCTCGGATCCTTGCTGTGTGTTGCCTGTACCTGCAGTTCGCATGTGGCTGTGTTGATCATGTTCTGCTTTAAATTTTACTATGGTTACAGGTCACAGTTGTAAAGCTCAAAGGACAAAACTGCTTGGTGGAAAACTCGCTGAACCCATTATGTGTTTTTAGGTAACAACTTCAACTTTCTGTTCCAAAGGAACCGTGGACGGAGAACCGCCCTGTTCTGATAGTCTCTGGGGCTCTTTCATGAGAGACTCTTTGTATGGTTGCTGTTTACAGACTTGCAGTTTGCTGAAGGTTGTTAGGCAGTTGCTAGGATGAGTAATGTATATATAGATTGACTTGGAATTTATTTAGCAACCCCAACTGAAAACACTGGAGGAGTGCAGGTGAGGGTTATGTTGATAGCTTTCAGAATTGAAGAGGAGTTCAGTCAATTTCTGTCAGTTTCAGTATTTAGTCCTGTACAAATTTAGTGCCCCGTCTCTTATCTATGTATAATTATACAACCTGGAATTAACCTTAAAAATTGGCCTAACTCAACTTCGATGGAAAAGTTCTTTAGTACAGGCCACTCAGTGAGATCTCTGTCTACACAGTTTTTTTCCCTATAACACAAGTGAAACATGGTTATTATGACAAATGAGGATTATATAGAGAAGTAGAAAGATGACTCACCACCCAAAGCCAGCTGCTGTTAATGTATTTTATTATATTCATGTAATTTTTTCTTTACATAGGTAATTTAGTTGTTAAGTATGTATGCGTATAAATATTAAACCAGTTTTTCATGACAGAATCACAGAAACGTATTTCCACATTGTTATGTAGTAATCACAAACAAGATTTTTAATACCTGCTTGATGTTCCAGCTAGTCTGGTGGTATTCATTGTGTGTTCCCTAGACCTGTGAGGGTGTCTAGAGGTGTTCCAGGTGGGAGGGCAGCTTAGGGGAAGAGCGGCCTCCATTTCTGGCACTTTCCCTTGCTCTAACCAATTCTGCTTTTATCTATTTTATATATCATGGTTCTATAAAAGATTTTGTTTGAGGAAAGGGTTTCACTGATAAAAAGTTTGAAACATTGTCTAGTAATTTACTTATCCATTCCCTTGTTATTAGTAGTGTGTATGTGTATTTGTAAGTATGTGTGTGTGTATTTGTAAGTATGTGTGTGTGTGCATATATATACATGTGTATATATATGTATATATATATATACATATGTATATATATATATATACATATATATGTATATATATATGTATACATATATATGTATATATATATACATATATATGTATATATATATATATATATACATGTATATATATACACATATATAGCTTTCGCTATTGTAAGTACTGTTGCTAAGACTATATGCATAAAGCTCTTTCTATACATGGAATTATTTTCTTAGGTTGTATTTTCAAAAAATGAACTGTCTGGGTTAAAGGATGGATCTATTGAAGTTTCTTGAAACATTAAATGGGATTGGTTCTTTTGTAACACTCTTGGCAGCATTGTGAATTATATATTGTTTTAAAAAAACTTTGGCTCTCTTTGCTAAGTGAAAAATGGTATCTCATTGTTTTTTTAACTTCTATTACCTACATTAATGTTGAGAATAATAATTTAATATTATTTTACTCAGTATCATCTTTTGAGAAGGAAGCGAATAGCCTATTTAAGACAATTATTTAATGTTTTAACAAAGAGCTTTGGCTTTTAAAAATGTTGATAATTTATTTTGAAGTTAAAAATTAAAAAATAAGTTAAAATAAGTTACATCAATGTATGTTTATTGAACTTATTTCAATTTTAAATAGCAAACCTGTAAAAATAAATGTAAGTAATGCACATTGATAAAAAGAATTTTTGTAAATAACTTTTTTCATACTCTTAAGTTATGCTTCCATATTAAAGAATCTACAGTGGTAAGTATTTTAAGGGAATTAAATGCTATTTCTTTGTATATTATTGTGAAAGTTCTTCTGTATATAAATAACTATACATAACTAAAAATAATCTACAAGTGATTTTCTCTGACCATAGCAACACAGCTGGCAGAAATACTGCAAGTAGGGGAGTTTATTTTCACCTTACTAACAAGAACAATGAAACCCAAATAAAAAAGAATCATTTTGCACTTAACAGAATAGAAATTGTAATTTCTGGCAATTCTGCATTGTGTTTCTATTTCTCCTTCTCCCCTTTTATGTTTTAGGTATAAACAACATCAAACAGACTTTGAAACGGTTCCACAGCAGCGCCCCATTCGTCTGCCTTGTCGAGTGACCGGCTGCCAGTGCAGGGCTTACCTATTTGTCCCTTTGAATGGGGCACAGCCCATTCGCTGCAGGTGCAAGCACTTTGCAGATCAACACAGTGCTGCACCTGGCTTTACGTGCAATGCCTGTGAGTTGCATTATTATAAACACACCAACAGAATGGTTTTATTTCTTTATTGAATAGTTAAGGTGTCTTTGTGCCAGTTTTATTCAGCTACAGAGTCAATAGGAAACAACAAAGAAAAATTTGATGGATAGCTACTCTAAAATTTTATTTTTGTGGAAAAACTCCGAGTTATTTGTTTCCTTTGCAATCGTAAACCCTGATCTCATGTAATTCAAATAAGTCAAATAATAGTAATAGATGTTAAGGAATCACGAAACATGATTGGATTCAAATTTTTCAATAGTGGGAGTTTTATCAACTAAATTCTATTTATAGGTTTATAAAAGGATTTTGTAAGTTGAGAAAAATTTTATGATTTGCTGGTGGATTATTATGTTATTGCCTAAAACATAGGCTGATGGGAAAAGCAAAACGTAACATGATAATTTTAACACTTTATATGCAACAGCTCTCTTACATCAGTACCTATACCCAAATTGCAGCTCCCATCCCATGTGCCCTTTCACTGGATCATCCTTTAAAAAAACCCTTTGAAATAAGTAGGATATTAGGCCAGTTTTTTTTTTCAGGAGATAGTATTTCACTTATTTTTGTAATAGTTTGAATTGAAATCTCATGATGAAATATAAAACATTTTTAATAGCAGTGGCAGGAATAAATGTGTTTCATTGGCTAAGTATGAATATACTTGGAAAAAGCTTATATACCTTGGTTCCCGTACACATTTGTCAGAAGTATGAAGGTGTAAAGATTTTGTTAATGGCATAGTCTGGCCTCCATTTCAATAGGGCTTGTTTTTTTTATATGTAATAATTTTATTAAGATATAATTCACATACCATTCAACTCACCCATTTCAAGGTTACAATTTAATGGTTTTTAATATATTCACAGGGTTGTGCAACCATCATCATCACAATAAATTTTAGAATACTTCCGTCATCCCCAAAAGAAGCTCCATACCCATTAGCAGTTGTTCCTTATTCCTCCCTCCCCCCAGTCCTAGGTGACCAATAATTTACTTCCTATCTCTATCGATTTGCCCATTCCAGACATTTCATATAAAGGGACTCATAGAATGTGTGGTCTTTTGTGCCTGACTTCTTTCACTTAGCATAATGTTTTTTGAATTAATTGATGCTGTGCATGTGTCAGTACTTCATTCCTTTTTAAAACAGTATTCCGTTGCATCCTTTCTATATCTGTGGGTTGACCTTCCAATATGGCTTCTATGGGGCATTTATCCTTAGGGAGGTTTCATCTCTTCACCTGTCCGGGCCACTGGGCTGTCCTCACCATACCTGCTTTTAACTAAGTATTCGAGGAGAGGACTGCATTTCCTGGCTCTTCAGTGTTTAGCCCAATTTCTTTTAGTCCTAGTTGGTTTTTCCAACATTGTTTTTGTGTTACATACTCCTTTACCACTTTAGTGTCTTTTAGACATGAGAACAGTGGCTGGGAGGGAGTTCACAGGCTGGAGGTAAGAGTGACAGGAGCCAGAGGACAGTGTAGAAGGAACCTAGAGTCAGGTGATTTTGACCAAGCTGAGCATTTTTAGGGCAGACAGCTCAGTACCTACATTTAAAAACATTTAACTTGCTTTACATCTTGACTCAGGTTCGAAGTGTTCAGGATTCCATAGCTGCTTCACTTGTGCTTGTGGTCAGCCTGCATATGCCCATGACACAGTAGTGGAGACTAAGCAAGAAAGACTGGCTCGAGGAAAACCAGTGGGGCGGGATGTTCCTTATGCAGCGATGGGAGGACTGACTGGCTTCAGCTCACTGGCAGAAGGCTACATGCGGTTAGATGACAGTGGAATTGGTAAGTGACGTGGGCTTTTCATGTTGTTTGTGTGTGTGCTAACAATAGTGAAGCCTTCTATTTGTTTAACCCTTTATATTCTTCATGTTTTTTTCCCCCAGAAAACATTTTCTCATTTGATTTTTATCTTTTAAAAAAGGTTTTATTGCCACTATACAGTAGATGGTAATTACAGAAAATTTAGAAAACGTAAAGGATCACTCGTATCCTAGTTCTTGTATCCAAATCCCAACCCACAGCCCTATTGTTTGTGATAGCTGAATACTATTTCCTTTATTTGATATGATGTAGTTTACCTAACGATTACCCTATTATATGCAATTTTTGCCATTTTAACCATTTTGGAAACAAAGGCTTATATTCATGTGTGAATATGCATATGTGTATAACCACTTATATAATCACATCTATATTACATGCGCACATGCATGTATGTCTATGTATGTAATACATATATTTGCTTGTATACATACAAGTTTTAAGTAATATAGGGAAAAGTTCAATTGGATATATCACCAACTGTTGCAGGTAACTGGATTCTTCTGAGTTGAGTGGAACTGGGGAGAAGAATATGGTTTCTATCTACTTTAAATACTTTTGTGTGTAGATTTTTTTTTTAAACAAGCATGTATTCTAATTTTTTATTACAAAATTTACATAAATATAAATGAATGTTTTCTTATTATAAAAGATTCAAAAAATAGAAATAAAGTAAAAGGCCCCCTTGAACACTTGTCTTTACCCCAGATTCTTTCCCACAGGGTAATTTGCTGTCATCAATTGACATGAGTTTTTAACACACATTTTTATAGTTTACTTCTTTTTAACTTAGAAAATTTTGAAGGTCTATATGTTAGGACACAGAAGTCTACTTAATTCTTTTTAACTGCTGCATAGAATTCCATATTATAGATATATGTTTATGTAAACCATTTCCTTGTTTGTGGCTTTTAGATTGTTTCCATTTTATTTTGTGTTTACAAACCTGCCAAAAAAAAAAATCCTTGAACTTGCTTCCTTGTATACCATGTGAATGTGACTCTAAGGTAGATACAGAGAAGTAGAATTGTTGGGTTGAAGTGTGTGCACATGTGAAATTATAATACATTCTGTCAAATTACCCTCCAAACATGCTTACTTGTTTGCAGTTCCTCTCGTGATATTATTTCCTCACATTTATGCTGGTCATTGATATTAATTATTTGCCAGTCTGATGTGTGAAAATGTTATTGTCTCAGTGTGATTTCTCTGGTTATTAGTGAGATGAGACTCTTCTCGTATTTATTGGCCATTTTACTTTCTGTTAGTTGTCTGTTCATATACTTTGCCCATTTTCATATTTTTATCTTTTCTCATTGATTTATAGAAAGTCTTCTTATAGATTCTATATACTAATCCTTTGTTATTTTCTTTGGCAGATATTTCTTTCCAATCTGTCATTTGTCTTTTAGTCTTTTTTTTTTTTTTTTGAGGCAGGCTTTCCCTGCTCCAATTTTATAAGTATGTTCTCTTTCATTTTACTTTAATATTTAATTTTTTTGTTTTTATGTTGAGCTTTTTCATGCCTCTGGAATTTATTTTTTGTGCAAGTGTGAGGTGTGTGTAACTTCAGTTTTTGTTCAAATTGATGGCAAATTTCCCAAATAATTTGAAACTTTTACCTTTATCATATTCTATCAGATTTTGTTCCTATTTAGTCTGCCTCTTTATTGTCTATTTCTGTGCAACTGCCATATTGTTTTCATTACTACAGCTTTATAATAAATTAATATTTATGACTTCATTTTATTCAGGATTTTTCTGACTAATTCTTACCTTTTAATTTTTTCAGAATTTTGGCATCATTTTTTGAAAACATTCTATTATTACAAAAGCACTGTAATGTATAGATTAATGTAGGAAGAATTGATGTTTCAGAATATTAAGTCGCCTGATTTGTCTTCTGTGTAGCTAAGTGGAATGCAGTTAACTTCATAAAAGTCCCACACAATTCTTAATTTTATTTCTAGGTATTTCCTCATTTTTTAATACCTAGCATATATGGGTTTTCCCCCTTCCTTTGTTTTCTAGCTGATTATTGTTTGTTTATGAAAAAGCAAATGTTTTATGCTGCTTTTGTTACCAGTCATTATTACTCTACTTAATCTTAGAGTTTTAAATAAACATTTAGTTGATTTTGTAAATGATGTTTTTGCCTCTTCCTTTTCAATAGTTGATTCTTCCTTCTTACTCTTAACTAAACAAAATGGCTGTTACTTTCAGATCAATGCTAAGTAATAGTGGTAGTAGATGGCATCTTTGCCTTTTTGTGTCTTCTAGTGTTTTATCACTTAATCATCTTTATAATATAAGGAAAGAAAATCTGTCTGTCCTGGCCCCTGAGGGAAGGGGAGGTGAAGGAAGGTGAGAGTGAGGAGAGGAAGCATAAGATATTTTTATCTTGATTTCAGATGTAGGGGAGCCTGGGGAAGAGGGACTTCTGCTCCGTTAGCCATGTAGAATCCTGGACAGAGATAACTGCTGACACTGGCTTCCTTTACAAAGTGGAAGGAGTCCAATAATGCCCAGCTCTTAACTGAGCTGTGAGGCAGTGGGCCTGCTACGGCATCTGTCATAGCAAGGGGCAAGGGAAGGGTGACCCAGAGCAGAATTAGAGGTGGGTCTCCTGAGCCCTGGAGGATTCAGTGAAGAAGTGACAGGCATTGAGGGGCCTGTGCTTCTATGAGAGCAAGTGTGAGGCTACCAGGCCCTACCAAGCTGAAACACTAAATTACAACTTAGGCCAGCCTTGAGCATTTGAGATCTGGAGTGCACGCAGCAACCAGAGGACAGCACATGGGCTTGACTGGACCTGAGCCTCCCACAAGCCACATGAGAGAGCAGCTGGGGAAGGAGCGGGTGGGAATCTAAAAGACTGAGCAATTGCCCCACACTATTTACATTATAAGAAAGGACTAACTTTAAAACCAAATAGGTTTAAAAGTTTATTTTCTTTCCCTCTACCCACGGGATGGAGAGAGGGATGTGGGGAAGGTGGTGGTTTTGAAGAAGATGGAGCACTAATCAATTTTCTCTGTAGCTTCCTTCTTTTTGGTCTAAAAGTTAATGTATTTAGCAGTTGGTCTGTAGTTTATGGTTTGGGGATGTTTCCTAGTTTCATTGAAAAGGTTTTCTTTAGTTTTTATGTTTTGTTTTTAGATGGTTTTCCAGTGAGGAATAGAGTAAAAATATTCTGCCCTCTTCAACTAGAGGTTCTTTATCACGAATGACTTCCTTTTGATAGTGTTTTGTAACTATGTTAAGGTTCTATACTTCCTTTCTGACGTTTACGTTTGTGCATAATTTTTTTTTGTGTGTGAAAAATGTCTCTGAGCAATACAAAAATACTTTTACCCATTTGCCTTTACTTTCTATGGCAGGTAAGAATTAAATCCAACTTTCCTTTTTATAGAAAGGTTTATTCCTAATGATTCTGCTGAGGTTCTGATTTATTTCACATTTGAAATAACATCTTTGTATCCTAACAAATATAGATTTAATTTTCATTCTTTATGTATTTTATCAGGTGCACCTTCAGCTGAATTTTTAGACTCTCCAGTTACGGCCACGGACCACCCATTTTTAAAAGCATTTCAAGCATCATCTAGTTCTTCTCCAGAAACACTAACAGATGGTAATGAAATTAAATTGAGAAGTATTTTCAGATATAGAAAATAAGAATATAGATTGCTAATTTTCTAGATACTTTTCTTTTTCTCCAGTATTGTCACAATTTGATTATTTATTTATTTATTAAAGTTTATTGGGGTGACAGTTGTTAGTAAAGTTTCGTAGGTCTCAGGTGTACAATTCTGTAATATATCATCTGTATATCACATGGTGTTTTCAGTACCAGCAGTCAGTTCTCCTTCCATCATTTGATTATCATTTTATTTTTGTATTGACCAGGCACTGAGAAAAAGCAAAAAACTTCATTTTTTTTTAATTGGGAAAAATTGCTACATCTGAGAAATATGAGGATTCCGATACACAGTACTTTCAAGTTTTAAAACTTTATTCTGGTACGTGTTATTGCTTTGATGTCTGAATAAGAGAGCCCTCTAGTGGACTAATTGCCTTGATCCTTTAGGCACTCCTAAACAGGATGTAATCCAGTGATAATTATAGGTTAGCAAAGTTTTATCATTTATAAATTACATTAAAAATGAATTCATTTTTAAGCAGTAATGTTCTGTTTCCTTTATGGAAAGCAAGAATAAAAACACTGAAGAAGGAATTTGTTTTATTAGGTATTTAGTATTAAAAAATATTTTAAAATGAGATTTTTCTTTCTTTATATTTTCATACAACTTTTTCATGTACGCAGACTTTCTCCACAAGAGATTTTAAGGCTGATGCTTACAAAAGCAACATACAATGAAGTAATGATAAAACAGATAGAAAATCAAAACCAAGTAAAAGGACACAATTGTGTCAACTTTTAAGGTTGATGTAATTGCTGCGTTAAGCTTCAGTTTTGACTGAATATAGTGGCTGCCAAAGCACAAAGGAAGGTGCCATCAGTTAAATACTTTTCATAATTAGAAAGGAGGAAACATGAGTTCCTTAATGCTAATGAAAGTTACACCAGTGCTGGATTTTAAAGATGTCTGTATAGAGACCCTCAGTGATGCATGGCCCAAAGTCCTTAGAAACTTTTTTTTCAGCAAATACAGCAGATGATTGCTCATTTCTAATAGTCACCTTTGAGAAAAGTGGTAATATACCATTTCACCAGATAAATGGTTATACACCATTAAAATGCAACTCAATGAAGGTGATTCTGCCAGAGACTTAGCTCAGATGGTCCAACATGATCCAGGGAAAGTTTTCAGATGAATGAATAGACAGCACATATTCTATGCAATTTTTCTTATTTTTCTCAACGAGGCTTTTTCTGTTAGTTAGTTGACAGAATGTGGTTATATACTCTGTGATGATTGTCTGGAGTTATGTGATTTTTGTGTTGCTGTTTGAGAGTGGATTCGTGTGCTTTGAAAACTAGAACAGGTGTTCAGGTTGATACTCTATTTTGGATATGAAGGGACCCAACCAAGACACTCATCTCAAATGATGGTGGACTTTTCCATGAAACTGGGCTCTTGGTATACCTACAAAGAAAACCAGATTTTCCTTCTGAAGCAATTTAAAATTTCTTCTGGCACATAAACTGGTGCTTGATTAGTTTGAAAAAGTGAGTACCATGGAAAATGGTTAAAATTATTTTAGTTTTGAAAAATTTCAAAACAGGTAATATCATCACTTACGGTTCCCTTCACAAACTGTCTTAATCTGTTTGGGTGGCTGCGATAAAATTACCATAAGCTGGGTGGCTTATAAACAACAGAAATTTATTTTTCACAGTTTGGGAGGCGGAGAAATCCAAGATCAAGGCCAGCATGGTTGTGTTCTGGTGAATGTCCTCCTCCCGCTTCATAGCCCGCGCTATCTTGTCGTGTCCTCACATTGTGGAAGGGTCGAGAGGTCTCTGTGGGGTCTCATTTATAAGAGCACTGATCCCATTCATGATGGTTCCAGCCTCATGACCTAATCACCTCCCAAAGACCCCGCCTCCTAAGACCATCACATTGGGCATTAGGATTTCAGCATATGTATTTTTTTGGGGGCACAAACATTCAGACCACAGCACTTCTATAATACTAATGTTCATTATCTGTTACAGTGTTACATGAATTTCTAGTTTAGCTATAACATGTAAATCATAGTTGAACCAAGCTAAATGTGCTCTTATATGAAATAGCTATATGATATTATTTGATATGAACTGGTTGAATACTTGGAGACTGTTTGCCAGTGAAAATTACTTTTGTCTTATGATGCTCTGCTTTCTAAAAAAAATTAGGTAGTATGATCAATTCTCCATGGAGATCATTTCTGGTTTAAAGAAATATCACTGGATAGGAGGAATGCTTT
Source organism: Rhinolophus sinicus (assembly GCF_036562045.2). Classification (NCBI taxonomy): domain Eukaryota; kingdom Metazoa; phylum Chordata; class Mammalia; order Chiroptera; family Rhinolophidae; genus Rhinolophus; species Rhinolophus sinicus. Next base: position 100,335,729 of record NC_133758.1, read on the forward strand.
CTTTCTGTTTTTTTGTTTCAGGAGAATTTATAATTATAGAAATATGTCACTTAGAATTTTGTTTTTCTTATTAGTAGGTACAAGTAGTCAAGTTTCTTCCTTAAAGAGACCTGAAGAGGACGATATGTCTTTCTTTGAAAGACGATACCAGGAAAGGGTAAGTCTGTTGGGAAATCTGCTTATATTAAGCATTTACTTGTAACAAAGACACTATTGAATGATTATATATTGATTGTGGATTGTCATTAAAAATAAGTTATAAAGTCTTTACTTAGAGCTAGTGTTAGGCCGTGAGTCTTATTTAGAACAATTCAAAGAGAAACAGGACTAATGAATTATATATATAACACACTGGTTAATTTATGGAGGTCATTAAGATCAATTAAATATATAATGCAAATAAAATTGTCAATAATAACAATCAACCATCAGCAGATTTGTAAGTTACATGTATCTTGAATTTATAACATATAGTTCTTCTAGGTGTATCCAGACTCAAGTTAAAATTACCTAATAGTCTTTAAGAAACAGAACACTAAACATAAATGTATTTTAACAAATTCCAGGGCTCAGCAATTACACTATTGATGTATTCCCAGATTTCAGTAATGATAATTTTCATCAGTTCTCCACCGCACTGTAAACTCCTTAGGGATAAGTGTAGTATTTTAGTCCTCTTTGTGTTTTTACAAGAGCTAAGTACAGTGCCCTGTACATAATACTTTTTCAATAGATGTTTACGGAAAATTGAAAAAAAATAAATGGATGTAATATTCGCTTTCATACATGTCATCTATTTACACATTTGATATGTTTTCATGGTGGTGTTCATATGAGAGCTTTGTTTTGTTTTTGTTTATACCCAGGTGAAAGGATGTTAGCTTAGTGAGGTATAGAGGATGGCACATTCCCCAAAGTGCTTTCCTTAGGATTATTTTATGGTTACTTTGTGGGCCTTTATTATCTCTCCAATTAGGTAATAAGTGCCATGACAGAAAAAACTTTTGTCACTTTTTGTTGTACCCTCCATAACTCTTAGACAAGAGCTTGTTGAGTGATTGAAGGTGTGGAAACCATTAAATAAATTCACCATCCAAGAGTAGAAGAAATGAGTAGGGGACAGAGAGAATGGCTTGGTTTTCTTGATGAAGAATTTTGAAGTAGAGGGGAGAATCCTCATATGGTTTAAGGCAGAGCTAGAAAACAACTTTATGCAGTGATGGAAGTGTTCTGTATCTGTAGCAATCATAAGTCTAAATTTAAATAAACTAAAATTTAAAATTTATTTCCTCAGTCACACTAGCCACATTTCAATGGCTCAGTAGTTATATGTAGCTAGTGACTCCCTTATTGGACAGTGCAGAAAGTTTTTTGGAAAGCTCTGGTCTAAGGGAAAGAGCTGGTAATAGGATCTCAGGGAGGGAGATGAAATGGTTAAAGTGAGAAAAGAAAAGGCTATTTTTCCATCATCATCAAAGGGTAGACTTTTAATCAAATCAGTCTGTTCTTGAAACACTCGTTCACAGCTGAATTTTAGTTTTTCCTCACAGACTTATGAGGCACAGGGTTCTAGAGGGCCTTTCTTCCCCCTTCCAGAAGCCCAGGTGGTGTTGACTGCCTTGAAAACATGCCAGTGGTATTTGCTTGTGGGAAGATAATGGGAGGAGTGCTTATCTGTGAATGTTCTGAGGATATACCTGGCCCACACAGACTGCTTATTATAAACAGACCTGGAGTTTATGGATTTATGAGATACGGTTTATAAACTCTCTAGCCTGTATGATTAATGGAGTACAAAAACTAAGGAGCTTAAACCTACACAACTTCTGAGCTGACACGTACACCATTGTTAGTACTCTTACTCCAAAAAAACCAAGACATGCACCATTGAGGGAAAAGGGACACTTAGGAAACTGAATCTGATAGGTTCAGAGCCCCTTTACAAAGCAACGTTACGTTTGTACAGACATCCCTGGAGATACTGTGGGCTTAGTTCCAAACCACCACAAGAAAGCAAGTATCACAGTAAAAGGAGTACTAGTCTTTTTCTGGTGGAAGGTCTTGCCTTCAGTTTGTAAAAAATGCAGCACCTCTGAAGTGCAATAAAGAGAAGAACAATAAATAAGGTATACCTACAATAAATGAGTAAACACTTTCTTGATTTTTGTTTGTTAAGCATTTTTGGTCTTTTTTGATGTTACTATAAATCTAACACGTGGCCCTAAATGAGAGGGACAAGGGGACTAGCATTTGTTGAGTGCTTATTACGTAAGTACCTTTAGTTTTATATAGTATATGAACTTATTTACACCTTGAGGAGAACCATGAGAAGTGCCTATTACTGTGACAACGAGAAAACTGTTGGTTAAGTAACTTGCCTCAAATAGTTAATAAATGGTAGAGGTAGGATTCAAATACTCTTCTGACTCCAAAGCGTATACTGTTTACCTTATATTCTTTCTTTCTTTGTTCTTTGGTGTTCTTTGGGGGTCCTTCAGATGACCTGTTGAGTGATACAGTGTGCAAGAGTGATATGAGTGTATGATTTCTGAATGAGGTTCCCGACCATCTCAAAGAGCAGAGAGAGGGGAAAAATAGGGAAGAGACAGGTGAGATTCATCCAATTCTATTTTTGGGAAGTTATTTGTAATTTGATGAGATTTGGTAGAGTGGTCTTACCAGGTCCCTTCTGGTTTCTTAATATTATTCCTATCACCTGAGAAGGTAGAAGGCCTTACCTCCATCTACCATGCCCAGTATTTTCTCTTACAGGGGTAAGGCAGTCGTGCTGCCTCTGGGAATTGGTATGTGTGACTGTGTGTGGTAGTGATCAGATGGGGTGTGTGTTCTCTGGGGTCATTCTTCCCATGGAAAGGGTTTATATGTTTGTAAAAGATCAGAAGGCTGCTATTTAAGGTACGAGTGTGCAAGCTTCTTCTCTGCTTCAGTTGCAGTGGAGAAAGACAACTTCTAGGAAAGTAACTGTGGAAATGTAGAAACCAGAATTATTGGAAACTATCCTTAAAGCAGTCCATGTTCCAGAGATAATCCAGCTGGATTAGGTATATTCTGTAACCTTATAAGGAATGTGCTTAGGCTGGATAGAAGGTTAGGTATTTCAGGTAAAAAAAAAAAAAAGTGGCAATTAAAATTAATTTATTTATTTTCTCCAAAGCAATAGTCATTATGTTATTTTTATTAAAATGCTTGTGTAAAGTTGAAATCAAACCATATTTGAAAAATGTAATTAGTCCCTTCAACTATCAGATTTTGGCTTTAATACTTAGCAGCTTAATAACTACTAAATAACTGTGTGAAATGGCTGTAATAAATAAAACATGAATACAAATGAGATATGTGCAATCTTTTTTTTCTTGATGTTTTATGAATTATTATATCAACACATATTTTAAATTTATAGATAAAAAAGGAGAAGGCTGCTAAGCATAAAGGAAAAGCACCATTGCCACCAAATATAAAACCTTCATGAAGACTATTTGGGAAATTAAAACCATCATCCAAATATTTCTTTTTTGTGTTTATTTAAATATAATAATATAGTTTATTTTCGATTCTCAAATTACTTTTAGTGTATAAAAATGTGTTTTTGAATGTTTCCTTAATTTACTTACATAAATAAAAATACCTTATATTACTTTTGTAAAAATTCATGATTTACTATTTTGTGTATACTTTTTTGTCTCTCCTAACAAATGAGGTTATTTTCATATTAGTCAAAACCTGAAAGAAAGTGCAGTAGATATTTTAGTCCTCTTTGTGTTTTTACAAGAGCTAAGTACAGTGCCCTGTACATAATACTTTTTCAATAGATGTTTACGGAAAATTGAAAAAAAATAAATGGATGTAATATTCGCTTTCATACATGTCATCTATTTACACATTTGATATGTTTTCATGGTGGTGTTCATATGAGAGCTTTGTTTTGTTTTTGTTTATACCCAGGTGAAAGGATGTTAGCTTAGTGAGGTATAGAGGATGGCACATTCCCCAAAGTGCTTTCCTTAGGATTATTTTATGGTTACTTTGTGGGCCTTTATTATCTCTCCAATTAGGTAATAAGTGCCATGACAGAAAAAACTTTTGTCACTTTTTGTTGTACCCTCCATAACTCTTAGACAAGAGCTTGTTGAGTGATTGAAGGTGTGGAAACCATTAAATAAATTCACCATCCAAGAGTAGAAGAAATGAGTAGGGGACAGAGAGAATGGCTTGGTTTTCTTGATGAAGAATTTTGAAGTAGAGGGGAGAATCCTCATATGGTTTAAGGCAGAGCTAGAAAACAACTTTATGCAGTGATGGAAGTGTTCTGTATCTGTAGCAATCATAAGTCTAAATTTAAATAAACTAAAATTTAAAATTTATTTCCTCAGTCACACTAGCCACATTTCAATGGCTCAGTAGTTATATGTAGCTAGTGACTCCCTTATTGGACAGTGCAGAAAGTTTTTTGGAAAGCTCTGGTCTAAGGGAAAGAGCTGGTAATAGGATCTCAGGGAGGGAGATGAAATGGTTAAAGTGAGAAAAGAAAAGGCTATTTTTCCATCATCATCAAAGGGTAGACTTTTAATCAAATCAGTCTGTTCTTGAAACACTCGTTCACAGCTGAATTTTAGTTTTTCCTCACAGACTTATGAGGCACAGGGTTCTAGAGGGCCTTTCTTCCCCCTTCCAGAAGCCCAGGTGGTGTTGACTGCCTTGAAAACATGCCAGTGGTATTTGCTTGTGGGAAGATAATGGGAGGAGTGCTTATCTGTGAATGTTCTGAGGATATACCTGGCCCACACAGACTGCTTATTATAAACAGACCTGGAGTTTATGGATTTATGAGATACGGTTTATAAACTCTCTAGCCTGTATGATTAATGGAGTACAAAAACTAAGGAGCTTAAACCTACACAACTTCTGAGCTGACACGTACACCATTGTTAGTACTCTTACTCCAAAAAAACCAAGACATGCACCATTGAGGGAAAAGGGACACTTAGGAAACTGAATCTGATAGGTTCAGAGCCCCTTTACAAAGCAACGTTACGTTTGTACAGACATCCCTGGAGATACTGTGGGCTTAGTTCCAAACCACCACAAGAAAGCAAGTATCACAGTAAAAGGAGTACTAGTCTTTTTCTGGTGGAAGGTCTTGCCTTCAGTTTGTAAAAAATGCAGCACCTCTGAAGTGCAATAAAGAGAAGAACAATAAATAAGGTATACCTACAATAAATGAGTAAACACTTTCTTGATTTTTGTTTGTTAAGCATTTTTGGTCTTTTTTGATGTTACTATAAATCTAACACGTGGCCCTAAATGAGAGGGACAAGGGGACTAGCATTTGTTGAGTGCTTATTACGTAAGTACCTTTAGTTTTATATAGTATATGAACTTATTTACACCTTGAGGAGAACCATGAGAAGTGCCTATTACTGTGACAACGAGAAAACTGTTGGTTAAGTAACTTGCCTCAAATAGTTAATAAATGGTAGAGGTAGGATTCAAATACTCTTCTGACTCCAAAGCGTATACTGTTTACCTTATATTCTTTCTTTCTTTGTTCTTTGGTGTTCTTTGGGGGTCCTTCAGATGACCTGTTGAGTGATACAGTGTGCAAGAGTGATATGAGTGTATGATTTCTGAATGAGGTTCCCGACCATCTCAAAGAGCAGAGAGAGGGGAAAAATAGGGAAGAGACAGGTGAGATTCATCCAATTCTATTTTTGGGAAGTTATTTGTAATTTGATGAGATTTGGTAGAGTGGTCTTACCAGGTCCCTTCTGGTTTCTTAATATTATTCCTATCACCTGAGAAGGTAGAAGGCCTTACCTCCATCTACCATGCCCAGTATTTTCTCTTACAGGGGTAAGGCAGTCGTGCTGCCTCTGGGAATTGGTATGTGTGACTGTGTGTGGTAGTGATCAGATGGGGTGTGTGTTCTCTGGGGTCATTCTTCCCATGGAAAGGGTTTATATGTTTGTAAAAGATCAGAAGGCTGCTATTTAAGGTACGAGTGTGCAAGCTTCTTCTCTGCTTCAGTTGCAGTGGAGAAAGACAACTTCTAGGAAAGTAACTGTGGAAATGTAGAAACCAGAATTATTGGAAACTATCCTTAAAGCAGTCCATGTTCCAGAGATAATCCAGCTGGATTAGGTATATTCTGTAACCTTATAAGGAATGTGCTTAGGCTGGATAGAAGGTTAGGTATTTCAGGTAAAAAAAAAAAAAAGTGGCAATTAAAATTAATTTATTTATTTTCTCCAAAGCAATAGTCATTATGTTATTTTTATTAAAATGCTTGTGTAAAGTTGAAATCAAACCATATTTGAAAAATGTAATTAGTCCCTTCAACTATCAGATTTTGGCTTTAATACTTAGCAGCTTAATAACTACTAAATAACTGTGTGAAATGGCTGTAATAAATAAAACATGAATACAAATGAGATATGTGCAATCTTTTTTTTCTTGATGTTTTATGAATTATTATATCAACACATATTTTAAATTTATAGATAAAAAAGGAGAAGGCTGCTAAGCATAAAGGAAAAGCACCATTGCCACCAAATATAAAACCTTCATGAAGACTATTTGGGAAATTAAAACCATCATCCAAATATTTCTTTTTTGTGTTTATTTAAATATAATAATATAGTTTATTTTCGATTCTCAAATTACTTTTAGTGTATAAAAATGTGTTTTTGAATGTTTCCTTAATTTACTTACATAAATAAAAATACCTTATATTACTTTTGTAAAAATTCATGATTTACTATTTTGTGTATACTTTTTTGTCTCTCCTAACAAATGAGGTTATTTTCATATTAGTCAAAACCTGAAAGAAAGTGCAGTAGATATTTTAGTCTGTGATAATTTAACTTTCCAAGCTATTTGAAAAATTAAAGATGTTATTGAGGTTTTTGAACAAATATATAAGGACCACTGTTTTATTCAAAATAGTAAGTTAAAATCCTTAATTTTTTATTTTTTAAACTTTGTAACATTGATTTTTGTTTTTAAATAAAAAATATTTCAAAATTATCCAATCATTTTGCAGCAGTAGCTACTGATTTTTAAGTTGTTTTGTTAACTATGCACTGCATATAACTCGACTGACTTCTTGACTTCTTGTGTGCCGCTTCCAATCCTCTTGGCCGCACCTTTTACTCATACTGCTGTGAAACACTTCCAAGTAGGCTTTTGACAGCTTCATGTGGAAGCCATTTGATGGCACTTTGTCTTGGGACCATGTCTGACACTCCTGCTTTCTTCTCCAGGGATCCTCTGACACTGTGGTTTGGGATGCCCCCCTGAAAACCCTCTGCATTATACATGTATAATGACCTTGGGACCATCCTTCACTAATGGGAGGTGTAAGCCAATAGATAAATGCTCTCCCTTCTGTCTGCTTGGAAGACAATTCTGAGATGACTTCCATAAACTTCCTCAGAAAATCTTATGGAATTGAATACTAGTCACCCATAATAATGGCCAACTCCACAATACATCCTTATTTTAGCTTAATCTTTTTCTCTTTTCTACTTCCTGGTCCCTCCCTTTGGTTCTGTGGAGGAGAGACTGTTCTGTGATATGACTGCTACTGGACCCACAAGCTGGACCTGGGCCAGAGCAAAGATTGCTTCCTGGAAACCCTCTCAGAGACTATCTGATCAAAATTGATATTTTCCTTTTGACATAAAGCAGTACCTCTCCCCTGTGTCCCAGATCATGCTGGTTCCTGGAACATCCTCCATGCCACTTGGCTTGTACCAGTACCCACCTCTATCCCACCCCGTTTTATATCATTCTTTGGCACCTGCCTAGTGGCATGTATGATATCCACTTTGTCTTGCAGCTTCCCAAGACACACCTCGTATGTAAGTTTCCCTTAATAAAATGTTAATTGCCAGAATGGAGTGGACTCTTTCTTTGATCTTTCCCCGCCTTCCGTTTATAGAGGTAGATTTTCAGTCTTGGGGCTTCTCCCTGGGTCTGTGTGTATGAATAGATTCCCTAAGATCACTTCCCAAATAAATTACCTGTATGTAAACATTTGTTTTAGGCTTTGCTTTTGGGTGGGGCGTAAACCCAGGCTAATGGGTACCAGGAACATACTTAGAAAGCAAACCTTCAGGATGGGATTCTGTGACTGGATCATTCACTGGACAGATGATAACAAAGACCCCACAGGTGGTGTTGAGGGGATAGTGATAACTCCTGGCATGTAGATGCATCACAGTTACTGTAGTGGATTTGGGTGAAGTGCAGGTGGAAGGTGAAGTGTTAGGTTATACAGTAGCTATGGCACTACAGTGGAATGGGGATAATGGAAATTATAAAGATGGAGGTGTTGGTTAGCTATTGTTAATTGCTTTAGAATCCTTGAAAAAAGAAAATGACAGGTTCATATTAGCTACTTAAGTCAAGGCATGCTGTGCAAGCCAGAGTGCCTCAGTATCACCCTTTAAGGAAAGTCTCATCTGCAAATGTAGGCCATCTGCACTGACCATTGGCCAAAATCTATTAGGTTGGTGCAAAAGCAATAGCAGTTTAAAAGGTTAAAAATAATTGCAAAAACAGCAATTACTTTTGCACCAACCTAATAATAGTAAAATGGCAAGGCTGTAAAGGAAATAATGCACAGTGTCGATCATCTCCAACAAAGTCAGCATGCTGAAGATAAGATTGGAACCCTGAATCAAGGGATGGGGACATTTGTGTTGGTGAACCTGAAATTGAACCTTCAGGTTTTCTTGAACCTTTGAGCTGGCAGAAGCAGCCTCTTCCATTTTGCTAGAGGAGAGCAGCCTGCATTTGCCTGGAGATCCTACAAAGACTTTATCTGAGGCGCTTGCATTGTAAGATGACACTTGTCCTCCTCAATACCCATGTCTGCCACCTCTCATTGACTTCAAACTGGTAACTAGGATCAGATCTTAGCATATCCTAAGTGGGGAAATAGTCCTTCTTGTAGGAGCGTAGGTTACAATCTGAATGAATTGTGGGTTCTGGTTAAAATGTATTGGCAGGAAATATGTCTGGGGCAGATCTGGGGGGTGTTGGATCAGGGCGTAGAATATAAGGCTTGATAGGAGAGCGTGACATGGATATTCATTCCTATGTAAAAAAAATAAACTTTGATTCATGCTTTCTATCTTATACAAAAGTCAGCTGAAAAAGGATTTTAAATATAAATGTAATGTCTAAACATGTAAAACTTCTAGAAGAAAATATAGGAGAAAACTTTTGTGGTCTGGGTTACCCAGAGACTTCTTAGATACAACACAAAACTATGGACCATAAATGACAAAACTGATAAATTGGACTTCATGAAAATCAAGAACTCCTGCTCTTTGAAATACCTTTTTTTAGGGAATGAAAAGACAAACCACAAACTGGGAGCAAATATTTGCAAATCTGGAGTTGTACCCACAGTATATAAAGAACTGCAAAACTCAATAAGAAAACAATTCAACAGAAAAATGGGAAAAAATCTGAACAGAGACTTCACCTAAGAAGTTATATGGATAGAAAATAAATGCAAAAAGATGCTTCCTCAACATTTTGTCAATAGAGAAATGCGATTAAAACCATAAGGAGATAAGCACTACACATAAATGTCTAAAGTTAATAACAGTGACGACATAAAATGATGGGTGAGGATACAGAGCAACTAGAACTCTTAAACACTGCTGGTGGGAATATAAAATAGTAAAACTACTTTCTAAAACAGTCCAGCAGTTTCTTAAAAAGTTAAACACACAACTATACGACCCAACCATTCGACTCCTAGGTATTAACCCATGAGAAGTGAACACATGTGCCCATACGAAGATTTGCACCTGATTGTTCATAGCAGTTGTATTTAAAACAATCCAAATGTCTATCAAAAGGTAGATAAATTGTTATATTATGCAATGAAGAGCAACAAACTGTTGATACATAAGGCAAAATAAATCTTAAAATAATTATGCTGAATGAAAGAAACCAGACAAAATGTACATACTGTATGATTTCATTAATATCAAATCCTAGAAAATGCAAACTAAGGTATGGTGGCAGAAAGCAGTGTCTATCAGTTTGGGGAGGTGGATGAGCCAAGCATTATAAAGGCGTATAAGGAAACTTTTGGGGGGGGGTGGTTAAAGGAAATGATTATCTTTTTTTTAAATTAAAGTTTATTGGGGTGACAATTGTTAGTAAAGTTACATAGGTTTCAAGTGTACAATTCTGTAATACATCGTGTATAGATCATGTTGTGTGTTCACCACCCAGAATCAGTTCTCCTTCCATCACTATATATTTGATCCCTTTTACCCCCCACCGCCCACCGCCCACCGCCCACCGCCCACCGCCCACCGCCCACCGCCCACCGCCCACCCCCACCCCCACCCCCCACCCCCCACCGCCTTACCCTCTGGCAACCACTAAACTATTGTCTGTGTCTTGAGTTTTTGTTTCTTCATTTGTCTTGTTCCTTTGTTGTTTTCAATGAGTGTTACCTTGATGGTGAGGGTGATTTCAACAGGGTATACATATTTGCTCTTATCAAATCGTGCACCTTTAATACATACAGTTTATTAATTATACCTCAATCAAGGTGTTAAATTAGTGGAGATAGTTTTAACTGTTGTGCAAGGTTTGTTACAAATTGTATTATCTGCATATAACCGAACACCTAAGCTAGTTCTCCCCTCCTCTCCCCCCAAATTATGAAAAATTCTGCCACAGATTAGAGACATCGATGCTAAAGCTGGGCTGAGAAATGCTTCTAAAGCTACCAATCTGAAAACCACATTTTCATTTACCAAAGTTATTTCCTCTTTTCCATCTGGTAAAAAGAATGTTGGGATTCTTCTAATTTGGCTGTTTTAAAATTTAAATCAGCGTGAACAAATTAGAAAGACCCCGAACTGCATGCCACTACCGTACGTCATTCTTCAAGGCCTCGTGAAAAAGTGAAAAACCTGCCTTCAACCCGCAGGTGTGGAAGGGGGGGGGTGTTACGTGTTACCCCCGCCCATAACCCCCCACTCGCAACCTCTGTGCGCTGCTTTCTGCCCCGCCCAGTGCACCCAGCAGCAGGCAGGTCCCAAGCCTCAGGCAGGCCCCGGGCCTCAAGCCTCGGCTGCTTCGTGATCAAGCCAGTGGCTCTCGTGTGACCCGGATGATGGTGCAGTCCCGCGTGCGCAGGCGCCCTGGGGCGCAGGCATGCGCAGTAAGTCTGCACGTGTGCGTCGGTGAGCTGTCGTGGCGGGTGCAGGGCGGAAGGCCCAACATGTGGGAACCGGCTCCCTTTTCTAGGGCTTCTGTGGCGGAAAGTGTGAGGTCAGTAGTAGTCCTCTTGGTAGGTTCGATGGTGGCCGCTTCCAGGGTGGTAGTTTTACCCCGGTTGCTGTTTAAGTCTCCCCGTATAGGGTGAGGCCCATTTCCTGGCCTTCCTTCGCCTTGAAGCCGCTCGCCTACCTCTGAGGGTGCCGGGCACCCCAGCTTCGGAGTGTGTGCTACCAGGATTTGAAATTGGCTTTCGGATCGCTCAGGTCTGAGGGTTCTCTTTTATGATGGAACACGCAGGGCTGTTGTGGGGTGGAATTCTCTTTTCCCGCAAATTCTGTGCCATTTTAAATTCAAAATCTCCCAAAATAGTTTTCAAGGAGTGACCTGGACACACGTATTCCAAATCTTGCCGTGAATTGGAGATTTGGAAGTGCCATTTGGTAATCTAGGTTTGCAAAAGAATGGGGGCAGCATTAGTTCCCTTATAACCATCAGGAAAAGTCTTTTTGACCTTTAAAATACGATTTAAAAACTACTATAGAAATAGCTTCTTAGAGTGTCTAGTGGGATTTCCAAAGTAAACATTTTCATTTTTACTAAATTTAAGCCAGTGTCTTCCAGGGACATAGAGTCCTTAAACAGATTTCAATTTGGTTTTACAACTTTTTTACTCAATTTAAAAATTGGTTTTTGACTGATATTGGAAGAGTTGGAGGAAGAATAAATGTTTTGAAGATGTTTTGGTGTTGTTTAGTGTATGTGAAAAAAAATCTAAGCTGTACTAAAAATTAGAACAAAGGATAAAAATTATGACCTTTCCCCCCCTGTGACATAGAATGAACTTTTCCTAGTTCAGAGAGCATTTTAAACTTCGGATAACTTTTAGATAACTTTTAAAGCTCTTAAAAAAATCCATATTTTCAGTTTCCTTCAAAGAACTCACACTTAGTGTGTAAAGTGCAATATTCTAGTGTATTATGGATAAAATTATAAACTAGTAGACGTTTATTTTGAAATATTTTGCAGTTGAGAAAGTATTTGTGGGGACAGAGCCAGGAGTGCAGTTTCCAGGCTCTCGGCCTCACGTGGAAAGGTGCTTACTCGGGTAGTAAATGGCCATCAACTGTGATTGGATGGCCATCAGTTGTGGCTAGTTGGCTGTCAGCTGTAACCAGTGAGTCATTGGCCACTAATATAACTGCTGTGGCTACGCTAGCAGCAAAGGGGGGCTAGCAAGAAGATGGTGGCTGAGCTAGCAACAGCGGATTGCAGTTAGCAAGTGAGGTAGGCAGAGAGAGAGTGGCAGAGAGAAGTGGACGGCACTTGTGGATAGTGTGGCTCCTGCTTTCTGTGTCTCCAACCCAGTTGCCAGCGAGAATATAGGGGTATGGCTCTCCTACCTATGGCTCTGTGGGTGTTCCTTTTTGGCCTCTCCATATCCTGCGTTCTTATGTGGGCAGCGGGATCAGAGACCCTGCGTGACACCCTGCATGACAGTATAATATGTAATGAAAATTAATTTTTAAGTAATGGGCAAAATTTGGTTCATTTTGCAGTCTTTAATTGCAGGATATCTTCAAAAGCAGAAATCACTGTGCCTTTTAAATGAAAAGGGATTACCAGTCAAGCATTTGTTCCATATATATTTGTAGTGTTTGTTTTTGTCTAAATTGTGGAAGTCCTACTCTTGCTTTGGGAAGACATCAATTATTTGAAAAGAATATGCACGTTTTTCCGAGGTACTGATTTATGTAACTGATCAAAATATGGATGAATTACCCACTTTAGTGTAAATTTGTAAAAGACTGGCTTAAGAGATAATTTCAAAGGTAGAGATGATATAGAATGAAATTGCAAAATGCAACGTACTCAAAATAATTATTGAAGAAAATGTCTTTCAGGTCATTTTTAATATAGAGTTTGAATTTTGATTATTTAGGACAAAACATACTTGTAGGAGTTTGAACATTACACGGTTTAGTCTTTATTCACTGTTAATGGACAGATTATTAGAACCTAATTAATTCAAGATACCGAATTGTTTTAGTTTTTCAGGAATTGTCCAAATGGATGAAGATACACATTACAATAAAGGTACTGGCACTAAAAATTATTATTGGATGTAAGAACTAGATGATCTTGAGTAATTTCTAATTTTCTTTGCATTGTGATTTGGTTTAGTTGAAGATGTGGTTGGAAGTCACGTGGAAGATGCAGTAACATTTTGGGCCCAGGTAAACCGCAGGCTGATTGATTTCCTCTCCCACTCCTTCGTCCACTAACAGGTCCTCCCCAAGAAAACAGAAATTAAAAACTTCAGAATATATATATCGTTGTCATTCTCAATTCCTAATTTTTATTGAACGTTATTATTGTTGGACAAGTGGGTACAGCTGGAAGTTAACACCTGAGTTATGAGTAGGATGCTCATAATACACTGAGGTGAAATAAAACAGCAAGAATTTAATTGTGGTTTCAGAATTACACTCAATTCAGTACCAACAATCTAGGCTGCATAAATTACTGAAGATTCTGAGAAACTGTTACATTTGTAAAGTTATAGCTCCATCTAGGGGTCTTTTATAAGATTGTTTCTTGAAAGATTAAGTTTTAAGATAGTCATTTTTTCTAATGGCTTAATTTTGAATTTGAGATATAGTATCTCATAAAATTGGAAGCAGTAATGGAGCATTACTAGTAAATTTCTGTTGGCTGGCTTTAAGTCAGATAAATTACTCAGTTTTAAATACAAAACAAGGCACCGAAGTCCCTGTGTTCCAGGATTTAAGAAGGCACCCCTCTAATGGACATAAGTGCTCACTAATTTTTAATTTTGTGAACTACACATGATATGGGAGGGGAATGACATTTCTCTATACTTCTTGTAGCATGAGAACTCTTTTGTGTGTGTGTGTGTGGGGGGGTGGAGTGAATTGACAATGTGGGAAATAGAATTTATGAGGAGAAAAATTATAGAAGAATATGATTAACTCAGAGTTCTTAAATCTGTGTAGAAAAACATACTGTAGGAGGGTGATATTAATAGAAAACTAGTGGCAAATTTGTCTCTTCTTGTGAATATATTTTCTAAAGGGTGCCCATGTGTTCTGATTCTCTGCCCTTTGTCTCTGTATTAATAGCACCTGTGTCCCTCTCAACAGGTTGTATGATAAATTATATGTTTAAACTCATTATATAGGAACAACATTTATTAGCGTAAAAAAAATTTTCTAGACCAGCACTGTCCAGTAGAAATATAATGTGAACTAGGTAAGTAATTTAAAATTTAGCTCACACATAAAAAGAAACAGGTAAAATCAATCTTAATAAATATATTTTATTTAAGTCAAAATATACAAAATTTCATTTCAAACTGTAATCAGCACAAATATATTAAGATATTTTCCTTTTTTCATACTAAGTTTTTGAAATCTGTTGTCAGCAAACTTTTTCTGTAAAAGATTAGATAGGAAATATTTTAAGGTTTGTGGGTTATGTAAACCTTAAAATACAGAGTCTGTCACAGCTGTTCAGCTCTTACCAACTCTGCCATTGTAGTGCAAAGGCAGCCCTAGACAATACATAAACAGATAGGTGTAGCAGTGATCCATTAAAGTTTGTTTATCAAAAAGGGTGTCAGAGGCCAATAATTTGCCAAACTCTGATTTCAGCCATGAAGTTGAAGCCCCTGTAGAAATTTAAACACAATTAAAAAAGTTAGGAAATGTGTCTTTAATGGATGAAAAGATTAAAACTACTAAGGACATCCATGTGAATTGAATGATTTCAAGAAGCAAACTATAAAATTTGATTGGGGTTGCGATGGGATATAGATGAAGAGTAAATAGAGATTTAGAAATATGTGTAGACAGATCAAGATGGAGATCTGTTCATGTATATTCTCTGTTTTTCTGCCCCTGGATTTCTGCCAGATAAGCCACTTACATGAGAACACTTCAGAATTTTTGGTAGACTTAGTTGGATGAGTGGCAGCTGAAGGAATCTTAAGTATTTGACTTCCACTTTTATTTGAAAGAGCTTTAATTTGTGTACAGGGGAATGCGTACAGTGTGAAATTGTTTTTACAGCATTACGTTTACACAACAACAAATATGTGAGAAGACCCATGTCATTTGGCCAAAATATGCTATTCATTTTGAGCAATTGTAATTTGATCTAAAGTAAAATCCAGAGACAATTGTTTAAAGTTACCTCTTCATATGATTTAATAATATTTAGTATCTTGGTTTGAATTTCAGGTAATTTGAACTCATTGGGAAGTAAATCTTTTCTATAACCTAGTCCCATTTCTTATAAAGAACTAATTTGAATTATGAAAAAACACTGACATAAAAATTAATTTTTAATGCTCCCCAAATTTTTAAGTATTATGCTTAGACCCTTAATTGTGTAACACTGTCAAATAATTTACTGAATCTTGTACTATATCTGTTCTTCCTTCTAGAGTATCAGTAGAAATAAGGATATTATGAAGATTGGTTGCTCACTGTCTGAAGTTTGTCCCCATGCCAATTCAGTTTTTGGGAATTTTGATCTAAAGAAGGTGAGCCATATTCTTGGATATAATTATTCCATCTCTCCTGTTATCTTTACTATATTTTAAATTTTATAGTTTTTGAAATTTTTGATGTATTTGAAAGAAAGGAAAAATTTTAGAGTTTGTATAAACTATAGTCATAATAAATTTATTCTTTCAAAAATACTATGGCGTATCTGCTATGTACCAGGCACTGTGTTAAGCACTGAGTATACAATGGTGAACAAAACAGAATCCTTGGCTCTGACAGTGATTCACAAAAAAATCTGTAAGAGGTATCTATATGGAGAACAATTTGATGATTTTTTTTTTTTAACTAAAGTATAACTTACATACAGTAAAATGTGTATCTCTTAAGTATACAGCCTGATGAGGTTTTATATATGTATGCATCTGTATAATCACCACTGAGATCAAGATACAGTTCCATCAGCCCAGAAAATATTCTCAGGTCTCTTCTCAGTCATTTCGGGTCAGTAGTCTTCCTAACAGAGTTAATCATTGTTCTGGCTTCTATCACCATAGATTCATTTTCCGGTTCTTAAATCATATAATAATGTACTTTTAATATATATCTGGCTTCTTTGTTCAGCATATTTTTTGAGATTTCATCCATATTATTGTGTGTATTGGTATATTGGTAATTTGTTCTTTTTCAAGCTATGCATTATTTCGTTGTATAAATATATCACAATTTATTCTCCCTTTGTGGACATTTGGATTGTTTGTAGTTTTTGGCTACTGTGCATGAAACTGCTATGAAATTTTTATACAAGCCTTTTGCTGGGTGTACGACTATTAACATTTTTTTTGAGTATATACCTAGGAGTAGAATTGCTAAGTTGTAGGGTAGGCATGTTTTTCTTTAGTAGCTACTGGCCAAACTGTTTGGCAAACAGTATCAAAACAATTTGTATTTTTACCAGCAAAGTGCGAGAGTTCCAGTTCCTCCATGTCCACACCAATCCTTTGCATTGTCAGTCTTTTTAATTTTAGCCATTCTGGCCAGTATATAGTGTTAACTTGTGATTTTAATTTTATTTTCCTGATGGGTACTGAACTTAAGCATGTTTTCATAATATTATTGATCATTTGGGTATCTTTTTTTGTGAAGTGCCTATTTAAATCTTTTCCCCATTTTCAAAGTTGTTTGTCTTGAGGCACAGCTAGGATAACCTTATGAAAGTTACCAGGTAGTTAATAGTGGTTCAAGTATTCAAACTCACAGAGCCCACTTCCTTAACTGTTACCCTGTATTGCACTAATTAATGAATTGTGGTAGATACTAAGTAATCATTTTTGGGACTGATAACTAGGGTAAGGTAAACATGAAATTTAAGGAGGCATTTGTGCTAGTGCAGGCTTGGTAGTTTAGAGTGAATGCCTCTTTAAATTTTATGCGTTGGGTGCCTCGCTTGCCTTACCCAGCTCCACGCTCTAGTTACTTAAATGATGGAGGTAGGTCTCTATTTTGCTATGGAATTAGGTGCAAAATAGTATATATAAAATGAGCCCATTTGTGTAAATAAAGCATAAACATATTCTAGTATATATGTAAAAAGTATTAATGTAAAATTATTTTCAGAGTGCATGTTGAAGAATTGGGATGAAAGTATTATTCTTTATCCCTTTCGATATACTTCGATTTTCTTTTAATAACATGCCTCTAATTTATTTTTAAATAATTAAAACCCCAACGGCATATATAAAAATGTGTAAAAAAGAAGAAATTTAGAAGGAAGGAAGCCATGTAACTTGGAGTTGAGCATCAGAATGGATAAGGTAATGAAATTTGTAGTTTTTAGGTTTTTTTTTGTGTTTTTTTTTTGGCATTCTGGTAGTCAATGACCATCTTTAATAGTGTTAAAAATTAAGACATGCCTGCTTTTCCTCTGTTGAGTGCAAAATAGATTAGTTGCTTTACAAAAAATTCAAACTAGTTTCAATAATAGACTTCTTATTGTTAATGATTACTCAGTCACTTCTGATTATCCATGAATGGATTATACTTTGTAAATTTTCCTTAGTGATTGAGTGGTTCTCTCCCTCTCACCATGTAGGCAGGTCATGGGCTATGAATAGTGGAGTTGTGAGAGGAGAAGATTGGGACCAGGCACAATGGGATTATGTTATAGACACAAATAAACCTATTTGGGAGAGACTTGTATTTATGATGGTTGTGACCATTCACACCAGCAGGGTCAAGAACTTCAGATTCCTTAACACGCTTGGGTCTCAGCTCTGTTCCTACCTAGACTGGGTTGCAGTGATACACCATTTCTATCACTTGGCTTATATTCAGTTGTTCATTTTATTGGCATATTATTACAAAGTCTTAACTAAAGATAATATGACCTTTTGCAGAGTTTGAAATTGAATAGGGCTGTAGATTATCAGCTATTTTTGTTACTTAAACATGTTTGCTTGCTGAAAAATGAAGTAAGATAGTTGGGAGAGGGTACCATGCCATTTGTGCCCTCTCTTGCTCTCCAGCTGTTGAATGGTAGCTAAGGAAACCAGACTCAAGTGCTAATTGAACATACCTGTCCTTTATAGCATTTGCTTTGCTAGATATCCATCTGTGTGTCTGACTTGATTTGTGCTTTGTTGCTTTGGGGAGTTGAGGATTTTTACGTTTCACACTGTCTTCTTTTTTGCTTTAAAATCTGTGAATTTGTCCTAGTTCAGTGTGATACACTTAAAATTAATTTTATACTCTGTCACTTAAAGCAGTGTTCCTCAACCTTTTTTTAACTATGCCCTTCTAAGGCATGTTTTCCCTAATGGGTCCGTTTCCCGAAAATGTTTTAACAACACAGATAAACTGTATAT
This sequence comes from Rhinolophus sinicus, assembly GCF_036562045.2. Lineage (NCBI taxonomy): Eukaryota > Metazoa > Chordata > Mammalia > Chiroptera > Rhinolophidae > Rhinolophus > Rhinolophus sinicus. Next base: position 100,354,399 of record NC_133758.1, read on the forward strand.
CTGTTTGTGTTGTCAGGTAGGATTGAACTTTGGAGGGCTACAAGCCATTGTAATGTCTAAGATACCCTCACCCACCCCCAAGAACGAGTTTTCAATCCCTTGGGAATATATTTCCCTCATTGAGAATGAATGATTCAAAGTGGTTATCAATGTGGGGTGATTTTGTATTTCCCACTTCCACTCTGAGGAGACATTTTTGCAACGTCTGGAGACCTTTTTGGTTGTCACAACTTGAAGGTGTATTACTGGTATCTTGTGGGTGGAGACCTGGGGGGAATGCTGCTAAACATCCTACAATGGATAGGACGACCATTCCCCCTTACCCCTTGCAAAGAATTAGCCTGTCTCAAATGTCAATGGTGCAGAGGTTAAGGAATTGACTTCAAGTATATACATTTTTCTCTTTATTTTACGTTTATTTTTTTTAAGGAGGGTGCAGCCTACAGTAGCCCATGTGGGGATGGAACCGGCAAGTTTGGTGTTATCAGCACTGTGCTGTAACAACCGAGCTAACCGGCCACCTCCTCTTTTTGTTATTTTATTAAACTAAATTAAATTATAAATTTAAAATAAATGGAAGTTCAGTATTAAGGATATTATCTAATTTACTTTTGTTCACGTAATAGCCCTAAAGTCCTTATATATAAAGCAAGAAGTATAAAAATCTTTTTTGGCTGGTAGGACATATGGATCTCACCATGGTTGAGAATTAGACTTAAGTAGCATGTACTTGGCATTTTTATGTTTTAGCAATTAATTTTACTAGTTATGTTTTCATACATTGAAACAGCATGATTTCAAGTCTTTGATGTTTGTACCTTTTTTTTTTACTAAAGTGTAGTTGACAAACAATATTGTATTAGTTTCAGGTTTACGCCATAGTGATTCAACATTTATGTTGCTTATGAAGTGATCACCATGATAAGTCTAGTAACCATCTGACACCATACAATGTTATTATGATATTAATGACCGTATTCCCTACGCTGTACATTACATCCCCATGCCTTATTTAAATATTTTAAAGCTGGAACTCTGAACTTAATCCCATTCATGCTTTTTGCCCATCCCCCCAAACATCAGTTCGTTCTCTGTATCTATGAGTTCAGATCTGTTTGTTCCTTTATTTTGTTTTTTAGATTCCACATATAAATGAAATAATACGGTACTTATTTGTCTTTATCTGACTTATTTCAGTTAGTGTAATACCCTCTAGGTTCATCCATGTTGTCACAAATGACAAGATTTCATTCTTTTCTTATGGCTCAGTAATAGTCCATTGTATGTCATATATACTTTATCCATTCATGTATCCTCTTTATCCATTTATGTATTGATGGACACCTAGGATGCTTCCATATCTTGGCTATTGTAAATAATGCTTTAATGAATGCAGGGGTGCATACATCTCCAAAGAATATGAAAACACTAATTTGTGCCTTCTGTTTGAGTTTTCTGTTTTTTATGTCTTTCCTCTTCCCTTTTTTTGGAGAGGCAGACTAGCATAATGGACTCTGAAGTCAGATTGCCTTAGTTTGAATCCTGGTTCTGCTGTTTACTAGCTTATGACTTTGGGCATATAATGGTGAAAACAAAGCACCTGCCTCATAGGGTTGTTGTGAGAATAAAATAAGTTATATATAAAGTGCTTATTGACATAGTAAGTGCTTAATAAATGCTAACCGTTATTCTGATCTACTTAGCATGTTTTGATTCATTAAAACGTCAAATAATTTTCCTTTTTTTTTTTCTCTTTGTAGATTTATGGTGGATTATTTTCTGAAGATAAATGTTGGTACAGATGCAAAGTACTGAAATTCGTCAGTGATGAAAAGGCAGGAACAGTGTTCAGTTCTTTTGCCCTGAGGAATGTTTATTGTGGTTCTAAAATTTGATGCTTATTTAGCCCTTCATTGCTTATTCATAATAGTAATAAAATCTGGTTCAATGAACTTGTAAACTGATTAAAACATATGTTTTTTTCCCCTGGTGAACATAAAAGAAATGAATTGCTTAAAAAAATTCAGGTTAGATTTGAGAACATTTCTTCTGAATTTAAGTTGTTATATAACTTGGACACCCCCAGATTGTCCACAAATAGATTACATAATTTGTGGATTATTTTTGGTGACCAGTTGGTTCTTTGTACTCAGTTTTTTCTTTTTTTTTTTTTTACATGGGTAATTTTCACTTTATTTTATATTTTTGCTTTTTTAAAAAAATATTTAACTTTAATTTTTAGATTATAATTTGCTGTACCTAAATATTACCATTAAATACTGCTGGCTACAAAGTCCTGTTTTGAAATGTAGAGATGGACTGATAGCTTTAAGAATGTGATAGATATTGCAGAATATATTGAATCGAGAATTTAGGGGGTGGTAAGCTTCTGTCTATATACCATTTAGTGGCACAACTAAAACTTGCAGTTGGAAGAAAAACCCGATTCAGGAGTGAACTGAGGTCCTTGGTTGCTGACACAATCCTCCCTGGCTTTCAAAGAATAAGTTTTTGTCAATATAAAAAAACCAGTCATACAAAAATCCCTATCAGAAGAAACAGTAGCAATAGAATAGATTAAGTTATTGGCATGTGCCAATCTGAATGACGGGGGCTAGCCAAGTGACAGAGCAGGGCTGGCTGGAGGCTGGGGCTGGAAATCTGGCTGGTGGTTGCAGCTCAAGTTCAGGAGCTAGGGTAGAACAGCAGCCTGGGAAAGGCAAATGGTTAGTGTACTCCTCAAAAAATCGTCGCTTTCCAAACCAGTTTCCAGGACACTTCTCAAACAGGGTTTGTAAACTCAGTTCTTAATAATTATATTTAATTTTTGCTGAGTAACTTTTAAAGGTTCATTCTATTAAGTTTCAGTAGGAAAAGAACATTTTATTGATTCTGAAGTTATGTTTATCTTTTACTTAATTGATGTGCATATTGCTAATAATGAAGATTGATTGTGACTTTCTCATGCCTTGGTTAAATGTGATGCATTCTCTTTGTGTTTAGCTATTTTATTTTTGAATTTGTGGGAGATTTTTAATGGGATTTGTAGAGAGTTGATTCTGAATAGCTGTTTGGTGACAATTGTACATTGCAGGCTGTGTAAAAGTATCTCTAGGCTTTCCTTTATAGTTTTCTTTCCTTATGGTGGCTTTTCTGGATTTAAAATATTTTATAATACATAATTTTGTAAATATTTTTCTTGGTGTAATAAGATGATAAGATTAAACAATTGGAGTAATGTTCCAAATAGATTTAAAAAAAAATCTCATGATTTATTACTGTTGTAGGTAACAGTTTATTTTAGTGAAATAGACCTTTTTCCCACAGTTTGACAACTGGAAATGATATTTTGCACTTGTTTTTGATTTGGCTTTATGTTTTTAAATTAAAGGGCAAGATGACTTTGACCTTGCAATAAACTGTTTTTCTTTTTTACTTTTTAAACAGATATAGATCTGGAGGTAAGGGAGAATTTGATTCATTTCCAAGGTCTAAAAGCTGAAGTGGGTTTAATTCTATCAAAGGAAGTTTGATAACTTTGCCTTTTCAGATTTTATTGTTTGTAACTTGAATTTAAGAATGTTGATTGATTTTAACATTCGAGATAGGAGAGGGCCATAAACTTCATAGATTTGTTTACTTAAATACCAGTTTTAAAAAAAGCCAAAATAAGAAATGGTGCTGTTGGTAGTAGTACTATTTGGTACTAGTCAAACTATCCTTATTTTGAGAATATTGTGGGTGCTTTCATTTCTGAATACATTTTGTCAATTTGAGGTAAAATGCTGTTGATTTATAGATAATTAACAAAAAGCAGCATGTTGGTGGTTTCTTTGGAGATACTTAATCTAAGTTCCATATTAGTATTTATTTCATTTTTTTCCCCAGTGTCAGGTCAGATATATTGACTATGGAAATACTGAAATTCTAAATCGATCTGATATAGTGGAGATTCCTTCGGATTTGCAATTTTCTAGTGTTGCCAAAAAGTATAGACTTTGGGGATTACGGATTCCTTCTGGCCAAGAAGTTAGCCAGTTTGATCAGGCAAGTCAGATTTTTAAATATTTTTTGTTAATGGAAGTAAAACTATGTGCTTGAAACAAACTATGTGTAGTTAAATTCCACTAATTTTCTTTAATGTAAAAAACCTGTATAAATTAGTGATAAATTTGAATTATAGGATAATTCAAAAGCAAATATGATACATTTGTGCTCATCTTTTGCTAGGTAAATATCTTGATGATCAGATAAAAGTGATCGATACGTGTGTATATATATGTTTTTATAATAAATGTAAATAGTTTCTTCTGATGTGAAAGCTTAAAAGGATAGTCTCTTATATGATGGAAAAAATGATGAATATAGTTATTCTGTTGTCTTTTGCTTTTAAGAAAGTATTTTATTAACTAAAAATGATCTTTAACATGGCTATGGCCATAAATACCACAAATTTGAAATTAGTGGAGTTGTAAATGAAGCAGATTTTATCATGTTGGCAGAGGCTCAATACTGTTGGATGTGGTAATTGGCAGTGATGTTCTGCTAATGTAGATTCTAGTTTGTATTCATTTCCATTAAATTTTGGATTAGTAACCTAATTCTGGAAGACATCTGATAATTTCAGGGGTGGTTTTACAGGAATTCTACCTGTTAAATCTGTGCAATCATGATGTGATTGAATCTTAGCACCTTTTCTAGATACCAAAATTCATTTTTATGTGCTGTAGCTCCTCAGGACACCATTATATTTAGTTGGGGCCAAAATGGTCAACACAGTCTGCTTGATTTAAAAAAATTATTCTAGGGCATTTAATTGATACATATTTAAAAATTTATACATATGTGTGCCTATACGGGTATTAGCTCTACTTCTGAAAGGAAGATTTCAGCAAGTATGTAATTGGAATATATTCATATACATGCAGAAATATATTTAAATATAGCCAATAATAATGTAAGACCACTTTTATAGAGATTTGAGAATGAAGAAATAAGATTCTTGGAAAAACTGGGTAGAAATAAAATAAGTGAAGAAAAACATGTTGGTATAGCTGGTTTATGTCTTTTTTTCCTTTCTTTCTTAGGGCAGAAACTTTTTGGGGAGCTTGATTTTTGAAAAGGAAATAAAAATGAAAATTAAAGCTACCTATCACGATGGAACAGTTATCGCTCAGGCTGAATATGGCACTGTGGATATAGGGGAAGAGGTGGCTAAGAAAGGCTTTGCAGAAAAACGCAACCTCACTGCCAGCGCTAACATCAGTGAGGAACAAAACTCAGATCCTGGTCAGCTTGTTCTCAGGAACCTCAAAGGCCCCATTCCCTTGTGGGGGCACAGATCAAACCAGTCAACACTCAGCAGGCCGAAGGCATGCGTAAGTGGGAGGCTGATGCTTGACATGAAGGATGACAGTGACGCAGGAACTCATGTGACATTTCCAAAGTAAGACTGTGGGGAGGCTTTTTGTCTTCCCTAATCGTTAATTCATGGTAGAAACCCTTGTCATAGTAGAAGTCAAGGCATGTGTTTTTGGAGTCCTCAGCTATGTCAGTGATTTTGAGGAAGTGATTATTTCGAGTTTTCTCAAACATGTAGTATTCTCTTTTTCAGCAGGAATATTTTCATTAAAAGCCATATTGAAAGAAAAATTATTCCTGAAACATTGAAATTTTGTATACCAACTCTTCATGACAACTCGTGAATACATTTATCAAAAATAAAGATCTACCCCTAAATCTGAATTATTCAAGCAAAGTTAGAATTTCCCATAAGCTTTGAAGTTTTTCCTATGGCTTCAAGAATAATGAGTGTCAGGGAATTGCCTTTCCTTTTAGTAGAAAAGAGGCTCTTTGTTCTTTGAAAACGTATTGTGATGGAGTTTTTTTTTTTTAGATAATTTTGAATTATAAACTTGAAGCAGAAAACCAGATTTGAGGTTTATAAGTACCAAGCCATTTATATACTTCTGTATCATGATCCGAGCCATGATGCCATGTGTTAGGTGATGCAGCTGTTTGTTGGGATCTTATCAGCACTTTAGGAACTAAACTGTCAAATGGAGTGAGGGTCATGGGGAGGAGGGTCGGAAGATATTGATACAGAATATGGTTTTTATTGTATTTGCTGGAGCTGGTGTTGCTACAAGGAAGTTGTAACATGTTTTCCGTGAGAGTTGGAGGCATTGTTTCTGAAGTATGACTTTAGTTGTAAAATCTAGTTTGTAGTAAAATATTTTTTAATGTTGAACTAGGTAAAGGTTTTAGATTCGTTTCCAAAATTAAGATATATTCTGGTATAAAAAGCCTAAGATAATTTAGTTTAGATTTCTGATCTCTGTCAGTCTTACACAGTTTGGTTTTTAACATGAGTGAATTTGTTTTTATAGGGAAAATTTGGCTGTTGGTGATTTTAGTATAAGGTCTAATGTCAGCCTGGCAAAAATTAAACAGGACCAGAAACTGATTGAAGAAAATGAAAAGCTTAAATCAGAGAAGGAGGTTCTTCTTGAAAGTTACAAGGCATTAGAATTGAAGGTAGAACAGACTGCCCAGGAACTTCAGGTATGGTATGTTCAATGGCTTAAGGTACTGGGATTTCTGTGTATTCATCCACTCTTACTTGTTTTATGTCACTTTTCCTTTCTTCCTTTCCTTACCCCACTCTGTCATTCTTTCTTTCTTACTTTACATTTGTTATAGATGAATTTTTGTATTATACTTCAAACTAATCTTTGAATTTCATTGGATGTTTAAAAGATTAATAATTTCTCATTTCCTCTTATGTTCTTTTAAAAACTTTTAACTATGGAAGTTTACAAACATTCCAAAAGGAGAGAGAATGGAATAATTAATCCCTATGTACCCATCACTCAGTTTACAAGTATTAAACACATAGGCAAAAATTTGCCTGAAAACCCTCTCCAGGGAACACTAAGTACTCCTCTGTCAAGGGGAACCTTACCAATGTAGATATATCTTGGGGATTTTTCCAGAACAAGATCTAATTGTAATTTATTTTCTTCAGTCTCAGCCCTCAGTGCCCCTTTTTGCAGATGTTTTTGAAATAGTGAATTGTTCTAAGCTAATTTCATATGTCTTATTTCTTTCCACTTTCCAATTTCCTCCGACAGATGTGACTGGGTATCCTTGAGTTCAGGCACAGTGCAAATCTTTCAGGAAACCATTATCACCTCCTTTACCCTAAAAATCCTGTTGAATACAAATATGCTTCTAAAGTGTAATGTTCAAACTAAATAAATTTATTTTTGTAGTATTTTTGAGCATGTGATGTAAAACTAAGCGTAAAGGAAGCAGCAATGGATGATAGGCAATCTTGTAAAATCTAAACCTTCTAAGTTATCTGAAAACAAATCCCATTCATAATATTTTACCGTATATGCTTTAGTATATATCTCTAATAGAAAAGAACTTCAAAACACATAACCGTAATACTATCCATACTTAAAATTTAACAATAACTCCTTAATATCATTTAATATCCAGTCAGTGTTCAGATTTCCTGTATTGTTCCATGAATGCCCTTTTATAGTTGGTTTCTTCCAATCAGGAGCCCATTTAGGTCCAAACATTGCATATTGGTTGATAAAAGTTGCTTAATTTACATCCTTGTGTTGCTTAACAGGCTCCTTTATCTTTCATGTACGCATTTACTTTTAAGGTTAGGTAGGTCTCAAGGTTGCTTAGATTCAGGGCAGTTTTCTTTTTCCCCCATACTGTTTGGTTTTCAAATATGTAGTATTTTTCTGACACCAAATGCATTATTTCTACACTAATTCTCCAATATCCATGGGATGTCCTACAATTCATTTTTGACATTAAATACCAGGAGTTAGCTCAGATGCCACAAATTAAGGACTCAGCCCCACAAGACTTCCTTTACTTCAGACACCAGCCACAAATCAGGTCCCTAGGCTACCCCCATTTCTGCCTGGCCAGCTATAAATTTGAGGATCCCCCTCTTGCCCCCAGGTTCAGTAATTTGCTGAAACAACTCACGAAACTCAGGAAAGGGCTATACTTAAGATTACAGTTTTAGTATAAAGGATAGAACTCAGGAACAGCCAAATGAAAGGAGGAGATGCATAGGGGAAGTTATGATGGGAGTGGAGGCAGGGTAGGGAGTAGGGGGTAAGGGGTCTTTCCCAGCACATGGATTTGTTCACTAATCTGGAAGTTTTCCAAAACCTTACTCTGAGTTTTTGTTTGTTTGTTGTTAAATCAAGGTTATTACATAGGCCTGTTTGATTAAATCATTGACCATTGGTAATTGAACTCAGACTCCAGCCCTTAAATGCATATGTGACATTTTCCAGGGAGGTCGGCCTCAAAAATCAGTAAATCTTGGGTTCTATCCACTGTAACTAATTCTTTAGGCAGGGATTTCCTGCTAGGGGCATCTCAGAGATACAATCTCTTCCTCTTAGAAAATAATAGTCTGTTCTCTTTAGAGGTCTAGTTGACAGGAGATTAGACTAGTCATCTGCCTTTATTCTTTTCTCTGGGGGTGTTCTCCTGTCCATTTCCATGAAGAGAATAAATGGATTACAGGTCACCTGTTTTACCTACTGAAGATACAAAATGTTTCCTTCAATCCCAGAAAGTTCCTTGGTGCTCTTAACCAGTCTGTCTTCTCCTTCCACCCACTATTTTGATTTATATCATCATAGCTTAGTTTTCCTGGTCCTGTACTTTATATAAATGGAATCCTCTGATATGCGTCCATGTTCTGTTGTGTCTGGCTTCATTCACTTAAAATAATGTCTGTGAGATTTATCTGTTGTGTATATCACTAGTTCACTTTCATTGCTGAGTGGCATTCGGTTGTATCAGTATACCACAATATGTTTACCCATTCTCCTGTTGATGGGCATTTAGGTTTCCAGTTTTGGGCCATTATGAATAAAGCCATTGTAGATATTCTTGTACAGTTACTTTTGTGGACAAAAAGTCCACATTGCCCAATATTAATATAGCATTATTTGCATCGTATTATCTTTCCTATGCTTTAATTTTCCATATAATGTTTCTTATAAGCTGAATATTAGTTGAGTCTAAACTTATTCATCTGGATTGATCATCTCACATCTTTTAATTGAAGTGTTTACCTGATTTTCATTTAATGTAATTATTGATATGATTGGGTTTAAGTTTGCCATCTTTTCCATTTACATTATTTGTTCTTTGTTTTAAAAACCATACTCATTATTTGTCATCTGATTTCCAGTTTTGTTTTTACCAGTGGATTATTAATAAGTTCAAGACACTGGAGAAACAAATGTTTTGAGCTAAGTTCATGATTATTTATTTTTTTAGTGAAGCTGGATCTTTTTGTTTTTCACGTTCTACCTCTCTTTTTTTTTTTTTAAAAAGATTTTATTGGGGATGGGGAATAGGACTTTATTGGGGAACAGTGTGTACTTTCAGGACCTTTTTCCAAGTCAAGTTGTTGTCCTTTCCGTCTTAGTTGTGGAGGGCGCAGCTCAGCTCCAGGTCCAGTTGCCGCTGCTAGTTGCAGGGGGCACAGCCCACCATCCCTTGCGGGAATCGAACTGGCAACCTTGTGGTTGAGAGGACGCGCTCCAATCAACTGAGCCATCTGGGAGCTCAATGGCAGCTCAGCTCAAGGTGCTGTGTTCAATCTTAGTTGCAGGGGGCGCTGCCCACCATCCATTGCTGGACTCGAGGAATTGAACTGGCAACCTTGTGGTTGAGAGCCCACTTGCCCATATGGGAATCAAACTGACAGCCTTCGGAGTTAGGAGCATGGAGCTCTAAACGCCTGAGCCACCAGGCCAGCCCCAGAAGCTGAATCTTTTTGATTTTATTAGTTTCAGGTGTACAAAACAACATAATGATTAGGCATTTACACCCCTCACAAAGTGATAACCCCAACAAGTCTACTACCCCTTTGACATCATACACAGCTATTACAATACCACTGACTATATACTCCCTATGCTGTACTTTACATCCTCTCTCTTTCTCTCTGTTTATAAAGAGGGTACCAAAAAAATGCATACATATTTTAAGAAAGGAAAACTGTTTAAAATTGTAATACTCAATATATACCGATAACAAAAGATGAATACAAGTCACGTGTGACTTCTGCAATTACAAGAGGTGCTCAAAGTGGTTACCATCAGACACCTCTGATTACGGTGAACTGCTGTTTGAGCAGCACTGACCAAAGTGTCCACTTGCATACATTTTTTTGGCACCTGATATATATGTGTGTGTGTGTGTGTGTGTGTGTGTGTGTATCTATAAATAAATAGAAATATATTTATATGTATTCATATATTTTTACATAGTTATATAGTTATATGTAGGGTTACAGTTGACATTCAGTATAATTTTATATTAGTTATAGGTGTACAGTGCAATGGTTAGGCATTTATATAATTTATGAAGTGATCTCCCAATAAGTCTAGTACCCATCTGACACCATACATAGTTTTTACATTATTGACTATATTTCCCGTACTGTATTTCACATCCACATGACTATTTTGTGACTACCAATTTGTAATTCCTAAGCCCTTCACTTTTCTCACCTATCCCCCCAACTCCCCGTCTAGCCACCATCAGTTCTCTGAATCTAGGAGTCTGTTTCTGTTTTGTTTGCTCATTTATTCTGTTCTTTAGATTCCACATAGAAGTGGGATCATACGGTATTTGTCTTTCTCAGCCTGACTTATTTCACTTAGCATTATATCCTCTAGGTCCATCCATGTTGTTGCAAATGGTAAGAGTTCATTCTTTTTTTCTGGAAGAATACTACTCCATTGTATAAATGTACCAGAGTTCATTATTTAGTAGCATGTTATTTAGCCTCCATGTGTTTGGTTTGTGTGTGTTTCAGTTTTATTTTTTGTAATTAATTTCTAGTTTCATATCATTGTGATCAGAGAAGACACTTGATGTGATTTCAATCTTCTTAAATTTATTGCAACTTGTTTTTTTGCCTAACATGCAGTCTATCCTGGAAAATGTTCCATGTGCACTTGGAAAGAATGTATACTCTGCTGCTTTGGGGTGAAATGCTCTAAAAATATCAATTAAATCCTTCTGGTCTAGTGTGTCATTTAAGGCCACTGTTTCCGTGTTGATTTTCTGTCCGGAACATCTGTCCACTGGTGTCAGGAGGGTGTTAAAATTCTCTACTATGACTGTGTTACTGTTGATCTCTGCCTTCATGCCGTATTTGTTTTATACATTTAGATGCTCCTATGCTGGGTGCATAGATGTTTACCAAGGTTAATGTCCTCTTGTTGGATTGATCCCGTTATTATTAGGTGATGTCCTTCTTTGTCTCTTATTATAGCCTTTGTTTTAAAGTCTATTTTATCCGATGTAAGTTTTGCTACCCAGCTTTTTTCTCATTTCCATTTGTTGAAATATCTTTTCCATACCTTTACTTTCAGTTTATGTGTGTCTTTTGATCTGAGGTGGGTCTCTTGTAGACACCATACATGGGTCTTGTTTTCTTATCCATTCAGCTACCTTATGTCTTTTGATTGGAGTATTTAATTTAGTTACAATTTAAAGTGATAGATACATAGTAATCACCATTATATTCTTCATATTTTTGATCTTCATTTGTTTGTTTTTTCCTTTCTTCTGCTTAAAGGGGTCCTTTTAACATTTCTTGTAATGCTGGCTTGGTGGTTATGAATTTCTTTAGCTTTTTCTTGTCTGGGAAGGTCTTTATCTCTCCAATTTTAAATGAAAACCTTGCTGGATAGAGTAATCTTGGTTGTAGGCCCTTGTTTTTCATCACTTTAAATATTTTCTGCCAATCCCTTCTGGCAAAGTTTCTGTTGAGAAATCTGGTAGTCTTATGGGTGCTCCCTTGTAAGTAACTAGTTGTCTTTCTCTTGCTGCTTTTAGGATTCTCTCTTTGTCTTTAACCTTTGCCATTTTAACTATGCTGTGTCTTGGTGTGGGCCTGTTTGGGTTCATCTTGTTTGGGACTCTGTGCTTTTGGGGCTTGTATGTCAATTTCCTTTACCAGGTTAGGGAAGTTTTCAGTCATTATTTCTTCAAATAGGTTCTCTATCCCTTGCTCCCTCTCTTCTCCTTCTGGTTCTCCTGTGATGCGCACGTTGTTACACTTGATGTTGTACCACAGGTCCCCTAAGCTATCTTCATTGTTTTTTCTTTTTTTTTCTTTTTGTTGTTCCAGTTAGATGTATTCTGCTACCTTGTCTTCTAAATCGCTGATTGATCCTCTGCTTCCTCTAATCTGCTATTGATTCCTTTTAGTGTATTCTTCATTTCAGTTATTGTATTCTTTACAAGTATTTTTGACTGGTTCTTTTTTATGATTTCTGTGTCCTTTTTTATCTTTGCTGTCTCTGTTGAAATTGTCACTAAGTTCCCTAAGCATTCTTATAATCAATGTTTTAAATTCTCTTTCTAGGTTGGTTGCCTCCATTTATTATTTCTGAATGTTTTTATTTGGGATATTTTTTTGTTTCCTCATTCTGGCTGCCTCTCTGTATTAGGTAGGTCTCCTGTGTTTCTCAGTGTTTGCTGGGTGGCCTTATGTAGTATGTGTCCTGTGTGGGGCAGTGGCGCAGTCTCCCTGATCTTCTGTGCATGTGTTCCAGGAGTGTCCCTTGAGTGTGTGTTCACCCGTTGTAGTTGAGCCTTGATTACTTTTGGCGTGTCAGTGGGTGGGATTGACTACCTCCCAGGCTGACTGTGAGGACTGGCTATGCCCACAGTGTATGAGCTTCTGTGTGAGGGCTGACCCCTCTGAGTAGGGTTTGCCCCCCTGGGCTCTTGTGCTGGTTGCATCCACCCTTTGGGTGTGCCTCTTGTGGGGCTAACCAGGTAGTGCTCTAGTGTGGTCTAAAGCCACCCTGTTGGTGTGTTGTCTCTGGTGTCTCTTATGAGGGTCTCCTGTACAGGCCTCTTTCAGCCTTGCCTGTGACTGGCCTGGGGCCACCTGATAGAAGCTACACAGCTATATGTGGTTGGTTGCTGCCTGTACTGGGCCTGGAGGCATGTTGGGGTCGCCTCCCTGTGAGCCAATGTTGGATGCCACCAGTATTGGGTCTAGGGCAGCTTAGCAAAAGGCCCAGGGCCCTTCTTGCCTGTTGCCATCTGCCAGCTGCCTATAAGGCTCACCTGTTGAAAGAGCCTCCTTAGATGTGAAAGTGAGGCTGGTTGACCTGGTGTTGAGAGTGCCTTGGGCAATGCAGCGCTAGGTGGGCGGGGTGGGTTCCAGGGAGTTACAGGGTGTGGGCCATGGTTTTTACAAAGTTAATGCAGTTTTGGTTCTTGCATTGGTGCTGGGCTTGTGACCACTTTGTAAAAATGGTCTGAGAACACCACGGCCAGCCACCAGTTGCCTCAGACCCACAGGTCTCCTAGAGCAGCCCAAGAGAGGTTGTGGTGAAGGTTGTGGCTCACTGCTCACCCCCAAAAGTTTCCCGGGTTGCCACAGGCAATCCACTGCTGTAAAAGGCTTTCACAGCTCCTGGGGCAGGGCTGGCTGCTCAAGAGTGGCCCCAGCAATGCAGCCCTAGGTGAGTGGGGTGGGGTTCCAAGGAGTTACTGAGTGTGGGTGGTGGTTTTTACAAAGTTAATTCAGTTTCGGTTCTTGCACTGGTGCTGGGCCTGTGATGACTTTGCAAAACCGCTCTAAGAATGCTGTGACCAGCCACCACTTGCCTCAGGCCTGCAGGTCCCTGAGAGCCACCCAAGAGAGGCTTTGGTGCAGGTTGTATAGCTCGCTTCTCATCACCAAAAGTTGCCCCGTCCTCCTTTGGCTGTCCACTGCTGTAAAAAGCTTCTGCAGCCCATGGGGCAGGGCTGGATGCTCAGTAGCTGGCAGTGTCCCTGGCAATATAGTACTAGCTGTGTGGGACAGGGACCCAGGGCATCACTGAGGTGGTGCATATGTGTGGATTTTAGCACACTAATGCGGTCTCAGATTTGGCCCTTTGGGGAAGGGTTCAACATACAAAAGATGGTGCTCTCCTATAGGCTACACATGAGGCAGACTCCACACAGGGACAATGGCTGGTCCTTCCAGCCCTCGCTCTGAAGCCACACAACTCTGTCTTTTCCTGTGTGTCTCTGACACCTCTTGAGTTGCCACCCCTCCACCAGAAACCAGGTGAGTGTTTGTAAGTGAATGAGTCTGTGTGTGGTCCCTTTAAGAGGGCATGGGGGGGTGGCTAGTTAGCTCAGTTGGTTAGAGCATGGTGCTAATAACACCAAGGTTGCTGGTTTGAACCCCACACTGTGAGCTGTGCCCTCCTTAAAAAAAAACAACACAAAAAAAGAAAAACAAAAAAAGAGGGCATCTGGGTTTCCAGACAGCTTCCGTCTCACTGGGATGAACAGACAGAGTCCTTGCTAATTTTCACAGTCAGATGTTGCGCGAATTCCTCTTCCCAGCACAGAACTCGTGGGGGGCTGGGGGACCCGCCCTTTTTTAGGGGCCCTCTGCTGAGGAGGTGTCCCTCCTGTTGTTCAACCACTGTCTGTGGATTTGGGGTTAGACCGTTCGCGTCTCTGCCCTTCCTACCAGTCTCGATGTGGCCTCTTTAGATCCTTAGTTATAGGAGTTCTGTTACGCTAGTCTTCATATGATTCTTGAGATTGATTGTTCTATAATTTATTTGTAATTTTTCTGTGATCCTGGGAGACAGTAGATACAGTGGTTACCTTATCCGCCATCTTGGACCTTTCCGTTCACGATTATTTTAGATTTAAATGATTCTTTTCCTCAGTATTTTATAGTTCTCATCCAGATGTAATTCCTAAGCAATTTGTATTAAAAATTTGCTTTTATGGAGTTTCTGCAAAGCATTTAACACATTTTCAAGGATTCAACAACTTTTTATTTTCCCACTCTTGTTTTTTAGATTTATGTAATTTTTAGAGTAATTATTCCAACGATTGCTATGGATATAAACAGATTTAAGGACAAATATCTCTGCTTCTTCATGGTCACCTTACCCAACAAATGGGAGCAAAAGGGCATGAGCATATTTGAATATAACTTACTATTTATAGGCATTCAGTATGTGCTGGTTTTCTCTAAGGGAAGGATTGGAGAGAATGGGAGGAGTAGAGTGCATGTTGTTTATTGAATAAAAGTTCTATGTTTAACTATGTAATATCTGGTTTGTAGTATAATTGGAATAAAATTACCAGGTCTTTGTTCATATTACAACTCTATACATTATTTTGGATAATCATGGTAGACATATATGTGAGATACCACTCAGAATCAGGAATTTAATGTAGCTTGGGTGAAGGAAATGATATTTTTGATTCTTTTATAATGCAGAATGATGTAAGACTTTATCAGAAATTGGCATTGATAATCATTTGGTTTCTGTGGGAATATTTTTATTTATTTTTAAAAAAATCTAGGTATTAAGACACATAGTATGTGAAATTTTGTTTTTGTTTGACTTCTTATTATGATGAAATATAAGAGTCTGTAACCTGTGTGAGGGCAGAAGACTAGAATAGATTGTTTTTTTCAGATCCCAAATAGTAGGGAAATCAGTGTTTGTTATCCCATGACCTAACATTTTTTAACCTTTAAATTTTAAATTACGCCTAAAAATCATTTAACAATAGACATAGTTTCCTATTGGGGCCTCACTAGGTTGTGTTTGTTCTTTGTTTCAGCAAGAGAAAGCAACTACCATGAATTTGACTAAACATTTAGAAAGTACGCAGAAGACTTGTGTAGGTACCAGAATGAAAAAATTGGCAGCTAATGTTGAAATATTGAAAGAAATTAGGTAGGTAAAAGCATATTTTTTAGGATAACTTATTTATTTAATTTTTTTAAATAAAAAATTATTAAATTTATTGGGGTGACATTGGTTAGTAAAATTATGTAGGTTTTAAGTGTATCATTCTTTAATACATCATGTATATGAGGTCTGGCAAGTTCACGAACTTGTTGCAGCAATGTTGCTAACCTTTTTTTGATATTAGAGGGATTATTCATTATGAATTTGTACCAACTGGACAAACAGTTAACCAAGTTTACTATTTGGAAGTGCTGAAAAGGCTGTGTGAAAAAGTTAGATGAAAACGACCCGAACTTTTTGTCAAGTTCATGGCTCTTGCATCATGACAATGCACCTGCTCACACGGCACTGTCTGTGAGGGAGTTTTTAACCAGTAAACAAATAATTGTATTGGAACACCCTCCCTACTCATCTGATCTGGCCCCCATTAACTTCTTTACCTGAAGGTAAAGCTAATATTGAAAGGAAGACATTTTGATGACATTCAGGACATCAAGGGTAATACAATGACAGCTCTGATGGCCGTTCCAGAAAAAGAGTTCCAAAATTGCTTTGAAGGGTGGACTAAGTGCTGCTGTCAGTGCATAGCTTCCCAAGGGGAGTACTTCAAAGGTGACCGTAGTGATATTCAGTAATAAAGTATGTAATGCTTTTTCTAGGATGGGTTCGTGAACTTAATTGTCCGACCTTCGTATACTGCAGTGTGTATTCACTACCCAGAGTCAGTTCTCTTTCCATCACCATATATTTGACCCCCTTTTTCCTCTTCTACCACACCCCCCCCTTACCCTCTGTTAACCACTAAACTGTTGTCTGTGTCTGTGCTTTTTTTTGTTTGTTTGTTGCTTTCAGTCTTATATCCCACTGAGTGAAGTCATATGGTTCTTGACTTTTTCTGTCTGACTTATTTCACTTAGCATGATAATCTCAAGATCCATCCATGTCACAAATAGCATTATTTCATCTTTTCTTGTGGCTGGGTAATATTCCATTGTATATATATACCACATCTTCTTTACTCAATAATCTATCGAGGGACACTTGGGTTGTTTCTATATCTTGGCCACTGACCTGCTGAATAATGCTGCAATGAACATAAGGATGTACATATATCTTTATGGATAAATGTTTTCAGATTTTTGGGATAGATACACAGAAGAGGGATTGCTGGATTGTATGGTAATTCTATTCTTAATTTTTTTGAGGAAGCTCCATGCTGTTTTCCATAGTGGCTGTACCAGTTTTTATTCCCACAAGCAGTGTATGAGATTTCCTTTTTCTCCACAACCTCTCTAATAATTATTACTTGTCTTCTTGATAGTAGCCATTCTAACAGGTGTGATGTGGTATCTAATTGTGGTTTTGATTTGCATTTCCCTAATAGCTAGTGAAGTTGAGCATCTTTTCATATATCAGTTGGCCATTTGTATGTCTTTTTGGGACCTGTTCAGGTCCTCTGCCTGTTTTTTGATTGGATTGTTTGTTTTTTTGTTGAGTGGTGTGAATTCTTTATATATTTTGGATATTAGCCCCTTATCGGAGGTGGTGTTTGCAAATATCTTTTCCTATTCAATTGGTTGCCTCTTTGTTTTGTTGATGGTTTCTTTTGGTGTAGAAGCCTTTTAATTTGATATAGTCCATTCACTTATTTTTGCGTGTACTTCCTTTGCCTTTGAGGTCAAATTCAGAAAATCCTCTCTGAATCCAAAGTCCGTAAGTTCAGTACCTATGCTTTTTTCTATGCAATTTCTTGTTTTAGGTCTTATGTT
Source organism: Rhinolophus sinicus (assembly GCF_036562045.2). NCBI lineage: Eukaryota > Metazoa > Chordata > Mammalia > Chiroptera > Rhinolophidae > Rhinolophus > Rhinolophus sinicus. The sequence continues at coordinate 100,371,983 of NC_133758.1, forward strand.
TAGGTCTTTGATCCATTTTTAGTTAATTTTGGTATATGGTGACAGCAGTCTAGTGTCGTTCTTTTGCATATGGCTTTCCAATTTTCCCAGCATCATTTACTGGAGAAGCTTTCTTTTCTCCATTGTATGTTTTTGGCTCCTTTGTCAAAAATTCTCTCACCATACAAGGTCTGACAATTAAGGTCAAGAACTCATCCTAGAAAAAGTGCTACATACCTCATTGCTGAATATTACTATGGTCACCTGCGAAGTACTCCCCTTAGGAAGCTATGCACCACCGCCAGCACCTAGTCCACCCTTCAAAGCAATTTTGGAACTTTTTCTGGAATGGCCATCAAAGCTGTTGTCATATTACCCTTGATGTCCTGAATGTCATCAGAATGTCTTCATTTTAATATTACCTTTATCTTTGGGTAAAGAAAGAAGTCATTGGGGGCCAGATCAGGTGAGTAGGGAGGTTGTTCCAATACAGTGATTTGTTTACTGGTTAAAAACTCCCTCACAGACAGTGCTGTGTGAGCTGGTGCATTGTCGTGATGCAAGAGCTCCTTTAGGACCATTTTATCTATCTATCTATCTATCTATCTATCTATCTATCTATCTATCTATCTATTTTTAGGACCGTTTTTACATACACTTTTCTCAATCTAAGATTTTCAGTTAAGGTTTTCCTGTTTCTCTATCAATGTTTACTGGGTCTGCTGTGCTTCTTACAGTCAGCTGACAATTTTGATGCATAATTCGATGAATATTTGCAATGTTTTTGTCAGTTCTGCTCGTTCCTGGCTGCCCTGACCTCTCTTCATCAGTGATGCGTTCCCTCCCCTCAGAAAAATATTTAATCCATTTATACACTGCCGTTTTCTTCATGGCATTGTCCCCATAAACTTGGACTAACATGTCCCTGATTTCACTTACACTCTTGCCAAGTTTAACAAGAAACTTAGTGTTTGTTCGTTGCTGTAATTCAAGTTCAGACATTCTCATGACAGCACACAAAAACACGCAACAACAATAATGAACACCACTCAGCAAGACGCCGCCACACGTTGAGATGAACACAGCTGTGAGACACTGATACACCAAGGTTATGAAATCTTATCAAGCTGTTATGTACAGTGCCGCTAATGTAAGTGCACAGTGGCAAGTTCGCAAACTTAATTGTCAGACCTTACATATATGTGGCCTTATTTCTGGATTCTGAATTCTGTTTCATTGATCTGTGTGGTGGTTTTTCTGCTAATACCATGCTGTTTTGATTATTGTCACTTTGTAGTATAAATTGAAGTTAGGGAGTGTGATACCTCCAGCCTTGTTTTTTTTCCTTAGGATTGCTTTGGCTATTCGGGGTCTTTTGTGATCCATACAGATCTGATGAATTATCTTGAAAAACTGCCATTGGGATTTTTAATGGGGATTGCATTAAATCTGTACATTGCTTTGGGTAATATGGATAATTTAAAATAATTGCTAATTAGTTGGTGCTTTGTTTAAATTGCATGCTTATTATTTTTGCTTTGAAACTTAATCTTTGTATTTTTATGACTTTAAAGAGAAAAACTGAAAATTGTTACTCCTGAGACAAATTTTGTAGTGGTTTTGTTAGTGTTCTGTTGTTACTACTAGTTGTTATATTGTCCTAAAGTCATCCATGAGAGTGAAATTAAAACATCACTTCTAAGTGGTAGTTGATGGGAAACTACTGTGTCTTGTTGCTTTGCTTGATGTTATTTTCAGGCCTGTACTTAAACTAAAGATTTCAGTAATCTAAATTACTACTCCGATGAAAGAAAAAAATGGTCTTCATGGAGTCAGAAGAAAGGAAGTTGGTTAGCAAGTCTTGTGCAGAGTTTATTCAGCATTTCTCAGACTCTGTATGTGAATTATGTAGGTAATGTATCTTAATAGAGGATTGCTTTATTGGTTAGGGATAATTTGTCAACCTTTCCTGGAATGTGGAGAAAAATAGTTCTCAAATCTACCTAGTTCCCTTTTCATGCTGCACACAGAACTTAAACCAGTAAGTAATTTTCCCCTGTGCTTTGAAAAACTGAGAGATGTTGCCTTGAATGAATATTGCATGTTGGTATTTTGTCTGGTGGAAATTTATATTCTCCAGTATAAATCCATCAAATGGCATCTGGTTTATAAGTGCCTGAATAGTTTGAATATTTTGCTTCTAGTAGAGCCTCATGAACTTTTGATGAACTGCCAAAAATTAAGTAGCTACACTGGCAAAGCTGTGAGACAGATTTTGGACCAAATTGAGGAAATAATGTGCTACTACTAGAATGGAGGCAATCTAATTGGAAGCTAGAGAAAAGAATACAGATGGACCTTGTTGATTTTGCCAGTTGGCTTGCCTCTCTGATTGCTTTTTCTTTTTCTTTTTTTTTTTAATTTCTTTTTCAAACTTTGCGAATGCTAGTCAGCTTATTAGGGTCAAGGATTATGTTCCTGTAGTCTTGGTAAGCAAGATTAGCTAAGTCTAAAATTTTTAAGAAAGTATTTACAAATGTAATTGTAGACCAGAATTGAAGGTCCATTTGATAATCATTTAAATTCTGCAGACTTTGGAAGTTGTCTTTTTATAGAAAGATTTTTAAAAATATTTAATTTTTTTCTCAGTTAAATATATTTTTAAATTAAGTTTGTATCATTTATGATTTTATATAAAGTTTTTAAAAGTACCTCTTCATAGCCAGTGTTGTAAATAGTAACTTTAGACTATTACTATTTAAGTGTAACTTTTTCTCATACCACACTTAAAAATTTCTGGATCTTTTACATTTTGCTATTTTTTTTTTTTTTTTTTTAAATAGACGTCGCAACATAAGTGTTCATTTTGGAAATGACCTTTCAGATGCTATACAAGTATTGGATGAAGAGTGCTTTACTACCCCAGCTTCTTTGAATGAACTAGAGATAATTTGGGCAGAATACATTCTGGCTCAGGAGAATATTAAAACTTGTCAAAATGTGGTGGGTCAAGAATTTTTCTCTATTATGCTTTTTATGTGTTGATAAAACATAAAGAGATATTATTTTTTAAGAAAGCAGAAAGAATGCAGATATTATAATATTTTTCATGATATCTAACTTTTACAGTATCTTCATATTCACAATTTGATTCCTTTATTGCCTTGTAAGAAAGATAAGGTCGATAAATAGTGATTGTGGATAAAGGATTAACAAAATCTTTTTCCTGGTTTCATGAGAATTTGACCTTTGGTTAACTCTCTTTGTCCCCTTGGTTCTGTGTTTTACAGTGTATAATGCACACACACGTTTTTTAGCCCAAACTTTAAGGGAAAAAATCTTTCATTTTAATTCAAATTTTTATTTGTTTACATTTAGGTACTTGTTTTTTTATATTATAAAGGAATTTTAGCATTTATTTTTTAACATACCATGGTACAAGAAATTTTATGTAACAAATAATTACAAAACACAAGAACAGATACAAGGTACAATAAATTTTATGTACTGGTAACAAATTTACCACAATTAATGCATCATAAAAGGCCAAGAACTCTTTGTTGTTGTAAATTCATCGTAAGTTCAACAAAACAGATTATCGTATTCCAGGTTATTTTGCATATGGATATCATTATTGATTTCTAGAGTTACACTTTTAACTCATAAGCATAAATGAAAGAATTGAAAACATTTATGTAGATACGGAATTAGCACTACCCATGTATAATGCGCACCCTTATTTTTCCCTCACATATTTGGGCAAAATGTGCATTATACATGGCAAAATACGGAAATTTGATAAAATGATATTTCAATCATGTTACTAGGCAACATTGTTTAGGTAAGTAAAACCCTTCATTGGTAAATGATATCTGGACTGGAAAGAATTATAAACTATAAATACTTGGTGGAACTCTTAAAACTGGACATACTCACTGAGGGCCCCTGGAAGCTATGCCTATAAGAGATTTTGGCTTTTGAGGGGCATGAGGCTTGTAAGCCAGCATGTGTTCCACACCTACTAACGCTGTTCTTGTCTTCTGGTCTGAGTGGCGTGTTTTATGCTGCAGCAGTGGACTCTGTCTTACTATTCAATGGTATTGAAGCCACCCATTGTTGAGAGGTGGTTATTTGTGGATAAGGAAGAGGTATGAAGAATAGAATATGTCATATGAATTCTTTATTAGTGTATGTACAAGTATATTTATTTCCTCTTGAAATTTTCTTTAGTGAATTATATTGAGCTGAGCAGAACTCCTTGTTTTTCATACAGAGATATTTGGCACAACAATCATAGCTTTCCATAGTATCTTTGAGCTCTATGCTTGTGTTTGGCATCCCATCTTAAGTATTGGTGGTTTCTGCCTCTGGAGATTGTACTTTCAAAGTCTTATTCCCTTTTCATACCTAGCTTGTCTAGTTGGCAACCTAAGTGGCTTTGAAAGTGAAAAGGATAAATAGGCCTTTGGGAATGTCAGGAATTTTCAATTGGGAGAATGATTAAATTTGGCTTATTTTACATATTAGACCCTAACTGGTCACGTCAGATTATGGAAGAAAAAAAGTGACAGAAGTAATAATTTTTGAATCTCTATGAAACACAGGCAGTGTTATGGTACTTTATAAACTTTCTTATACTAACTTTTAAATGTTTCCTATTTTATAAATGAGGAAACTGAGGCCCACAGCATTTAGGAAAATTGCTCAAAATTACATAGTTCTAAACGTTAATGTGGAATTTGAACTCAGATGTGGTTGACTGCAACATATGTTCTCTTTTCATTTAGACTGTGCTGCTAACATTAAAATGCTTTATAACATATTTTATGTAATAAGATGAAAAACAACTGCTTTTTTCTTTTTGTTTTGTTTTTGTGCTTTGAGCATAGGAAAAGTAATTCAGGACAGAGGGAGAGGGCTTAATATAGCTCTAGGACATGGTATTCTAGTAAAAAAATATTTTTTGAAGTAAATATTTGTTTCTGCTACTGTTCGATGTTTCAGGACTTAGTCTTCACTGCTGTAAAATGTACTTAATAGACTGAAGAGTAGATTATAGATTATAAATATAGAGTCATAATTGCCACGCAAAGTTATTTTTTTCCTTATTGTAGTTATTTTAGGTCTCAGTATTGTTATTTTCATTTGTGTTTTTTGCAGTTTCTTAACTTCATTACTGTGTATATTTTTGGTGAAAGAGATTCTTTTGTCTTTACAGTTATAAAATGGCCTGGTTGAGCTTTATAAAAAAAGAATATTCTAAAATTCAAGCTTTTAAGTGTGTGTGTCAGATACTGTTATAGTTAGTGGAGACACAACATTTGTTTAATACACAATTCTATCTTGGGAACAGGATGGATATATAAATAGATAGTATCAATATAGTTTCCCAAGTACTGTAATAAAGGTAATGCATTGGGTTCTTAGATATCTCTTACATAATCTGTTTCCAAACATCCCCTTGGGCAAGTTGCAGGTATTATCCTGGTAGAGATTAATTGACTCTTGAAGGATAACTATAGATGAAGGAATTGAGCGTGGGATGGGAGTAAGAGCGCGGCAGTGTGTAATTAATAATAAGATCTTGTATAATTTTCTTAAGAAAAACAAATATTTCATTGTTGCAGAAATAATGGGAAAAAATAAAGATGAGCAGAGCAGGATTGTGGAATTTAAATATCCTATTTCTGATTAAGGGAAAGAAAGCTCTTAGTTTGGTGATCTAAGGTTAGGTGTTTGTCTTAATTGCTACTGTGTTTGGAGAACGTTAAATTTTACTGTTTTTAAGAGATCAGTTTTTTTTAATATAGGTCAATGGGTAAAAAAACACGTGACATATCAATGATGGTTATTCTTTTTTTTTCTTTCCTTCAGAATGAAGGGAATATTTTGATTGGCGAAAGAAATGAAGTGCAACAGAAGCTGTACATGGCAGTAGACATTTTTATTATGGAAGTAGATGAGTTATCTCTTAACAAACGCTTGAAAACATTGCAGGTTGGAATTTAAAAAGATAGTAAATATACATTACATTAAATATACATGTTTATAATTTGAGAGGGGTAATTAGCATTTACCTTGACACTTCAGAATAGTACTGATGGCTGCAAAAGTTTTTCTTCTCTTTGATGAATTCTCATTTCTTTTTAATGGAATTAAAATTTTATATTAATACAGAGGGTTCCAAAAAATTATTCACATTTTAAGAAAGGAAAAAACTGTATTAAAATTGTAATCCAGTGAATGACGCTAGCATTCATTTGATTAACGCCATCTTTTGAGTGAACGTCATACTACACGTTGCTACTGTAATTCAATTCAACTTCAAAAAGTAATACATAGATAACATCTCTTAAAGTGTGTACATTTTTTCGCACCCTTGGTATATTTAATATGTTTATGTATATTTGTATACTCTGCAAACAAGGGAAATGGTCAGATACATCAGACTTGCTAGAGCTGCACTCATTGGGAAAACTCGCGGAGGCAGGAGCAGTGGCAGGCATGTGAGTCCCTGTGACCCATTACATTCTAGCAGAAAATCCAGTCAGGCCACCTGTCAGAGTTAGGGAGAGGGACCCTTATCCTTAAGGTATAGGACTTTTAAGATCCACGATCAGAGGCTGGAATAATAGCTGTATGTTGTGGGACCTTGTCTTCAGCCCTATCCTGTCATCTCAGCAAAGACTTGAACTTGGAGTGAATGAGCATGACAGTGTTATTCGTCTGCCTATTAACATAACATTGCTCTTTACTTATTCAGATCCTTTTTAAATGTCCTTTAATGACATTTAAAATTTTCCTCTAAAAGTTCTCATGCGTTTTCTTCATTTAACTCCAAGATATTTATACTTGTGGTTGCTTTTGTGAATATTATCTTACTTTCCATTTTCTAGTTATTTTCGGTGGTGTACAGGAATACTGTTGATTTTTATATATTGATGTCTCTCTGGCAACTCTGTTGAACTCTCTTTTAGTTCTCATTTGCCTATTGATAAATTCTTTGAGCTTTCTGTGCGGTCATATCATGTGAAAACAACCCTCTTGTATGTTGTTTACCTTTTATATATATTTGAATTTCTATGGCTTTGGTCAGTATCTTTAGTGCCAAGTTGAGTAGTAGCGTTGTTAGCTGGTATCCTTGTCTTGTCTTAGACTCCAGACAATGAGCTTGCGAGAGAGTTGGAGAAAAGGATATTCAAGGACATCTGGGCACTCTCTTTCTGTCCACCTGGATGAAGACATTGCTTTGATGGTACAGTGTATGGTTCAGGAACCATTGGCACCCTGGCTTGAAGCATTTTCTTAAATGGAATTGCATTAATAGTATAAATTCTTCCAGAATGGTGAAATAAGTCTTGCATATAAAAGGCCATGGGTGTAGTAAGAATTGACCTGTCTACAATGCAACTTCTCCTTTACCCTGTAAAGGTTTATTTCTTCTCATTAATTGTCAGTAAACATAGGTTAAGGGTCTGCAATCAGGATATTTTTAAAGCGCTTTTTAAAGTTTAATCTTACAAGAGTTTTTGCCGTATCTGGTTTGTGTCCCTTTCTACTATTCCCCTAAGTCAACCAGAATATTTAAACTTCTCTTTATTTTGCTGAGAAATAGTTTGATTTTTACTTATATTCTTCAAATAATTAAGAAATATACTTCAGTAATGAAGGTCAAAGAAAAATGTCATAATTTCTGATTTTCTCTGCATTTATTGAGACTTCTTTTGTGGTCTACAATACAGGGTTGATTTTTTAATGACTGTTCCTTATAAGTTAAAAAAGAAAGTATATTCTATGTTTTCTTGGTGTGCAGTTCCTGATATATAGCTGTTTTTTTAAACTTGAATCGTCTGTATCTTTACCCAGTTTTTAGGTTAATCAGTTAATCAGTGTTGAGATATTTTTGTTATATATTCTAGTTAATATATTTTGTTATATATTTTAGTTCTTTACATTGTTGTTCAAACTATTTCAGTGCTGTGTTGTTGGATGTTAACATATTTGTGATTGTTACATATTTTAAACTGTGTTTTCTTTTTAACCACTATCTGACCTTATTTTTCCTTAAGGTATTTTGGGATAAAATCTTCTTTCATTTCTTTTTAAAATTCCTATTCCACCTGTCTTTTTTGGTTAATATTTGCTTTGTATATCTTTTCTTCCCCCTTCCCTCTCTTAGACAACACACGGAACATCTTTAAAAGAATCCATCCTATAAATCTGTCTTTTGATGTGTAACTAAATGATTTATATATTTATAATTACTGTTTTATAGTATTAGAACTTACTTCTGTGATTATATAGTTTCTGTTTATCATGGTTTCTTTTTTTCTCCTTTTCTACTGTTTAACCCTAATTTCTTAGAACAGTCTCACTTGTCTTTGGTGTGTTTCTTCCTTTTCTGTATCGCCCCAAAATCAGCTAACCAAACAACCACAGTTCTTGTCTAGGATTTTAGTCAGAGGTTGTACGGATGTTGTACATAATAGCTCAATTAAATAATGAACTTTAGAGTTATTTTATCATTCTTATTTCATAAATTTTTGGATGTCTTTTGGTTTTCTCTAGTATTGGATGGAATATTTTGTCTAAGAGTGCTTTCAAAGAGCTCTTTGGTTGATTTTGTGAGGTATTAAATGTCTCAGGATATCTTAATTTAAGCAATTGTGTACATTTAAGCAGTTTAAACAATTGTTTACTTGGCTATAAAATATTAGGTCCAAAGGCCATTTTTCCCTCAGACCTTTGACAATAATAAGTCATTGTCTTCTTGTTTCCATAGTTGTTGATATCAGTCTGATTTTTATTCTTTTGTGATCTTATTTATCCTCCCAGAAGTTTAACATTTTCTCTTGACTTTGTTCCTTAATTACACTAAAACATGTTTAAGTTTAGATTTCAATGAGTCAGTTTAGTCTGAGGATTTATATTTTTCTTTAACTCTAGTCAATACTTGATAATCATTTCTTAAGATACTTTCCCTTCTCCTCACACCCATCCCATTTACTTTTTCTCTCATTCTGGGACTTCTGTTAGATGGTATTTAAACTTCTATCCTCTACATAATTGTCCACCCATTTTTTTCTATCTTTTGATCCCTGTATGTGTCTTTTTGAAGAATTCCTTGACTTAACCGTCTAGCTCACTAATTGCTTCAGTATCTGATCCCCTTCTGCCATTTAGCCAGTCCACGGTGTTCTTTATTTTAAAGATCACTTCTTTCATACCACATAACTTTGGTTGGTTATTATAACTACTGGTGTTGCCTTGTGCTTGTGTTTTCAATATTCTTTCTTTTTGTTGAGAATATTTGTTATGCTTATTTTGAGTTATTACTATTATTTGGGTCACTGATTTTGTTTCCTTTTTTATAAGGTGGCTTAGTTTGTTATATTTCTTTCAGAGTCTTTATGTTAGTTACACCTTTTATCCTTCCTGTACTTCCCTTCAAGGTCTTATATTCCCTTGGAGAACTATAAGCTCTTTCAATTCTGTGCTGTTGTGCAGGTATGAGATAGTGTGGTAGATCGGCCTGGGAAGGGTGAAAGCTTGGACCATAACTTCAAAGACTTCAGGTGGGTTTAGGGAGTGGGATGGGGTTGTTTCTCAGAGCTTCTAGAGTTGTACTCTGGGCTCTACTTCCTGTTGGCTTCTCTTCTAGATGATCTTACTCTTCAGTAAACCTCCCAGTTCCTGTACCTCAGCCACTGCTCTTTTCCAGGGGCCACCATCCTTGGGTGTAAATGCTACCAGATGTTCAAGGAAAAGGGAAGAAAAGAGAATACTTAGGGCTTGGCCAGCTCTTCTGTACTGGCTATCAGTTTTTGCCTCATCTAGTTTCCTATGCTGTGCTTGTGTAAATTCATTGCCTCTTGCTTGCTCTGCTGCTTTCCTGTCCAAAGTGAAGGAGAGAGAAGGGCCTATGAGGAAAGTTCTCTTTTCCCACAGATGGTACAGGCCTTCTCCCACTTACAGTGATTGTATTTAGTCCTAAGCACCAACTGTCTTCTGTCTTTCCAAGGGTTCTCCGAGTTTTGTGATAAAAATTTCTGGGATCTATTAAGTTTTCCTTTTGTCTCTGACATGTCTAGAGTTTGATCCTGGAGAGAGCCAGCAGGCTCTCTTGTCTCTTCCAGTCCTTTTAAAAATGCTTTTAAGTACATATACATGTTTAGTGTCTTTCCTTAATTGGAATTATTTGTATATTTTGGTGTGTAGCTTTTTTTATTTAGCAGTAGGTCTTGGAAACTTCCATGTCAGGACAAAACAGTAGTGATTCTAATTTAAAGTCTATTTATTTAAAAACCTAAGAATATAAAGCTTTGTATTTATAACCTTAATTCACTTAATAAACATTTACTATTGAAGTCCAAATAAATCAGCTTCTAGGTAGTTTTATACTCTCATGTCTAATTATTCTAAGTTTTATTTATAAAATTCTCAAGGATAGGGATGCAACATACTACTTTTCTGTCTCTCAGATTGTAATACTGTGCCTGAATCCTAATATGAAGTTAATAAACTTTAATAAACAGAAATATATCTCTGCAGGATTTGTCAACGTCTTTAGAAGCAGTATATGGACAGGTCAACAAAGGGACAAGCTCTGAAGAAATACTTAAGAAATTTTATGACTGGAAGTGTGATAAAAGAGAGAGGTTCACCAGTGTTAGAAGTGAAACAGATGTTTCTCTACAAGGTCTTGTAGCGTGGTTCCAGAGCAGCGTACAGGTAATAAGAGCTCTTGCCCTGGCGTGTCATAGCATAAACCAGGAAATTAAAAAAAACGAAAACTTTCTAAATATAATTTACTTCTTTGCTGAGAGAGAGGGGAGTTGGGCGGGAGAGAGGACAAACAGAATGAGAATGAATATAAATGAGAATGTGTGTGCCAGGATGGAGGAATGAGGAATTTACATATTTATGGTTTCTGGGACATATTTGAAAACAGCTTCAATGAAGCTGTAGGTGTAAGATAGTATCAGTGGAGTTTATTGCAAGTAGTGTGTATTTTACAGCTATAGTATAGAGATACGGGTATGTATATATACATGTGCTTTTGAGGATAGTAGAGCTTTTTTTTGTTTTTGTTTTTAGCAAGACGTGTTTTAACAGTTGGCGAACTAGTCATGCTTAAAATTATATGTTAATTGGCAGTGTTTAATAAGTCTTTTAAATTTTAGATATCTTAAATATCTTAAAGATACCTAAAATAAATGGGGAATATTAGTCTCAGTTGATGTTAGATATTAGAAAAGATGTTTTGTATATTCTTTCTCGTTCGTGTTTATTATTATAAAAACAGAATGTAATTTTCCAAAAGGCTTGGGGGCATGTTGTTTTGTATAAAGTACTCTGAACTCTAATTACATTTTAGACTAATTTTATTACTGATTCTGTTTTTCTGTCTGCTTTACAACTTCCTTAGCAAGGACAAGGACACCCATATTGTCATTTAGCTGTGTGAATGATTTCCAAAATATGCATTTCTAGTTTTGTTTTGGAAAAAAAACCTTTAGTTTCTAGCCACTTCTGGAACTCTTCATTTTTGGTACTTTCTTATGGATACAGTAACTTAACTAAGTTATTTCTTTATCTTTTTTTGTTATTGATTTTAATTGTCTTTCTGTTTAGGTTAATTATCAATTACCCTTTTCTTTCATTTCCACAGCTGTTTGCCAAATCCAGATCTCCTTAATCAGAGATGTGAATATTTGAAATCAAAGTGACTGCTTGTAACATTTATGTTCTGTATTATAATCTGGGCCCCTGATTTTTTCTATATAATACCCTATTGTAAAGTTTATTTCCTGATAGAAAATGCCTTTGTTTTCCTAATGAAATGGAACCATCTGAGTTTAGTCTTTAACTTTTAATCGCCAGATACCTAACTACTCGTAGTTCATCAGTAAATACCAGGTATAATCATATTCCTTCCGTGTTCAAGAGCTAACGTCTGCCTCTACCTTTCAGATTTAAAGATGCCAGCTGAGCATTCAAGGTTCTTTACCAGTTTTTAGTCAGACTGCTTCTTGTATTGTATTCTCAGGAAACATCCTGGTCTTGTCTCTGTTTTTTTTCATACTTCTCTATGCCGCCTCTCCTCACTGTTAACCACTAACCACATTTTAAAAATCGTGTTTTTTTTTTAGGTGTGTGATGTGTGTGTTTTTTCTGGTGCATAAGTTTTATGAGGGAAGTACTATATCTTGTGTATCCTTATTTCTGCCACATTGCCCAGTGTGTAGGCTAATGCTCTGCTCCAGGTATAAGGACACAATAACTGAAATAATTAAATGAGATGCTTCATGCTTTTATTTTTGAAAATGAGGCTTTTGATCTATCTGTGGAAGAATCACTGACTTCTGAAGATGCAATTGGTAATATTGATGAAATCCTAGAGAAGACTGAGTCAAGTGTATGCAAAGAGCTGGAGATGTCTCTGATTGTGAGTATTGATATTCTTTATTATTGCTTTCTTTGAAGCAGAATGGTTTCTCTTGCTAGCTAGAAGGTATCAAGACTGGTCTTAGCCTCTTATGGGCCTATTTGAAATAGTAGCACTGTCAAGTTCTAATCCAAACACAAAGCAAAATCTCAGTCTTCCACAGGGTGGTATTTTCATTTTAATAGGACATTTCAAAAATAAATAAAATCTAATGTTTAATTATAGGAAAAATTCTCTTAATCTGAGTGTAACAGCTTTCTATATATTGGGTATGAGTCCATCATACCCCATGACTGTAAGAAAAGACTTTAGAGTTTGTGAAAATCTGAAATAAAAATTGGGAGAGCTTTAGAAGTAAAGACACAAGGTTGGTTAGTAGCTTCCTTTCTCTATTGTGTATATTCTCTATTGCTATGTCAAGTTAAAAATTAGTGTAGCTCCTCAAAAGAGTATTTTATAATGTTAATGTTGCTCACTGGGACTCGTGCAGTTTTTCAGGCAGTTTACCAAGGTCTCAGTGATAATGTTCTTCATTTTACTTGTTTCTTTTAGCCTTCAGTGATTTTATTCAGATTGGTATTAAAAATATATATGCATTACTGTATTTCCCTGTGGTCAAATAGTCCTTATTTAGATGGTTTTGTCAGACTTGATTTTAGAAGTGGTTGTTAATAGATGATGTCTAAAAAGGATTTTAAATGTTGAAGTTCTGTATATTTAGTTCTTACATGTAGCGTTATATCCCCAGTTTCCTAGAATGTTCTTCTATTTCAGACATCTCTAGGAATAATAGTATAATGGGAGTAAAATTTCCCACATGAACATCTTTGACATCAATCTTCTGTCTAGAAAAATATTTGTGTTTAAGAAATATTTTGAAATAGATACAGAAATTTGTTAAAGGTATCATTTTGAAGTTTATTCATTGTTATTGAAGGTTTTAACTATTTTGAATACTCCTTTGTGTATAATTCCATGTGTGTGGTTTCATTTAGGAGCAAGGTGACGCAGACAAGGAGATCATTTTAAATACATATAGTCAAGTACAACAGAAGATTCATTCAGAGGAAAGGCTTATTGCCACAGTACAGTCCAAGTACAAGAGCAGTATTGAGGTTGGATTATGTTTTATTTTGTCTTATATATTGATGCGTTGTATTTTTTAATATTTAAACTTTTCTCAAGTAGTTTAATACCCAATGTGTGGGTAAATTATTTGTTATTGCTAGCAAAGCACTATAACCATTGTAATCTGGGTATATAATTAAATTCACTCTGCGACTTCTTCACCTCTCTCAGCCATTATAGAATTGAAAACAGGGCCTCGCTCTGGATTAGGTTTTGGTTTAGGGAATGTTGTGGCTGGTTTGATCTTTAATCCAGAACGCTAAAACTTTCTCCAGAGTAGCAATAAGGCTGTTTTGCTTTCTTATTCGTGTGTTCACTGGAGTAGTACTCTTAATTTCCTTCAAAAACTTTTCTTTTGCATTCACTACGTGGCTAACTGGTGCAAGAGGCCTAGCTTCTGACCTATCTCAACTTTCGAGAATGTGCCTTCTTCCCTAACCTAATCATTTCTAACTTTTAAGAGAGTGATGTGTGACACCTTTTCACTTGAACACTTAGAGGCGACTATAGGATTATTATTTGCTGTAATTTCAATATTATTATGTCTCAGGGAGTAGGGAGGCCCGAGGGAAAGGAGAGAGATGGGGGAATGGCCAATCAGTGGAGCAGTCAGAACACACATTTATCCATTAAGTTTGCTGTCTTATATGGGTGTGGCTTATTGCTCCCCCAAAACAGTTACAATGGTAATATCAAAAATCACTGATCACAGATTACCATAACAAATATAATAATGGAAAAGTTTGAGATATTCTGAGAATTACCAAAAATGTGACATAGAGACAAGAAGTGAGCAAGTGCTGTTGGAAAAATGGCAACGATAGACTTGTTCAACACAGGGTTGCCCTGCACTTTCAATTTATCAAAAAACAAAAAAACAAAAAACGCAAACAAAAACAAAACAAAAAACCGCAATATCTGTGAGGTACAATAAAATGAAGGACAATAAAATGAGCTATGCCTGTATTTCTTTTTTGGATGGTGACTTATATGTATGTGTGCATACTATATACATTACATCATTTTGTAAGGTATTTTGAAAGTGTTTCCATTTAACTGTGTATTATGAACAATTTTCCCATGTGATGAGTCATTTGGAGTGACTAAGACATCACCACTTGTATATAGATGTACAGCATTATTTAACCTTCCCTTTGTTTTAGACATTAAGGTTACTTCCAATTTATTTTTATCAATAATACTATACATGATCTTTGTACATAATTTTGTGTGTCTGTTTCCCCAGATTCCTAAAAATCATTAATTACCAAGTCAAAAGGAGTGAACATTCTTAAAAACTTAATACATATTACCAAACTACTTTTGGGAAGGGTAATTTCAATTTACATTACTAGAAATTCCACTTTGCATCCTCTCTAGCAAAGTATGCCTTACTGAATGTATCAGCCTGAAATATTTCTTTTACCTTTGCTACTTTGATTGCTGGAACTAATGTGTTTCTTTTTCTTTATTTTTTTTTATTTTTTAAATTTATTGGGGTGACAATTGTTAGTAAAATTACATAGATTTCAGGTGTACAATTCTGTATTACATCATCTATACATCCCATTATAATGTTTTTTAAAATAGAAATATGGGTACTTAAGAAATCAATTGGCAGAATTGTCTAGTTGAAAATTGTAGATTTGCTTATTTCAATCTGAACTCAATAAATACTAGTTGAATCTTAATAGAGAAATAATAAACAGTAAGTGACTATGTTGTCTGTGTTTTGAAAATATAATAACTCTTTTTCTTAGTTTAAGAATCAGATTACCGAATATTTAAATAAGAGCCCCAATCTGGATCACTTGCTGTCCATTAAAAAGACACTGAAAAGCTTAAAAGCTCGACTGAGATGGAAATTGGTTGAAAAGAATAATTTGGAAGAAGTAAGGAAACAGTTGGTTCTTACTGAACTTTATGTGTATCTCATTTTACTTTGGCTCTGCTTCGTAAAACTAATGCACAAATGCACTCTTTGAAATAGCACCATTATTCACATTTTGTCTTACATATTTTGTCTTTTTTCCTTTGTGTATGTAAATAAAATCTTACATTAATAGTGTAAACATTTTCGCATGTCGTTAAATGTTCTTTAAAAATAGTTTACATTGCCGCAGTAGTTTTCAGTAAAAGATATTTTTGAATAATTTGAAGAAACTTTTGGTTTGGACTGTTAAAATGTCTATTTTATTACAAGCCAGTACTACATGCAAGGTGATGGGGTGCTCCCTGAAAGGTAGAATTTTGTCATAAAGTACTTTTAATATCATGATGTCTTCTGTTTATTCTCTTTTTAATGGCTGGACATACTATTTCTCATAAATATTTTAAGTTGTTTTCATATAGTAATAGAACTAGAAGAATTAGGACATTCTAATATGGACTTGCCTCCTTCCTTAGGCTTGAAACTGGTAATTCTTTGTGTTCCCTTGAGAATTCGATTTAGGTAACAAAAGGCATTTATATTATATCTTAATCCAACTTGAATTAGCTCTAGTTCTCTCTGAAGCACTTAATTGGATATACAATGAAACTAATATAATGGTTTAAGATTTTTCCAGTTTTATCATATTCTGAACTGTGGGGAGTGGTGTCCTTTTTAGCTTAATTTTTTAACTTTTGGAGAAATATATCTAACTTTGAAAACTTGCCTTTTAAGGTGGCTTATTTATTATCACTGGAATTTCCTGGAGTCTTTGTGAGTCCTGCATTGTCTTTCCTCTAGTAGACATGCCATACATTTACTCATTAAAAAACAAAAACAAATTTCTTGTAGAAAACAATTCGAGGGAATTTAATTGCATTCTGGCTCCTGTTCTTGACATTTACTTTGTTATGGCAGTTTGTCATCTTTATGATAGAGATAAGTCTACAGCAAATTAAGACATGAGAAAAATCTGTGTAATTGATTTTATGTCTTTACATTTTATAATTCCTTTTCGTAGGTTTTGGAAAAGTCAGTGTTAGAATAAACTAATAAATAATAATTCAACAAGTGTTATGAGGGTCTATCATGTGCTAGGTACAGAAGGATATATAGAAATCAGACAAAGTGATTTGCTATAGAAATTGCATGAATTCTTACTAGGAAAAGTTGTTGTCAGTCTACTCTAACAAACCTGTAAAGTCACATTTTTTTCTTTCTGATTAAAGTCTGATGACCATGATGGATCTGAAATTGAGAAACTAAAACAAGAAATAACTCAATTGCGCAATCGTGTCTTTCAGGAAATTTATCATGAGCAGGAGGAATATGTAAGTATTTGATTCTTTGAAGTTTTGAATTAGTTTTTATTAGAAATTGAATTAATATATCCATTTTATGAAGTAGACTGTAATCACAAAAATACAAATTATGTTGGCATAGTAATATTTATGTGAATTTAGAGATTAATTTCTGATGACAAAATAATTCAGAACCATTGTATGAAATGTAGAAATTACAGAAAATTATAAAGAAGAAAAACCATTACCTACAACTTTTCCATTCAGTAGTAAGAGTAGGAATCACTGTTAATTTTTTATTTATTTTTAATTTTTTTTTAGCAAGTTGTCTTTTTCCTCCTTTTTTGAAATTTTTATTGGGGAATATTGGGGAACAGGGTGTTTTTCCAGGACCTATCAGCTCCGTGTCAAGTTGTTTTCAATCCAGTTGTGGAGGGCGCAGTTCACTGGCCCATGTGGGAATCGAACTGGCGACCTTGGTGTTATGAGCGCTATGCTCTAACCACTGAGCAAACTGCCCGCCTGATCACTGTTAAGTTTTGACTTAACTTTCTTTTAGTCTTTTTCTGCTTGTTTTTTACAAGAATTGAGATTATAGCATAAACACAATTTGCACAATGCTTATATTCTGTTTAACATAAAGCCTAAAAGTTTTTTCCTTTATTAATATGTATATGAACATCATTTTAACATAATGCTGCCTGAAATGACAGCCTTAATGCAGCAGTATAATTTAGTTGAAGAATATAACAAAATAAAACCAGTTGGTTTTGGGGGAAGTTACATCTTTAGGTCTCCAGTCTGCCACTAATTTTTGTGACCTTTGGAGAGTCAGCACGTTTTCTCTTTAAAATGGAAAGAATATTGTATTTTTTTTGTTTCAGGGAAGAAGTAATAAGTTAAACAGTGCTTTGAAAAATAAAAATAGTGTGAAAATAATAGACATTTTAAGTTATGTTTCATTTAGCAAATGCATATGATTGTGTGTACTTTATTATTCACCGTGGATAAAATAGCTATCTCCCAGTGACTTGACAGATGTCTAGAAGTTTTATTTAATTAATATGTGGTAAATGACTTTTCTAAGGATCCTCACTTTTCACATTTGCATCAAAGTGGCTTTTATAGAGCTACGTATTCATTTTTTATTTCAAGGCTTTTATGATTTTTTCCCCTCATAAATGAAATAGCCATTATTTTAAAAATGTCACTGTATTCTTAATTTTTTGAGAAATGAAGACAGTTTTATGATTCAAATTGGTATATCAGCACACTTTTTCATTTTAGCTTGGAAGTGAGTGCAGACTTTGACCTTAGGCAGGATTTTGTGCCTGTGTATGTACACCAAGCTTAAAATTGATAATTAAGTTTTATTCTATTACTAAGATGGTAATTTAGATCCAAGATGATTCTTGGTTTTCATTTGATATTTCTTGTAATAGAAGGAAGGGATGGTTATTTATCTTACTAAGTTATACATCTTATTCGATTATATATCTTGTTAGATATATAATAAGGAGCATACTGGTATATTATTTTTTCCTGAAGACCAACATATCACAATTGAATATATATTGATCTATAATTTTTTAAATTTAGGAAAAGCTGAGTAGCTTGACACAGAAGTGGTTCCCTGAGGTACCTCTGCTTCATCCTGAAATAGGATTACTTAAGTACATGGTAAGCTTTGTTTCCCCTGAGAATTACTACTTGTAGAGAGTGTTGAAAACTGATGATGTTAAAATTGTGTCAGTGTTAAATTTATAATATCCTTACTATAAAAATATTTCTGACGAATAGTTTCTGGGTATTAGAATTTTTCCTCAAAACACTCTTTAATACTGTCATACTGTATTTTAATTTTTATATTAATTGGCATGTTTTCTGTGGTTTCTCGCAGCCATTCAATACACTGCATGGAAGTTATTTGAATTGCAGGTGTTTATTTTTTGAAATGATAAGTAGCTTTAGCTGCTGTTCCAAGCTTTAGAATAAAAGTAGGACACTGCTAGTCATGAGGACTTTAAGTGGAATATGTCTTTTAAGTTAAAGCAGGATGGAAAAAGTCTTGAGAAGTTGGTTAAGGTAGAGATGTTGATGCGGATATAGTTTTCTAGGCAAGCAGGATTCAAAGTGTGGGAGGTCAGTGTATTAAGACATACGTGCATTATGGATCAGTATGTAAACTCTGGCTCTCGGCAGAATCTGTGAGCTCTTGTTTTATATTGCTTGCTAGGGATAGGGACTACATACAATATTTATTCTTTAAGATTGTCATTATGTCCATGATAATAACTTAAAAATGGTATTTACAGAGATTTATGAACTCATAAATATGTCAGATAAAAATTCTTTAAATTGTTAAAGCAATTACTGTAGAATCTTTTCAGACTAGACTTTAAAATAATGTGGGTTTTCCCTTGCAATTATTTAACTCGGGCTTAGAGTCTATCTCATGTAGGATGGGGTGAGAGAATATGTGGTGCTGTGTAGGACTTGAAATTTAATTAAAAATACGCTAATCTGTTTTATTGTGGAAGATTATAAAAGGTTTGAATCATGGCTTATGGATATCTTTAATGATTTTAAGATGTTTAATCTGTGATGTATACTTAGAAAACCCTGTGGGTTGAGTATATATTGTAGGTTACTTAAATATACTGACAACACTTACAAAAAGAACCCAAGAACCATTTTACAACCCCTCTTACTAAAACTACCCCACAGTAAAACTTAGCTTGATTTAAACTGTTGATAGATTTTAGTGCAAAAAATTACTCCTTTAAAAAGTAGCAGAAATATCTAAGTAGAATTAAAATATTTGAAAGCCATTTTCACTTCTGAGGATTCCACTTCAAACAGAGACAGAAGTGTTAGAATTACTTCATTGTAGTCATAATTTTTAGACTTCTCATTCTCATTCTACAATCTCCTTTTTATTATCATTTTAATATATTTAGGAAATACATGAAGTTTTCTAAGTAAACATCAGGGATCCTTGGAAGCATGTTTGGTTAATCCCAGTCATCTTCAGAATCTGTTCTAGAACTGTAGCTGCAATTAAATGTATAGTGATAACACTTTGGGTGGGAGGAGTTCAAAGCCAGGATCTAGAAAAAATGTGAAACTTTAGGTATTTTTATTTTGTTGGTTTCTCTACTAGGGTTGATGATGTCCAGTCCATCTAATAGCATGTAGCTAATTATATTTATGATTTAAAAGTACTGGGATTGTTTGGATACTTCAACTGTAATAAAAACTTTTGCCTAGAATTCTGGTGGTCTTCTTACTATGAACTTGGAACGGGATCTTCTTGATGCTGAGCCCATGAAGGAACTTAGCAGCAAGCGTCCTTTGGTATGTTCTGAAGTTAATGGACAGATAATTCTTTTAAAGGTAAGTTGAAATTCTTCTGAATTGTGGAAGATTGAGAAATATAAAGGGGAGTGGTTGTGTTACTTTATGGGCAAGTAAAAACCTACTATTTGTTTTCTAAATCATGAGTTGACTGGCATGATAATTGTGCTTCCTGTTTGATTGCCAGAACTAATTTTGAGTATAAAACTTCCCTCATTTCCTAAATAATATATATCTTTAGTAGGATATACTTGTTTTCAGGTGACCTTATCTTATTATATTCTATCCAACAGCCTTATAAAATTCTTGTTTTTTAAAAAATTTCTCTTTGAAATCTTAACTGTTTTGCCAACACAGTTTTCTATTCTTTGATTTCTTCTGGGATTTCTTCTGATTGATTTGGGAAACTGTTAATCATGATAATAGGATAGTTAATTTGGCCTTAGTAGCAACGCATTGTAGAATGTATATTAAACTACAGGTAGAATTGTTCTTTCTGTTCTAAATCATAGCATTGAAAGCAGATAGAAAAAGTACTTAAACAATTTAAAAATAAAATAGATGTAGTGTAATTTACATAAAAATCATTATGTTTAAGCTGGAGTGATGTATTATTATTATGAGTGGGATTTTTAATCTTGGAATTACCAGTGTCTTTTTTCTTTTTGTACAAGGGCTATTCTGTGGATATTGACACAGAAGCCGGGGTGATTCAGAGAGCAGCCACCTATCATAGAGCTTGGAGAGAAAGTAAAGAAGAGTCTGGGTTACTACCACTGATATTCCTATTTTTGTGTAAGGTAAAGTTCTTATACTAATCTCTTGTAGAAAACATTTAAAAAAGTTTTAGCTCTAAGTTTTAGAGAGGCATTTCATTCCTTTTAACATAAAGAAAAAGTTATCTTTTACAATCAGTGCACACTAAAAATATACTGAAGAATTTTTTACTTTGGGTCTCATTCTGTTTTGCTTCTTAGTCCGATCCCATGGCTTATCTGATGGTCCCTTACTATCCTAGGGCAAACCTGAGTGCTATTCAAGCCAGTGTGCCTCTGACTTTAGAAGTAAGTAAAGAACACTATTTCCATGGATATACTGGATGAGAAAATAATACCTAATGTTTATTGAGGGCAAACTGCATGCTTTATGCTATGTAAAATTTTAACTCATATTATTCTAATTAATTGTCACATCAACCCTGTGATATAAGTTATCCCGTTATATACAGATAAGAAAAATGAAGCTCACAGAGATTAAATGACTTGCATATATTCACTCAGCTAGCTGCAGAGTTGGGACTTGAAATTAGGTCTTTTTGGTACCAAAGCTTATGCTTGAAACTGTTAAGCTATACTGTATGTACTCGTAAGTTGCGCAGTATAGCACTTGGCATTATAAATGCTAAGGGACAGCTTTAATTTCTATTGTAAATGTGAATTAGTAATAACCATAAAGAATGCCCTGATGATTCTTTCTACCCTTTAACACTATTTATTTCAGTGTCTTTTTTTTCTAGATGCTTTATATGGTCATTATATGTAGTTTAAGTCTTCTTAGAGACTGAAGTCTCTTAAGTCATATATAGAATATATGATGTGACCAGTTACATAATCAGGCCTTCTGCCCTTTAATTGTTTCTCTGTGCTGGTTCATTTGGAGGAAGCCATACTCACTTCTGGAAAAATCTTTTAATTAGAAAAAATTCATGTATTAAAATGATTTGCGTGCTTCTGACTTCTTTTGTGTGTACTTACCTATAGGAAGCATTAAAGGTCATGAAAGGTGTTGCTCAGGGCCTGCATACATTGCACAAGGCTGACATAATTCATGGATCACTTCATCAGAACAACGTATTTGCTTTAAACCGTGAGCAAGGAATTGTTGGAGATTTTGACTTCACCAAATCTGTGGTAAAATATCATGATTTTACAAATAGGTTCTAGACTTCATTAAATATTAGTAGGCAGTAGTTCAGCACATTTACATGATGTGGTAATTTATTATAAGATCTTTGCCTTCAGTTAAGGTGTGTCATGTAGTATAAGTAATTAGCTAGGTGCTGGAACAATAGTTTCTAAATTTGTGCATTATGCTTTTTAGCCATAAGTGTTAGGAGTAGGCTGACATTATAGTCAATGGCATTGACATCATTAATCATTAATTATTTTATCATCATCAAGAAACATTTAATTGCTAGGAAATACACAGGGAAAACTAGGTGGCCATCTCCTACCTCCCACACTGCTGGTGCCCTCCACTCAGTAGATTAAATTTAGATATATATACTTTGCTATTTTTTTTTAATTAATGGTCATTTTAAGAAACTTGGGAACCTTGGACTAAATGGAAAACATTTAGTTTAAGTGTTGGTTCAGCTACATTGGCTGTTAATTTGGTGCCATTTTACTTCAGAACAGGCAGTTTGTAGAGATAGCAAACATCAGATAATTAAAGAGCATATTGTGATCTTTTTTATTTCTTTTTGGTAGATTGGGCAGTCCTAAAATAGACACACTTGTGAGGGAGCAGTTCTCTGTTTTAAGATAACAGCTTTATTGAGACATAATTCTCATATAATGTATACAATTTAGTAGTAGTTTTTAATACATTCACAACGTTGTACATTGATCACCGCTATATAATTCCAAACATTTTTATCACCCCGAGAAGAAACCCATACTGAATTGCAATCAATCTCTATTTCCTCCTCTGTTCAGTCCCTTGGAAACCACTGAATCCACTTTGTCACTGGATTTGCCTACTCTGGACATTTCCTATAAATGGAATCATATGTGTCTGCTTGTGATTGGTTTATTTCACTTAGCATAATGTTTTCAAGGTCCATCTGTGTTGTAGCATGCATCTAAACATCATTTGTTTTTAAAAATGCCCAAGTTAATATTTCATTGTAAGGATATACCATATTTTGTTTTTACATTCATCAATTGATGGACATTTGGGTAGCTCCTATTTTTTGATTATTATGAATAATGATGCTATGAACATTAGTATACAAGTTTTTTGTGTGGATATATGTTTTCATTTCTCTTGGGAGTGGAATTGTTGGATTATATGGTAACTCTGTGTTTGATTTTTGGTGGAACCAAACTTATTTTCCAAAGTGGCAGCACTGTTTTACATTCTCATCAGCAGTATATGAGGATTCCAGTTTGTCTTCATCCTTGCCAACATTTTATTGTCTGAGCAGTTCCATTTTTGTTTTGTTTTTTTAAAGAGAGGAAATTTTATTATGGCTTTTATTCCCCCTCAGGGACTATTCTGAATTTTACTATCTTTTTTTTTTTTTAAAGATTTTATTGGGGAAGGGGAACAGGACTTTTATTGGGGAACAGTGTGTACTTCCAGGCCGTTTTTCCAAGTCAAGTTGTTGTCCTTTCAATCTCAGTTGTGGAGGGTGCTGTTCAGCTTCAAGTTGTTGTTCTCTCAGTCTTAGTTGTGGAGGGCACAGCTCAGCTCCAGGTCCAGTTGCCATTGCAAGTTGCAGGGGGCACAGCCCACCATCCCTTGCAGGAGTCAAACCAGCAACTTTGTGGTTGAGAGGACGCGCTCCAACCAACTGAGCCATCTGGGAGCTCAGCAGCTCAGCTCAAGGTGCCGTGTTCAATTTTAGTTGCAGGGGCGCTGCCCACCATCCCTTGCGGAAGTCGAGGAATTGAACTGGCAACCTTGTGGTTGAGAGCCCACGCTCCAACCAACTGAGCCATCCGGGAGGCAGCTCAGCTCAAGATACCGTGTTCAACCTTAGTTGCAGGGGGCGGAGCCCACCATCCCTTGGGGGACTGGAGGAGTTGAACCGGCAACCTTGTGGTTGAGAGCCCACTGGCCCATGTGGGAATCGAACCAGCAGCCTTTGGAGTTAGGAGCATGGAGCTCTAACCGCCTGAGCCACCAGGCCGGCCCTGAGCAGTTCCCTTTTGATAACATAAATCGTAATGCTTTATCCTTTGGTCATCTGCGAGTCACAAGTTAATGCCATCTGTATATATGTAGTCAATGATTTTCATATAGTAGCTCAAAAAGGTAAAATGAAAACGTAGAACTATAATGAAATGCTGGATTATGAAGTATTTACACAAAGTAGATTTGCTGGAATATTTATCGTATCAATTTATCTGAAAATTAGACAACATCCTAAAAATAACTAAATTATGAGTTTTAAAAAGTTCTAAATTCTTAGGGATCCTGGTTAGTTTACCTTTTAAGCATGCCATTTGCGCAGCTGTAGACACCATATCTACTCCAAGAATTATTCTACCTATTTTATACTGATTTGTCAGCTGTATTATCTCACGAAACTGTTTTAATCTTTAAAATTATTTACTCTGACATGCATATTTATTGATTAAACTCACCTTTTGCTTCATTTCTCACACGTCTTTCAGATTGAACTATTAAGCAGGAAGAGAAATTTGAAAACCAGTCTGTGGTCAAGATGACCGCTTTGCAGACTATAGCGTGCATATGAATCATCTAGGGATCTTTGTTAAAATGCAGAATTTTAGAAGATTCCTATTTTCATATCTTTTCAAAACAGAAAAGATACAACTACTCGCATTCAAAACCTGCTCTGACACTGTAATAGATTATTATAATTAATATGAGAGCCTTGGTCAATTTTTTTCAAGCTTTTTGATCATAGCCCTGACATTTTACTTGCATAAAACTACAAACCCTTATTACTCATGATGCACTCTAATATATTCTTTCTTGTCCATTCTGTTCTCTTTTATTTTTTTAAAGGACTACTGCTTGTGAATCCAAATAAAGTATACTTGAGCCGCACTAATGTCATAATTAAATAAATAAATAAATAAAATGCAAATTTTTATTTAGCATTTCTGGGATGGAGATTCTATATTTCTCAGAAGCTCCCAGGTGATGCTGTGGCTACTAGTCTTTGGACCACACACTGAGATGCAAGGATAAAGATAGGAGGAGGAGAAGAGATGGTTAGCAGTTAGTGATGTATGCTAGGTAATTATTTTGCTAATTACCTTTAGGTTTGCAATAAACCTGCAAGGTAGATATTATCTCCATTTTACAAAATAATTAGTTTAGACTTAAAGAGGTTAAAGCCCAGGGCAACACAGCAAGTAAGTAGGAGAGGGGGAATTTCAGCCAAGGTGTGTCTGAATCTGGTGTTCACGTACTTGTCACAGATCATTCTTTGACACATTGGAAATAGTATACTTAGAAAATGGTCAGTAAGGAAGGAATGTACTTTGTAGACTTTCAGTTTTTAAAAAGTTACTTAGAATTTTCAGATTTAGAAAATAACACTGCTTCTTAGACCCTTATGAAATTTATTTATTTTTAAAAAGTACCAAATGTTTAAAGAAACAGTGGTTCTTAGTTTTGAATCTACTTGAGTCTACAATGTGAAATGTAATCAAAGTCTCACTGTTAATTTTATGAGACTGATTTTAGGAGCAATTTATAATAGCAGAAATTAGGTAAAAATACTTGGAAGCAAAAGAGAATGACATATTGCAAATGAATTTTTGTTGTTGTTGTTGATTAAATGCTGAGTACTTCGCAGATAGCCATGTTAACTGTGTTGCCTCTAAGATACTTAACCTGTTGTTTTTGTAGAGTCAGCGAAGTTCAGTGAACATGATGGTCGGTGACTTGAGTTTGAGATCACCTGAGTTGAAAATGGGAAAACCTGCTTCTCCAAGTTCTGACTTGTATGCTTATGGCTGCCTTTTATTGTGGGTATGTTATTGTTTTAATTGAAATAGATCAGTCATATATATATATATATTCCAGTATATTAAATTCATTATTTAGGGTTTTTTCTCAACATCTGGTCTAGTGTGTCATTTAAGGCTGCTGTTTCCTTGTTGATTGTCTCTCTAGAAGATCTGTCCTTTGGTGTCAATGGGATGTTAAAGTCCCCTACTATGATCGTATTACTGTTGATCTTTCCCTTTATTTTGGTCAGTAATTGCTTTATATATTTAGGTGCTCCTATGTTGGGTGCATAAATGTTTACAAGGATTATATCCTCTTGTTGGATCGATCCCTTTATCATTGTGTAATGTCCCTCCTTTTCTCTTACTACAGCCTGTTTTAAAATCTGTTTTGTCTGATATAAGTCTTGCTACTCCAGTTTTTTTGTTCATTTCCATTCTCATGAAATGTATATTTCCATCCCTTTACTTTCAGTTTGTGTGTGTCTTTTGATCTGAAGTGGGTCTTTTGTAGACAGCATATATGTCCATTTAGCTACTCTGTCTTTTTTTTTTTTTTTTTTTTTTTAATAAATTTTATTGGGGAATATTGGGGAACAGTGTATTTCTCCAGGGCCCATCAGCTCCAAGTCATTGTCCTTCAATCTAGTTGTGGTGGGCACAGCTTACTGGCCCATGTGGGAATCGAACCAGCAACCCAGTCATTCAGAACTCGTGCTCTAACCAACTGAGCCACCTGGCTGCCCCTACTCTGTCTTTTTTTTTTTTTTTAAATGCATAAGTTAGCAACAACATTTATTACATTTTATTGTGTAAAGTCTTAGCATTATTCTTTTTTCCCCCCCTTTCTTCCGCCTCCCCCCACACTCCAGTTCAAGCTATTGTTTCTCAGTCTAGTTGTATAGGACACAGCTCCCTGGCTCATGCTGGTATTATGAGCCTTGTGCTCCCCCCGGCTGAGGCTGTCAGTTGCCAGTCGTCTGTCAGCCGCTCACAGCAGTTCACAGCAGCTCTCGCTGTCTGCTGGCTGCTGGCTGCTCACACTGGCTGCCGGCCACTCACTCTGGCCACCAGCCAATCATGGTGGAAGCACATGGTAGCCCATGGCAGCACATGCAGCCCACGATGGCTGCCAGCCACTCACACTTGCTGCTGGCCACTCACGCAGCGGCCACTCATGGCAGCCCATGGTAGCCCATGGCAGCACATAGCAGCCCATGGCAGCTTACGCCAATCTCTGGTTGCTCATGGCTGCCCAGCTCCAGGGAGAGCTGTTGTTCATAATCTTAGCTGTAGAGGGTGCAGCTCACTGGCCAATGTAAGAATCGAACCAGCAACCTTGGCACTAGGAGCATGGCGCTCCAACTACCTGAGCCACTGGACCGGCCCTACCCTGTCTTTTGTTTGGCGCTTTTAATCCATTTACATCTAAAGTGATTATTGATAGGTACATAGTTATTGCCATTTTATTATTTGTCTTTACATTCTTTTTTTCCCCACCCTTCTTCTTAAAGAAGTCCCTTTAATATTTGTAGTAATACTGGTTTGGTGGTGATGAACTGCTTTAGCTTTTTCTTTTCTGGAAAGCTCTTTCTCTTCAATTTTAAATGATAGCTTTGCAGTGTAGAATAGTCTTGGTTGTAGGTCCTTCCTTTTTGTCACTTGGAATATTTCATGCCAGTGTCTTCTTGCCTGTCAAGTTTCTGTTGAGAAATCAGATGACAATCTTGTGCTGTTCTGTTTGGGTGTTTTCTGCTACCTTATCTTCTAAATTGCTGATTCGATTCTCTGCTTTATATAATCTGTTGATTCCCTGTAATCTTCATTTCAGTTATTGTATTCTTTATTTTTGACTGGTTCTTTTTTTGTTTTCTATCTCCATTTTTATGTTTCCTATCTCTTTGTTGAAGTTCTCCCTGAGATCATTGGACATGCTTATAACCATTGTTTGGGACTCCGCATCTGGTAGATTGCTTGTCTTCATTTTGTTTAGTTCTTTTTCTGGAGCTTTGTTCTATTCTTTTATTTGTGAGATGTTTCTTTGTCATCCCATTTTGGCTGCATCCATGTCTTGTTTCTATATATTAGGCAGGGCTGCTATGTCTCCTGGTCTTAGTTGAGTGGCCTGGTGTAGTAGGTGTGCTGTGGGGCCCAGTGGCGTGGTCTTCATGGTCACCAGAGCTGGGTGCTGCAGGTGTGTCCCTTGAGTGTGTTGTGTGTGTCCTCCTGTTGTAGTTGAGCCTTAGTTGCTATTTGCACATCAGTGGGAGGGGTTGACCTTTGGCCTCTGTGGCCAAAGACTGGCCATGACTATAGTGAAGGAGCTGTTGTGCAGGGGCTGACCTGGTGGAATAGGATTTGCTTTAGCAGAGCTCTGGTGCCTGCCCACTCTTCCCTTTGGGTGTCTCACTCTAGGAGGTGGCCAGGTGATGCTCCAGCTCGGTTTGAGGCTGGCCCCTGGGCATACCAGCCCCAGGGCCATCTGGGAGCATACCTGCTGCTGGCCAAGTTCAGCCACAGCCTATACTCTGCCTGGGGCCACCTAGCGTGAGTCACAAGGCAGTCTACAGATGAGTCACCCACGCTGTGCTTATTCATGTCTTGAGAGGCCAAGCCCCAAATCAAGGCCTGCTGTAGCTAGTGCCAGCCTTGGGGCTGCTCATCCAGAGGTATGGGACATGCTGAGGCCAGATGCTGCTTGTTGGGTTTGTGAACTTTTGAGAGACTTTAGGGAAGGCATGGGCCAAGGCAGACAGTTTGTATGAAAAACCCACTGGAAGCAGCTTGGGGGTGTCTGAAAGTTGGGCGGGGCTGGGTCTCAAATCAGCAAGGTGGGGTGAATGAACGGTGTTTACCAGGTTGATGGAGACTCAGATATGGTGGCTGTCTGTGTCTGCCTGTGTCTGCATGCAGGGAGGGAGAGGGCTCAACAAAGAAACAATGGCTTTCGCCAGCTCCTCTGTCTGGGAGAAAGCTGCCCCTCCAGCCCTCACCTTGAAGCCAGACACTAGTTCCTCCCCGTATGTCTCTGTCACCTTTTGAGCTGCTGCCCCAGTGCTACAGCTCAGAGTGAGTGAGTCTGTCAGTGGGTAAGTCTGTGTACAGGTCCTTTAGGAGGAGCGCCTGGAACTGTAGCTGCCCTCTATCTCAGCCACAATTTCTGCTGGTTTTCACAATCAGAAATTATGAGGACTTCTCTCCCCAGCACTAGAACCCTGGGATGGAAAACTTGGTGTGGCACTGGGACCCCTTGCTCCTCTGGGGAGAACTTCCTCGGATGAGATATTTCTCCTGATTTTTAACAGCCACATATGGGTGTAGGGCCAGCCTGTTCCACATCTCTGCCCCTCCTACCAGTCTCGAGGTAGCTGCTTCTGTATGTTGATAGTTGTAGGGCTTCAGTTCAGCAAGACCAGGCAATTCTCAGTCTAATCTTTGCGTTTTAATTGGGGGTATTTAAATCATTTACACTTAATGGTGATTATTGATATGTTAGGGTTGTTTCCCATTTTATTATTTGTTTTGCTTTTGCTGTTTTGTGTTTATTTATTTCAATTTTCTTGACTTCGTTTGGGTTGCATGAGCATTTTTTGAGTCCATTTTGATTTATTTGTAGTGTTTTTGAGTGTATTTCCCTCTATAGTTTTCTTAGTGGTTGGTCTGGGTATGAAGGTATACATATGTATTGTATCACATTATACTGATACCAGAATTTTAATGCTTTCAGTGAAGTATAGAAGCCTTCCATTCAGGTTCCTTTACCCTCCCCATTTGTAAATATCATTGTCTTGAGCATCAGATAGTGTTATAACTTTTGTTTCAATCATCATATTTGATTTAGGAAACTCAGGATAAGAAGGCTAGTCATTGGCATTTACTCATATTTCTGTTTTTTTCTATTGTTTTTTATTCCTCCCTGATGATCTGCTACTCCTTTTTAAAATTAATTTCCTTTTTATTTGAAGTACTTCCTTTAGCCATTCTTTAAGAGTATGTTTCTAGCGACAGATTTTTTTTAGTTTTCATTTATCTAAGAACTTGATTTCATCTTCATTCCTGATGGATAGTTTTATAGAATATAGATTTTGTGGTTGAAAGTTATTTTCTTTCTTCAGTTGATAAATGTTTTGTCACTTGGTCTGTTCTCCATAGTTTCACATGAGGCCTTCTCTATTATTAAAATTGGTATTCTTTTATAGGTATTGTTTTGTTTATCTTTGGTTGCTTTCAAGGATTTCTTGTTTGTTTTTAATTTTCAAAAGTTTCATTAATTCTGAGTTTATCTTATTTGTGTCACTTTTTTTTTTGAATGGGTGGGAGTCATAAGGTCATAAGGTCCTTTGTCACTATGTTGTTCCTCCAGTCTTGGAGTCTCTAACCAGTTTGAGTTCCTCTCTTGACCTTTCAGAGCTCTCCTTTGGTCCTTTTATGTTATTTCCAGCTTCATAGTTGTATTTAGTGGTAAGAGTCAGGAAGAAACCATAAGTCCTTCTCATTTTCTTTTCTTTCTAATAATACTTCTGCTCATTTTTAAGTTTATTGTGTGGAACTTATTTGGGTCTGGATTTAAATAAACTATATAAAAGAAAAATACAGTGGTACCTCAGTTTTCGAACGTCTCTGTTGACAAACATTTTGGTTTACAAATGCTGTAAATTTTATGGATCTATGGTATCATTAGATAGTAAAATTCATGCTAAATTTGCAGTTTTAGGGGTTGATTTTAAAGGTCTGGAATGGATTAATCCATTTTGCATTACTTTCTATGGGGAAACCGTGCCTCAGTTTTCGAATGTTTCAGAACTCAAGTGGTCTTCAGGAACGGATTATGTTTGAAAACTGAGGTACCATTGTAATATATGATATTTATGAGATGATTAAAATTCAAAAACTGGGTATTTTAAAAGAAGTATTAATATTTAGTGTGATACTGGGATTATGTCAAAATGTACTTTATCTTTTAGAAATATGTACTAAAATATTTGAAGATAAAATTATGAGATATATAGGATTTGCCTCAAAAATAAAATACATGGGTTTGCACATAGGGCAAGAGTGGTCATTGGTTGATGGTTACTGGGTCTGGTGATGAGTACATAAGACTCAGAATATCTTTGTGTATGTAAGAAATTATCCATATTTAATCATTTAAAAAAGTTTAACATTTATTTCTTGAACACAAGTTAGGTATTAGGGAGGAAGGAAAACTTGACTGATTTATTATTTTTTGTACTTAATGTATGAGTATTGGGGAAACCAGTATGATCTATGAGGTCTGACAATTAAGTTCACGAACTTGTTGCAATGATGCTGCTAACCTTTGTGATACCAGAGGGTTTACTCATTATGAATTTGTACCAACTAGACAGTTAACCAAGTCTACTATTTGGAAGTGCTGAAAAGGCTGTGTGAAAAAGTTAGATGACCTGAACTTTTTGCCAACAATTCATGGCTCTTATATCATGACAATGCACCAGCTCACATGGCACTGTATTGGAACACCCTCCCTACTCACCTGATCTGGCCCCCAATGACTTCTTTCTTTACCCAAAGATAAAGGAAATATTGAAAGGAAGACATTTTGATGACATTCAGGGCATCAAGGGTAATATGACGACAGCTCTGATGGCCATTCCAGAAAAAGAGTCTAAAATTGCTTTGAAGGGTGGACTAGGTCCTGTCGTCGGTGCATAGCTTCCCAAGGGGAGTAGCTCAAAGGTGACCATAGTGATATTCAGCAGTGAGGTATGTATATTTGAAGGTATGTATATTTTTCGAGGACAAGTTCTTGAACTTAATTGTCTCACCTCGTAAGCTACTAAATTTTAATAAATTTGTTTATAAGGTGAGGAAGTATTGAAAGTACTTATACTATGTGCATAAACTTGTGAACAAGTAGTTATTATAATGTAAGTTTTTTTATCCTTTAAGGGATAATGTGCTTTCTTTGAGTTAGCTTTTCTCACCAGAATCTGAAGAGTTCCAGACTCGACTCTGCTATAGGGTCAGTATTTTAGTACATTATAAATTTATTCCTTCTCATTTTCTTTAACAGCTTTGTGTTGAAAATCAAGAATTGGAGACAAATGAAGATGGAATCCCAGAAGTTGATCAGTTTCACTTGGTATGTGACCTTTTGTCATTTACTAGTTGGAAACGTGATATAGATGTGTAGCAATAATGTAAACTTAAATATTTGACTGAATGTCCTCTAATTTTTGTAAGAATGCAAAATAACACTCACAATAGTCACAATAAAGAAATGTTAAAAAGTATGTGCCCTACCCAACACCATTGCCAGTGAGTTACTGCTAGAGAAAATTGTGGGATATATGTTTGTCACACAAATTATGTAAATAATCTGCCGTGTTTCCCCAAAAATAAGGCGAGCTCTTATATTAATTTTTGCTCCAAAAGACACATTAGGGCTTATGTTCAGGGGATGCCATGCTGAAAAATCATGCTAGGGCTTGTTTTCTGGTTAGGTCTTACTTTTGGGGGAACACGGTAAGTAATAATTAAGGAAAAAATAGTCTCTGCTGTATCTTCCAAGATCATATTATAATTAATGTTTTACTCTGTTTATAAGTACTTAGTTGTGTCTTCCCTTTGTCAAACGTCTGTGTCTTTCATATTGTTTTGCTGTTCATGTACTGTGTATTCAGCCAACATATTTTGAATACTTGCTCTATACCAGGAATTGAAGTAGGGACTGGGTTACTAGGATTGCAGCATTGAAGAAATTAATAATTTAGAAATATGAACAACTAAACAACCAAGATCTACAAATAGAATATTAAGAAAGTACTTTGGAAGAAGTTAAGTGTTAATTCTGTAGAGAAAGGGGGAGGGAAGAGGTAGGTCACAAATGCCACCAACTAATTATTTGAGGTGAATCTTCAAGATTGAATTAGTAGTTTATGTGATGTAGAGTGAGGTTATGGGCATTTCTGATAAAGACAGTAGCCTGCACTAAGACGTTAAAATATTAATATTGAATTCTTTTGAAATGGAATAGTCCAGTATGACTAAAGGTTAAATATAGCAATAAATGAGTCTATGAAAATACAGTGATTAGGCTCTAAAAGTTTTCATGCCATTTAAAAAAAAAATTTTTATAATATTTTGCAAGTGTTTTTATGACTTCAATTTTTAAAGAGCAGTTTTTAAGTTCACAGCAAAATTGAGAGGAAGGTACAGAGATTTCTCATATACCAACTTCTACCACATTTACATAGTCTATCCATTACCAGTATCCTCCCACCAGAGAGGTGCATTTGTTACCACTGATGAACCTGTATTGATACTTCATTATCATCCAAGTCTGTAGTGTACATAAGGGCTCACTCTTGGTGTTGTACATTCTATGGGTTTAGACAATATTATCACATGTACCCGCCATTATAGTATTACACAGAATATTTTCACTGCCCTAAAAATCCTCTGTGCATTGCCTATTCATCTCTACCTTCCCAGACCCCTGGAAACCACTGATCTTTCTATTGTCTCCATAGTTTTGCCTTTTCTAGAATGTCATATAGTTGAAATAATATAGTATGTAGCTTTTTCAGATTGGCTTTTTTCCATTTAGTAATACGCATCTATGATTTCTTCAGGTCTTTTTATGGCTAGTGAGCTCATTTCTTTTCTTTTTCTTTTTTTTTTTTTTTTAAAGAATTTTTTGGGAAAGGGGAACAGGACTTTATTGGGGAATAGTGTCTACTTCCAGGACTTTTTCCAAGTCAAGTTGTTGTCCTTTCAATCTTAGTTGGGGAGGGCGCAGCTCAGCTCCAGGTCCAGTTGCCCGTTGCTAGTTGCAGGGGTCGCAACCCACCATCCTTTATGGGAGTGGAGGAATTGAACTGGCAATCTTGTTGTTGAGTGCCCGCTCTCCAACCAACTGAGCCATCCGGGAGGCAACTCAGCTCAAGGTGCCATGTTCAATCTGAGTTGCAGGGTGCGGAACCCATCATCCCTTGCGGGACTCGAGGAGTTGAACTGGCAACGTTGTGGTTGAGAGCACTGTTGTGGTTGTGCACTGGCCCACGTGGGAATCGAATAAGCGGCCTTCGGCGTTAGGAGCACAGAGCTTGTCGGGCGGGAGACCCAGCTCGCCGCGCCATTTTTCAGGCGGGCCGGCCTGTGGGGTCTCTGCTCCCGCTCCCCACACAAGAATGCAGGATATGGTGAGGCCAAAAAAGAACACCCACGGAGCCATAGGTAGGGGAGTCATACCACTACGGTCTCACTGGAGGCTGGGTCCACCGGTCGCGCGACCTGCCGTCCGCCTTTCCTCCAACCGACCGACCGACGACTCTCCTCCGCTCTCCTCGACTCTGTTCCTCTACTCTCCTCGACTCTGCTCGGCAATCCTCGGCAGTCCTCGGCAGTCCTCGGCAGTCCTGGGCTCTCCTCTCTAGCTGCAGCAGTTATACCAGTGGCCAATCGGCTAGCCGGCCACAGCCGACGGCCAATCAGCCACAGCCGACGGCCAATCAGCCACAGCCGACGGCCATCCACTACCCGAGCCAGCACCCTTCCAACAGGAGGCCGAGAGCCTGTAAACTACTTTCTGGGGCTCTGTCCCCAAGAGCTTCAACCGCCTGAGCCGCCGGGCTGGCCCCTCATTTCTTTTTATCGCGAAAAATATTCCATTGTCTGGATGTACACAGTTTATTTATCCACTCACCTACTGAAGGATAGCTTGGTTGCTTCCAGGTTTTGGTAATTATGAATAAAGCTTCAGTAAATATCTGTGTGCAGGTTTTTGTGAGGGCATAAGTTTTCATTTCCTTGGGTCAATACCAAGGAGTGCAATTGCTATATTATATGATAAAAAAGTATGTATAGTTTTGTAAGAATCTGCCAAATTGTCTTCCAAAATGGCTGTACTATTTTGCATTGCCACCAGTGAGGGATAAGAGCTCCTCTTGCTCCACATACTTGTAAGTGTTTGGTGGTGTCAGTGTCCTGGATTTCAATACTAAAAGATGTGTAGTGGTATCTTTTTGTTGCTTTATTTTACATTTCTTTGATGACATGTGATGGGGAACATCTTTTCATATGCTTATTGCCTGCCATTTGTATATCTTCTTTGATGAGGTGTCTGGTAAAGTCTTTGGCTCATTTTTAATCATGTTGTTTTTTTATTGTTGACTTTTAAGAATTATTTGTATATTTTGAATAACAGTCTTTTATTAGATAAGTCTTTGCAGATATTTTCTCATAGTCTGTGGATTATGTTTTTATTTTCTTGACCGTATTTTTTGCAGAGCAGAAAATTTTAATTTTAATGGGGTCCAATTTATCAGTTCTTTTTTTCATGGATTGTGTGCTTTTGGTGTTGTATCTAGAAAGTTTTTGCTGAACCCAACTTCTTCTAGGTTTTCTCCTAGTAAGTTATCTTCTAGGAGTTTTATAGATTTTTGTTTTACATTTTATTTTTAAAATTTTTATTAAATTTATTGGGATGACATTGGTTACTAAAATTATATAGGTTTCAAGGGTACATTTGTATAATACATCATCTATGTATTGCTTACATTTTAGATCTGTGATCTATTTTGAGTTAATTTTTGTGAAGGTTGTAAGGTCTGTGTCTAGATTCATTTCTTTTTGCATGTGGATGTCCAGTTGTTCCAGAACCGTTTGTTGAAAAGACTATCTTTTTTCCATTGTATTGCCTTTTCCCCTTTGCAAAGATCAGTGGACTATGTTTATATGAGTATATTTTGTTCCATTGATCTATTTGTTTATTCTTTACCCAAACCACACAGTATTGATTACTGTAGCTTTATAGTAAAGCTCCAGCTTTGTTCTCTTTCAATACTGTGTTGGCTATTCTGGATCTGTTTGTTGATATCCACAAAATAACTGTTCGCGGGAATTTTGATTGGGATTGCATTAAATCTGTAGGTCAATTTGGGAAGAATTTCTGTCTTGATAATATTGAGTCTTTTTATTCATGAACATGGAATATCTCTCTGTTCATTTAGTTCTTTAATTTCTTTCATCAGCATTTTGTAGTTTACCTCATATAGATCTTGTTAATATTTTGTTAGATTTATACTGAAGTATTTCAAATTTGAGGGTGCTAATGTAAGTGGTATTATGTTTTCTTGTTTTGCTTTTAAAATTACATCTTTATTGAGAATAAAATTTACATACCATACAATCCACCCTTTTAAAGGAAACAAATTAAGGGCTCTAGAATATCGACAGGTATGTGTGGCCATCACCACCATTTTTAAACATTTCATCACCTCAAAACAAACCTCTTAACACTTTAGCTATCATTCCTCTACCCAGCCATCTTCCCCAGCCTAAAGTAAGCATTAATCTACTTTTGATCTTTGTAGATTTGCCTAATTTGGGTATTTCATATAAATGGAATAACATGATATGTGGTCTTTTGTGACTGGCTTCTTTCACTTAACGTTTTCAAGGTTCATCCATATTGGTATTAAAATTTCATCAATTGCCTGACATTGATCTTCATAGCTGTGTTTTCCTTATTTTAATCTAGAATGTTGACTGGGCTGTACTCATCTTACAGCTCGACTGAGGAAGAATCTGCTTCCAAGCTCACATGATTGTTGGGAGAATTCAGTTCCTCTCTAGTTGTTGGCCAGAGGCTGTCCTCAATTGTTTGCCATATATCCATCATACCAGCTTGTTTCATCAAAGTGTACAAGCAGAGAAGGCACTAAAGGAGTCTGTTAGCTAGACAGAAGTCACAGTTTTTCATAAACAACTCATAGAAGTGACATCCCATCACTTTTTTTCTTCATTAGAAGAATTTCACTAGGTCAAGCCTACACTCAAGGGGAAAGTATTTCATTAGGATATGAATACCAGGAAGTAGGGATCACTTGGGGACACCTTAGAAGTCTGGCTACCAGATTGTCATCTGTCAGTTATGTGTGAGACACTCTATTAGGTGTATATATAGAGAGTTGAGGACTGTCAAGTTCTTCAACTTTGTTGTAAGTAGAAGTTTCTATTTAAGGTGAGCAGCCATTGTGGACATCAAATGAGCATACTTGGCTTGTGTAGTATTTGCTTCTATGATTTGAGGCAGCCATTAGTGCTGGGAATGGAGTTGTCGTTTACCTACATTTTGTGATCACACAGTTATCAAACAAATGAGGGAACTATAGACTGAATATTACAGAGGCTATATCACAGGTGGAGAGAAATCATGGAATCATGCATTTTAAACAGGTATTAGAGGATAATTAATTCACTAGTCTACAGCCCTCAGAAGAATTTCTTTGGGGAATATTCCCCACAAATGGCCTTCAGCCTCTGCTTAAGTACTTTTATGTTCAGAGCAACCCATTTTATTATTTATTCTAAGATTCATTCCTTCAAATAGATATTCTTTCACATAATATGTTTATGATACAAAATCCAAAAGTTACAGGAGAAAGTACATACTGTAAAAAGTAATCTCCCTATCAGTGTGTTCTTCAGTTACTCAAGTCCCTTTGCCAGAAACACTAGCGTTATTGCTAGTTTCTTGTGATTCCTTCCAGAAAAGCCTATGTATGTATCCTTTTAAAAATAGATTATTGTTTTATTAATTTAAATAAATTATGTTTGGTCCGTGAGCTCAATAAATAGGACTTTATATTATGCATCATTGTATCCCCAGTGTCTTTAGCTCGACACAGACTAGGACCTTAATAAATGTTTTAAATGAATGAATGAATCTGGTTTTATATTTTTTCTGGTAAATATTCTTCATCTGCTATTTCTTATACTGTCCTTTTTCCTCCATTGCCTCCCTATATTTTCAATCTCTCTGGAATTCATTCTTATATATGGTACGAAGTAAGGATCTAATTTTATCTTTTTATATGTGAAAAGATAGTTGACCCGGCACCATTTATTCAATAGTCAGTTTTTCTCCACTGACTAATAATGCTACTCTATAGTGTGCCAAGTTTCTATGTACTCAGGAATCTGTTTTGGGCTCTGTTCTGTTGTTCGTTTATTGATCCCTGGGCCGGCACTACACTGTTTTAAATACCGTATCTTTATAGAGGGTTTTGGCTTTCCTTTCTTCCTTTTTTCTTTAACATTGTCTTGGTTATTCTTGTCACTTTATTCTTCTATATGAATTTTGGCACCAACTGAAGACCTCTGAAAAACATTGTTGAGACTTTGGAAGTATATTGAATTTATAGGATAATTTGAAGAATTGCTACCTTGATATTTTTGTGGTTGGGAAAATAATGCATCTTCATATTTTGGACACTTTTTATTGCATTGGTTATGATATAAATTTTATTATTTTTTTGTTTTAAACAACTTCGTAAGTAGTTTACATTATATCCAAAAGTATGTATATCATGAAGCAAAACCTGTGAAGCCGTATCTCATTGTTTTGGTTTGCATTTCCCTGATGACTAATGATGTTGAGCATCTTTTCATTTGCGTATTGGCCATCTACATATCTTCCTTGGAGAAATGTCTGTTCAGAACCTTTGCTCATTTAAAAATTGGGTTCTTGTTTTTATATCATTGAGTTGTAAGAGTTATTTATATTCTAGATACAAATCTTTTATTAGATACATGACTTGTGAATGTCTTCTCCCATTCTGTGGGTTGCATTTTACTTTCTTAATGGTGTTCTTTGAAGAACAAAAGTTTTAAATTTTAATAACGTCCAACTTATCTATTTTTCCCTTTGTTGCTGGAGCTTTTGGTGTCATTTCTAAGAGTCCTTTACTAAATCCAAAGTCATGAGGATTTACATATGTTTTTTTCAAGAGGTTTTATAGTTATAGCTTTCACATTTAGTTCTTTGGAGTTAAACTTTGTATATTGTGTAAAGTAGGATTTCAACTTTATTCCTTTGCATATGGCTATCCAATTATCCCAGTACCATTTGTGGAAAAGACTGTTTTTCCTCTATTGAATGGTCTTGATACCTTTGTTGAAGTCCGATGACTACAAATACATGGGCTTATTTCTGGACTTGCAATTCTATTTCATGGGTATACATGAATGAGTCTGTCCTTGTGCCATTACCACGCCTGTTGATTACTGTTGCTTTGTATTAAAGGTTTAAAATTGGGAAATGTGAGTATTCCTATTTTGTTCTTTCTCAGGATTATTTTGGCTCTTCTGGGTCCCTTGCAATTCTATATAAATTTTGTTTTATTTTTTCCCCTCACTATGTTTACACACACACACACACACACACACACACACACACACACACTTAATGTATGATTTATCCTCTTAGTAATATTTTAAGTATACAGTATTGTTAAATATGTATAGGCGCTGTGCTGTTCAGTAGATCTGTAGGACTTACTCGTTTTGTATAACCAATATCTCTCCCCCTCCCAGCCAGTCCTCCTGGTAACCACCATTCTACTCTGTGCTTCTGTGAGTTTGATTATTTTAGATTCCTCATAAAGGAGGATCATGCAGTATTTGTGTGTCTGTGTCTGGCTCATTTCACTTGGCATAATATGCTCCAGGTTCATCCATGTTGCTGCACATGGCATAATTTCTTTCTTTTTAAAGGCTGAATAATATTCTAATGCAGGGTGTCCAAACTGCGGCCCGCGGGCCAACTGCGGCCCCCAATCCATTTTTTATTGGCCTGCAGCAAATTCTAAAAATATATTTAATTTACTTAAATAAACCAGGTGAGGCAATACGTACTTCACCTCGAATGAGTGGCCCAGCTGTTTGTGTAGTTTACCACATATGGCCCTTGGTGAAAACCGTTGAAAAAAGTTTGGACACCCCTGTTCTAATGTATGTAAATACCATATTTTTTGTCTTTATCAATATATATATTGAAAATTTAGAATGTTTCCATGTCTTCGCTGTTGCAGATAATGCCACAGTGAACATGGGAATGCAGATATCTCTTGGAGATCCTGATTTCAATTCCTTTGGATATCTATCCAGAAGTAGAATTGCTGGATCATATGGTTGTTCTAGTTTTAATTTTTTGAAGAATCCCCATACTGTTTTTAAGAGGGGCTGTAGCCATTTGCATTCCCACCAACAGTGTACAAGGGTTCCCTTTTCTCTACATTTAGCCATTTTTTTGGTTGTTGTTATTAATAATAGCCATCCTAATAGGTGTAAGGTGATATTTCATTGTAGTTTTGATTTGCATTTCCTTCATGATTAGTGATCGAGCACCTTTTAAATGTGTTTATTGGCCATTTATCTGTCTTCCTTGGAAGAATGTCTAGTCAAGTCCTTATAAGCCCGTTTTCAAATTGGGTTATTTGGGTTGTTTTTTGTTGTTGGTAGGTTGTGAGAGTTCCTTACATCTCTTCGATATTAATCTTTATCATATGTATGGTTTGCAAATATTTTCTTCCATTCCACAGGTTGCCTTTTCACTTTGTTGATTGTTTCCTTTGCTGTGCAGAAATAGTTTCATGTAATCACATTTGTCTGTTTTTGCTTTTATTGCCTGTGCTTTGGTGTCATATCCAAAAAACCATTGCCAAGACTTGCATAAGAAGCTTTTCCCCTGATATCTTCTAGGAGTTTTATAAATTCAAGTCTTATATTTAATTCTTTAATTCATTTTATTTTTGTGCACGGTATATGATAAGGTACAATTTCATTATTTTGCATGTGTACATTCTGTTTTCCAACCATGTAGTGTAGAAACTATCCTTTCCCCATTCTGTATTGTTGGCATTCTTTCCGAAGATCAGTTGGCCATATATGTGTGGGTTTAGTTCTAGGTTTTCTATATTGTTCCGTTGATCTGTGTGTCTGTTTTCATGCCAGTATCATACGTTTTGGTTACCATAGCTTTATAATAGTTCAAATCCAGGAAGTATGATGCCCCCAGCTCTATTCTTTGTTAAGATTGCTTTGTCTAATTCTTTGTCAAGATCGCTTTTGTGGTTCCATATGAATTTTAGGATTTTTTTCTGTTTCTGTGTGAAATGCCATTGGAACTTTTTTTAACATTTGCATTGAATCTTTAGGTCATCTTGGGTAGTATAGACTAGGGTTTCCAGGCTCTCGGGAATATTTTTCGCTTTCCCATTCCCGAATCCCGAGATATAAACAGTTTTCTGTTCTCCACGATGAATCATTCCCACAAAGTGACGGCTGATGCTACCAACAACCTGGGTTCAAGGAGCCAATTTTCCCGATTTCCCAATTGCTCGGGATTTGGGAACGGAAAAGGGAAAAAAATTCCAGAGAACAGGTGGGAATTCCTGCCCTGAAACCCTAGTGATAAATAGGAAAAATGTCTAAGAGATACATTGTGAGTAGTATGTTTATTTTCCATTGTGGGTATTACTGGGTTAAAGAGCCAATTTTTCCAGTTCCCAAACAACTTTTCTCAGGATTTGGGAAGGGAAAGTGAAAGAAATTCCTGAGAAAGGGCGGGAATTCCCACCTGGAAACCCTAATATAGACATTTTAATAGTAGTATTAATTCTTTGAATCCATGAACATGAAATAATGTTTTTCACTGTTTGTATCTTTAGTTTCTTTCACCAATGACTTACAGTTTTTAATGCACAGATTTTTCACTGTCTTGGTTAATTTTTTAATAAGTATTATTTGATGCTTTTGTAAGTGGGATTGTTGTATTTCTTTTTCAGAAGTTTTGTTGATTATATTTTATTGGAATCATGTAAAGTTTATAAATTAGCTTAGGGAAAGTTGATGCATTTGTGATGAGTCCCTTTGTCCAAAAATGTGATTCTCTCTACTTGTTCTGAATCTAC
Source organism: Rhinolophus sinicus (assembly GCF_036562045.2). Lineage (NCBI taxonomy): Eukaryota > Metazoa > Chordata > Mammalia > Chiroptera > Rhinolophidae > Rhinolophus > Rhinolophus sinicus. Next base: position 100,413,580 of record NC_133758.1, read on the forward strand.
CGTGGTGCTTTTCAAGAGCATGTGGTATTTTTTCTCATTTAGATTTTGTAATTTTTAATTGTTTATATCTATTATCTTTAAATACATTTATATCTATTATCTTTATATTGTTTATATATTTTAATTGTTTATATCTATTATCTTTAAATATGTTTAAAAACATCCTGTAGAGTGCAGTGTGGGCATTGGAATTAATTCATTTAGCAAATGAGTATCTGTTATTTTCCTGACATTGTTAGTTGTTGGGGATGAAGTGATGAAGTAAAATTTCTGATCTTAAGAATCTTAGAGTCTAATGAGGACACTAGTAATAAACAGGTGATTTTCATTTAGTGTGAAACATGCTCTCATTGGAGTCACAAAAGGAGTGGGGAGGAAGGCATTCCCAGGTGCTTTGGGAGGTAGAAATAATAGAGGAGCAATATTATAGTGTTGTTTCCATGTGCTAGTACTCTGACTAATGCCCTAAAAAGAGGGAAAAAGGGAAGTCATAAAATATCTTTTCTTGTAATTTCATTTGTTATTGAGATATTTCAGCTGTGATTTTTTTTTCTTTTTACATTTTCCCCCTGTAATTCAATTCCATTGTTTTATTACTGGAGTAATCCCTTTCCAATAAAAACTAATGGAATTTTGTAGAAATCTTTAAAAATCTAAATAGGAAAAATTGATTTTAGCTCTGTATCATTGATTAAAAGTGTTTTTGAATTGGATCCTCCGTCATTATTACAGTTTTCTCCTTTCATTGGTTTGTTTTGGTTTTATAACATCTCTTTTTCCTTGCAGGATGATAATGTCAAATCCCTACTCCGTAGCTTGATCTGTTGTAGAAGTTCAGTGACTGCTGAGCAAGTTTTGAATGCTGACTGTTTCTTGCTACCAAAGGGGAAATCAACTCCAAACCCAGAAAAAGAAACTGAATATACCCAATATAAAGATGAAGAAGAATTAAGGATGGAGAACTTGGATAAATATAAGGAAAAGATAAGAAGTGGTGAAGCCAACTTTGATTGGTAGATTAGGATTCTTTTGTTGTTTCAGATGTTCCTTTTAAAAACTTTGTTTAGTTTGGTTAAATAAACAAAATGTGGAAGTATTCTGGGGCTAGTTAAGTTGTGTCTTTGGTATTCCAGTTGTGAAAAATAAAAGATGTTTGGCTATGCAAAAAAATTGTATACTTTGAAATTTCATTTAACTGGAGGCGTTAAGCAAGGGTTTTCTTTTGACATTGCATATTCAAAAGTTATTTTTTGAAATTGCATAATTAGACTATTATACTTGTAATAGAAAAGTTTATTAGATTGTTGGACAGACCCAATACAGATTTTCAGTATGTTGGCCGCCCGATGATGAAGGGTGATACTTTTGTTCAGTAAGTGATAGTTTGCATCTGCTTTGTATCCAGTTCTGAAGATGTGTGAAGATAAATAAAACACAGCCCTTACACTTATAAAGCAAACAATCTATTGAGAAAGTCAGAGATATAAACAGATCTTCATAATATAATATAGAAGATCTGGGATTACTATACATCTAGTAATAGCTCTAGAAAGAGCTTTATGGGATTACAGAGCAGGAGTACTTTTCCAGTGGAAGAAGGGTGTCAGGGAAAGCTTTCAGGGTAGCACTACCTTAGTTAAATCTTAAAGGATGAGTCAGTAGTAACGGTCACAGAGGAGCAAGAGCATCTTCATTAGCAGAGAAAGCGTGATGAAAGCACTGAAGGGAGAAACAGCTTGCTGTGTTTAATAGTATAAAATCAGAGGCAGGGAATAGTCATATAGGCCGATGGGGGCTTTGTAGGAAATAATAAAAGGCTATACCTAATCATTTTATAGGAAATGTGGAGTCATTGAAGAATTTTAAACAGCTTTAGCTCTCTCAAAATTCATCTTCTACCTTCCACCAGGATAGGAGGTAGGAAGACTGGTTAGAAAGCTATTATAATAAAGTAGGTGAGAAATGAAAACACATCTAGGGAAGTAGAAATAGTGATGAAACATATGGGACAAATTTATGAAATAATTAGGAGGCAAATCAGTTAGACTTGGCATTGAGTGTATGTAGACTAAAGAATGGTAGTCTGTAATTGCCTATTCAAAATCCAGTCTTCCTTTTTTTTTCTTAGTACGTACGTAATAGATTCCAGTTCTCTTTGGGGTGGCACTGTACTTGGCTAAAATACTACATCTACCCTTTTCTCTTTTGGCTGAGGCCTTTTTTAATTTTAATTTTTCAATTACAGTTGACAGTCAGTATTTTATATTAGTTTCAGGTGTACAGCATAGTGGTTAAACATTTATGTAATTTACAAAGTGAATCCCCCAATTAGTCGAGTATGCGGCTGGCACCATACATTAGTTGAGGCCTTTCGACTAGGTTCTTGCAAATAAGTCTCCTTACACATAGGTGACTCTGCTGAGAGATGTGCCCTTTTGCCTTTACCCCTTTCCTATTGCCTAGGAACTAACACTATGGTTCGAATTTGAATAGCCTCCTGGCATAATGAAATGACCTCGAGGATGAAGCCCATGAACTGGGGTGATGGAGCAGCAAGTTAGAGGGAGCTCATGTCTCTCACCATTCTGTACTGGCTTCAAGATTTCATGTTATTTCAGATAAAAACCCTTACGTTAGTGACAGTGTGGCCCCTGTACCAGCAGCCTCAGCATCACCTGGAAACTTATCAGAAATGCAAATTCTTGGCTCCACCTCACACTTACTAAATGAGAATGTCTGGGGTGAAGCTGGGCAATTTGTGTTCTAACAAGTGCTTTACTTTATTCTAATACACACTAAAGAGAACCATTGCCACACATTCAAGCCATTGCTACTTTTTGGGTTTCCTATTTTATAATAGAACTTAATTTTAGCTGATTCAGTAATAAAGGCACAGCAATTAGGTTTGAAGCAAACTTGGATAATTAAAAGGAACAAAGAATAGATCATTTTATTCATACTCAACTATTTTAAATAAAGAATTAGGCCAGTATTTTCCAAATGTGTTCTGCTGAGTACTAGTCCCTTGGGATGTTCAGCATAAAAAGAATCCTGTGATTAGTTGTTTGAAAAGTAATGAATGCTAAATTGGAGATTGATCATGCATATTAGATGGTAAAGGTCCTAAAAAGTTCTCTAGAAGAGAAACCTGTTTAGTTTTTATCCCAACATTTGCCAAATTTGACAGCAAGACCCCCTTTTAAACATAATACCTAGCAACTTCTGTTTTGTGAAAATAGGGAATCCCATTTTGTGGTATACTAAGTTAGTTTTTATTTTCATTCTTGTTTTAAAATGGCAGATATTAAAGAGACAAATGTCTAAGTATCCCTTCAATGCCACAAATGTTTCTTCAAATATGTTTATATATGTGTAAGGGAAATGCAAAGACAAACAAATGTGTTTACTGCCCTGTGGGCAGCCTGAGAACGATGCAGCATGTAATAAACTGTAAGAAGAGTAATAATGGATGTCACCACAAAGAGGAAGCAGAGGAGGGATGAGGTTGAGGAATAGACATTTGACTCGTTTTAGAGGAGCAGTGGGACTCCACTTATTTGGAACTGGAACAGGGTATTCCAGGCCATGGAAATTAAGAGAGCTCAAAGGATAGATTTGGGAAAGGACAAGAATTTGGCTGGAGCTTAGGGCATTCATGGGGGAGCTGAGAAATAAACTTGGAAAAGTATTTTGGGGACATAGCATAGAATGTTGTGAGTTGCTGTGTAAAAGACTGGACTGTTAAAAATTTAAGAGCAGTTGAATCACAGTCCTGTTTATTTTAGAGTAAAATAGCTAACTAGAGAGGATGATTTGGTCAGGGAAATAATGGAGGTAAGGATAGTACATTTCACTAACATCATTGAGGCGAAGAAATGTCCTGTTTTAGCTAAAGGTACTGAAAAGGAGAGAATTCAGAGTGTAAACTGTTTCTCAAAAGAAGTTTATGGGAAGCCTTTGATCCATTTCATAATATAGGTGCTAAGTCATTTCAATGTGTATTTAAATGTTCATATTTGTAAAATTTCTTCTTAGGATCTCTCTTTAACTCATCATATGACATGCTTTATCATTTCTTAGTTGTTGGTATAACCATGTCTTCTGCCATAAAACTATATGCACAAACAGTAGGAGTAATCGTGGAATGGTGGAGTAATGGCCTCTGAAAACCTACTTTATAAAATCAACAGGAACACTGGCAAAAATTGTCAAAATCAACTTTTTCAGAACTCTGGGAATTAATCAAGAACTTGCAACAATTTGAAGAGCATTTATTCAAGAAATCAGCTGAATCTTGGTAAGACTCGAGCTTTGCAGTGTTCTAACTTTCCCTATTCCATCCCCTGGTGCTCTGCTGGAGCCTTGGAAATCAGCATCCTCACGCAGAATGATGTTAGCTGTGAAGACCAGGGGCCTACCAGCCAGGGGGAAGTAGCAGAATGTGTTCAGCTTCTCAAAAAGCTCCACTGCCAGAGAATTGTTAACTATTTGACCTGTCTGGCGAGCCCCATTCACAGGGCTTGTGTCTATTTGACTTGACTTAGAGCTTGCTCAGGGGCGAAAACTCTTTTCCCAGGGTACTTGCTGGAAAAAATCATGACAATTATTTAACATTACAGCTTCCTGAGGTGGTGATACCTGTTGGGGAAAACAGTTTAATAGGAAAATCTGAGAATGATGTTCATAGGTTGCATTGAAAAACTCCAGCAAACGCCTGGGGTTCTAAAAGGCCATGCACACATTCAGGGCTGTGTGCACACCCAGGAAAGATCTGTGAAGGCCCTAATCTTTCATCTCTGGCTGTCCTTGAAGTCTAAGAACACAGGATGTGAAGGCTAAGGCAGAATTGTAAACTGCCAGAGTACTGAAGGTGTGCCCCACATACACACAGCCTCTTAGCTTGGGAGATTTCCTGGTTCCAGTCATTTAAGGAAATGTCTGTTCAGTACCAGCTGACTACTTAATTTTGTACTAATGGGCTTATAATGCTTAATAATGTAATTTGCATAATTTGTATAACAATAGCACAAAGGAGAGGGGAACAAGTGGAGGTATACTGGACCAAAGTTTTTGTTGGCTAGTGAAATAAAGTTGGTATTAATCCAAACTAGATTATTTTAAGAGTTTCATTGTAATTACCAGGGCATCCATTAAGAAAATAAAATCTAAATAACATGATAAAGGAAACAAGAAGGGAATGGTACACTAAAATATCTGACACTAAAGAAGACAGTAACGGAGATACAGAGAGAGAAAAAGGATGTAAGATATACAGAAAACATAGTAAAATGAAAGATACAAATCCTATCATAGTAATTATGTTCAAGACACATGTAATACACTCTCCTATCAAAAGGTAGAAGCTGGAAAAATATATTTAAAAGTATGATCAAATTATGTGCTGTCTATAAGAAACACAATTCAGAGTCATTACCACAGGACAGTGTCGCCACCTTCAGATCAGCAGGAGGGCATGTCTTTCCATTCACATTGGCCAAAGTGGCATCCAGATTGGGGGTACTTGCTGGGAACTCTGTGGCCTGCAACATGGGGTCCAGCCAGATGGCATCATTCTTGTGGTGAAAAGGATCAGTTGGAAAATGCTTAGATGTAGCATACGAATGCATTTTTCGATACCTTCTTTTGTGAGACAAGAGCTGGGAGGCGTGTGACCAGAGCAATCTTTCAGACCTGGAAACAACTGTTATAGGTGGGATTCATACAGGGAAGGTACTATTCACTCATCAACCCAGAGCAGCTTGTTAGCTGCAAACAACTATGCCCGAGGTCACTACTCTGGGATCAGAGGTTGTCGACGAACTGCAGAGAATCCAAAAATTAACAGAACAGTGTGCTGTGGACTTAAGGGATTTTTGATTTTCTGAAGTTTTGGTGGAGGCATTGAATTAGGATTTACATCCATCTTAATGAAGTGGCTCTTGATAGAATGTAGCAAGAAGACAAAATTGTTCTCTGTATATACAGCCCGCAGGATCTCCACTGCTGTATATAAAGCCTTACAACTCTATCCTCACCATTCGTTCTATCATAGAGCACTCAGACTGTACCATAATCCCGTGGGCTGTCTTCATGCTGAGCAACACTTGTATTTCCTTGTCTGTCAGTGTAATTCAGCACTACTACCTGTGAACTTTCTAAGGTTTGGAGTCCTTTGATGATATCTGTGTTTTTTTAAAAAAATATCTCATGTTTAATAATGGATAGAACAACTAGGCAGAAGATCAGCAAGCAAATAGAAGACACGAACAACACTAAAGCAAGGGTAATTTTTAGAAAATTAGACCCCAAAACAGCAGAATACACATTCTCCTGAAGTGCGTATGAAACATTCTCCAGGATGGGCCATAAGTAAAGTAATAAAACAAGCCTCAAAAATTTGAAAAGGATTTGAATCATAAGAAGTATGTTTTCCAACCACAGTGGAATGAAATTAGAAATCAATAACAAGTAAATCTGGAAAATTCACAAATATCTGGAAATTAACACATTCCTAAATGACCAATGGGTCAAAGAAAGTAATAGCATAAATTGGAAAATACTTTGATGTGAATGAAAATGAAAACACAACATACCAAAACTATGAGACACAGCTAAAGCAGTGCCTAGAGGGAAATTTATAGCTGTAAACAGCTATATTAAAAATGATGTCAATCAGTAACCTAGCCTAACCCAATCTTAGTTTCTATCTAGTTATCAAACTAGAAAAAGATGAGCAAACTAAACCCAAAGCAAGCAGAAGGAAGGAAATGATGAAGATGAGGACAGAAATAAGTGAAATACAGAATAAAAAACAATAGAGAAAATAAAAACATGAACAAAATCGAGAAAACTTCAGCTAGACTGACCAAAAAATGACTCCAATTATTAGAGGGCACTTCACTATAGACCTTACAGAATTAAAAAGGACTATAAGGGAATACTATGAACAACTCTATGCCAACAAACTGGATAACCTAGATAAATTGGACAAATTCCTAGAAACAAATCTATTATACTGATGAAAGAAAAAGTAGAAAATCCAAATACATCTATAATGAAAGAGAATTAGTTATTAGAAAATTCTTACAAAGAAAAACTCAGGCTAAGATGACTTCACGGTGAATTCTACCAAACCTTTAAAGAAGAGGTAAATACCATTGCTTCACAAGTTCTTCCAAAAAAATAGAAGAGGAAGAAACATCTCCCAACTATTCTATGAGGCCAGTATTACCCTAATACCAAAGCCAGACAAAGATATCACACAAAAAAAGCACTATTCAATGATCTCTTATGAATATAGATGGTGCAAAATTCCTCCACCATTAGCAAAATTCCTCCACCATTAGCAAACCAAAATATTAGTAAACCAAATCTAGCAACATTATACACCCCGAACAACTGGGGTTTGTCTCAAGAATGCAAGGCTGATTTAATATTGAAAATATTTAATATTTATTAAATTAATAAAAAATTCATACTGAAAATCAGTTAATGTAACATACTATATTAATATAATAAAGACAAAACTCCATGATTATCTTAATGCAGACAAAGCATTTGACAAAATCTAACACCTTTTCATAATAAAAGTACTTAACAAACTAAGTTGTAAAAGACTGGATGCTTTCCCCTTAAGATAAGCAACAAAACAAAGTTGTTTACTCCTGCCACTTCTATTCAATATTGTACGATTGGTTCTAGCCAGGGCAATTAGACAAGAAAAAGATATAAAAGGCATCCAGATTGGAAAGGAAGATGTAAAACTGTCTCTATTTGCAGATGATGTGATCTTGTACATAGAAAATCTTAAGAAAGTCATTAAAAAACTCTTACAACTAATCAGTTCACTGTGGTTATAGTACAAGATCATAACACAAAAATAGATTTTTGTTCCCTAGAAATTTCCATAACTGGGAAGGAAATTAAGAAAATAGTTCCATTTACAGCTTCAAAAGGAATAAAATAATTAGGAAGAAATTCATAAGTGTAATACTCGTATACTAAAACTACAAAACAATGATGAACGAAAATAAAGAAGACCTAAATAAATTCAAAGAAATGTTAATGGATTGGATGACTTTATGTTGTTGAGATGGTAATACTCCCCAATCATCTAGAGATTCAATACAACCTCTATCAAAATATCTACTTCTGTTTTTACAGAAGCTGACAAGCTGATCCTAAAATTCATTCAATAGAAAAGCAATAGACCCAGAGCAGCCAAAGCAACATTGCAAAAGGGAAACACAGTAGGAGGAATCACACTTCTAATTTCAAAACTTACTGTAAAACAACAATTAAGACAGTGTGAGTGCTGGCTTAAGTGTACAGACATACTGGACCCTTACATTTATGGTCAGTTGATTTTCAACAAGGATAGGACAATTCAATAAGGAAAGAATTCTTTTCAATAAATGATTCTGGGACAACTGTATTTTCACATGTAAAAGAATGAAGTTGGACCCCTTTCTCACACCATATGCATAAATTAACTCGAAATGGTTCATAGACCTAAATGTAAAGCTAATACTATAAAACTCTCAGAAGAAAACCTAGGCATAAATGTCTGTGACCTTGAATTAGGCAAAAATTTTAAAGATATGCCAAAAGCAGAAGCAAGAGAAGAAAAATTAGATGTATGGGAATTTCATGAAATTACAAATTTTTGTGCTTCAAAAGACAAGATCAAGAAAGTGGAAAGCCAACCCACAGAATGGGAGAAATATTTTCACATCATTTATCTGTTAAAGGATTTGTATTTAGTGTAAAGTACTCTTACAACTCAATAATAAAAATGCAAACCAATTTAAAAATGGGCAAAGACTCTGAATGGACTTTTCTCCAAAGGAGATATTACAGATGGCCTATAAGCACATGAGAAAATGCTCAGCATCATTAGTCATTACGGAAATGCCAATCAAACTACAATGAGATACCACTTTCACCCCCACTAGGATGGCTAGAATCAAAAAGTCGGATAATGACAAATGTTGGGGAGGATGTGGAAAAACTGGAACTGCCGGTGGAAATGTATAATGATGCAGCTGCTTCGGAAAACATGTTAAACGTGGAGCTACCATATGACCTGGCAATTTGACTCCTAGCTAATTATCTAACAGTCATGAGAACTTACGTTCACACAGAAACCTTGTACATGAACATTCATAGCATATTGATAAGCCAAACAGTGGAAACAATCCAGATATCCATCTACTGATGAATGGATAACATAATGTGATGTAGCCATAGAAAAGAACGAGGTACTAAACCATTCTGCAACATGAATGAATCTTGAAAACATTATACTAAGTGAAAGAAGTCAGTCCAAAAGATTGCATACTGCATGGTTTCATTTCATTTATCTGGACATTACATATATGAGTATTATGAAATGTCCGGAATAGGTAAATCTATAGACAGAAAGTTGAAAAGTGATTGCCTGGGCCTGGGAGTGTGTGGGATTTCGTTTTGGTGTGATGGAAATACTCTCTAATTAGATAGTTGTGATGTGATGGTTTCACATCTCTGAATATACTAAAACCACTGAATTGTTCACTTTTTTTAAAACGAATTTTATGGTATGTGAATTATACCTCAAAAAGCTATTACATAAGAAAAAACACATTTATGTGTGCATTCGGTAAATATTTGAGTGACTTCTAATTGCAGGCATCTTATTTTGCTCTTATCTTTTCCTAATCCCATTGTGTGTGATTCACCTAGAGTCTTTCTCCTGGTTTGTGATTTTCAAGACTTAATCAGCATAAGATGGACCTGGTTATTTTTTTTTTAAATGTAAGTTTCCTATATCCAGAGATTCTGCCTCACTACATCAGAGATGGCACTCGGGAATCTACATTTAATAACTAGTATCCTTAAGCATCTTTGATGCAACTACTCTGGGAGGACCACATTTAGAAACAGTACACTGGGAGAATGAAACCTCAGTTTTACTAGCCACATATTTATTTCCCTTTTACCTTCTTAAAGGGAGTTTTACTCGTTGAGTTAAATGTGTATAGAGTAAAATTTTAAAAATTAAGAATGTTTGTCGTATTTGTGGAGAAATATTATAATACTTAGTTGTCAATGAGTTGAAGAAATCACAAAGGATGAGACTGACAGATTAGAATATATAAAAATCAACACAGTGGAAATAACTAAAGGATGAGAGCTGACTAGAAAAATTTGCTTGAGTTTAGGAGACAGTGGGTTACTAATTATAACACATAAAGTGATTTTTAAAGTTTATGAGAACATTATTAAGATTTTAGTAGATAAATGCAGAAATATGTAAAATTTTGCTCAAAAATCAAAGAAGTGCAAATTAATCTCTGGATAGTATTTTTATGCTTAATAAAGCAGCAAAATATTAAAATGGCTAGGTCCTAATTTGAAAGTAATTTGTCTTAGGAACATGATTTGATGGAAGCAAAAATACACATATGTAAATGTTCAACCGGAAATTGACTAAATACTGAACCAAGTGTATTGTTTATAATTCATCAATAGACTGTTACATAGCATGAATTATGAAGACACACATTATGTTCTACCTGAGGGAAAGAAATACATAAAAAGGTATTTGTAGTAAAAATATAGGTGATGAAACATTTTTTTAAAACCTTAATTTTTTTCAACATTTTATTAACATTTCTCAACATACAGCAGTTAAAAGAATTTTACAGTGACTATCTATGTTATCACTTAAATTCTACCATTAACATATAATCATCTACCTTAAACTTTTTTTTTTTTTTTTTTTTGTGTGTGTATGTAATTTTATGCTGTTGGAAAATACAAAACAGTTGATGGCTCAGTTTGGTTTGGTGATAAAAACCAAGGTTTTTCATAAACTAGACAATATGCAAAAAATCTGCAGCATACCATCAAAGGCCTCTGATACAGAGACCAAACAATGAAGTGAGCTGCAGACAGGAGCAGCTGGTGCCACACCACCCATGGGACTAGTCAGCGTGGGAGGGACTTGATTCAGGGAGGGTCTCACCAAGAGACATCCATCACTGCAGGACTGAAAACGGCGTTAACGCGGTGAACTGGACACGGGGGGAGATGCCGTACCACCCATGGCCAAGGAGTGGAGGGCAGTGATTTCCTGGAGTCCGGGCCGGCCTGGGTCAAGGTCGGCTGTCCCCACCTGCGAGAGCCTGGAGAAGATGCAACCACAGCCAGGGCTGCTGTCTGAGAGGGACATGCCCCAGATTCTCCCATCACCATCTTCCATTGGCCACACCGGGACAAAAGCCAGCTGACCAGAAGGCAGGGAAGGAAGGCTGTGCCAGGGAGGGGCGACAGGTCGGAGGGCAGGCAGGCCCAGCACTCAGTGTTCTGTTCGTGGTTCTAAACCCTGGTCACACACCAAAACCTCCCAGAAATCCTGGCTCAGGATTCAGACACCTCTTTGCTTTAAATGCCCCACAGGCAATTCTGGTCCCAGCTGGGCTGCTGTGGTACCGCGACTCTAACACGTGCCAAGTGGACCCAGGAGCGAGTGCTGGTGGTGCCTAAGTGTGGTGTCCTTGGGGAAAAAACTGCAAAGCACTGTGCAAGTCCAACTACAAATGAACTGGCAATCCATTCTTCAGAGTTACAGCAAATGAGTTATTGAAATTAAACATCTAGTTTTATAAATACAGTCTGATACAAATCAGAAAATGACCCTGGGATTATAAAGATACGTGGTCAGGCATTACCAGAAAAAGACTGAGAAGTCAAACATGTCAAAAGTCAGACCATTTCTCACTTCCTACTTTGTCTTCTACTTTGTTAAAAAAAAAAAAAAAGGAAAGGAAACCCTTTTGCTAGGGAATAATTTTCTGACATCTGTCTATGTAACAGGCTGAAATTCATAAACATTTAGCACGCTGCTACCGAAAATCTGTGCAGAATATGATAATATAAAGCCAGCGCCTCCCAGGGACTGAATGCATCACACACAAGGATTTCAAGATAAAGCTTAACACCCTGAGGGGGAAATGAGACTCTAAAAGGAAGGATAATTTTTCACACTAATGTAGAGGTTTCCGAGCATGAGCCACGCCCCCAGCCGTGAGCCCTGCCCACCAAGGAGGTGTGTCTCTTCTGATTTCACAGACACTTCCAGGGCACTCTGGGCGCCCCTCTGTCAGTCACTGCACCTCGTAAGGAAACCGTCAGGGTGACATGGTCAGCGCCACTGCTCTGTCCCAGACGATCCCTGACACAGCCCAGCAGTCTTCTTCCCATCAAAATTTAGTTTTTGTCTCTGATTTTCCACCTATCAAATCTCCAAATCCCAGTTTTTCCAGTGGTTCTTGTGCCATCAGCTGCCTCTCCATCCTGCATTCTAAATATTCTTTTGATTCGTTTCTGCACAAAGCATTTTCAGAATTATTTTCACGGAGACACTTCATGAACTTCTCCTTAAAGCTTTTACATTCACCGAAGTGGTCCAGCGGGAAGCTGCCCTTGTCCGGGGGCCTCGGCTGGAAGCTCTTGGAACCGAAGTTCATCGCCGTGGACATGACGACGGTGCGAAGCCCCCAGCACGACGCATACCTTAAACTTTTTATATTTGTTTTAGTTAAAAGTTAAAAATTTCCCCCAGCTATCAAGTAATAATGTGCTATTTCTTGAGAGATGCTTATTTTTGATTAACAGAAGTATGACTTTTAAATTTTCTTTAAAAGGTTTAGAAGTGTGTTGTAAGTTTATGTATGGCCACCAGGTGTTGCTCTGGACCCATAACATCCTGGTAGAAACATCTGCAAGGAATGTTTTAATAGAGGGAAGTTGTAAGTGCAAGTCAAACTTGTTTTGTTCATTTGGATGAGGATATAGTAAATTTCTCCTTCATTAAGATCTAAAGTAATTTAGGTTGTATATTTATTTTATTGTTCAGAAAGTCTTTGCCACAATTTCTGTTACCTGGAACTTTCTTACTCCACAGCCTCCAGGTCAAAAGTTTTAGGTTATGCAGCAAATATGTTTATGTTACCACCTGTTTGAAATGATAATTTTAAGATGATTCAAATTAGTCATGGAGATAGAAATGTTCAGACATTTCTTTGTACAATGAAAACTCATTTCAACTATAATTTTTCTTTAGTGTGATTATTTGATTAATGTCTGTATCTCTTTAAACCTAAACTCCATAAAGTTTGGGACAGTACCTAGCACAATGACAGACATTCAATAAATATTTGTTGAATGAAAAAAGGAAAGAATGATTTGAAACTTTTACTTGAGGCTATTTTGTAAGAATTGGTAAATCTAATCTATAAGAAGTATGCTTGTTCCATTTTAATTTTCTTTTAATGATAAAAGGATCAACTTTATCCCTTATAGTATTAAAACAGCTCCTAGATGAAAATATTTTTCTGCTTTTAGTTGTGAAAAAGAACACAGTCATTTTTAAAGGAAAGTAGAGCCTACCTATCTTGAAATCTATTTTCACCAAAAATACCTTTTCTTCTTCTTCCTCTTAAAGGAATCCTCAGTTTCTATGTTAGATGTCATCAACTATCAATTTGTTTCTACATACCAGATAATACAATTATGGAGGCAAGAGTCTAATAGTATGGTCAAGTAAATTAAATTGTCTACTGGGTGGGGGGCGGGGGACAGGGGGAAAGATTTTCCAATTCGAAGTCTTTTCTTTTTCTCTTTTTTAATTTTTTAAAATAATTTAAAAAATTTTCAATTACAGTTGACATACAATATTATGTTAGTTTCAGGTGTACAACATAGTGATTAGACATTTGTATAACTTATGAGGTGATCACCCCGATTAGACTAGTACCCATCTGACACCATAAACAGTTATTACCATATTATTGACTATTCTCTATGCTATACTTTATATCTCCATGACTGTAACTACCAATTTGTACTTCTTTCATTTATTTATTTTTACCATTTATTTTACTAGTTCATTTAGAGAAGGATTAATTACTGCTGAAAGAATTAAACTGCTATTTACATCAGATATTCTGGACAATATTCCTTGAGCAACTTCATACTAAGGTACAGACTTAGGTTTATTATGTTTTTATAACTGTCCAAAATACTATGCAGATTAATATTTTAACATTTATTTGCTTTTCCTTGAACATCATGATTCATTTTCATCTGATGTCAGCTTCATTTATGGCAATCAACGGGTAACTACAAATTACAATTGCTATGACAAACTATATGAAAAAGGCAAACATAATTTTGATCATGATTATTGTACTTGCCTGAGTCATGGCTTGCATTATGTTCTGCAGTCTGATTTATGATTCACAAAATTTTATTTCCACTGTATCCTTTTCAACCCCACATAATCATTAGCCATAGCAGATGACAGTTTGCTTTAGTAGGAAAACCTGGATAATTTCTTTTGGGCTGCTATAAGAATTTTCAGCATTTTTTAAAAATCAAATAATAAACTTTATACTCCACTAAATGATTTTTATTTTCTGTTTCATACTATTTAAAGTCATGCTAGAGGTCATTTTAAATTTGATTCTTTACTAATTAATGAGACTGACAAAATTATTTCATTGTATTATATTTTTGCAAGTTGGGAAGGGATGTGGTTTGTTCTAACATGATGGTAGCACATTCAGAGTAAAAATCTGAGCCAGCGTAGCCATAGATGACTTTAATATAATTAAGTAAACCCTTAGATCCTGATACAACAGTTGATTTTATTTTATTTATTTTTATATGTTTAACTTTTTAAAATTAAATTTTTTTGGTGATATTAGTTAGTAAAATTGTATAGGTTTCAAGTGTACAATTCTATAATACATCTGTATATTGCATTGTGTATTCACCACCCGAAGTCAGTTCTCCTTCTGTCACCATATATTTGACCCCTTTTACCCTCTTCTACACCCCCTCCCTTACCCTCTGGTAACCATTAAACTGTTGTCTGTGTCTATGAGTTTTTATTTGTCTTGTTCATTTGTTGCTTTCAGTTTTATATCCCACATATGAGTGAAATCAAATGCTTCTTGACTTTTTCTGATTTATTTTGCTTAGCATGATAATCTCAAGATCTAGTTATGTTGTTGCAAATGGTGGTATTTCATCTTTTGTTATAGCTGAGTAGTGTTCCATTGTACATATGTACCACATCTTCTTTATCCAAACATCTGTTGAAGGACACTTCTGTTGCTTCTGTCTCTTGGCCATTGTGAATAATGGGGTATAGATAATGTTTATGGATAAATGCTTTTCAGATTTTTGGGTAGGTACCCAGAAGAGGGATTTTTGGGTCATATGGTAATTCTGAGCTTTTTTAGGAAGCTCCATACTGTTTTCCATAGTGGCTGTACCCAATTTACATTACCACCAGCTAGGGTTTCCAGGCAGGAATTCCTGCCCGTTCTCAGGAATTTTTTTCGCTTTCTTGTTCCCGAATCCCGAGATATAAACTGTTTTCTGTTCATGATGAATCGTTTCCACAAAGTGACGACTGATACTACCAACCACCTGGGTTCAAGGAACCAACTTTCAATTTCCCGACCAACTTTTCTTGGGATTCGCAGTGTATGAGGAGGGTTCCCTTTTCTCCACATCCTCTCCCAACACTTACTTGTCTTATTGATAACAGCCATTCTAACAGATGTGAGGTGGTATTCTCATTGTGGTTTTGAGTTGCATTTCCCTAATAGCTAGTGAAGTTGAGCATTTTTTGTATATATCTGTTGGTCATTTGCATGTCTTCTTGGGAGAAGTGTCTGTTCTGGTCCTCTGCCCATTTTTTAATTGAATTTTATTGTTTTGATTTAAAATATACTTTGGTTGGTAGTTTAATCTTTTGCTTTCAATTCTCACCTCCTTTTGTGTTAAACATATCTGAAATATTACTTGTTTATAATTAAAGGCTATGGTAGAATCAATTACCACAGTGCACAGGGTAGGTGGGTACTAGGCATTTCATCTGTATTATCTCATTTAATCTTCACAACAACCCTATAAAGTGCAAGTATTATTTCTCTTTTACAGAGGAGGAAGGAAAGTGAGGCATGAGAGACTAGGTTCTTGGCAAGGATTACATTTATCATCATTGAAATTATGTGCAGGACACCAGGATAAATGCTGAAGACACTAAGAGGTATGAGTCTTTGTTCTAGAAAGCCTTTGGTATGTTTGTTGTGACAAGGCATATCTGTGACAAAAATGAGACAAGAATTGCTTACTAAGTGCTATTAATCCTACAATGGTGTCTCCTAACAAAAGTGAATTAATCCTGTGGTCAGCAAACCTACCTAAGACTCCATCCTAGTAGAGTCCAAAGTGAAGTGCAACTCTACCGTTTTTGCATAAGTTTGTTTACTGCCCTTACATTCTTGAGAGAGTTAACATCGATTTCCCCTGATTATTTTCTGGAAGTGACATGGGAAGATAGCTTCTGTACAAGAAATAAAATGTTCTTATCTAGGTATCAAGCCATACATTATTTGACTACTTTGGTAAATTACGAGCTTTGTTATTTGCAAGTGTGAAGGTCATTTTTTTAAAATTGAAAAAGATTTCTTTCAATTACAGTTGACATTCACTATTGTTTTATATAAGTTTCTGGTGTACAGCATGGGGGTTAGACATTTAAATAATTTACAAAGTGATCCCCCCGATTAGTCTAGTACATACCTGGCACTATATATAGTTATTACAATGTTATTTACTATATTTCCTATGCTGTGCTTTATATCCCCATGATTATTTTGTAATTACCAATCTGGACCTTGTTTTTTTAACTTTATTGGGGTGACAATTCTTAGTAAAGTTACATAGATTTCAGGTGTACAATTCTGTATTACATCATCTATAAATCCCATTGTGTGTTCACCACCCAGAGTCAGTTCTCCTTCCGTCACCATATATTTGATCCCCCTTACCCTCATCTCCCACCCCCCACCCCCCTTACCCTCTGGTAACAACTAAACTATTGTCTGTGTCTATGAGTTTTTGTTTCTCATTTGTTTGTCTTGTTCTTTTGTTGTTTTTGGTTTATATACCACATATCAGTGAAATCACATGGTTCTCTGCTTTTTCTGTCTGACTTATTTCGCTTAGCATTATACTCTCAAGATCCATCCCTGTTGTCACAAATGTTCCTATGTCATCTTTTCTTACCGCCGAATACTATTCCATTGTGTATATATACCACATCTTCTTTATCCATTCTTCTATCAAAGGACATTTTGGTTGTTTCCATGTCTTGGCCACCATAAATAAAGCTGCAATGAACATTGGAGCACACGTGTCTTAATCTATAAATGTTTTCAGATTTTTTTGGTAGATACCCAGGAGAGGGATTGCTGGGTCATATGGTAATTCTATTCATAATTTTATGAGGAACCTCCACACTGCCTTCCATAACAGCTGCACCAGTCTGCATTCCCACCAACAGTGTATGAGGGTTCCTTTTTCTCCACAGCCTCTCCAACACTTGTTACTATTTGTCTTGTTGATGATAGCCATTCTAACTGGGGTGAGGTGATATCTCATTGTAGTTTTTATTTGCATTTCTCTGATGATTAGTAATGTTGAGCATTTTTTCATGTCTATTTGCCATTTGTATGTCCTCTTTGGAGAAATATCTATTCAGGTCGTCCGCCCATTTTTCAATTGGGTTGTTTGTTTTTTTGTTGTTGAGTTGCATGAGTTTCTTGTATATTTTGGATATTAGCCCCTTATTGGAGGTACTGTGTGCAAAAATCTTTTCCCATTCAGTTGGTTGCCTCTTTATTTTGTCGATGGTTTCTTTTGCTGTGCAGAAGCTTTTAAGTTTCATATAGTCCCATTCGTTTATTTTAGCTTTTACTTCCATTGCCTTTGGAGTCAAATTCATAAAATGCTCTTTGAACCCAAGGTCCATAAGTTTAGTACCTATGTTTTCTTCTATGCAGTTTATTGTTTGAGGTCTTATGCTTAAGTCTTTGATCCATTTTGAGTTAATTTTGGTACAGGGTGACAGATAGTAGTCCAGTTTCATTCTTTTGCATGTAGCTTTCCAATTCTCCCAGCACCATTTATTGAAGAGGCTGTCTTGTCTCCATTGTATGTTTTCAGCTTCTTTGTCAAAAATTATCTGTCCATATTTATGTGGTTTTATTTCTGAGCTCTCAATTCTATTCCATTGGTCTACGTGTCTGTTTTTCTGCCAATACCATGCTGTTTTGATTATTGTTGCCCCGTGGTACAAGCTGAAGTCAGGGAGTGTGATACCTCCAGCATTGTTCTTTTTTCTTAAGATTGCTTTGGCTATTTGGGGTCTTTTGTGGTTCCAAACAAATCTGATGATTTTTTGTTCTATTTCTTTAAAAAATGCCATTGGGATTTTGATGGGGATTGCATTAAATCTGTCTATTGCTTTGGGTAATATGGCCATTTTAACTACGTTGATTCTTCCAATCTATGAGCACGGAATGTCTTTCCATTTCTTTGTGTCTTCTTCAATTTCTTTTAAAAATGTCTTGCAGTTTTCAGCATATAGGTTTTTCACATCCTTGGTTAAGTTTATTCCTAGGTATTTTATTCTTTTTGCTGCAATTGCAGAAAGAATTGTTTTTTCTTTATTTCTTTTTCTGAGATTTCATTGTTAGTATATAGGAATGCAATGGACTTTTGTACGTTGCTTTTGTAGCCGGCAACTTTACTGTATTTGTTGATTGTTTCTAATAGCTTTTTGGTGGCGTCTTTAGGGTTTTCTATATATAGCATCATGTCATCTGCAAAGAGTGACAATTTAACTTCTTCATTCCCAATTTGGATGCCTTTTATTTCTTTCTCTTGCCTGATTGCTCTGGTGAGGACTTCCAACACTATGTTAAAAAGCAGAGGTGATAGGGGACAACCCTGTCATGTTCCTGAATGTAGAGCAAAGGGCTTCAGTTTTTCATCATTAATTATAAGATTAGCTGAGGATTTGTCATATATGGCCTTTATTATGTTAAGGTATTTTCCTTCTATACCTATTTTATTAAGTTTTTTAATCATAAATTGATGTTGTGTCTTGTCAAACGCTTTTTCTGCATCAATTGATACAATCATATGATTTTTGTCCTTTATTTTATTTATGTGATGTATCACATTGATGGATTTGCATATATTGAACCATCCTTGTGCCCCTGGGATGAACCCCACTTGGTCGTGATGAATAATCTTTTTAATGCATTGTTGCATTCGATTTACTAGAATTTTGTAGGATTTTTGCATCTGTATTCATCAGAGATATTGGTCTGTAGTTCTCTTTTTTTGTGTTGTTCTTACCAGGTTTTGGTATCAGGATAATGTTGGCCTCATAAAATGAGTTAGGGAGTACTGTCTCTTCTTCAATTTTTTGGAAGAGTTTGAGCAGGATTGGTATTAGATCCTCTTTGAGGGTTTGGTAGAATTCACTAGTGAAGCCATCTGGTCCCAGACTTTGATGTTTCTAAGAACTTGTCCATTTCTTCTAGGTTATTGAATTTGGTGGCATATAGTCCTTCATACTATTCTTGGATGATCCTTTGTATTTCTGTGGTGTCCGTGATAACTTCCCCTTTTCCCTTTCTGATTTTGTTAGTTAGTGTCTTCTCTCTTTTTATCTTAGTGAGCCTAGCCAAGGGTCTGTCAATTTTGTTAATCTCTTCAAAGAACCAGCTCTTTGTCACATTGATTTTCTCTATTGTCTTTTTGTTCTCTATTTCATTTAGTTCTGCTCTGATTTTTATTATTTCCTTTCTTCTGCTGACCTTGGGTTTCATTTGTTCTTCTTTTTCTAGTTCTTTAAGGTGTAATGTGAGGTTATTTATTTGGGATTTTTCTTGTTTCTTGAGATAGGCCTGTAATGATATAAATTTCCCTCTTAAAACTGCTTTTGCTGCATCCCAAAAATTTTGGTAGGATGTATTTTCATTGTCATTTGTTTCTATGTATCTTTTGATCTCTCCTCTAATTTCTTCTTTGACCTGGTCATTCTTTAAAAGTATGTTGTTTAATCTCCATGTATTTGTGTTTTTTCCTGCTTTCTTTTTGCAGTTGATATCCAATTTCAAAGCCTTGTGATCAGAGAATATGCTTGGTATGATTTCAATCTTCTTAAATTTGCTGAGGTTAGTTTTATGTCCCAATATATGGTCTATCCTTGAGAATGTTCCATGTACACTAGAAAAAAATGTATAGTCTGATGTTTTAGGATGAAGTGCTCTATCAATGTCAATTACGTCCATTTCATCTAATGTTTCATTCATAGGTGCTATTTCATTATTTATTTTCTGTTTGGATGATCTATCCATAGCTGTCAATGATGTATTTAAGTCCCCTAGTATAATTGTGTTTTGGTCAATTTCTCCCTTTAGTTCTGTTAGTAGTTGCTTGGTATATTTTGGTGCTCCCTGATTGGGAGCATAAATATTGATGACTGTTATGTCTTCTTGTTGTATAGTCCCCTTTACCATTATGAAATGTCCATCTTTGTCTCTTGTTACCTTTTTCACCCTGAAGTCTGTTTCATCTGATATCAGTATGGCTACACCTGATTTTCTCTGGATACCATTTGCTTGGAGTGTCAATTTCCACCCTTTCACTTTGAGTCTATGCTTGTCCTTGTAGCTGAGATGTGTCTCTTGGAGACAGCATATGGTTGGGTTTAGTTTTTTGATCCAATCTGCTACTCTGTGCCTTTTTATTGGTGAGTTCAGTCCATTTACATTTAGGGTGATTATTGATATGTGAGGATTTCCTATCATTCTAGCTTTAGTTTTCTGGTAAGACTGTGTCTCCATTGTTTCTGTGCCTTTTTGTTGTTGTCTGTCATTTCTGTGTGGTGGTATTCTATGATGTTTTCCTCTGTTTCTTCTTTTATTACAGTATATATTTCAGTTCTGGATTTTTTTGAGTGGTTCATAATTTTTTTTATTACTAAATGTATACATGCACATTGGAAAACCCAGAAAAGTAGAAATAAGAGGAAACAAACACTACATTTCACCCACTTAAAATATGAATTTTCGCATTTTAGTGTTTTCCATTCCATTTTTCCCCATACTTAGTCTTTTAAAAAATCTGTTATTATAATATTGTATATGTAACTATTTTTTCTGCTTAAAATTATAACTACTTTTTCATATTATAAAATTTGCACAAATCTTTTAAGAAATGGCTTTAAAGTATTTAAAGTAAATATGCCATAGGTCATTTAACTTCATGAATGTTGTTTATTTAATTCACTCTGGAAAAAGGTAGGAAGAGATAACAGGGTTAAGTTAATTAAATGGACTGCACTTAGAAGGTGGAACAGAAGTCTGGATTCTGAACTGTTAAGTTAATGATTAAAGTTACCCAAATTAGCAGCAACTTTAAGATCAAGGCCCAGGGAAGATGAATAAAGTATAATGCTCCCTGGCAGATCCTTTAGTAGATCATGACATTCTTTCTCATGAGTCCAAGTGGCTTTGCTACCACAGGCTAGGGATTTCACATAGTCAGTTTCTAGGTGAAAACCAAGGATCTGAAATTAGAGATTGTAACAGCCAGATCTAGTTTGTCAAAGAGAAGATACAAAGATCTAGAACTCAGAAGCAGAGAGAGGCAGGTAGTAATCAAACCATAGGAATTTGAACTGGGGGTCTAGATGATTTTTCAACTGCCTCTCTTGTACTTACTTGCTAAATGTTTTTTCTTTAAGTGTATTCAAGAAGTCTCTGCATTGTGATACAATGTTAAAGGGAAAATGGTTTCAATGGTAATTTTTCCTTTCACTTAAATTTCTAAATTTTTTGTAGTATGATTTTATCTGGTGTTATAATTAAAATATTTTAGAAGTACTATTCAAATAATGTAAAAAATACCAATTGTAATGAATTCTAAGCCAAAAATTTCATGGTAGATAATAAGTGTTTCACATGCATTTCAGAATTAGCACTGGATTTGGGGTCATAGGAGGTGGGTTTTAGGCGAAACTATTGCATTACTATGTATGATTGTGATTCTAATTCCTACTGTGTTTCCCCGAAAATAAGACCTAGCTGGACCATCAACTCTAATGCATCTTTTGGAGCAAAAATTAATATAAGATCCTCTATTATATTATATTATTTATTTTATATTATATTATATTATATTATATTATATTATATTATATTAGACCGGTTCTTATATTATAGTAAAATAAGAATGGGTCTTATGTTAATTTTTGCCCCAAAAGATGCATTATAGCAGATGGTCCGGCTAGGTCTTATTTTCAGGGTAACATGGTATGTGTGTTTTCTTCCCACACAGCCAAGCAATCTTCAACAGCAGCTGGGTGTCTCACAATTCAATTAAATTCTGACACTGTATACCTGGAGATGGCATCAGATTCCATGGATTAATGGTTCAGTTGCCTGTCATTCAGGATGGCTCTACAGAGTAGATTGTATTTTAAATGGGTCTTAAAGGATGAGGGTGGGTAGGGTGGATCGATAGGAATTGGGAAGTGTTCATGAAGATGGAATGACAGGAGCAGAATTGCAATATGGAGGGATGTAGAGCACCAGATGTGTTTGGGGATAGGTTAAAAACCTATTTGATTAAAGTAGAAGGTTTGTGAAAGATTGTGAGTTAGATTATTTATAACTTTGACTACCACGCTAGGAAACCTGTTCTTTATCTTGTGGTCTTTGAGCTCCCATTTTAAAAGAGTAGCAACAGGGTCAAAGAAAGTATTTTCTGATCCTTAGCCTAGCCTCGGGTAGATTGGAATGGAGGCATTCTAGAGGCAGGGAGAAGGCTCAAGACACAGCAGTTCAGGCTGGAGGTGATTGGGATGTAAATTATAACCACGTCATGGAAATGAAAGGGAAGGGACACATTCCAAAGGACAGAATGAGGGATCATGGTCCCTGATTGATGAGGAAGTTGAGGGAGAGGGAGGAATCAAAGAAATGTCACTTTGGAGAACAGTGATACCATGAAGAGACGCAGTCAGGAGGAGGAAGGGATTTTGATGGGGACCTGGTATCACCTCTCGGCAGGTTAAACATATTGTCACAGCAGAATGTCTGAATGGAAATGACTGGCAGGCAGAGAGAAAGGCCGAACTTGAGTGTGGATAGAGAAATGAAAGTTGAAGGGTTGGTCCTGGAGTCACCTGCTTAGAAAAGGGAGGTGGAAGGAGAACCTTTGTTTATTGCCTGCTTACTATGTTCTAGACTCACTTAAATCTTTTGACTCAATAAAGTAGATTTTATTGGCCCACTTTATAGATGAGAAAACTGGGGCTCAGAGAGGTTAAGTAAATTTGCCCAGGTGCTAATTAGCAGCGCTGGGGCTTAAACTGAGATCCCAAAGCTTTCACACCCAAGATCTTTCTAAACCACTACCCCAGAGATATGATTAAAGCTATGACGTTAGATAAAATCTCTGAGAAAATGTATAGCTACAGGATAATGGACTAAGAGCTAACCCCAGCAGAATTAGTCAGTGAGAACCCTTGGTTGCAAATGACAGAAACCAAATTGAAGTAGTTTGAACAATTAAGTAGGTTTTATTGGCTTCTTAAGCAACTCTTGGGGGCACCATTTATGTAGAGCTGAAGGAACAAAGTGAGATTTCATGGAAATAAGGTGGTAAAAGCGTGATGGTTAATTTTATGTCATCTTGGCTAGGTCTTGATACCCAGATATTTGATCAAACATTATTCTAGATTTTCTGTGAAGGTATTTTTTTTTTTAGATGAAATTAACATTTAAATCAGTAGACTTTAAGTAATACAAATACTCTATAATATAGGTAGGCCTCAACTAATCCATTGAAAGCCTTAATTAAAAAAAGACTGAGTCTGAAGGCAGTTGTCTAGCAGAATTCTCTCTTTTTCTGAGGATGTTCAAACTGCAGCATCAGCTCTTTCCTGAATCTCCAGCTACCCTGCCAGTCTACCCTGAATATTTTAGACTTGCCAGCCTCCATAATGAAGTGAGCCAATTCTTTAAATTTCATTCATTCTCTCTCTCTTTTTTTTTCTCTCTCTCTCCACACACACACACACACACACACACACACACACACACACACCACGGAGGATAACTAACAGTATTTCCCACATGGTGGTAAGCAAAGAAGCAAATATATGTGTATATTTGTGTATATATATATAAACATTTATTCTGGTTTTGTTCCTGTGAAGAAAAAAGTGTACACACACACACACACACTTTTTCTTTGAAGAACCATGATTTATACAGAGTCTATTGAGAGAAATGAGAATATCATTTGTATGTTATTCTTTTGAGAAGTTTAAGAGTGAAAAGAAAGAGAAAAATAAGACCTATCACAGAAGGAGAAATGCTGGTTTTAGGAGTCCGCTAAGGAAGAGAGAACTGAAAACACTATAAGAAGCGGTGAGCATCTGAATGAGGTTGGCATACACTGGTGCTGTACTGATACGAAGTGTAAGTGCAGGTTCTGGTGACTAAGAGCTGAGAAATCTCAATGTTAAGGCTCTTATCAACAGGGGTGGATCACTACAGATGTCTGTAAAGGGTTGAATGGTGAGCAAAACCATGACCTAGGAAGTTTGAAAGTGAGCCGGGAAATAGAGTGGAGGCGTTATGGTGATGGCATATATTACTTGGGGTCCAGATTTGGCTGCCATAACATAGACCAAAGTAACAATGATTTAAACAGGACAGAAGTTTGTGCTCTTTCACACAGCAGTCTGAACATAGTTTAGATCTGGCATGGCAATTCCATGGTGTCAGGGACTCAAATAAATGCCTCTCTTGTCGCATAGCCACTCCTAGGCTAAGCATGTTCATCTTCGTGTTCTAAGATGGCTGACTTCCCCCATGTGCACATCGAAGGAAGAAGGAAAAAGCAAGGGGAAGGGTATATGCTTTCCTTTTAAGAAGATGTTTAAGAAATTGTACACATAACCTCTAGTTACATGGCCATACCTATCTGCAAGGGAGACTGAGCTTGTGTTCTTTACCCGGTAATCATGTATCCAGCTAAAACAGTGTTTTATTAATAAAGGAAGTAGGAATAGTGGGTACAAGAGGATAACTAATAGTATTTCCCACTTGGTGATAAGCAGTAGCAACAGTGAGCTGATGAGGATGACGCACAAGAATGGCTTCTATGCAAAGAAATCAGATATATGTAACATTTACGTAGTTCCAAATGGTGTTAGGAATGAGCATAAGAGCAACGTCCTTCTCTCGCTCTCTTACATTAAGCTAGATAACATGGAGCCTCTAGAGAGAATGGTAGTGGAGAATGGTAATATTGTCCTTGATAGCCAGGAAGGGAGTAGGAAAGATAGTAAGATGAGTGGTCATGAACGAGTACCATAGGACATACATTCCATCCTCCCCCCAAGAAACTTTCCAGATGGGATTTTAAAAATTCTGATTGCAATTAAAAGAATGGTCACAAGAAAATTAAATCAGTTATGTAAATTGTAAAACATAAGTCATTGCACACCTACCAGAATGGTTACGATAAAAAAAAAAAAAAGAAAATAACAAGTTTTGGCAGAGATGTAAAGAAATCGGAACCCTCATACGTAGCTGGTAGGAATGTGAAATGGTGCAGCTGCCTTGGAAACTAGTCTGGCCATTCCTAAAAAGGTTCAACATACGAGTAGAGTTACCATATGAACCTGCCCAGGTATATACCCAAGAGAAATAGAAATACACATCTACATAAAAACTTGTACAGAATGTTTGTATCAGCATTACTCATAATAGCTAAGAAGTAGAATAACCCAAATATCCATCAACTGATGAATGGATAAGTAAACTGTGGTATATCTGTATAATGGAATATAATTTGGTAATTTGTTTATAAAAAGAAATGTACTGATTCATGCTACAATATGGACTAACATTGAAAAATTATGCTAAGTGAAGGAAGTCAGTTACACAAGATCACACATTGTATGATTCCATTTACATGAACTATCTGGAATAAACAAATCCATAGAAACAGAAAGTCGATTAGTGTTTGCCAGCAGCTCAGGGAGTTGTGGGTAAATGGGGAGTGATTGGTAATCCCTGTAGAGTGTTTTTTTTGGAGTGATGAGCATGTTCTAAAATTGACTGTGATGATGGGTGCACAACTTTGTGAATGTGGTAAAAACTATTGAATTATATACTTTAAATGGGTAAACTTGACGATATATAAATTACGTATCAATAAACTGTTAAAAGTAACTCACTTAAAATATTTGCAAATATTTTCATTATGATAAAAAGTAAAGGCAAAGAAACATCATGAGCACTAGGAGTAACTGGTCAAAGGTCACGAGGGAACCAAGGTACTCTGGCATATAATGGCTGATATTCAAGACCATAGACAGCAGCACGCAGATTTTACCCCTATTCCCATTTCAGTGATGACATTCTTACTACTGTAAATGCAAGTAAGCTAGAGAAAAAGGGATGTGTCAAAAGATAATTTTCCAAAAAAAGGTTAAATCATGGTTCTCATACAGATATAAAAATGAACATATTTTATTTAACTCATTCAGTGAGGGAACTAGGCAGATATTATAACTGGTTCAAAAGGGAATTAAAGAACAGACATATTTATCCAGAGTTGTAAAATAAAGACAATGAACAGGACTAGAGTCAGATAACCTGGCAGAGTGTGCTGCACGTAGACAGGGCTCAACAATGAAAGGCTAGAATAATCTGAGCTGGAGGAGTATCTAGACAATGCGTAGTTTTCTATTGACAACACACATTGTTTTTCTCTCACTAAATGTTTGCCTCAAATAGACCACAGTGTGGATGGAGGGTTAAGGTGGGACTAGGGCGAGAAGGAGTGAGAACGGAAAGGAAAAACATTCAACAGTTTGTGCCCAGAGCTGTAGACCTGACAGGAATGATGGAGGCGTATACCAGAGATAAGAGAAAGGAAAATTTATTGTGACAGGAGGCAATAGCTAGAGGAGTAGAAGGACATAAAAAAGGGAAGGGAAAGGTCACCTAGGTGAGGGACAGCAGAACTCAAATAGATGGACTGTGACATGTACTTGATCAGATGGACATTGGCACAGAAATAGTCCGTCCAGGCTAGATCCCTGATTTTAAAATGCAAGGCTCAGTTGTTGCTCAAGAAATGCTTTAAAAAATGACTCATTTTTCAAGTGACCAATTTACCTATCAACTAGTTTGCCAATATGAATTTATCAGATGGTTATTTTGTCAGTTAATTCATCAGCTTCTTTCTGTTTGCCGTAACATTGTTCATTCAAGCAATTAATTTTCAGTGAATTGGTTTACTTTCCCTAGTCAAACTAGTTTGCCATAGTTGAGTTGCCTTTTGTAAACCACATTCTACATTCACTAATTTATTCATTCACCCACTGGCAGTTTTTAAAGTACCTACTGTGTGTCTGGCCCTATTCTGGAAGAGAATGTGCTAATAGATCTGTGAAAGGAAATGCTTTCATCCACTATATAGACTACATAATTGACAAATATGTCTTATTTTCATAAAGAAGAAAATTATAAGGATTTGCCTAAAATGTAAGCTCCATATGAGTAGGGACTTACCTTGTTCACTGTTAAAATTCTAATGCTTTATAAAGTGCTCAAGACATGGTAGATGCTTAATAAATATTCTTTGAATGAATTAATAAGTGTATAAATGAATGTACTTCTCTTTATTACTGATATGTGCTTTATTGAAAATTTGCCAAGACTAGTTTATCCCCCCCCTTTAATGATCTCTGCAAATGTAGTGTATGATGCCTTAGTAGCTACAGAACCTAAATTTTTCATGTCACTACTCACTTTGACAGGGAATGTATCCAAACAGGTTTCAAATCTATGGAACTATCCGTGGCTTGTGGGAAAGGTGTTTCAGAGAAAGATTTACATGTTTAGCCGTTAAATTCCTCAACACAATCCCAGCCTTCTCTTGATTTAATATGCTAATATTCACCCAACATGGATGTTGGCCTTTGGCCACAACTCAAGTTTTCCCATTTTTCCAGCACTTAAGGATTGATTGATTATTGATTAATTAATGGAACAATCATATGGGAAACTGGCTGAAAACCCAACAAATATTTGTGGAGCCTTTTCTCTTACCTGCATTGTGCTAGGTAGGGCTCTAGCGGGTAACAAATGTACTCATGAAGAATCCAAGGAATGAATAAGTTGGGTTTTTAAAATTCACATATAGGCTGTTTTACACAGGTCACCTATTCTCCCTGCAGAAATGATGTTATGAACAGGGATTAGGGCCCTGGGTCAGCTCACAGCATTTTCATTCTTAATGTCGCCGTGAGCATGGCAGATGAGAGTGTGTGCTATAGTATAAAAACAAGGACTTTGGAGTCAGTTAGACCTGAATTTGAGTAGTTGGGTAACCCTGTGCATTCCTTAAGTTCTCTGAGTCTCTTCTGTCACATGATAATGAGAATGTTTACCCCAAAGTGATTGGTGATTAAATGAGATAATGTAATATGAAAATCTTTGTCCAGGTGTTTCCTATCTTTTTATGTGTCGACAAACTCCTCCCCTTCCCACTGTTTCTACTTTCTTAAAAAGAACAGAATAACCATGATTTTGTATTTCAGTGACTCTGGTGGCCATCAGTTACTTGTGTTGTAATATGGTTAAGTGTTGCCCTCAGGAGCAGTTTACTACTGTAGGGCTATTTCTTGTAAATTAAACAGCCTTCGAGTGCCATTTTAGGTTTTCACACTTTAGATGCCTCACCTTCACTGTAAAGCGTCACTTCAGGCTGTTCTTGGTGTCTAGTTCCAGCTTTATTATGTGCTATTCTTAATCTTCTGGGTGAGAACCCAGAGGACTTTTTATTGGACTTGTCTATCAGCCAAACAGAGACAGGCTCTGAGCGTTTAGAGGCTCTGCCATGAAGAATGCATGCTCTTCGTTACTGCTGTCGAAACTCCTTTACCCAGTTTTACCTGACGTCGCAGATCAGGAACAGAGCTGCACTCCAGTGCCAAACGTGTCACCTCTGCCCTTCAACAAGGAGACGATGGCCGCAGGGGGGCGTGCAGACACCGCATGGCTGACCAGTTGTCCGCGTGTTTGCGTCTAGATTTGAGGTCGTACGTGCAAATGATTAGCATCATGCTTCTTAAGTGCAAAACAGAAAGATGGTTGACAGTGCCAGTTAAAAGAGGCATGTGAGGAGGGTGGGGATGAAAGCCAAGAAGAAAAACTAATGGAATGGCAAGAAGATGGGCATGGGGGGAGAGCAAATTCTGTAACATGTAAATGTCATGCCTGTGGCATAAGCGGGCAAAAATAGATTGTGTTGCATGTGTGAAACGATTCATGTACAAAGCGATGCACCGTAGCTTTGTTTGTAATAAAAAAAAGCCTGCAAACCTAACTGTACAACAAAGGAGGTGTTTCAGAGAGAAGGAGGATCAGGTTTGCCTTTTGGAAAGATCTCCTTGACAGTGGGACCGAGGGCGGACTCAGGGGAGTGCAACGGCTGAGAAGAAAGGGTGGGTGGATTAGAGAAGGGCGAGTGGGTTCGCAGCGTATGTAGGTTGTCTCAGTCTCCTCAGGCAGCCATAACAAAATACCATAGACTGAGCGGCTTAAACAGAAATTCGTTTTCTCACAATGCTGGAGGCTGGAAGTCCACAAGCAAAGTTTTGGCTAATGGGGTTTCTCGTCAGGGTCCTCTTCCTGGCTTGCAGATGGCTGGCTGCCTTCTTGCCGTGTGCTCATATGACCTCTTTTTTGTGCATCTTTGGAGAGGGGGACAGAGGGTGGGGGGAGTTCTCCAGTGTCCCTTGTTATAAGGACACTCAGCCTGTTAGACCAGGCCCCATCCTTATGACCTCATTTGGCCTTAGTTGCTCCATAAAGGCCCTCTCTGCAAATGTACTTACATTGGGATGAAAACTTCAACGTACGAATTTGGCGTGGGGAGAGGGACATAATTCAGTCCATAGCTTAGGGTGTCTTTTTATCCCTCAATGCCTATGATGGCACCTGTGCTCCCTGTTCACAATGTAGAGGAACAAACGTGAGTTGAGAAATCTACCAGAACTGGGTGTGGACCACTTACGAGCTAAGTGACCTTGGGGAAGTTGCTTAAATTCTCTGTTATCTTGCCTGTAAAATGGAGATAGTACTGCCATTCACAGTGATGTGAGAATTGCATGAGACTGTGTGAGTGGAGGCTTCTGGCCCTGGTCTGCCAGGTGATGGGTGTTTGGGAATGGGTCGTTTTACGTATTGGTATGTGCACTTTGCTGATTTGTAATGTTTTCATTGATTTCACGGTATTCACTTACAACTGCAGGGTCACCATCTACCAGCAAAAGGTAGGAGTAACTGGGATTCACTGCAAAAAGAATAAATCTGTTTTTCTTTCCATGTGATTTCATGGAATGTGCTGCTTTCAAGGGGGCTGGGCTGCATACCTGCACGTGAATATGGCTTATGTGAACTTTATTCAAATGTCTGTCTTCAGCTGTTCATTGTTTTGTGGTCACCGTTCGTGCTAGCCAATTTCTCTAATATTTATGAGATGTTTTAAGTAAACATTGGAAAATAATACAGAGCAATGCACTGCTAATAGAAAACAGCAGGGGGAAAGAGAGAAGTCCTTTTAATTTTTATTACTAATCTTCCTCTATTAAAATTTCCAATTGAGATTAAGGTTATCTGGGAGAAACACAGAGAGGAAACCAGAACTAGCAACATGAACTCTATATAGTAGGTCTTCAAATGGGGCTTTCTGTTCTCTGAGGATTCTGTGGGTACATTTTTTTTTTTTAACTGCAATCATACATTTGTAGAATTCAAAATAGAAAAATACCGTGCATGTCAATAGCAGCACTGTGTCAGCCTTAGTCTTTTCTTAAATGAGAAGTTATATGGTTTGGGTGACATTATTTAAAAAAAAAAATAAATAAATAAATATATATATATATATATATATATATATATATATATATATATATATATTAGGCTTGAATATATACATTTATAAAATTCTAAGGAGCGTCTCTTATGTAAGTGGAATTAGGTATTTTTTCAAGTACAAAGTACCTGCTGGAAGAATTTCAATTTGGTTTCTGTTTTTGTCTTTTCACTAAATAAGGTGAGAGCAGATTGCCTCCAGTAGGACTCTGGGTGTGTAATCAGAGTCCTGGCAACACATGTAGGGGAGGGGAAATGGAGGGCAATTGCTTCCCTCATAGATGGCACAGTCTTGAGTGAAAACAGCTAACATTTTCATTTGTAAAATTCTGATCCATCTGTATCAGAGATTGATGAGGAAAGGCAACAATCGGGACTTTCAAATTAAAATATAATGTTTAAGATGGGTACTACCATGAGAATCCCAGCAAGGCAGAACTGGGGAGAGACCCAAGGATCACTCAAACTCCTTCCCTTTTAGGAACAAGAAAGTGAAGTGACTTGACCCAAGTTTGGCATAGTTTGTTTCAGAGCTGGTGTTACGATCCGCCACTCCTGACTGATTATTCCATGAAATGATGTGATTTTTGTGCCTCAGAAACTCTTTCTTTTTTTTCAAAAACATTTTTATTTAAAACAAGCTAATCATTTAAAAAATATCTCCCCATGGAAACTTTTTGTTTGCCTTTTGTTTGGTAAATTATGAAAGATTTTTGCTGATATAGACTGAATTTTTGTTCTTCCCACCCCCAAATTAATACTTTGAAGGCCAAATTCCCAATGTGATGGTATTTGAATGTGGGGACTTTGGGAGGTAGTTAGGTTTAGATGAGGTCATGAGAATAGACCCCTCCCTGATGGGATTAGTATTCTATAAGAAGAGGAAGAGCGACCAGAGCTCTCTTTTCTGCCTTGTGAGGACACAGCTAAAGGTGGCCATCTGCAAACCAGGAAGAGATTTCTCACCTGGGAGCTGAGTTGGCTGGCACCTTGATCTTGAACTAATAATCATCCTCCAGAACTGTTAATATATGGAATTTTGTTATGGCCACCTGAGAAGACCAGGACTGTAGCCAATCAACTAGACATGCATTAGGAATAAACCTACTTTGGGGACAGAGCCAGGAGTGCAGTTTCCAGGCTCTCGCTCTCATGTGGAAAGGTGCTCACTCGAGTAGTAGGTGGCCATCAACTGTGATTGGATGGCCATCAGCTGTGGCTAGTTGGCCGTCAGCTGTAACCAGTGAGCCATTGGCCACTAATATAACTGCTGTGGCTATGCTAGCAGCAAAGGGGGGGCTAGCAAGAAGATGGTGGCTGAGTTAGCAAGCGCGGATTGCAGTTAGCAAGTGAGGTTGGCAGAGAGAGAGTGGCAGAGAGAAGTGGACGGCACTTGTGGATAGTGTGGCTCCTGCTTTCTGTGTCTCCAGCCCAGCCACCAGCGAGACTATAGTGGTATGACTCTCCTACCTATGGCTCTGTGGGTATTCCTTTTTGGCCTCGCCATATCCTGCGTTCTTATGTGGGCAGCGGGACCAGAGACCCCGCATGGCACCTTGCA
Source organism: Rhinolophus sinicus (assembly GCF_036562045.2). Classification (NCBI taxonomy): domain Eukaryota; kingdom Metazoa; phylum Chordata; class Mammalia; order Chiroptera; family Rhinolophidae; genus Rhinolophus; species Rhinolophus sinicus. Next base: position 100,446,031 of record NC_133758.1, read on the forward strand.
TGACACCTACTATTTTTTAAAAGTGAAAAAACATAGTTAAACTATAGCTAACTTCTCTCTTTTTAAAATAAAGTGTTGAATTTAACCAATTATTCATTCATTCAACAATTTTTTTTAACATAGTGGAAGAGGCATATCTGTAAATACATAATTACTTCTGGAGGGCAGGCCTCATACCTGTTTTGTACCACATTTTATCTATATTGTCTAGTAAGGACAGAGGACATTCAATTACTCTTTTTTTAAATTAAAGTTTATTGGCGTGACAATTGTTAGTAGTTACATTGGTTTCAGGTGTACAATTCTGTAATTCATCATCTATATATCACATTGTGTGTTCACCACCCAGAGTCAGTTCTTCCGTCACCATATATTTGATCCCTTTTACTCTCATCTACTAACCCCTTCCCCGCTCTGCCCTCTGGTAACCACTAAACTATTGCTTGTGTCTCTGAGTTTTTGTGTCTTCATTTGTTTGTCTTGTTCCTTTGTTGTTTTCCATTTTATATAAAACATATCAGTGAAATCATATGGTTCTCTTCTTTTTCTGTCTGACTTATTTTGCTTAGCATTATAATCTCAAGATCCATTCATGTTGTTGCAAATGGCACTATTTCATGTGTTCTAATGGCAGAATAGTATTCCATTGTGTATATATACCACAACTTCTTTATCCATTCATCTATCGAAGGACACTTTGGTTGTTTCCATGTCTTGGCCACTGTAGATAAAGCTGCAATAAACATTGGAGCACATACATCTTTACGGATAAATGTTTTCAGATTTTTTGGGTAGATACCCAGGAGAGGGACTGCTGGGTTATATGGTAATTCTATTCGTAATTTTTTGAGGAACCTCCACACTGCCTTCCATAGTGGCTGCACCAGTCTGCATTCCCACCAACAATGTATAAGGGTTCCTTTTTCTCCACAGCCTCTCCAACACTTGTTACTATTTGTCTTGATGATAGCTGTTCTAACTGGGGTGAGGTGATATCTCCTTGTGGTTTTTATTTGCATTTCTCTGATGATTAGTGATGTTGAGCATTTTTTCATATGGCTATTTGCCATTTGTATGTCTTCTTTGGAGAAATGTCTATTCAGGTCCTCTGCCCATTTTTTAATTGGATTGTTCATTTTGTTGTTGTTGAGTTGCATGAGTTCCTTGTATATTTTGGATATTAGCCCCTTATTGGAGGCGTTGTTTGCAAATATCTTCTCCCATTCAGTTGGTTGTCTCTTTGTTTTGTCAATGGTTTCTTTTGCTGTGCAGAAGCATTTTAGTTTGATATAGTCCCATTCATTTATTTTAGCTTTTACTTCCTTTGCCTTTGGAGTCAAATTCATAAAATGCTCTTTGAACCCAAGGTCCATAAGTTTAGTACCTATGTTTTCTTCTATGTAGTTTATTGTTTCAGGTCTTATGTTAAATGATATCGAGTCTGGGCAGGAATTTTCATTTAATTCTATGTTCTTTATTGGATGTTGATTTCTTCGATTAAAGCACGCAATACCCAGTATGTGTGAATATGTATGTGAATATAAATATATAAATATATAAATAAATATAAATTATATATATATATATTTTTTTTCCAACTGAAATCCCAGGATCCTAGAAATGGAACTGGAATCTGAGCTTTCTGCTCTCAAAATCAAAAGAAATCACTGATTTTTCAATCAGGAAGAAGTGAAGAGAGTGAATTGAAAAAAGAAAAAAAAACTTTCATTTATTACATTTCTTTACATTTATTGCTTCATTTAATACAACTATGAAAAAGAGATATTGTTTTTCCCATTTGGTAGATGAAAAAAATGAGACTCAGAATGATTGAACAATTTCTCCAATGTTGTTTACTATTAAGTGGAGACAGGATTTGAATCTAATTGTTTCTGATTTCCACGTCTAGCAGCCTCCAAAGCTCTGCTCTTTCCACTGTGTCTTCTTACCAGCAGGGTTCCATGCAGTCGTTATGTAGTCAGTAAATTCCTACAGACTTACTAACTGCCAAGTTTCCAAACTCTTAAATCTGGGCTTCAATCAGCTCAATGGAAACACAAGAAACGTTAACTCCCAGTTTCTCTTAATTTACTGGAAATCCATTTGGGTTGAACCTTCATGGAGTATGTTTGACAATGTAACTCATCCCTGTTCTGTCAAATAAAGGAGAGGAATTTTGGAGATGGGTAGTGGGAGGAAGAAAAGGCACAGACAGGGTGGGAAGAAGAGGGGAAGAGAGAAAGAGAAAAAATACTTGTTAGGGAGTGGCTGGAAGGACAATGAAAATTTCCAGAATGGATACCACTGGTTTTTAGGTGGGAAATGGCTGGGAGCTGAAGGCCAGTAATAAACAACAATGGGCATGCAAAGCTGATGAGGGTTTGGTATTGTATTTAAAGATAAAATTTTTAAAAAGTTGTTGCATAGGAAGATACTTTCAGTTTTATCTCATGGGCCTCTGAGCACCAGGTAGACCAGTTGGGAGGGGCTGGGCTGGAGCAGGGATTTACTGGGTGCAGCAGAAGTTCTAAGAGTTTCCTTGTTCTTCCCTCTGCCATATTCCCGCATAGTCATCCAGCATAGTTGAGAACATTAATTGCTGCACACTAATTATGCTTTAAGTGTTCTCTATTTGTGGAATTTTAGTAAGGGTGCATTTGACTTTGTTTTATTCTGGAAATTAATTATTTATGGTAGAATTGCAGATGCCATGATAGGCCAGTTTGAGTTAACACAGCTACACCCTTAAAATCTTTCCACATAGGCAACTTCCACTATATTGTGGACAAAGATTACCCTAGCTGTGTTCTAGGGTAACTGCTTCTTTGGAGAAATGCTGAGCTCCAATGAGGGCTTTTTGTACCATCAGCTTTCTGTAGTGCATTCTCTGTGAGGGGAGGGAAAGAGGTAGATGGAAGCATACAGAAAAAGAGAAGAGAAGAGAATACAACTGACTTTTCCCTGAGAAGCAGTTATTAGCACAGGGAGAGTCACTCAGAGTGTAAGGCGAGAGATGCAGGCCATATGCGGGACCCTTGGGTAGAGTGATCGCGCACAAGTTATCCCTATGAGCTCCATTTCACAGGTGGATCTGACAGCACAGGCTCATTTCCCAGGGCCATGACTATCGAGAGGATGTATTTCACCTTCTGTAGAAGAAGTGCTCCTAGAAATATGAAAGCGTTCCTCTGGAACTGTCACCAGAGGGGAGATCAGAAGCTGCGACCTGTAGGTGACCTCCTTTCAGTGTCAGGAGAACTCTGCATCTGGCATGTCTCTCTTCTCCATCTCCATCAGAACACCTGACCAGGAGAACTGGGTCTTTTCCCCCCCAACTCATTTTGACAGGCTCTTGAGGGTTTGTGTGGAGAATAGTCTTTGTTTCACTGAAGTTACAGGAGCAGGCATTAATTATACCTCAGAGCTCTGCATCTGTTTTTACTAGCCAGCCTACCCCTGGATGACATATGTATATGCCATATGTATATGCCATATGTATATGACATATGTATATATGCAGAGGGTGCCAAAATGTATATATATTTTAAGAAAAGAAAAATCTATTAAAATTGTAATACCCAATATATACCGATAACAAAAGATAAACATAAGTCACATTTGACTTTTGCAATGACAAGAGGTGCTCAGAGTGGTTACCATCAGCGTCCAGACACTTCTGATTATGGCGGACTATGGCTTGAGCAACGTTGACCGAAGTGTCTACTTTGTATACAATTTTTTGGCACCCCCAGTATGTTCACATATATGAGTATATAACCTTTTCTCTCAACTTCCTTCCTGGAATATTGCTAATACCTCTCATCTGAGTTTTTCAGTCTGAGTACTGACTCTCCCTTTTGACAGACACAAGCTTGAGGATTTCTTTAATTAGCAATTATCAGTAGATAGATAGATTATTGGAAATGGACTGGCAGATAGCAGGCTAGCCCCGCTGCACTTTGAGTTCCAATAATCTTATCTGCATCCAGCTGCTGGAATTCACTGCTTCCAACAAACATAAATTAGTCTACGGCTAGCTTTTTTCTTTTTCCACCTTAAATAAAATCCTTTTCCTTTTGTGATAACCAGCTCCTGGAAATGGCAACTCTAACCCAGTCTACCATGCCTTTGATGTGGCAGCTACAGAAAAAAAGGAATGATGAGGCCTGTTTTGGTTTCGGCTTTTTTCCCTCTTCAACTTTTAATATGAGGTCTAAGTGAGCATTTAATGAACCCGCATGGATTTTGAAAAGGACCTCACAGAAGTAGAGTGGAAATCAAAGAGGCAATGAAAATGTCAAATTCAGCTTCCTTGCTGACGAGCCTTTAGCTTGAGATGCCTTCTTGCAGCCCCTGGGTCAGGAAGAGCAGGACCAGGCAGGAAGCTCTGCCTCGGGCTCTTGACAAACCCGCCCTGAGACATGCTCCTTGACAAAGTGGCATTGGGAGTCAGCCCTCATCCTCCTCAGGGCAGCCGACAGAAGGCAGGGATGTGACGAGGGAGGCTGTTTGATGTTTCTCCCCCTGGCTTGTTGATTCTGGCACCCCACTTTGGCCTGGGCACAGACCCTAGCTCGCAGCAGTACTCATCTTACCCAGCGGCCCGCAGGGGTTGGGGGCATCAGGTTGCTAGCTTCCTCTTCACAGCCAAGCTTGGAGGAGCCAACAGCAGCAAACAAAGGAAAGCTCTTTCTCTATGTCTGGATATGGAACAGAACCCCCATCCCCAACCCCCAGCCTCCCTCTTGAGCGGACTGCACGGAGCCAGAGCCGGAGCCGGAGCCGGGTTCACTGGGTTGTTAGGTAGAGCTGTTCGCGCGTCAGGCCTGAGAGCTTAGCCTCTCTGACATTTCCCAGGCTCGGTCGGCAGTCTGATGCCTCCAGGTTTTAGATCAGTAATTTCTGGACACTGTTTCTGGGCCTTTAAAATGTCAAAGGATTGGGCTGTGTGGCTTTTTCCTCTAAGCTGCCTCACTTCATGTGTCTGGCTGCTCGTTACTCTTTCTTTTATTCTGTGTCTCTCCCTCCCCACCCGTCTCCTAATCTGGGTTTCTCTAGGACCTTCTTGAGCATGGATGGCACTGCTTCTTTCAGTAGAAATAAATAAATACATGAGTCATTACTTCCATTTTATAAATAATATATACTCAGACTAAGACAAAAAAATTTTTGAAACATGTAAAAGTAGAAAGAACATTTAAAAAAAATCTGTAATTCCATCATCAAAAAATGACCCTCTCCTTCCTGAATCACTTCACTATCTGGACAAGGTGTTGGTATTTCATTGATAAAAACAGGCATGCCCAAAACCTACAGGCAAGAGCAGCTTGCTCCCTGAGGGAGCTAGGGGCTGCAGTGGAGAGTGTCGACTGATCTAGGTTTGACACTTAACCTCTTTGAGCCTCAATCTCCTCCTGAGTAAAGAAGGAATAATAAAATATGGTTGTTGGGAGTATTAAATGTTAGAGAAAAAGCTGTGCAAGGTCCGCCATTCATAGGACAGATGTTCAACAAGTGGTGCAGTGATTAAAAAGTGGGAAAGTATCTTTGGGTTGTGGAGTGAAGAGCAGCAATGGGCCTGGGAGGGGCGTGAGGAGCAAGCCACCTGGACAGCAGGGTTTCCGGAGCACGTCTGGATTGCACGCAGATGGAGGCTCACGTTGCTGCTGTAGAGTGTGGAGCCCCGAGTGCAGCTTCACTGGAGAATTCTTCCCTGACAGTTCTTCTGGCGAGGAACAGAGACTCCCTTCTCCCTCTCTGCTCCTGCAGCATTTTATAGCTTTATTAATGGATTTATCACATTATCGAGTCATCTAAAAGTTGATCTCCAGATCGCTCACATGCCCATGAATTTCTCCAGGGAAGAGATAACATCGTGTTCATCTTTGTATCCTCAGAGGTTCTCAGCCCAGGGGTCGTTAGAGGCGGGACCAGACAGATATGTCCATATGTAATGCACGTTGTCATTGCAGATAAAGCTTTGCTGACTGAGAATGCTTGGAGCAGTGGGACTATGCACATGGCTTTCTTTCTTGTAGGGGTTGGATGGGGTACTGTGGTACAGCAGGAAAAAAGAAAGACTCTAGAATGAAGATGCTATGTTCTGATTAGATGATTTTTCTATATGTGTCTGAAGTACACAAACATCCCTTTTTGTTTCAGCCCGCATTCAATGTTTCTGAAAATCGGTAAGGATTCAGTGCTTCTTAAACTTTCCCACTGAAAATATCCCAAGGCAAAGTGGAGTGACCCATAGCCTGGTTAGGGTTGGGGACAATGGGGGCTAGAGGGCTGGCCCGGTGGCTCAGGCAGTTGGAGCTCCATGCTCCTAACTCTGAAGGCTGCCGGTTTGATTCCCACCTGGGCCAGTGGTTCAACTCCTCGAGCCCCGCAAGGGATGGTGGGCTCTGCCCCCTGCTGAGCTATCTTCCGGATGGCTCAGTTGGTTGGAGCGCACCCTCTCAACCACAAGGTTGCCGGTTCGACTCCCGCAAGGGATGGTGGGCTGCGCTCCCTGCAACTAGCAATGGCAACTGGACCTAGAGCTGAGCTGTGCCCTCCACAACTAAGATTGAAAGGACAACAACTTGGCTTGGAAAAAAGGCCTGGAAGTACACACTGTTCCCCAGTAAAGTCCTGTTCCCCTTCCCCAATAAAATCTTTAAAAAAAAAAAAAAAGGGGGCTAGAGTCAGAACCTGAAACTGCCTGCAGCAAGTTCATACTTTTTTTCCCCTTTTCATTTAATGTTTAAAAAAATTCATGGATACTTTGCATTGGGCATTATATTAATAATACATCCAACTTGTTTTTATACCAAATTATGTATAAGCTACTTTCCATTCTTTTACATCATTCCCCCCTTCAAATCTCTCAGTAACATTGAACTTTAGGCAGATGTGCCATATTGATGCCTCAATTTGGTGCTCCTCCTGGCCACCTCCCCATGGCCCACTGCCAGGTAGCCTTAGGGAAGAAGAATGCCAGTACATGGTGCACTTTCCTGCCATAGTAAATGTACGTATTTCATTATTTGAGAAGTGAGGATATTATGCCTCTAGGTGACCAGTTCTCCCTCCTGGAGACATTTGACATATGAGGTACACCTACAGAAACAAAGCTAATAGGTCTGTATGAATCTTGGGAAATCTGTTTCCTTGCTTTATATTCCTATTGTGTGGCTATGTGTTACCTCAATATTGATCTCATCTTCTTTGAAAGATGTTGTTTGTTATGGGACCATCAACCTGTTAGCCTATAATTTTTTTAATTCCCTTTTAGGATATCAAGAAGAAATATTGGGCTAACTATGAGCTTTAGGGGGTCAAGCGCAGGGAACTTGTGTCACAGGAGAAGAGCTTCATGTTGGGAGAGCCTTTGTTTCAATCCCAGTCCTTACCCTTGGTACTGCCAGGAAATAAAAGGGGATTGCAAGGAAATAGCTTTGGTTAGAACATATGTAAGGTATCGCAGACCTGAGAAGGGGCCTCAAGAGTCCTGTTTGCTCCCTTTATAAATTTTATGAGCAGACTGTAATAGATCATACATGTACTTCTCTCTTTAAGAGAAGGAAATTACACATTGTAGGTTATAGCTTCCAGTGTGTGTGAAGCGTGTGTGTGTGTGTGTGAATTGCAATCCTAAGCCCCACCTTACCATACTAACCTACAAGAGCTGCCTATGTCCAGTTCTCCCACTTTTTATTGGGAGAACATGCTAGGGTTGCCTGATTTACCTCTTCGGAGGTGACTGACATTCAGGGCAAGACAAGACATTTAAAGTGAACGACAAGAGACAGCCATGCAGAAACCAGGGGTAAGAGCATCGCAGGCAGAGGCAACAGCGTGTGCAAAGGCTCAGCTGGGATAAAGTGTGGCCTGTTCATTGAACAGAGAGGGGGAAGAATGGGTGAAGGGAGAGAGGTATGATCTGAAGTCAGGGAGGAAGGCAGAGCTTATGCTGGCCATAATTCCAAACACATAATGCATTATTGTTTGGCCCTGGGTTTTTCTATATGAAAAAGCAGAGATCATAGATGGCCCAAAGAGAGGCGGCTTGCCTTTATTCTGGGGCATGAGCCAGGATTGAGCATTGCAGTCAATGGGAAACACTGCCTGAACCAGCTGAAGCTCCTCCTCACGCACCCTGCTGGCCTCACACAGGGCTTTGCTGCTCTGGACGAGTTGTGAGTCCAGTGAGGTCCTCTTCAGTGGAATCATTAGGTTTATCTCTGGCTGTTTTATTATTTTATGCAACTCAATCATGCCATATAAAATGTTTGTTAATGAAGTAAATATATAATTGAATAAATGCATATTGTCTTAATTTGGAAAAATAAAGAACTTATTAGGTGATCGTGTCCAAACTGCCAATACAGAGTGTGCATCTCAAGCAGAGAATCTTAGGTTTAAGGGTTTATGTTTTGTGCTGTTTTACACCTGGTTCTTTAGTGGCTGGTGATTGCTAACTTCTCAGGAGAAATTTTTGGCTCCTGAGAACCCTAAAATGACCAGAAGGCATGTTTCCCATGGGTGCCATGGAATACTAGTCTTTGAGAGAGGGCTATGGGTTCAAATATATTTGGAAAAGAGAGTGTATGTACCACACTCCCCTCTTGAAAGATCACAGTGTGTTTTGGAATATTAAAGCCTCCGAGAAGTACTTCAAGAAAGAAGTTCAGAAGTCAGCTAGTCTTCAGAGAAGGGATGATTGGTGGCTCAATGATGACATCAAGAATCCATTCCAGATATTTCCACATCAATTTCCTACCAAAGGTGGTCCTCCTTGGGGTCACAAGATGGCTGCCCCTGACAATTGGGACCTCCTGCTTCCTTACTCATGTCTGGCACAGGGAGGGAAGAACGAAAGAACTTTTTCGATCATAAGATACAAGTCTTTCCCTTCAGTCTGATTGGACCAACTTGAGTCACAATGGTCAGCAGGAGAGTGCTAAGGACTGATTTGCTCAGATGACCCAGATCCGCCCCCTGAAGCAGGGATGGGGTTGGCTTCTTGGATGCACATGATTGTGTGGAGGCGTCGATTGTGTTGAGGCGTCGATGCTTAAAACAAGAAGTTAGGATTCTGCTGGGACAGAGGAGAGGGTGGTGAGACGAATATCCACGCAATGACGAGAGACCTAGGAGATGCGACTGGGAGGCCCCAAGTGGGTGTGAGGTGGGGGTGGGGAAGTAGGGGGGGTGATCATGGGGAGAGAGCTGGTGCTGGCCAAGGGCTCCCAGTCGGGCCAGAGGAGAAAGGATACCTGGCAAAGCCACCAGCTGCTGTTTTCAGTTGTGGCTCAGGACTTTATATTTTGAGAACAGAAGGATTTATTCAAAATTCTGTCACGTATGGAGTAATTTGTAAGTTTGGGGAATTTGAAAAAGATTAAAATGCTGCTGAACTTTAGAGAGAACTAAATAAAGAACAAAGCAGCCAGAAGCGCTGTGTGCAGAATGAGGATGGGGTTCTTTTTTCCTCCAGGGTGCCAGGCACGAGAAGTTCCAAATGGCAATTTATTTTCTTTGTATACAGTTTCCCCTAAAATATTTGTCTATCAAGGCAGTCAGAAGTGAACACAGTTGCACAATGCGCGACTAACTTAATTTGAAGACTTAAAGTGTTTTCCTTATCTTTCCGCCTGTAACTCAACATAGCTGTTTTTTTCTGGGAGTGAGTAAATGTTAGGGAAGAGCCTTTTGGCACCTGAGATTCCTAACTCCTAACTCAGCCTAATTAGACGCTTAAAAGTGTTTACTCTGAAAACTGACATTTCAGCTCTATCTTTTCTGATGTAATGTGAAAAACTGAGGTTTTCCTGCAGGTTGTTTTTCCAAACAACAACTAGCAATGATATGTTCGTACAGTTATTCATATTCTGTATCTATTGGTATATGCACAACTATAATGAATATATAAATAAATATGTAGACTATATAGTGAAGGGCTGGTGAATTTGTGAGGAAGAATTTTCTTCATGGGTGTAGGTCTACCTTACTTTACATTACAGGGCTATCTCCCCCCATGTGTATATAGAGCAACATTTCAAAAAAATTGAATCATTTTCAGAAGTACCAGGGAAACCTGCTAGTAAGTGATTTTACAACGCGAACATGCATTTGTTATTCTTTTTTATGTAGTATAATCTTCGTATATTTGTCTTGTTTAAAGGAGGAGTACTCCGGATAGGACTCGATCATTCTGAGACCCAAAGGTGAAAAACCGCAGGAAGGCTTGAAGTTGGTGGTAAATGTGGCAGCACTCTGCCAAGCTCTTAACAAATGCACACCAGTTTTTAGGACTATAGAAAGAATCAGATTATTGTATTTTGAGGCAGTGTTTCTGCTCCTAACAAATGTCAAATTTGGTTCTAATAGGGTGAGCATTAGGCTTCTCTATGGGGCTCCTCATGAAACATTGATATTAACAATTTGCTGGGCAGAGAGTTAGGAAAAATGAACGCAAATGTTAACGTGACCCAAGGACTTGGACTTTGAAGGAATGGTGAGGCTTGTACTAAACACCTTCTGTTGAATTATGTAACGGCTGAGGGGAAAAAAGGCATTAGAGCCTCCAAAGAATTTATTCTTATTTGGGGGAAAATGGGGGTTGAGAGTGGAGGGGTATTATAATTACCTTTTCAAACTACACAAATGTCTTTTCCTCAAAGCGTTTAATATGTTTCTGTAAGGTCTGCATATGCCACCTTCAAAATGAGAATCCGTGCTGGAGTTTGGGAGGTGCTGTTACTGACAGAGTTTATTATCTTCCTTGGATGTATTGGGGCAGAAAAAAATGTTGACAGACAGAGCTCTAAAAATACAAAGATTCTGTCAAGGTCAGAAGGAAATAGGAAAACGTCTGTGTCTGTAACTCTACTTTGAGGTAGCACTGGAAATTTTGTAATGGACTAGATAGTTTTTGAAGTCTTGAGGGCTAAAAGCAGTGGCTGGGATGGAGGTGGGCAATAGCTATTTAAAAGTTGTCAGCATTTTTTCTGTCTTCCTAGAGATGGAAGTCTGACTTGACTTTTGAAGGCAAAGTGCTCCCTTAACAACAAAAGGAAGACTTTGATAGGCTTTCTGGTTATGTAAAGATAAAGGCAAGAACCTCTTCAGGAGTATAATGGTTTAATGCACCTGGAAGCTAAACGCTTCTGTTTAAATGTCTAAAGGAAACTGGAAATGAATGTCATCTTCAGGTGGGTGGAACAGCAGAATATTTGATTGGGAAAGGTATATAAAATGTTTTGGGTTTTTTTCCCCTTTGAAAGGACTTGTAGAATGAGTTTTTGGCCCTGAGGTCTTGGTAGGGGACTTGGCAACAGGCCGCAGATGAGAGAGGAAGACGAGCTGCCCAGAGCTGGTGAGGCTTGGCCTGTGGACCTGGGGCATCTGAATGTCATGTTCAGGCTGACGGTATCTGTCTGGGTCTGTTCTGGCCTTTTGTGCTGCCTGGTCCTCAAGGAGATTTTTGTTCACCGGCCTTGCCTGGGTGCTAAGGGTATACAGTCAGGGGGCCTGGAAAACCAGCCCAAGGAGTGAGCCAGCATGTACACTTTCTTTTGTGTCAACCTTGGAGACAGGACCTTTTGCTCCAAAACCACCTCCAGTCCTAGAAAGAAAGGACTTTTGTCCTCAACTCAGTCAAGGGCTTGTCTCCCCAAACCCTCATTTCTTGCCTGGGTCAGCCTCTTCCCAGGTAACGTCTATTCCCTTCCGGGGAAGCCCCTCTCCCACTTACAGCAATATAGTTGGACCTGAAGACCATGATAAGAAAAAGCTCAGAAGAGAGTAACACCCCTAAATAGACTGACTCCCCATGTCGGTGAAGTGAGTTCCATGGTTGGCTGACAACAGCCTGGGGTTCATGTTTTTCAACATGAACTAACCTATCTAGCCAAGGTCTTGAGGGCTGGGGCTCCCACCTTCCTCCCCTGTCCAAGCCAATGTTAGGGCACTAATTCGGCCTATTTCCCCTTCCTCTCAGGTTGTCTGTCTCTGAGTTGATTGTGAGGGAGTTAGCCAAGGCATTTTCTTCCAACCTAGCTTGATTTGTAATAAAGGTGATATTTTGTGCTCCATCTCTGCCTCTGCCATTTTATTTCGTAATTGGCTCAAGACCCAGGCAGGAAAAGGGACTCTATCAGTCTCTCTCCAAACCCTACAAGTTCTCCCAATGACTTACCCTGCAAATGGGGGCAAACTACTTTGTATTTCTATTTCTCCATCTGTAAACAGCAGCCGTAACAGTGGTCACTGGATAACGGTTAAAAAAAAAAAGTGCTAGAAATTGTTGGCTGAAAGATGTAATTGCTGGCCCCATCCCCCTGCTAATGTTATAATCATTGTTTGACAACATTGTCTAAATCTTATCCAAGAACCTTGCTGCTGTGACACATTGATTCATTTTGGCTGGCACCATATGCTCCCATCTGCTGTGAGTGGTATAATCGCTCTCAGTCATCAACACTGAGCACCCACAGCTAATGCGTGGGGAAAGGCTCCAGCACTGCGGACCCAGATACAACTTGTCAGTTCGTTTCTGTGAAAGGGGGTCCAGGCACTCAGCATTCCTCTCCATCTTGTGTTGGGGATTGGTCACAATTCAGCCAGGTATTCAGCTCTAGCCTTTCATGGCTACCGGTAAGGACAAACCTACCTCTGCACAAAGGACTTTGCCCTGAGTCTCGGAATGAGATCACCTGTTGGATTTTTGTTGCATGTACTTTTGATATATTGTTTTCACAACTGGTTGGTCTGGGTTCAAATCCTAGCTCGACCACTCAGTAGCTATGTGACTGTGGGTCAAAAACTTAACCTCTCTTAGATGGCATTTCTTCATCCGTAATATGGGGGTAATACCTACCTTGCCGGGTATTGTGAAGATTTCACTTAATTAGGGCAGGTAAGTGAAGCACTTAGCATAATACATGGCTAATAGTAAATGCTCAATAAAGGGTAGTAATTGTTTTAAACTGGAGTGCCTGTTCTTTGTTTATAGAGCAATTGTGAAGAGTAATGATTTCTTTTTCTAACCTTATGAAACCTGCATAAAAACTCCTACTAAACAATGAGTATGAGAGCTTCTGAGTTGGTGAACACATCCATGAGCCGGGAGGGTGGTGTATCCCAGCCCCATGGGGACAGAAGCTCCTGGGCATGGGACCCCTCCAGACCTCGCCCTATGCTCCTCCTCATCTGGCTGCTTATTTGTATCCTTTACAATAAGCTGGTAAATGTAAGTCAAGTGGTTTCCCGAGTTATCTGAGCTGTTCTAGCAAATTAGTGAACCTGAAGATGGGGTGGTGGGAAGCCCCGATTTATAGCTGGTTGGTCAGACTGAGCTCTGAAACCTGTGGAGTCTGATGCTAATTCCAGGTGATTGATGTCAGAATTAAATTGAGTTGTAAGACACCTTGTTGGTGTCAGTTGGAGAAGTGGTGTTGGAAAAGATACCACATATCTGTTGTCTGGAGAGGAACAAAACCTCTTGGTGCTCAAGATGGAACTAAATTCTCAGCCACAACCCCTCTGTTCTGCGCTACTCTAGAAAATGCCGCTTCCACTCAAGCCAGAAACATTGGAGCCATTCTTAATTCCTTCCTTTCATTCTTCCCATCCGTTTATCTGATCCATCAACAAGTCTGGCCAATTCTGCTTGCAAAATAACCCCAGTCGAGACACCTCTCCCCCCCAGTGCCCTGGGCAAACTGCCTCAGCTCACATCTGGATTCCTCCCTGAGTCTCTTGAGTCGGTCCCTCTGCCTTCTCAGTTGCCCTTATAATTCGCTCTCCACATCACACAATAAAAATGGCAAGAAGCTGTGCATTGCCCACGCCGGGAACAGGAACAGGCCTCCTACATCTGTGCTGCTGCTCCTTGGGTGCTCGTGGCTCCCCCTTCATGGCGTGGCTCCTTTCTTTGAATTACACCTGCCTTCCGGGGCAGCGAGGTGGACCATTTTGCTTATGGAATTTTGCTTATTCTGCTTTGTATTACTGGTTTAAAACTTTTTTTTTAATTAGTTTTAGGTGTACAAAACAACATAATTAGACACTTACACCCCTCACAAAGTGATAACACCCCCCAATCTAATACCCTTCTGACATGGTAGATAGTTGTTACAATACCATTGACTAAATTCCTTATGCTGTACTTTATATCACGTGACTGTGTGTGTGTGTGTGTGTGTGTGTGTCTATTTATAGTTGACATTCAATATTATTCTACTTCAGTTTCAGTGTATAGACCGTGGTCAGGTATCTACACAGTGTATGAAGTGCTCCCCCTGATAGGTTCAGTACCTACATAATCTTTACAACATTATTGATTATTTTCCCTATACTGTATTTCATACCCCTGTGACTATGTCGTGACTACTCATTTGTGCTTTCTAATCGCTTCACCTTCTCCCCCATCCCCATCCCACGCCCATTTAGCAACCATCAGTTTTTTTCTCTATATCTCCGAGTCTATTTCTGTTTTGTTTGCTTGTTTATTCTGTTTTTTAGATTCCACATATAAGGGAGATCATATGGTATTTGTCTTTCTCAGTCTGACTTAATTTTTCCTTAGCTTAATGTTCTCTAGATCCATCAATGTTGTTGCAAATGGTAAGATTTCATTTTTTATGGCAGAGTAATACTCCATTGTATAAATGTACCACAGTTTCTTTTTTTAAATTAAAGTTTATTGGGGTGACAATTGTTAGTAAAGTTACATAGATTTCAGGTGTACAATTCTGTATTACATCATCTATAAATCCCACTGTGTGTTCACCACCCAGAGTCAGTTCTCTTTCCATCACCATATATTTGATCCCCCTTTACCCTCATCTACCACCCCCCTCCCCCCTTACCCTCTGGTAACCAATAAACTATTGTCTGTATCTATGAGTTTTTGTTTCTCATTTGTTTGTCTTGTTCTTTTGTTGTTTTTGGTTTATATACCACATATGGTTCTCTGCTTTTTCTGTCTGACTTATTTCACTTAGCATTATAATAAAGATCCATCCATGTTGTCACAAATGGTCCTATTTCATCTTTTTTTACTGCCGAATAGTGTATATATACCACAACTTCTTTATCCATTGTGTATATATACCACAACTTTATCCATTCATCTATCTCAGGGCATTTTGGTTGTTTCCATGTCTTGGCCACCGTAAATAAAGCTGCAATGAACATTGGAGAATACGTGTCTTTATGGATATATTTTTCAGATTTTTTTTTGTAGATACCCAGGAGAGGGATTGCTGGGTCATATGGTAATTCTATTCATAATTTTTTGAGAAACCTCCACACTGCCTTCCATAACAGCTGCACCAGTCTGCATTCCCACCAACAGTGTATGAGAGTTCCTTTTTCTCCACAGCCTCTCCAACACTTGTTACTATTTGTCTTGTTGATGATAGCCATTCTGACTGGGGTGAGGTGATATCTCATTGTGGTTTTTATTTGCATTTCTCTGATGATTAGTGATGTTGAGCATTTTTTCATATGTCTATTTGCCATTTGTATGTCCTCTTTGGAGAAATGTCTCTTCAGGTTCTCTGCCCATTTTCAATTGGGTTTTTTTTTTGTTATTGAGTTGCATGAGTTCCTTGTATACTTTGGATATTAGCCCCTTATCGGAGGCACTGTTTGCAAAAATCTTCTCCCATTCAGTTGGTTGCTTCTTTAATTTGTCGATGGTTTCTTTTGCTGTGCAGAAGCTTTTAAGTTTGATATAGTCCCATTCATCTATTTTAGCTTTTACTTCCCTTGCCTTTGGAGTCAAATTCATAAAATGCTCTTTGAACCCAAGGTCCATAAGTTTAGTACCTATGTTTTCTTCTATGCAGTTTATTGTTTCAGGTCTTATGCCCAAGTCTTTGAATAGTTTTGAATTAATTTTGATACATGGTGACAGATAGCAGTCTAGTTTCATTCTTTTGCACGTGGCTTTCCAATTCTCCCAGCACCATTTATTGAAGAGGCTGTCTTTTCTCCATTGTATGTTTTTCGCTTCTTTGTCAAAAATTATCTGTCCATATTTATGGTACCACAGTTTCTTTATCCAATTGTCTATTGATTGGCATTTTGGTTGTTTCCATGTCTTGGCTAGTGTGAATAGTTTTGCGATAAACAAGGGTGCATACATTTTTTCGAATTAGTGTTTTGGATTTCTTTGGATAAATACCCAGGAGTGGAATTGTATTATTGTTGTTGACTGAGTATTCCTGCAACCTTCTAGATTGTGAGCTTTTTGAGGAGGGATTCTCCAATCATCTTGTCTCCATTACCTAACACAGTGCCTATGCCAGAGTAGAAATACAAAAAGCATTTGTTGAATACACTTTTTTTACACTGGTCAATCCATCAAGTGTTGTTTCGTCTAGGCCTGTCACATTTGAGTGATTTCTTGGAAAAGTGCTTGTGCATGAGCCACTTACATTGTAGGGAGTGGTTGGTTGGTCATCGAGCAGGAGTCCAAGCAAGGCACGGTGGCACCTTGGACTAGAGATGGCAATAGAGGTGAAAGATGTGGATTGATTTGACACATACAGAGGAAGCAAAAATGCAGGACTTGGTGATGAAATGAATATGTAGGCTGAGGGTGGTTAGATTTCAAGGATGGCTTGAAAATTTCTAACCAAATTGGTAGTGGTACCAGTCATTGGTACACTGGAAGAAGACCAAATTGTAAAAGTAGATATGATCTAGAGTTTAATTTGGGGTGATAGAGTTTATATTGGGGGTCAGGGCTGGAGGTCTAAATTAGGGAGTCACCAGTACATAGCTGGCCCCTAGAGTCATGGGCAAAGATAGAATATAGAGTGAAGAGAGAAGGTTGCATGAGACCAAGCCTCGAGGAAGTTTCACAGTTAAAGGCTGGGAAGACACTAGGGATCTAAGTGAGATGAGAAGGAGTATAAACATAGTAGGGAAATGAAGGGGCTGAGGTAAAGAAAGGGAAGAGGGTTGGAAGAAGTTTGTGAAGAGGAAAGGGAGAGGGCAGTAACTGGAGAGGGAAATGCAAATTGATGAAGGTTTTGTTTCTGTTTTTATTTAAGGGAGAAACTTAAGAATGTTTACCCACGGATGAGAAGGATCCAGTAGATTTGGGGAAGCCAAAGATAAAAATGAGATCAGAGTTTCTTCTCAAACAGGGTTCTGGGGAGAAGAATCTGTCACTCTGATGCATTCTGCACCTGAATTCAGCTTCATAGGTGGAGAACAGCTTACAGTCCTAGGTGGTGAGTTGCTCCCTTGGCTAGATAAGAAAGAACCAAAGCAGGATGAGTTTGGGGCTTAGGTGCCTGGGCTACTCCGCGGCTCACTGCCAGAGACAAGCTCTCTTGGCCTTCGCCTGGTTGTTTTAGGGTTAGTCCATAAGCATGAGCCGTCATGGAGGTCTTCTGAAGTGGTCATGTGCAATGTTAAAAGATAATTTTCCAAAGGAAAAATAATGACTCTTGTACAACTATAAAAATAAACATACCTGAAAGATTTTATTGAACTCATGATGCTATAACTAGGTCAAAGGAAAAAACTTGAAAAGCACAAATTTTTATGGAGTAAAGAAAAGTTGATGTGAATGTGCAAATGGAAGCAAAATTTCTTCCACGGAAGGGGAAGGCAAGTTCACTGAACCTCTACTGGCTAGGACAGAATTTGCTTGTCTGTAAGTCAAGGATTATTTTGTATTGCTATCAGTTATCTACACTTTACAGACTTGAAGGATAGCTCCCATAAACTCAGAACCCGATAACACAGAAAAGTGAGTTATGGATAATGCATGGTTTACCACGGAGCATAAATTCTTTTCTATAGCAAGAAGAGCTACTCTCTCCTTCTGGTTTCCTCTTCCCTGTTCTGCTAATTTCTTGCAGAACTGTTAGCTTCAATTGTTACTTTTCCAACCTTTGGGCTCCTCAGCTGGATAACACCTCTTTGTGTTAAAGACCCAAAATGTAAACTTTTCAGATGTTTAAAGCCATGGGAGTAGGGAACATTTTGATTAATAAATAAACATTAATTTTTTTTTATTTCTTTAACTATATTACTTTGGTATTATGGGGCTAGAAGAAATTGTGTGAGGGTAGAGATTGGGAAGGAGGTGGAGAAGAAGAAAGACAAAAAGTTCCTGTTGGTAAAGAAGGGTGGGATTTGGGGTGCGTGAGAGGATTGCTTGGGCACGGCTTTATTCTTTGTTGCAGAGAGCTCCTGAGTGGGCGGTGAATATCACTGTGCCTGGGCTCTCGTGGCTGGGGTGGGAACCCCTGTGGGGCCGATTTTCTGAAGTACTTTCATAATTGCCCAGTGCTTCACAGGCACGGCCCATCATGTTAAGAGGGGCTTTTAGTGCATCTTCTGAAAAGGGCGGCAGCCCAGATACTCTGAGTTTAATAGGCAGCTTACCTGGGTCTGTTAAATTCCCACTAACTCACTTAACTGATCCTGAAAAGGTAAAATCAGTGGTTCTTAAGCCTGCATGCACATTAGAATCATTCAGGGAGCTTTGGAAAAGACCTACCTCAAGAGAATCAGATTGAATTGGTCTGGGTGGACCTGGGACTCAGTATTTAAAAAAATTTCCCCAAATGATTGTAATGTGCAGTGAGGAATGAGGACTGTTGGTCTAAGCAGTGTTTCTCAGCTGTGTCTGATGGTTAGAAACACCAGGAGAATTACCAGAGTGTGCTTGTTAAAAATACAAATTTCCAGATCCTGCCTTGGTGACCTGGATCTCGCAGGTGGGGGGTGAAGAACAGACATCTGAATGTTTGAGAGGAGCCCCAGGTGAGTCCCTAATAGCAGGAAACTTCAGAGACCTTGCTTGGCTCACAGAGCATTGGAAATTTCAGTGCTTCTTTGCTGAAAATAGATTTTGAAGGATGGCCCTTTGTTAAATTTATTTATTTGTATTTGTGGATGGTATTTGTACAGCTTCTTTATGGAGTTTGGTTATATCCCAATTAGCATGTGGAAGTTAAAACTTTCTTGATGCAGAGTTAGAGTAGGCGGGACACTGACTCCCCCAAAGATATCTACGTCCTAACCCCTGGCACCTGTAAATGTTACTTGATTTGGAAAAAACGTCTTTGCAGGTGTGATTTAAATTAAGGACTTTGTGATGAGGAGATAATTTTGGATTTTGCCATCATGTGTGTCCTTACAGGAGTCAGAGCAGAGAGGTTTGACATACACACAGACATGAGAGCCATGTGAAGATGGAGGCAGACACTGGCCACCGCCAGGGCGTGCCAGCAGCCACCAGAGGCTGGAAGAGACAAGGGATGTATTCTTTCCTCAGGGATCTAGAGGGAGTCTGGTCCTGCCAACACCTTCATTTCATCCCAGTGAGCCCAATTTTGGACATCTGGCTTCCAGAACTGGGAGAGATTAAGTTTCTGTCGTTTTAAGTTTGTGGTCCTCTGTGACAGCAGCCACAGGAAACGAACACAGGGCTTCTTAAACTTTCTAGTGCATATGAATACCCTAGGAAATGGGGTGCAACTGGGGATCTTGTTCAGTGGGTGTAGGGTGGTGCGAAGGCTCCTAAATGGTGCTGATTTTGCAGGTCTGCGGGCCACACTTTGCAAAGCAGGTTTACGAGGGTAAATATAGAGGAGAGACGGGCATAAATATGTTTACTGAAGAGCGAAATCAGGCAGTTTTATCAAAGTCTTCTCAGCCCATTCATGTCGTATCTAACTACTTCAATCATATCATATTTCCACTGACACCGGGAAAATCAGAATTCAGGCAGCTGCCCAGATAATTGAGATAAAAATTAATTAGCCCATGGCCTCGTTTCCCGCTCTTCCAATGAAGACCTGGCTAAAAATGATGTGTGGCCATTTTAAAGTAACAAAGGGATCATTGCTTCCGCTATAATGTGCCATCATTTTCGGAGTGCCAGGGGAAATTTCTGTAGCTATTGAGAATGAGTGTGGGTGCAGAGGGTTAATTTAATTTTGAAAGGTGTAAAAGCTGAAAATTAAAAAGAACCCCCACCCCAGGGTAACTCTAATGCAAGGTGTTGAAGAGTTTTAGCCGTGTGGTCTATAGGACTGATTTAGCACCGTGTTGAGTTTAGTTAGCTTTAGCCTTGGGGTTGTTTTTAATTTGGTGTTTATCTTCTGCTTAAGGCGTTGTGGTACAGAACAGCAAAGGAGGAAGAACCAATTTATTTAAATGAAGACTCCTTTGATAAGGGACAAGGCGCAAATGAAAAGGGCAGAGAACAATTGTGACACTTGGGTGATGCTGAAATATACAGCTTCCCTTAGAGCACTGTCTCCAGTCTTTGGAGGTGGTACAGGTTGGAAATTTGATTTTGGCCTCTGTCTACTTTATCATTCCCCTCCAGAAAACCTTGAGGGTGCTGTGCTCAGTACCATTTTATTTTATTTTATTTTATTTTTATCGTGGCAATATACATAACATAATATTTACCATTTGAAGCATTTTAAAACCTACAATGCAATAGCATTAAGTACATTCACATTTTTATGCAACCATCGCCACTATCCGTTTCTAGAACTTTTTCATCATCCCAAGCAGAAACTCTGTATCCATTACAGTAACTCACCATTCCTCCTCTCCAGGCCCCGGTCACCACTATTCTACTTTTTTGTTTTTGTGAATTTGCTTATTCTAGGTCCCTCATTTAAGTGGAAACATTGAATATTTATCCTTTTGTGTCTGGCTTATTTCAGTTAGCATAAATCCTCCTGATTCATTCATGTTGTAGCATGTATTAAAATTTCATTCCTTTTTGTGCCTAAATAATATTCCATTGTATGTATATACTACATTTTGTTTATCCATTCCTCTTTTGGTAGACATCTGGGTTGTTTACACCTTTTGCTTATTGTGAATAAGCGTTTTCTCCTTTAAAATTAATTTTAATCATGGTAAAATGACTTTTGAGCATTCCATGCCTAGTGTGGGGGCAGAGCCCCAGAAAGTAGTTTCCAGGCTCTCGGCCTCACATAGACAGGTGCTGGCTCAGGTAGTAAATGGCCAACTGTGATTGCATGGCCATCAGCTGTGGCTAGTTGGCCGTCAGCTGTAACCAGTGAGCCATTGGCCACTAATATAACTGCTGTGGCTACGCTAGAAGAGAAGAGAGAGAAAGAATGGGGGCTAGCAAGAAGATGGCGGCTGGGCTGGCAAGTGTGGATGGCGGTTTGCGGACAGTGTGGATCCAGCCTCCAGTGAGAGTATAGTGCCGCCAGAGAGAATATAGTGGTATGACTCCCCCATCTATGGCTCCGTGGGTGTTCCTTTTTGGCCTCACCATATCCTGCGTTCTTGTGTGGGGAGCGGGAGCAGAGACCCCGCCTGGCACCCTGCAGGCCTCCCGGCACGACAAATGGTGCAGCGAGCAGGGTCTCCCGCATGACACCTTTCCTTTCCAGATAATGGAAGAATTCTGATGAAAGCAAAGTTGGGAATCATTACAATAGGACAAAGGGCCTTCTTTGTCATTATTGGCATTACAGGTGAAGAAGTCTTAATGATTGGGCTTTGCCAGCCACAGGAACAGGGAGCAGATACTTAGAGGTAGAGGAGGACGGATAGTCACAGGTAAAATTACCCTTAGGCCTGAGCCACTGAGCTGGTGCCCCGGGCTGTGCGGTAAAGGCCCGACACTGGCCCTCTCGCAACATTTCTCCCTGCAGGGTTCAATGGATGTGCCACCTCGAGCATGCCCCTTTTCGAGATCTTGTTGTGCTCTATGAGACTCAAAATGTCCTGCCTCCTAGAGGTCCTGAGTTCCTTCTAGGGTCTCTTCTCTCTGTCTGACCCGTGCTGCTGGGACCTGCGTGTCTGGTAGTAGGACAGGGTGGCTAAGGGGCACTTGTTTGCTCTTGAGGGGTGGGGTGGTGGCGGCTGCGAGACAGAGCCCAGAATGGGAGGACGAAGAGGATGCGCCTCACTCTGGGTTTCTAGCAATGCTGCCCCTATGTAAGGTTATTTTAGGTTTTGCAGAGCCTCAGAACATTTGCTAGGGTATGGAACAGGGTCAGTGAAGGAGATTGTGCAGAGGCACAGTTGTGAAATAGATGAAAGTATTTATCCTACGTGTACTTTAGAGTCAGGAGATTGTTCACACCCACCTCATTTGAAAGATGAGAAGATCAAGAGCCACACAGGTGGAGATCTTAAAAGTCTGCCAACTAGTCACTGGCAGAGGCAGGGTTTGAAACGTGAAGCTCTTCCATTCCTGCTCACAGCCTCATGCAGTGGAGACTTCCTGCCTCCATTCCTGTGACTTAGTGATGTAAAGGCCTGGTGTACAATTTGAGTCTTGACCCACTATCTTGGAGAAGAATCAAGAGACTTGGGTCCCAAAGTGGCCTGTTTCCTAACCAGGAATTTAGGAAAGGGTCAACAAATTTGGACTATAGTCTCATTATTTTAAATGGGGATAGTCCCACCTGCTCTGCTCACAATCTGTTCACCCATCTGCTATGAAAATCAAACGGTTTGCAAAGATATGAAATGCTATGTGCATGCAAGATGCTAAGGAGAACGTGAGAAACGGCAAGGATAGATTCTTGCAGTGGTTTGGTTTGGAAGTATTGTACTGCTTTGCAGGAGGGGTGGGGAGAGGGCGTGGGATTCTGACCTACTTTTATGTATGTTCATCTCTCCCTATCTTTTCCTTCATTTATCTTTCCATCCTTTCTTCGTCCTCTCAGCAGGGGAGAGAGAAGGGTTTTGTGTGAGAGGTACCTGGGCTGGGTGGGAGCGGAAAGAGCCCGCACTGAGAAGTCTGGCTGAACTGGGGCAAGCTGACAAGGCCGCCTGACAAATGCATCTTGATGTCTCAGTCCACTGTGAGTGTGCCAAAGGCAGCAGGCCGGGTGATTGTCAGTGACATTCCAGCTGCTACCAGAGCCCAAGGCACCATGGCCTTCTGCTTCCCTTTCAGGATCCTTGTTCTTCGTCTACCCTCTTCTATTCTGTTTTCCTTTCCCCAACCCAACCCTGAGCTCCAGCCACTCAGTTGCTGGTTCTGAATATCCAAAGTTCTTTCTTGCTGTCTGCTTCCTTCATAAAACGGTTTTTAAAATAACCTTGCTCTGCTGCAGCACAATCACAGCACTGAAGTCTCAAACCCTGGGAGGTACTGATCTGATTTGAATAATTTATACAAAGATGGGAATTGATAAGATTACCACTCACAGACCGTGCTTTGTGTTTATGATAAGAGACTATTGTTGACACAAATGAATCTCTTATTGGTATATTAATATGGGAGAAAAAGGTATTTTTTGATAGGGAGCTTTTTCCTTCCTCCCTTGTTCCTACCTACATCTAACCTAGCAGAGAAGGATGGGCAACTAGTGGGAATTTTCTGTCACTCACATATCAGGCACGTGTCAAGTGTCATCTCATTTAATCTTCATGTAATTCTCTGAAAAAGGTATTGTCCACATACTGCAAACAAGAAAACTGAGGTCCAGAGAGGTTAAGAAATTTGCCTAAGTCACACAGCTTGTAAATGGTAGTGCTGGATTCAAGCTCACCTTTGCCCCACATATTCAGATGTAGCACACGTCCATGTAAAGGACCAGGAACTGGAGTTAGTTCTGGGTTCAGTGGGCATGGTGGTAGCAAAAGGGGTGGAAGATGGGGCTGGAAGTGAGAGTTGGGGATGAATTGTGGGGGCTTTGTGTTCTGAGTTAATCAAGGACCCTTGAGTTCACTGTGTTAAGTAGACTGCTGAGTAAGTGTCTAGTGGGCCATCAGCATCTTCTCCCAGCATCCGGGATGATGCTTGGCACACGGCCGGAGCTGCTGTCACCTCCCATCTTCCTTCTTTGTTACTGTGGGTCCTAGGCCTGGCTCTCCTTCCCAGAATCTTGATCTTGCGAGGAGAATAGGGAGTATGACTGCAGGAAAGGGGGACAGATGCAGGGGGTCAGCAAAAAAATAAAGAAAAGATGGTATTGCTTGAGAGCTGAGCTTCCCAGGACTCTGGTTGGAGCATGACAGCAAAATCAAGCCTCGTCTTTAGCGTTTGGCACTGATACCTTCCTGTTTATATTGCCAAGGGAAAAGAGAACTTGGAAATGGAGTTAAGTAATGAACAATTAATTTCATGTGTGCTTAGGGCTTTAGACTGTCACTGGTTACAAGGGTCCCGAAAATCAGGGAAGGGAAATTGAAAAGTTAAAAATAACCTGGTCACCAAGGAATAGTGACAATTCATTTTTTTCTGACATTTTAATTGTTATCACCTGGTGAAACAGAGGGACTTTTCCTCCCAGGCCTCTTGGTGAGCAAGGCTGTACATACCGTGTTTCCTCGAAAATAAGACCTAACAGGAAAATAAGCCCTAGCGTGATTTTTCAGGATGACATCCCCTGAACATAAGCCCTACTGCATCTTTTGGAGCAAAAATTCATATCAGATCTGGTCTTATTTTCGGGGAAACGCGGTAGGGAGGGCTGGGCCTGGTCTGTTGTGAGATGTGACAAGAGACCTATTCAGACGCTGGGAATGATGTGTGATTGACCTGTACACGTCGGTTCTCGTCCATTGCTCTGGCTGTGCTAATGAGTCAGTTGTTTTGTATTACATAAAACGACCTTCTAATCATCCCTGAACAAACTGACATTCCTTCAGCAATCATGTCTCTCATTTTGATTTCTGCCCTTTCTAATACCTGGATTTCTCCCTTTTCAGACACTGTCCTCTTTCAACTCTTGTGGTTCACACTACATGATAATATTTGCTCTTCACTGAATATCTGTGTGCTGGGTGCTTTACCTCGGGAATCTCTAGTCCTCATCGTACCTCTGTCACAATGGTATTTCCTCTGTTTTGCAGACAAGGAGAATTGAAGCTTGGAGAAAACAGACTTACTGAGGTCCATCTAGGTGGTACGTGACTGAGAAGGGACATGCATCCAGCCTGTCTGACTCCACCCCCACTTGTTCCAAGGATGCATTGTTTCTCCTAATACTCGGGCTGGAGGAGCTGGGTGGGAAGTGGCTCACAGGACTGAGACTGGCGCCTGAGAAGCAGCCTCTGTGTATACTCTCCCATTTTCTACATGGCAATCATTAAAATATCCCTGGTTCCAGGACAGCTCAGGATGGCTCCCATTGCTCATGGGCGTGTTTCTAGCCACAGTGGAGAGTGATCTGAGTTCCCTCTTCCCCCTTGTAAAGCCAAGCCGCTATTCTGCTTGCCAGCAGCATAGTCTGGCTCTCATCATAATTGGCACAGGGATTAGAGGCTCATGTTTTCTTATTGAGGAAGCTTATCTCTTCAAATGTAGGTGTTTGGTCGGAGGCTTACGGCTGGGAAACTTAAAGTAAAAAAGGAATTGGTGAAAGTGAAATAAACGTTCTGTAACAAAGCCTATTTTCTCATCCTAGTTCCTTCTCTCAGCAACTTTTGCTCTACCCAGATGCCCCTCTTAGTAATTAATTTCCATTTGAGGAAATGTCTAAGAAAAGGCACCTAACATTTATTAAACGGAACTGTGTGTTCACTTAATCCTCATTGTGGCCCTGTAGGGGAGGCCAATTTACCATGTTAACGTGAGGCCCCGAGGGGCAAAATAACTTAACCAACCTCACTTATTGGTAGCTCTCCAGGATGCCAGGTCGGGCCTGGATAATTCCAGCCCCTTTCCACGAGAGCACGAGGCCTGACGGGTGCCGGTGAAGAAGGCTGACCTGAGTGCAGAGCAAAGGTAGCCAGTCATGCCAGCCAGACAACCCCAGGAAACTCAGACAGGAGGACTGTTATTAGAGAAAGGGGGTGGAACAGGGATGGGCCAATAGAAACAGCAGCAACACTAACTAACATCTACGAGTGCACATGTGGTGCCTGGCTTTTGGTGAGTTGGTTCATTATCATTATTTCATCCTGCTGCTCGTCCTGTGAATAGAAGGCTTCACCTGTCTTACAGGTGAAGGGGCCACAGGTGAGGCTGGTGTTTGCCCCGGGGCCACAGAGATAGCCAGTGACAGAGCCAGGCTAGTGTGAGTCTAAAGTTTCTGCTTTTGACTAGTGTGTATGTTGCCTGGACAGATGAGTTTATTTTTATTTTATTTTTTATTCATTTATTTTTTATTGTTTTACAGTAGAAACTGAATGCCTTTATTTCTAATACATCAGCCAACCCCATCCCCATCCCCCACCTTGTCCCAGACTGCAGCAGAAAAGGAGCACTGAGACATTTTGTAATTACCTTTTCAATCCTTCACTCTGAGGAAAAATAGGACAAAATTGACAGGTTGGATTCTCACACTAAAATAGGGGCTCTTAACCTGGGGTCCATGGATGCCAAGAAGTGAATAGAATTCAAAGGAGTCTGTGAACTTGGATGGAAAAGAGAAAAAATCATATATATATATATATATATATATATATATATATATATATATATATATTCACGGGATGTGGAGTACAGCACAGCGGATAGAGTCAACGGAATTGTAACAGCCATATACGATGTCAGAGGGGCAGTAGATTGGGGGAGGGGGGTTATCACTTTGTGAGGGGTGTAAATGTCTAACTATTATTTTGTACACCTGAAACTAAAACAAAAAAGTCATCTTTATTTTTCCTGACCTCTAATTAAAATGTAGCATTTCCTTCAATTAGGAATAGAGTAATAGTAGGAGCACCTAAAACTTTGTCACCCATGAGAATTACAAATGTGTCAACTAGAATTAAAAAAATTAGTCAAGGGGTTATATAGTGCAGCATAGGGAATATAGTCACTAATATTGTAATAACTATGTATAGTGTCAGATGGGTAGTAGACTTACTGCGGTTATCACTTTGTGAGGTGTGTAAATGTCTAATCACTATGTTGTTTTGTACCCCTAAACTAGTAAAAAAAGGAATTACAAATGTTATATCACATTACAGTTTGACAGATCTCATTATAGCATGTAGGCTTACTACTACTTCAAAATTAGCGATATATATTCGACTCACTGCTAGATCTTGTTATTTAATGCATTAAGAAAAAGCGCTATATCACCATCTACAATTTTAAGAAAAATTTGCCAACTGTAGTTACATATAATTAGTTTCCTTTGTAATTCCATGAATTTTATTTTATGCATTTAAAACATTATTTTGAGAAAAGGTCCATAGGTTCATGGCTGCCAAAGTGTTCATGGCCCCAAATCATTAAGATCCTGCACAAAAGCATGATTCACACTCTCTGAGGGAGGGCTAGTAAGGTGGGTCTGTGTCCGCTAGGAGCGCTGGCTGCAGAGGAGGGAAAGGATGGGATCTAATGATTCATCTGTCATTCATTCATTCATTCATTCATTCATTCACAAATACTCATGGAGGGCCTATGATATGCCAGGCACTGTGCTAGACTCTGGGGATACCACAAGGTCCTTGCCTCATGAAGATTATGTCTTAATGGAAAGTGACAACAAGGTTGGAGATCTGAACAATGAGAAGGTGCCTATTGGGGAAGGAGCAAAAGTTCCAGGCAGAGGGAACAGTAAGGAGAGAGAGAGAGAGAGAGAGAGAATTTTCCTGAGACAGCAAAAAGAGATGCTCTTGAGAGTTTTAAGGTGCTAGAGTGCACTGTCCAAAATGGCAGCCACTGGACACAGGTGTCTATTAAGCACCTGAAATGTGGCTAGTCGAAATTGAGATGTGCTGTGAAGATAAAATATACATTGAATTTTGAAGACTTAGTACCAAAAAAACACACAAAAAAACCAAAGAATGTAGAAGATCTGATTAATAACTTTTAAATATTATTTGTTGGTAATATTTTGGATATATTAAGTTAAACACATTATTAAAGTTATTTTCACTTTTACTTTTTAAAATGTGGCTACTAGAAAATTTAAAATTACATAGGTGGCTAGTGGTATATTTCTATTGGACAGCACTGTGGTAGAGTAGGAGAGGAAAGGGAATTTCTGCAGTGGTTACTGTGGATTGTACGTTTAGACACCCTTAAATGTTTTTCAGAGAGGCGTTGTAAATAGAGACTGAAAATTTTATCTCTTTTCTCTAACAAGTATTTATAGAACACGTAGTAGTTGTTGGGCATATGTACACAGAGGTGTGTGTGACAAGAAGCAAACAACTTACTTGAGATAACTAGGGATCGTGTTACATGATGGAGAAAAACAGGGTGCATGAGGGGACCTGTTTCAAACGGGGCTGTTGGGAAAAGCCTCTTTGAGATGGTGTCATTAGGTTTTGAGGAGGAGCCCTCTGTAGGAAGAGCATCAAAACCTCCACTCAGCACCACACTCCTTCTTACCATTTCCGACAGAGTTTAGCATGAAAACCAAGCTTCTCATTGCAAAGTAAGGCTGTTCTAATTACTAGTTTTATTTTCTTCTCCTTTTTAAGGAGGATGTGGCAGTTTCTCAAGCTCATCAGGTAGGGAGGCAGAGATGACAAGAATGAGTGTGCTGATGGTCCCCTGCTGACTGTGTCCCAAATGGTTTTGGGAGCTTTTATGGGGGAATTCCCTCAGCGGTTGGTCTGCAGTGCCATTCAGCTCCCTTTGAATTGATCAAACTGCTTGTGTGAATGGGATAGTTCAAAAAGTGCCATCCTTCTAGGATGGGTGTTAAGATCCTGTCCTGTAAATAATATTTCTTTCTTTTTTGTTTTTTATAAGATAATTTTGAAAAGGCTGGAAGTCTGTTCTTTGGAGGTGTGCCGTTATGCCTTAGTTTTCAATGCTACCTTCTGCTTCAGCTTTTAAATGATTACAAGAAAAACAATGGCATACCATTTACTAAGCACTTACTATGTACCAGGTACTGTGCTAAAATGCTTTGCATGCATCATCTCATTTAACCCTCACAACATGAAGAAGCTGTATGGTTTGTGGTGGTGAGATGTTCTCAGATGCTTGGGTTTGAGTCTCAGCTTTGTTATTACTAGTAGCCATCTGACCTTAGGCAAGTGACTTCTCTCTGTGCCTCATTTTCTCTTCTGTAATATGGGGATTATAATAGGTCCTACTCAGCCCCTCCCATGGGGTTATGGAAAGGATTAAATGAGTTAATATGTGTTAATATGTGTAACGTGCTCAAAGCAGTGCTTCGTCTGTATGACAAAAGTAAAGTTTAAATTAAGTCACTTGCCCAAGGTTATCTACCAAGGAAGTGACACTCCCTCCTACTGCTGCGTTGAGGTACTGAGACTATTTTCTGTCGGCCCACAATGCCCTTCAGTATGGGAGGGTTTGCAGTACAAGTGATACAAACTTGTTTTTGGCCCCGCGTTCCATAGGATCATGTGCTGTGGGCTGAAGAACTTTGATTTTTGGCAATTTCACCCTGTAAAGTAGACCTTTTTCTGCTAACGGGATCTTTCCAGACTTCATTTCTCAGTACGAGATGACAGCATGGACAGGATAATCAGAGGTTTAACAGAGCAATTAGTTCTTCTGCCTTGGAAATTGTTTCCTAAGCCTTGGGGAAAGAAAACGATCACTTGTGGGGTTAACTTTCTGGAAACTCATTGCCTGGGTTAGCAGCAAGGCCTTGGGGTCAGACAGGTCTGGTTTTGTATCGCGGCATTTGTATTCCCTCATTGAGTGATCTGGGGTGAGTCATTCACTTTTCTGAAACTTAGTTTCTTTGTGGGGGTGATTGTCATGGGGGTGATTGTCATGACTACAGCATAGAGCTGTCTTGAGGATTGAGTGACGTCATGCATGAGAACAACAACTAAAAGAGAGGTAATACTAGCTGAGGGCTGTATCAACAACTACTAACAATGATTTTTTCCCAATCTTATAAATGCGTAGAGCTTATCACATAGTATTGGCTCAACAAACAGGAGCTGCCCTAATTCACCTCCACAACGGCCTGTGGACCTTGGGTTTGATGGAGCATTATCTCTCCTATTAGAGAACCCAGCATCCATCATTGCCTGGCTGTCATTAGGCACATGACAGGACATGCTAAGGACTATAAGCCTCTTAGGAAAGCTTGTGGTGTTTTCCACCGTGACTGAAGGTCAGGTTGCTGATTATTGGGTTAATATTGGCTCTTAGAATCTCCAAAATCTATTCATCTTTTTTTTAATTTAGATTTTTATTGGGTAAGGGGAACAGGACTCCATTGGGGAACAGTGTGCACTTCCAGGACTTTTTTCCAAGTCAAGTTGTTGTCCTTTCAATCTTAGTTGTGGAGGGTGCCATTCAGCTTCAAGTTGTTGTCCTTTCAGTCCCAGCTGCGGAGGGTGCAGCTCAGCTCCAGGTCCAGTTGCCATTGCTAGTTGCAGGGGCACAGCCCACCATCCCTTGCGGGAGTCGAACCAGCAACCTTGTGGTTGAGAGGATGCGCTCCAACCAACTGAGCCATCCGGGAGGCAGCTCAGCTCAAGGTGCCATGTTCAATCTAGTTGCAAGGCCCACCATCCCCTGCGGGACTCGAGGAATCGAACCGGCATCCCTGTGGTTGAGAGCCCTCTGGCCCATGTGGGAACCGAACCGGCAGGATTCGGAGTTAGGAGCACGGAGCTCTAACCGCCTGAGCCACCGGGCCGGCCCCAGAATCTGTTCATCTTAATCTTGCTATCTAGGAGACAACAGAGCCCAGACTTTCATCTGAGCTCCAGCCCTGTTTATTTAACTACCTCTTTGGCTTCTCTACTTGGATGCCTTACAAAATTAGCCCAAATTGAGTTTATCATATGTTCTTTGAAATTTGATTCTTCTCCCAGTATCCTGATTTCAGCAAATAACAACATCTACCATGTTGCACAAGGAAAAAGAATACCAATTTTCCCCCCATTTTGTTCTCTTTACCTTCTGTCCCCTGTCAGTCACTAAATTCTGTTCATACTTCCTCTGAAATCCCTCTTGAATCTCTTTGTTTCTCTTCATCCCACTGCTGCAATGCTGGTCCGTGGTTGTCCTGCTCCTAGATGTGCCTTAGCCTCCTAACTGGTCTGCTGACCTCAGTGTCACCCTCTTCCCATCCATTCTCAATCTCTCCTGCAGGTAGGTGATCTTCTAATGATACTCCCTTATGTAAATCCCTCCAGAGTCTTCCCATTGCACATAGGATAACAATCCGAATCCTTGCCATGACTGACAAGGCCCTGTGTGATCCGGCCCTGCCTACCTATCCTGCTGAACCTGCTGCCCCCTCTGAATCTAACGTGGAGGGATCTCTCCCACCCCAGGGCTTGGCATGCTGCCCCCGCTGCTGGCAATGGTCTTTCCCCAACCCTCATCCATGATCCCCCTTTATCAGCTATTTCAGGTCTTAGCAAAAATATTTAAAATAACGTGTCTTATACAACTATCCCTGCCTCCCAACCCAGTTGAGCCCCATATATGCTTATTAGCCCATGCAAATATTCACCACATATGTGATTATTTGCTTACTGTCTGTCTTCTTTGCTAGAATATAAGGTCCATGAGAGTTTTAATTTTTGTTTAAACTAGAAGTGCCTATCATTCCCAATCTAGTCCAATTGCTGCAATTTACTGATTTAGGGGACTGGAGCCCATGTAGGGCAACCTTCAGTTTCCTAATTTGTAAATTTACCATGAATACAACTGAAATATGACTGGGCAATTTAGTTCCCTTAAAAATTTATTGGTTGATATCCAACAACTTCATTCAGAAAGTTACTTTGTTCAGCTGCTCAGATCTATTTTCTTTGGTCATTCGTTCACTTATATGTTTATTGAGCATTCCGCATCCCCAGAATTATTCTGTATGCAAAGGATATAGCTGTAAGTAAGACAGAAAGAGCTCCTGTCCTCAGGAAGCTACTTTTCTACGGAATACAGACTATAAATCGATAAGCAAACAAGATAATCCAAGTATGGATAGTTGATAGAGTGTAGGTGGGTAGGTTGGGCAGGGTCAGGAAGACCTTTCAGAGGAGGCAACATTTGAGTGGAGACCTGAGTGATGGGGAAGCAGTCACATGAAGTCATTGATTCATTCCATAAGTATTTGTTAAGCACCTACTGTATGCTAGGTACTATGGTAGGTAGTGAGTACACAACAGTGAACAAAAGAGACAACAGAAAAGATTAATAAGTAAAACACATAGTATGTTAGTGGTAAGTGAAAAAATAGAGTAGAAGGGGCTTAGGAAGAACGTGTGTGTGTGTGTGTGTGTGTGTGTGTGTGTGTGTATGTGTGTGTTGGTTGATATTTTTGACGGGGTGGTGAGAGACATCCTCAGGGAGAAGGTGAAATTTGCGTACAGACCTGACTGAAGTAAAGTAGAAATGGTGTAGACATCTGGGGAAAGAACATTGAAGGCAGAAGGAACAGCAAGTCCAAGTCCTGAGCTTGGGTGTTGTAGGAACAGCAAGGAAGCTGGAGTGTCTGGAGCGAAGTGAATGGGGTTGAGGAGAAAGAGAACAATAGGAGATAAACTCTGAGAGGTGAGAGTGGTGACAGGCACCACCTCATGGAAAGGGTTTGAATTTTATTCTAACTGTTGGGAGGCCATTGGTGGGTTTGAAGTAGGAGCAGGAAAGGACCGTAGTCTGATTGATAGCTGCCTGGGGAAGATGGCAGATGGCAAAGCGAGTCAGGGAAACAAGAAGCCAGTACATAACTCTCCATTTTGGAGCAAGTTAATTACACTATTTTGAATCTGGAGAAACATGAGGTTTCCTGTTGGGAACTGGCCCTTAGAGAAGTTTTGTTTGCCCAGCCCCTGGGGGAGACACAACCACATGGTATGTGAACTGATAGAGAAAACGTTAGTCTCAATAACATGGTGGATCCTGAACGTCGTACTGGACAAACACTGTGTCCTCTTTCAAATGCATGCTGTTCACGCCCCTTCTCCTGGCCCTTCTGTAGGTTGCTGAGGTGTGACCAGAAGCCACCGCTTCCCCTTCCCCTGAGGATAATGTCACCTTCCTCTTGCCTGAGTGGCCAGGCCACGCTCCTCTGCTGCCCACAGACAATTCTTCAGCAGATACTAGGTTGGTACCAGGATGCAAAAGAAAGTCTGTAATTTTTCTCCGTTAAGGAACTGGGTGTGGTGGTTGCCCAGCCTCTGGCTGTGACGCCCCTGGTCTCGCCTTCCTCCACAGCCATTTTTAGAAAATGACCAAGTCTGCTTCCAGTGCTGAGTCTGTGGTCTTACGTTCCACATTACCCAGGCCAGGAGTCTCCCTGGGTTCATGCAGAACACAATCTAGCTTGGAGCTGGAGATCGAGGGCTTGACTGCAGCGTCAGGGAGCGGAAGCTACCTTGGACAGAGACCCATGACCTTTGCCTTGGGTGCCCTGTTAGTCGAGGAATCTCGTAGGATCTCAGAGAGGGGACTAGAGCATCACCACAGTGACCAACATTGAATTCCTGCCAGCGCCTGGTGGGTGAGTGTTCAAACCAGTTTATGTTTGATTTACAGAGCTGTGGAAATGTGACGTTTAAAAAAAATCTAAATGTTGCAGAGTTATACCCATGCCTACTATGACAGCATGGCTTGTCTGGGCAGAACTGTGTGGGTTTCTATTTAAAATTCACAAAGTTCAGCAGTCACCTCAGGGGTGTGACCGGATGGCTATGCCTTGCCAGGTTTCTGGGGCTCAGCACACATCATGGAGTTGAAATGCTGCCAAAGTCACTCTTTTGTTTTGACAGTGATGAGGGCAGTTGAAGGCTCTGGGCCTTTTGGCTTCCCTAGAAATGCTAGCAGCGCCCCTCTGTTCTTGGCTCCCATATCGTCACAGCGGGCGAACGGATCGGATGTGACAGAATGAAATAAAAACTTTTGTAAAAATAATAATATACACTTGCATAGCCCTTTAGAGTTTTCACCCACTGTCTCAGTTGGTGCTGAAACTGAGATGAGAAGGGCAGGTTTGTTATTATCACCTCACTTTTATTGATGAGGAATCTGAACCTCAGAGAGGCTGTGGAGTGTCCCAGGTCACACAGCTCTCAAGTGGCAGAACAAGGGCTGAACCCTACTAAACTCAATGCCTCTCTGTCCCCTGGGGTAGCTTTTCTTCTCAGCCCTACTTTACATTTTAGGACACGGAGACACAGGGATATTAATTTGGCCAAGTTCACACCACTTGGATTCCAACAACACTTCTGACTCCAGAGTCCGTGCACTTAATGAGTGCTTGGGCTTTGGAAGGAAGCAGTCGTATTGAACAAGACATTTTGAAATGTGCTGACTGTGTGTGTGTGTGTGTGTGGTCAGAGAAATGGAGAATGCTGTGACTCCAAATCTGTTTGAAAGAATTCTGCAGTATTTGAGAAACACAGCCCAGGGTTCCATGCTCAGTTCCACAGGGATCAATGTACGGTTATGTCTGGTTGCACAGGACTTAAGAGCCCAACAAGCACATTTGGAATGATAAGGAAGAAAAGATGAGAAATACATGAGTATAAAAGGCGTGTCAAAGGTGCAAAACTTTTAATAAGGCGTATTTTTACATTTTGCCCCCCCAAAGCAATACATGCTTATTGTGTAAAAGACAGAAAACACAGAGATACATGAAAACAGAAGGAAATGAAATTCACCTGAAATCCTATGACTCAGAGGAAACTACTGTTAATTTGGCGCCTATCCCTTCATCCCTCTCTTTTATGCGTGTGAAAGATTACAGGCATTGTTAAGGCTCTTGATACCCATTGGCAAGTCTCCTTTCCTAAAGGCTGCAGAGTTTGACTTCCATCTGCAGTAAGTGAGGGAGCTCTCACCACGGTTTTCTCACCATCACCAGTGGGCAGTGTCATACAGCATTGTCCGTTTCGTAGGCACACATAAAATCGCTATTAATCAACATTTCTTGTCACACCTGTTAAGATTTTTAGAAGGAAGGAAAATAAAAGGTCTGGGCAATAAACCTTTTGTTTTTGACTGGTTTAATTCCCTGCCCCATCTCAACTTCTCCCCTTCCAGCTGTTGGAGCCCCTCAACTAAGGATGTCCTCTCAGCTCCTGGCGGCCAGTCTTGTTTTTGATGAAGGAATCTGAAAGACTCCCATGTTTCTCACCCATGGTTGTGCCTTGCAACCACTGGGGAGCTTTAAAACATCCCCCAGGCTCTGGCCACACCCCAGACCAATTAAATTAGAATCTCTGGGAGGGAGGGCGGACCTCAATATTTTTTAAAACTTCCCAAATCATCTAGCGAAAGCTCTAGGTTAGGGTAAGGGGAATTCAAGTCAGGTTGGCCTTTTTGTTGTCCCTTGTTTGTGGAATGTGAACTTCTCTGGTTTCTTCTGGAGACGTAAGTCTCACGTTGATCCTTGTAGAACTGAGCTCAGAGTCCTGGGCTGTGTTTCTCCAATACTGCAGGATTCTCTGAAACAAACAGATTTGGGCACACAGGGTTCTCCGTTTCTCTGCCTACAGACAAACACACACACACACACACACACACACACACACACAGAGCGCAGTAAATTTATCTCAAGTACAGAGTTATGCCATTTCTCAATTTGTGTGAACTCAGGTAAGTACGCTGCAATTTGGGGATAGCAATACTTCATTGTGTTGTTGAAATGATTAAATAAGATAATATATGCTAAATGCTTTTCACAGCACCTGGGATATGCACCCCACCACTCCTGGCCTTGGTTTCCTGCGGAGGATGTCTCTCCTTTAAAAGCAGCCCTGCCTGTCTCTCGGGTGGTGCTGGGATGGTCAGGTCTGGTGTGAGGTGTCCTCGGGCTGGTCTGGAGGCATCTGCCTGCACCCATTTTTACTAAGGCTCTGCCTGCCGTGCTGTGTTCACATGCCCTCCTGGATCTAGGCCTGTGCAGTCTGTCCCCTGGATAGTGCTGGCTACACACTGATGTTTTTCTTTTTACACACATCTAGCAAATGTAACAACACCCCTTTTTTTTTGTCAGCATAGTCTTTCTTCACAAAGCACAGTGCAATGACTGAATTTCAGTTTTTCCATCTAATTAATTACCATCCACTCACGTTCCTTGGGTTGCCTTGAGTGCATGTTTTCTTGGGTGTTTGGACAATTCCTAAGCTTATATCAATAGTTGGTTTATTACTTAAACATCTGGCCCACCCCAGTCATGGTATTCAAGCCAGAAGTAAAAAATGGAGGCTTTGGTACCACGGCCTGTGTTTGAATTCTGGCTTCACTACCCTGGGAAAGTGAATTTCCTTTTTTTGAGCCCTCAGTTACTTAATATAGAATAAGCATAACAGTATTCCCACTGGCTTTTCTGGTAATGCTTAAGTGAGATAAATCTTACCATTTACCTGAATTATCACAACTAGGAAATGTTTAGGGAAAAGTGAATGAAAATTTTGCATATTTCAGATAAATAAGATAGCTGTTCCTACTAACATGATAAAATCCAGGAAATTTCTTTCTTTCTTTCTTTCTTTCTTTCTTTCTTTCTTTCTTTCTTTCTTTCTTTCTTTCTTTCTTTCTTTCTTTCTTTCTTTTATCTATATCTATCTATCATCTATCTATCTATCTATCTATCAATCATCTATCTGTCTGTCTGTCTGTCTGTCTATCTATGTCTAGTTACACTGACATGTGTGTTGGATAATCCAGCTTTATCTGGGAAGGAAGATGGTTTGCTAGGGAGATGAAGGGACAGAGATTCTTAGAAACCAAGGAAATATGTGCTAAGAAAAGTCATCCATCTTTGAGACGAATTTGTCAGGATGCTTCAGAAGTGATATAAGAGTAAATCCAATCAAGTGGGTGATGAGCTACATTAGCACGATCCTTTGCAGGGATGTGTCTCACTGCTGCTGCCATATTCTGTACCAGTACTGAGGAAATTGTAAAGCACTGGAGAATCAACAAGCAAGCAAAGGTAACTTGAATCAAAAAGAGATTATAAGCTAGTAAAAAGTGTTCCAAAGAATTTAGATGCCCCCCCAACCCCCCAAAATTAAGTATTCTCAGAAGAACTGATTTCCAGGAAGGCTAAAGAAGAAAGCACTTTTTCCTCATGGAAAAGCGGGGGTCCCGCTTTAAGGAAATCTTGTATAGAGAGACACCGACTTTCAAAGTTGGCAAATGGGGTGTGTGTGTGTGTGTGTGAATATACACAGCACAGAATGACCTATTAAAGTGATCTTCAAGGATCTTTCAAATAGGACCTCTTGCTTCAAAGGTTCATTTTCCTCGTGTCTGAGGGGAAGCCAGGAGTGTGGAGTCCAGAAACTGAAAACTAAAGTTTAGAAGTGATGACAAATTGAAGACTGATCAAAACTAAGGAAAATAATATTTAAAGTTATAATGGTAATCCAGAGAAAAATGAGGAGAGAAATAAAAGAACAAAAATGAGGCCAGCTTATATTTTAATGTAATTTCACATTGAAAACTCTAAGCAGAAGTTGTTTAAATTGAAAAGAAGCACTTGACAGACAGAGTAGACAGATAGAGTAGGTGGCTCTTACAGGAGAATCCCTGGGACTGTGAATGACAGGAAGTTGGCCCAGAGCTGAACCTGGTGAATTCTTTGTCTTGAACATATGGCACCAAAGAAGTTCATTCTGGGAAGTCAGGGATCTTTTGTGCAAATCTGATGAAACAATTCTCTGGCAGATTATATATGGTAATGCCTCTGGGGAGCTGTGTGTGCCTCATTTAGGCTGATACAGGACCCCCCACTTGTCACTCCATCCTCACTCCCACTCCAACATCGGAACAGAGTTCACTAGAACTTACATTTGACTGGCGGAGATTTTCTGGTTGGTAAATATAGACAAGTTTGAGTCACATGGTACCTCTTATCACTTGTGGCTTTGACCTACAAGATAATGAAGTTTTGTAAACCACTGTTAGTGCTGCTGAAGTGACGTTATGTTCCAAAGTGAGGGACTTCTTCTGGAGGCAGGGTCTGCAGGGACGTCTGTGGGACAGGTCTCTGACAGATCCCTCCCTCAGGCTTCCTGGTCGTGTATGTGCTGGGGGCCAGTCGCCACAGCACCGGGCTGCACAGCTGCCCTCTCCTCCAGCTCTTCTTGAGCTTCAGGGGCTACAACAGATGCTTTGGAGGGCATGTCGTCACCTTGACGTCCTCAGAAACAATCAGCTACATCTCACTTTCAAACACTGATGAGATGAGAATTCTGGGACACCCCCTACTAGCACAAATGGAGCATTGCCCTGGTCTGGAAAATAGCTGTCACTGTTGTGATTGAATTCAGGTCCTTCAAGGTCTCGTAAACCCCAAGAACACTTCGCAAGGCTGGCTGGGGCTCCTTACCACATTTAGGAGCAGGTGTGGCCCAGGAGTCACTGCAGGAATACAGCTGTCCGTGTGGCGAACGCTGTTGAAGTTTCTCCTTGGCTTACCTGCCAAAGCTCAGTGCTGCTTGCATAGAACAGAGCAGCCAGGTGGAGAAGACTCACTCCATCTTCCTCAGCAACAAAAAGATTAGTGTTCTCTGATTTGTACATCAAAGCAATGTTCAATTATATCAGTATAGGGGCCACCATATTAGTTTGCTAGGGCTACCATAAAGAAATACCAGTGGGGGCCTTAAACAACAGAAATTTATTTTCTCACAGTTCTAGAGGCTGGAGGGCCAAGATCACGGTGTCCCCAGGTTTGGCTTCTCCTGACAGCCTTGTCCTTGGCTTACACATGGCCACCTTCTGGATGTATCTTCACATGGACTTTCCTCTGTGTGTGTGCATCCCTCTGTCTCTTTATGTGTCCAAATCTCTTCTTAGAAGGACAGCAGTCTGATTGGAGTAGGCCCCACCCATATAACCTCATTTTAACGTAATCACCTCTTTAAAGGTCCTATCTCTAAATACAGCCACAGTCTGAGGTGCTGGGGTTTAGGGCTTCGAACCTATGAATTTGGGGGAAATATAATTTAACCCATGAGAGCCACCCTGTCTTCTTTTATCCACAGTGTGAGGCGTCAGGCTCATGCTTTGGAGCAGAAACAGAACCAGGCGCATTGTAATTCAGTCTGAGGGGGAAAGCGTTCCTAGAGGAGATTTGAGGTTTGACTGGTAGGACGTGGCGGGACCAGTGGCAAGTGCCGGAGGAAGTTGCTCAGCCTTGGAAATAGTGTTTCATCATTTCATCCCCATCGTTTAAAGGAAAGACAGCAATCGAAATCAAACACCAGTTTTTCTGTGTCTTGAAACTGTTTAATTTAACACCCTGCTTTGTAGTCGGCCGAGGTCCCAGGCGTAGCTACACAGCCTGGCATTGCCTGGGGCACCATCTAACATTGAGCGTCTGCCTTTGGCAGTTTACACTTTGTTGGCTGCGGAGCTGTCTGTCAGTAATTCCCAAAGCCCAGAGAAGCACATATATCTTAATTACAGTGGAGAACGCGTGGAGGGGGCACATAGGCTGGGGCAGTAGATCCCACAAGACACATCTTTCGGGAACATATCTGTTGTAATCTGTTTTGCTGACCTTGACTACTTCCTCTCTGAAAAAGAAAACAGAATAATGGTGCATATTTCTTTTTAAATTTAGTGTCTGGCCCTCATCACCTCCTGCCTCTCATAGTATTTTGTTTGACAACTGAAAGCTAGGGGGTTGCATTAAAATTCTTACACTTTTTATTTAATTGCTGGCTGGGGTGTGATTTTAGTAAGAGGGGCATGTGATTGTCCTGGATGTTCATGTGGTGTTGTTAACATTACTTCCAGGGTGTAAGTCTATCTAGCAGCAGGGGAAAGTGATACTTAATTGGATTTTTGCAATCTAGAGGCGACAATTGCTCTTTTTCTTCGAAGCCGTGTATTGAGTTCAGAGTTGAACCAGCTCAACTCCAGCCTTGCATCTACCTATTAACTTCACAGTCAGTTAAATAAAGGAATATAAACCCACATGACTGGCTGCTCATAGCAGCTGAAAACCAGATAAGGCAATCTCAACATCCTTTATTTCAGCACCTTGTGGGTGCAAAACAAATTTTCAGGAATAAATAATGCAAAATTTCCCTTTGTTCACAATCCTCTCACTGCTCTGTGCTCCCTGTGGCAAAGGTCACATCTATTAATTGGAAAGAATCTTGAGAAGGCTCTTTTAGAAGGTCTTCACAGAGGGACTTGTAGGAGGGAACCTGAGAGGACAGGCAGGACCAGGCCTGAACATTAATGTAGGCCAGGGGTCCTCAGCCCTGGCTGACCGTGAGATCACCTGACAGGCTTTTGACTGATACTGATGCCTGGGCCCTGTGCCAGACTCACTCAGTCAGAATCTCTTGGGAACTGGACATTCGTATTTGTTAAACGCTTCCCAGGCGGTCCTCATGTGCAGCCCAAATCTGTAAGCTTTTGCTGTAGAGAGATAACAATGGGCCTCTACTAAGAGTTCAGGCTTTGAAACCGTGAGTGTTGAGGGTCTTGCCAAGGTGAGCACCCAAGAACCCTGGGAACCCAACCGTGCGGGTTCCCAGAGCATTGTCATCAATTTGGAGCTCCAGTCACTGAGATGCAGCTCATGTCTTACCCCCTTTTTCTCTTTTATTTACTTACTTATTTTAAGTATGTTTTTCTAGGACCCATCAGCTCCAAGTCAAGTACAGTGGTACCTCGGTTTTTGAACATAAACCATGAGTTCTGAAACGTTTAAAAACAGCCGACAGCTAGGCCTCAGGATCTTGTACTCAGCGGAAGCCGTGTGACATGTTTGATTTCTGAGTCGTGTTTGAAAACCGAAGCATTTACTTCCGGGTTTATGGCGTTCATAAACCAAAATGTTAGTCAACGGAGACGTTCGAAAACCGAGGTACCACTGTAGTTGTTTCAATCTACTTGTGGAGGGCGCAGCTCAGACTGGCCCAGGTAGGAATCGAACCGGCAGCCCTGGTGTTACGAGCATGGTGCTCTAACCAATTGAGCTAACCGGCCACCCCTCCCTCTTACTTTCTTGATTCCTCAAGCTGCACGTTTCTTTTTCTTTTTTTTTTTTTAAATGAAAATTAGTATTGAAAATAATGAATTACAAATTTGCTGGCCAGTGAGCATCTGTGTCATTGATGGGGTGCATGAAGGTGGGTACCCCAAACCCCGAATGTTCTCATTTGTAGAATGTAAATAGTAATACAGTTAAAGTAAACTTCTGGAAGCGGGCTGTGAGTGACTTACCCGTGTTTTGCTCACTGGGTTCCTGTAGGTATCGACCAGACACGAACGTGGTCGTGTTCATGTGGAGGATGTCGTTATTTTAGGAGAGTCTGAAAGCCTCTAGCTAGAATCTTTGTTTCAAAGACCCATCTGCTGCTTCCGGAGATGCTGGGGTTGCCCAGCACGCGTAAGGAAATGCATAAAAGCTAGAAGCCCAACCCAGTCGTCATAGACCTGAGAAAGTCAGAGTTGGAAGGGGAAAAGAATGATGACTTTGGAAATAGAATAATAGGGTAATAATAGAGAACGTAGTAGGGTGCCCTGTTAAAGACACCAATATATACTCCCCTTGGAATAATATAACTTGGAGCTGACGAATATCCATGGGAGCTATGGGCAGCACAATTTTCTAAATGTGGGATCAGTTGTCTAGCAAGACTGAGAGGATGGGGGCACACAGGACAATTTGATTATGAGAGAGAAACAGGGTTAAAAAAGGAAAACAAGGGAGTGCCTGGTATCTAGCCTTGCTTAAAAAAATGGTGTAGGATGAATGAAAACCTGTGTTTGGGCTCCCAAGTGATTGAGTTCCTCTTTTTCTATGAATGTGAGCTCAAATAAGATCAATTCAAAGGACACAATAGGATGTTCACAAGTAACCAGAAAAAAAAATGGTTTGCAGCTTGAGTTACTTCGAAGACTTCGCTCATTAAAACACATTGGTTGGGTGTGATCTGAGATCGGTAACCTTTATACCATGTGGAGAGATAGGGCCACTTAAAATGCTTTCATGGGTCTTCTTTGCTTCTTTTCTCACCCTCCCTTACTCCCTTCCTTCTTCCCTTCCTATCAACTTACCTCCCTCCCTCCCTTAGGTACCATCGTAGTAAATAAATGAGGAAAATAAAAAAGAAAAAGGCATCTACTGCTGTGTATCTAGGGACTCATCGCTGGGAGCCAAACAAAGTCCTTATCTCAGCCTTCTGAGTGGACAAGACTCACAGGAACGGTGCCGCCTCTGGGGTCTTCCATTGACAACCAACTTCTTGCTTCTCATCTAGACTTCTTTATTTCTTTTAAATGAATCAGGTCGTTGGAAATAAAATCACAGGCCAATATTTTTCTCGACGAGTGGCAGCAAAGGAAAGCTGAGTGCATTAATCATAAATGAGTCAATTAATTACAACTCTCGTTCCCCCGTGGGGTCAGTGCTGGCAACAGTAGGCCCCAAGTTATTTAGGGAATTAGACACTGAAGATGCCCTTTCTGGAGCCAATTATGTGGAAATAAATTACTCTTTTAGACGACAATATGCTATTCTCTCGGAACACGTGGGGAGGGGTGTCTTTTTGTCTCTGAACAGTCCACATGTAGTTTTCCACGATAATTAATGTCCTTAAACTGTTTGTGGAAAAGCACAGGTTTCATCTGGCTTTGTTTCTTGGATATAAGGATGCTGCGTGCTTAGGACATGGGTGCGGGGTGTGTGTGTGGCGGAAAGGGTGGGGGGTTTGTTTTGCTGAGTGATGTGTTGATATTTGAATAGCTTGCAAAGAGGTGTGTCAGAAACTCCCAGAAGTGCTGGGAGAGGCCTGGAACGCTGGCAAGTGATGCCCTGAGCCCTTTACTCACCTCATGAGAATAGCAGGGTGGAAAGTCTAACCAACGGGTTTCAGAATTCACACTGCTATATTGTAAATGCTGGTGGCATAAAGAGGCCACTGCTGTGCAGAGACCGGTAGTTACATGAGTGGGTGGCAACTAGTCCTTGAGGAGGGCCCAGGGAGGAAGCAGAGATGGGGAAGCGTGGGACTCCCTGCCCTCCCTCACAGCCAGCCCTTCCTCTCTGATCATCCGTCCTCCCCCACCTGAAACCTGACCAATGCAGGGAGGAGAGAATGGGTCAGGATGATCACTGCGGCATTGTTTATGACAGTGAAGAACTGGAAATGTCCCGCATCCCTCCACACAGGAGTGGTGAAAGGACCACATGGAGACTTCTTAGCAACGAATATCTTAGAGCAGCTAGAAAAGAATCAGATGGTGCTCCGGTTCCTGACATGGAGAATCTTCTGGGCGTATTGTTTCAGGAAAAAAAGGAAAGTTGTAGAATAAAACATATGGTGTAATACATTTATGTAAAACAGCCACAGACAAAACTGCATATTTCCATGTATGTATAAATATACTTATATTTGGCTGTACCATATGAAATTGCCTCTTTGAAGGTCAAAATTGGTTGGACCTGGATAGTTTCGTGTGGTTTAATTAAGGGTTTCTCCACCATGGCACTATTGATGTGCTGGCCCAGATAATTCTTTGTGGTGGGCGGCCGTCCTGTGCATTACAGGATGTTTTGGCAGCATCTCTGGCCTCTGCCCACCAGATGCCAGTATCACTTTCCAGCTGTGACAACCAAAAACGTCTTCAGATATTGCCAGATGTGCCCTGGGGGACAAAAATCCTCTCCCTGCCTTTAACTTAAAGTAAGTACACAGAGATTTGAAAAAATGTACACCAGACTGATTTGTTTTCAATTCTTTCTGGGAGAGGGCTGGAAATGGCGTGTGGTAGCTTTACCTTAACAGGGTTGTTTTAAATTCTTTCACAATGAGATTACACTCATATATTACCTGTGTAATGAAAACAATCAGATTGGGATTGTTTAAGCTAATAAAGAGTGGTGGAATGATCCCTGTGGGTCTCACAAAAAGTGGCAGGAGATGGTAGGAGGGAGCTCTCAGCCCCCTGCTCCCTCCGGCTGACCGTCCTAGGCTTTGGCAGTTGCAGTTCTGGCCATTCGTTGGCTCTGCCTGAATGCCTTCCTCTTCTTGGGGTAGGGGAGGAGTGCTTGAGACCCAGTTGCTTTAGAGATCAAGAAGGCAGTGTGACGAGTTTCCAAAGCCCTGCGGGAACAGAAGAGTGAGAAAAGCTACCAAATGCACAGATGTGCCCAACGTCCAACAAGGCAGGGCAGGCAGGGGGATGGCCCAAACCAACTGGGTCGGGCGGGGATGGCATCACAATTGAGGCCGACCAGTGGGGGAAAGGAAGCATAAGCAAACCAGAAGGAAACTGTGTGTGTGTGTGTGTGTGTGTGTGTGTGTGTGTGTGTGCGCGCGTGTGCATGGGCACGTGTGCCGGTGCATGGGTGGGCACTTAGAAGAAATGTGTGCTATTTTGGACAGTAGTTCTTAAACCTGGCTGCACATCAGAATCATGTGGGAAAAATTAAGAGAAACAGATTTCCAGCCCCCACCTCAGATTGACTGAGTCAGAATCACTGAGTAACGGGGCTAAGAAATCTGATATTTTCAATAGAGACTGCACTTTGGAAACACAGCTCTGGGGTTGGTGTGTGGATATGATGGTCCAATTTGAAAGGCCGGGGGCGAGAAATAATACATGGATCATGGTATTTCCTAGCAGGCTCCATGTTCTGCTTTCTCAGTTCCCAGGTGGTCCCAAATGTTGGGTTGTTCTTTGTCAGCTCAGGCTGCTCTAATAACCATAGTTCTGGAGGCGGGACGTCTAAGATCAGGGCGCTGGCAGCGGCAGGGCCT
The DNA here is from genome assembly GCF_036562045.2 of Rhinolophus sinicus. Taxonomy (NCBI): domain Eukaryota; kingdom Metazoa; phylum Chordata; class Mammalia; order Chiroptera; family Rhinolophidae; genus Rhinolophus; species Rhinolophus sinicus. The sequence goes on from NC_133758.1 coordinate 100,490,608, forward strand.
GGTGAGGGCCTGCTTCCTGTTTCATGCCCTGCTGTGACCTCACACAGCAGAAAGGGAGAGGGCGCTCTCTGGGCCCTCTTTTCAAAGGGCACGAATCCCGTTCATGAGGGCTCCACCCTCACGACCTAATCACACCCCAAAGGCCCCACCGCAGTAGGGGCAGGGTTTCCACATGTGACTGTGGGGGAGACACAAACATTCAGTCCATAACAGGTTGGTTGTGAGATGAGGAGGCCGCCTCTTCATATATTTCATTTAAAAATGTTTGGCAAGGGGCGAAATTTGCACTAACAAGTCATAATGAGCCCAAATGGGCCTTTCCAAACTGAGCATGGCAACCAACATGAAGGCTTAGAGGGAACCTGAGGCGAGGAATGCCATGTATCAACTGGCTGTTCTGAGGACAGCACCATCTATGCTGTCTTTTCTTTCTTTTCTTTTTTTAAGGAGGGCGCAGCTCACAGTGGCCCATGCGGGGATTGAACCAGCAACCTTGGTGTTATTAGTACCATGCTCTAACCAACTGAGCTAACCGGCTACCTTAATGCTATCTTAAATGTTATCTCAAAAGAGAAGCTTGCCTGAGCAAACTCTAAGAAGCAAAGCTCATCGGGGCTGAATGCAGCCAGTAGACCAAGAAAGATATCATTTTAAGATATGCTAATAAACACCCAAGGTGTTTTCAGCTGTTTGTCCTATATGGACAAATAAGGAGCATCCATCCACCTAAATAGCATAAATTAATAAGCTCTTAAAAGTAAAGAACATTAATGACATACAAAATGGCTTTTCATTTGGCTAAATTTGGTTCTGTACACATGGTAAAAGCCTGTCATCTCAAGATAGATTGAGTGTCAGGAAAGTTCAGATTATTGGTGATTTTGTGTATGGGCAACTTAAATTATATCTGGCCTTTTCTCTATTGGAAGTTATTAACTAGATAGGCAAGAATTACTGCCAGGACATTTAGTTTATATATGGAATATTTTTTAATGCAGTTGATAACAACAAAAACAAAAGTACCCATGTGTTTGCTTCTAGTTTTGAGCAGTGCTAGAAGTTCTAAATGGTCTTGCGTTTGAAAGCAGTCTCTCCGTGCCTCCTGGCCTTGATTTACACTAGCCCTTCTACCTGAAATGCAATAAAAAAATTGTCGCAATCTTGTCCTGACTGGACTTTCCCCACCTATCCATTAAACACTTAGGAAAACATGGTTAATGTAATTATTTAATTCAGTAGAATCTGTGCTCCTATGACCTGTAGAGCCTTATGCGAGCTTTCAGAGATGCAGATGTTCAACACAGACCCTTCCCTCACACTGCTCCTGATCTAATATGTAATTGCTCTCAAAATTTAGGGTGAGAAATGACCATATTCCGTTATCTAGGAGGCACTTCTGATGCTTCCTTTGATGGTAGGACTCAATTAGGAAACTCCAGCTGTACTGTCTCCAGTCGTGAAGACCTGGAAATGGTAAAGGACACAGAGAGAGCAAAAGGACTCAGTTCCTCTCCTTCCACAGTAGGAAACAAAGTTGTTTGAGTCTTGATCTTTAATAGCTACATAAAAACAGGTGTAGGAATGTGTTTTAAAATTGTAAACAATTTAAATCAGATTGTATTGTATGTCAGTGCAGAAAACCAAAATTCAAGTGAGTTGAGAAGAGAATGGGATGAGAGGATGTGAGGACAACTGCAGACAACTTTTCCAGGGGTTTCTACTGTGAAAACCAGCAGCAAATCAGGGCAGTAGCCAGCAGAGGATGTAGGGTCAAGGGAGAATTGCTCTTTTGTTGTTAAAGATGGATGACAGTAGGCATATTTGTATGACAACAGGAAAGATGCAATAGGAAAGAAGAAACTGATGATGCAAAAGAGAAAGAAGACAATGGCTGGGGCCAAGTCCTTGAGCAGGTGAGAAGCCCTGGCACCCAGGATGTAGGCAGAGGGATTACCTTAGATGGGCGCAGAGTTTACTCATCGTCACAGGAGGAAAGGTGGAATATGTGACTATTAATGATTATCAGCTTTGTGTCCTCGGGTGATTACTCAACCTCTTTGTGCCTTAATTTTAGCTCTGTAAAATGGAGAAAGTAATACCTACCTCATGGGGTAGTGGTTGTGAGGATTAAGTGAGTTTCTGCATATGAATTGTTCAGAGCAGTGCTTGGCAAATAGCAAATCGTCAGTAAAAGTTAGATATTGTTTTCTTTAAGAAAATGCAGATAAAAAGTTCTGGAGATGGATAGTGGTGACGGTTGCACAACAATGTGAATGTCATTATAGCCACTGAACTGTACACTTAAAAATGGTTAAAAGGGTAAATGTTATGTTACACATGTGTTACTATGATAAAAAGTAAATGCAGGTAAATAGATGGCATTTGCAGTGGTAAGATGAAGTAGAGTTTTTCCCTATGAATTGACAGACAATTCATTAAGTAAGGATGAGATGGGGAAGGGGTTTGGTGATGCGAGGAAAGAGAATAGGTGTGAAATAATCCTCTCAGAGACTGAGAGCATGAAATTACCAGGAAAGTATAGTACGATTTTCTGGCAATATAGGCTGCCTATTGGAGGTCTGTGGTTATAAGTTGGAAGTAAATTTAGTTACCACGCACTGCTCTGGCACAGGGGTGGAGTGAGTGGGTTGCGGGTTAACTGGGGTTGTTATGTTCCCGGGGTGAGAAAGGGGCAAGGCAGCTAGGCTGTTTGCAAGGGAGTTGCTAGAGTGCTGAGCCATGGAACGCAGCACTCTACGGTAAAACCAAATAGTCTCAGGCAGATTTGATCAGGAAGAAACACAAATTAAAAAATGAGAACTAGTACATAACAATAGACATTAAGGACAATATTACCGTTTTCTGAGATGAAAATGGCTTTGGGGCATTTAGATGATTGCTGAAAAACTCAGCTCTCTGAAGACCAGTGTACGATGGTGCCTAACTAGTTCAGAACCTGGACTTATGGAAGAATTTTTAAAGGATTTTCTTTTGTATGTGACAAGACTCTGTTGAGCTCTTTTTCTTTCCCTTTGCTGTCATTTTAAACTCAGACCGATTTGTCATGGGGGCCTCATTAATCTTCATTTTGTCCTTCAGAGGTCGACAACCTGCAGTACAGCCTCCAATCTGCAGAAGGGTAGATGCAGAGGTGACACCTGGCAGTCATATTTTATCTCAAATGTCAGCACTGGGACACCTATAATGAGGTGCTAGAATATGGTTAGAACAATGGCTCTGGGAATGGGTCTTCTAGGTGGTTGGCAATTGAATGTTGGATGATTTATTTGTTCGTGTTTCTCCCCAGAAATTGAAGTTAAGCTGAGTTGTTTGCAAGTTTCAGGGACAGTACAACTCAATTGCACTGACTTTGATGGGCTCAGAAGTAATTGGTGTCCTTACGTTTTCCAGAGGGAGGCAGCTGCTTGCGAGGTGGGTTGAAGAAATTTTATGTAAAGACGTCGCAGAGGACTGAAGAAATCACTCGAGTGAAGAAGCCACCCAGTGTTCAGAGGTCATGCAACTTATTGTCAGCAAATCTGTCATGTGTTATAGGAGGTAAGAGAAAGAGCTAAGTTACAGACCCTGTGGAATCTGACTCATAGATTATTTCCCCAGTTTTATTAAGATATAATTGACATATAACTTTGTATAAGTTGAAGATGTACAACTTAAAATTTTATATACATATACCGTGTTTCCCCAAAAATAAGACCTAGCCGGACCATCAGCTCTAATGCATCTTTTGGAACAAAAATTAATATAAGGCCTGGTATTATATTATTTATATTATTTATATTATATTATATTATATTATATTATATTATATTATATTATATTATATTATATTATATTATATTATATTATATTATATTATATTATATTATATTATTATATTATATTCCCAGTCTTATAGTAAAATAAGACCAGGTCTTATATTAATTTTTGCTCCAAAAGACGCATTAGAGCTGATGGTCCAGCTAGGTCTTATTTTCGAGGAAACACAGTATACACACACACACACACACACACACACACACACGCATGCACACACACACACACACACACCGGGGGATGCCAAAAAACGTATACACGTGACTTGTATTCATTTTTGTAATTGGTATATATTGACGATTACAATTTTAATACAATTTTTTCTTTTCTTAAAATGTATATACTTTTTTTGGCACCTTCTGTATGTATGTATGTGCATACACACACAAAATGAAATGATTATAATAAGGTTAGATAATACCTCCATCAACTCATAATTCTTTTTTTTAAATTAAAGTTTATTGGGGTGACAATTGTTAGTAAAGTTACATAGATTTCAGGTGTACAATTCTGTATTACATCATCTATAAATCCCCCTGTGTGTTCACCACCCAGAGTCAGTTCTCCTTCCATCACCATGTATTTGATACCCCTTACCCTCATCTCCCACCCACCTCCCCCCTTACCCTCTGGTAACCACTAAACTATTGTCTGTGTCTATGAGTTTTTGTTTCTCATTTGTTTGTCTTGTTCTTTTGTTGCTTTCAGTTTTATATACCACATATCAGTGAAATCATATGGTTCTCTGCTTTTTCTGTCTGACTTATTTCGCTTAGCATTATATTCTCAAGATCCATCCATGTTGTCGCAAATGGTCCTATTTCATCTTTTCTTACTGCCGAATAGTATTCCATTGTGTATATATACCACAATTTCTTTATCCATTCATCTATCGAAGGACATTTTGGTTTCCACATCTTGGCCACTGTAAATAAAGCTGCAATGAACATTGGAGCACACGTGTCTTTATGGATAAATGTTTTCAGATATTTTTGGGTAGATACCTAGGAGTGGGATTGCTGGGTCATGCGGTAATTCTATTTTTAATTTTTTTAAAACAATTTCACAATCAGTGTATTTTTAATCTTTTGAGGAATCCATAATTTTTTTTTTGGTGAGAACTTTTAAGATATACTCTTAGGGATTATCAAATATATAATACAGTATTGTTAACTATAGCCACTATGCTGTATATTATATCCCCAGAATTTATTCATTTTATTACTAGAATTTTGTGCCATTTAACCACCTTCACCCAACTCCCTCCACCTCCCCATCACCCTTTACGTCTGACAACTACCAATCTTCTCTATTGCTACGAGTTTGATGTTTTTGGATTCCACATATGAGATCATACAGTATTTGTCTTTCTCTGTATGACTTATTTCAGTTGTAATGTCTCCTCTGTCATTTATAATTTTATTTATTTGGGTCCTCTCACATATTTTTCTTGGTTAGTCTAGCTAACGGTCTGTCAACTTTGTTTATATTTTCTAAAAACGAACTCTTAGTTTTGAAAAATGTTTCTGTTTTTTCTCTTATTCTCTGTTTCATTCATTTCTGTTATAATGTTTATTATTTCTTTCCTTCTGCTAACATTGGGCTTAATTTGTTCTTCTTTTGCTTTTTTTTGTGTTTTTTTTCCCCCCAGTTTTTATTTATTATGAATAATGCTGCTATGCACATTCATGTACAAATTTTTGTGTGAACACATTTCCAAATCTCTTGTGTGTATACTTAAGAGTGGAATTGCTGGGTCATACAGTAACTCTATGTTTAACTTTTTGAGGAAATGTTAGACTTGTTTTCCATACTGGCTGCTCCATTTTATATCCCCACTAGCAATATATGAGAGTTTCAATTTCTCCACATCTTCACCAGCACTTGTTATTATCTGTCTTTTTGATTGTAGGTATCTCAGTGGGTATGAAGTGGTATCTCTTTGTGGTTTTGATTGTGATTTTCCTAATGACTAATGATACTGTAGTCTTCTTTTTCTTGTTTCTTCTTTTTGTACTTTCTTGATGTGCAAAGTTAGGTCGTTTATTTGAGATCTATTTTGTCTTGATGTATGTGTTTATCACTATAAACTTTCCTCTTAGAGCTGCTTTTGCTGCATCCCATAAGTTTTGGCATGTTGTTTTTCCATTTTCATTTATCTTGAAATATTTTTTATTTCCCTTTTAGTTTCTTCCTTCATCCAGTGGTTGTGTAAAAGTGTGTTATTTAATTTCCATCTATTTGTGAATTTCCAACTTTCCTTCTTTTATTGATTTTTAGTTTCATACCTTTATAGTCAGAATTTATATATGATATAATTTCTATCTTCTTGAACTTGTTGAGACTCATTTGTGTCCTAACATATTATCTATCCTAAAAAATGTTCCATAAACACTTGAGAAGAATGTGCTGCTGTTGAATGGAATGTTCTGTATATGTCTGCTATGATTTGTTTATAGTATTGTCCAAATCCACTGTTTTCTTGTTGATTCTCTGACTGGATGATCCATCCATTTTTGAGAGTGGGGTATTAAAGTCCCAACTATCATTGTATTGCTCTTTATTTCTACTTTTAGTTCTGTTAGTACACTTTGCTTTATGTATGTATGTACTCTGATCTGAGGTACATAAATATTTACTATTGTCATGTCTTCTTGGTGGATTGACCCCTTTATCATTATGTAATGACCTTCATCTCTTTTGACCATTTTTATCTTAAAGTCCATTTTAGCTTAAAGTATAGCTGTCTTTGCTTTCTTTTGGCTGTCATTTACTTGAAGTATATTTTTCCATAACTTAGTCTCAGTCTACGTGTGTTCTTAAAGCTAAAGAGAGTCTCTTTTAGGCAGTATACTATTGGGTATTGGTTTTTTTAAAGTCCATTCAGCCATTCTGTCTTTTGATTGGAGAATTAAATACTTTAAATGTGTTTAAGTTAATTATTGATAGGTATGAACTTATGGAATGAACTGTTTTGTATATCACTTGTTTCTTGCTTCCCCCTTAGCTGTCTTCCTTTGTAATTTGATGACTTTTTGTGACAGTGTGCTTTGACTCCTTTATCATAATCTTTTGGGTATTTACTACAGGTTTTGCCTTTTTGATTACCATGATGCTTACATAAAATATATTTATAACATTCTATTTTAGGCTGAGAGCAAGTTAACTTTAATAGCATACAGAAACTTTATACTTTTGAGTTATTAATGTTACAATTTACATATTTTTAATATTTTGTATCCAATAACAAATTGCTATAGTTTTGGTTATTTTTAATATATTTTTTAACTTTTCAACTAGAGTTGTAATCAAAATTACATATCACCATTACAGTATTAGGGAATCTGACTTTGACTATGTATTTACCATTACCAGTGAGTTTTTATAGTGTTAGTTAACATCCTTTCATTTCTGTTTGAAGAAGCACCCTAAATTTAGCATTTCTTGTAAGGCCAGTTTAGTGGTTATGAATTCCCTCAGCTTTTGTTTGTTTGGGAAAGTCTTTATCTCTCCTTCATTTATGAAGGTCAGCTTTGCCTGGTCTAGTGATCATGGTTGACATTTGTTTCTTTCAATATTTTGAATAAATCATTCCACTTTCTCCTGACCTGAAAAATACCTGTTGCAAAATCTATCCACAGTCTTTTAGGGCACCTATGTATGTGATGAGTCACTTTTTTCTTGCTGCTTTCAAAATCCTCTCTTTGTCTTTAACTTTTGATAATTTAATTGTAATGTCTATAGCCCTTTTATCGTTCAATCAATTTGGGGACTTTTGGGCCTTATGAATCTGGATGTATATTTCTCTCCCCGAGTTTGGGAAGTTTTCAGCCATTATTGCTTTATATAGACTTTACGTCCCTTTATCTTTCTATTCCTTTTCTGAGATTCCTATAATACATAACCACATATAGTTTATTTTGATGGTATCCCATAAGTCACACAGGCTTTCTTCACTCTTTTTTCATTCATTTTTCTTTTTGCCTCTCTGGATAATTTCAAATGACCTATCTTCTAATTTACTGATTCTTTCTTCTGTTTCATTGAGTCTGCTGTTGAAACTCTCTGTTGAATTATTCAGTTCAGTCATTGTATCTTTCAGCGATAGGATTTCTTTTTTCTTTTATTGTTCCTACTTCTTTGTTGAACTTCTCATTTCATTCATGCATTGTTTTCCTAATTTCATGTAATTGTCAGTCTGTGTGTTCTTGTAGTTCATTGAACTTCTAAAAGAGAATTATTTTGAATTCTTTGTCAGATAGTTCATTTCTTTTGGGTCAGTTATTGGAGGTTTAATTAGTTTTATTTGGTGATGTCACTTCCTTCTTTGTGAGCCTTGATTCCTTGTGTTGGTATCTGTGCATTACAGTAAGCAGCCTCTTCTTCTAGACTTTATAGGTTTGCTTCAGCAGAGAAAGACCATCACCAGGCAGCTCAGCTCAGGTTTCTGGATGGGTCAGCATCTCTCAGGATCTCTATTTTGTCAAAGCCATTGCCTGTGCTCTGAAGTTGAGGATGGCTCTGCTTGCTGGGCTCTGCGGTTGGTGGGCCTGCTGGCTGGGCTCCATGTTCTAGTTGGGCTGCTGGGTGGGCTCCCTGATTGGCTGGGGCTGCTGGCTGTGCTCTGCAGTTAGTCAGGACCATTAGCTGGGTTCTGCAATCACCTTTGGTTGGATGAGGCTATTCCCTGGTAGTGTAGTGCCACTGGCTGTACTCTGCAATTAGGTAGGGCTATGCAGTGAGCTCCACAATTGCACCTGGTTGTGTGGGATCTTAGACTGTGCTCCCTGAACAGATGGTGCCGTTGGTTGGACTCCATGTTCAGGTGGGACCACAGCCATGGATCTGTGGTCAGACTCAGGCTATGCTCTCTGGTCAGGTGGGGCTGCAGGCTATGCCCCCAAATTGGCAGGGTTGCAGGCTGGGCTTCACAATCAGGTAGGCTGCTTACTGTGTCCCGCTGTTGGGCGAGGTTGCTGTTTGAACTCTCTTGTCAGGAAGGGCCTCCAGTGGTATCTTGCTGTTGGGTGGGGCTAGATACTATGCTGTGTAGTTGGGTGGGGTCATTGTCTGGGCTTGTTGGATGTGGCTTTGTGCTCCACTCTGTGATTGGGCAGATTGGGCTCCCTGCTGAACATTACCATGGGGGGCTCCCAGGCTGCAAAGAGTTAGTGTTCATGCTCCCTGGTTATGTGGGACCAGAGCCTACTCTTAACATTTGGGCATGGCTGCTGGCTTGTCTCCCTCCCTAGCAGGGCTATAGGATGGGCTCCATGGCTTTCCAGGTTCTCTGGCCAGGTTTCCTGATTGGGCAGGACTTGAGAATATACTCAGCATTTGGGAAGGGCTGCCAATTTCCTTCTCTGTCCAGGTGGGGCCGTAGAATGAGCTCTATGGCTAGTAAAACTTGTTGGCTGGGGACCCAAATCAGGCAGAACTGCCAACCAAGCTTTCTGGCTAGACAAGGCCACCAGCTGAGCTCTGCAGATGAGCACAGCCATTGACTGAGATCTCTGCTTGAGTGTTACTGCAAGCAGTAATGATGTCTACTAAGATCTGAGCACTGGCTGCTGTAAACCCTCCCCTTCCCCCATCTAATCCCCAGTGGTCAAGCCCCACAGATTCCCCCTGTGATCCCCATGAGGTAAGACCCAAGTGGGCCTCCTGGGAAGTACCACATGATGCTGGGGAACTGGATGTCCACCTTGGGCTTGCTTTTTCCCATTGGCAAAACTGTAGGCCCGGAGGCCTTCTTGGTGTGGTTGTGAGCCAGGTTGGGGGAAGGGAAATGCAGTCAGAGGCTAGTCCCTCTTACCCTTCTAATGTGGTTCTTCTTGCTCTCTGTGGCCCAGGGGGTGCTTCAGCTTCACGTCTGGGTTCTGGGATTTTCACATTAATGTCTGGTCAATGGATAGTTGCTAGTAGGTCTTCTTGTGAGGGGGCTGAAATCAGGAATGATTTATGTTGCCATCTTGATGATTTCATTTTCTGGCTCATGGATTATACTTGGGACAAACATCACTCTTTTAAGCTGTATTTCTGCACACATTTTTATAGCTAGAGGGACTCCTTTCTACCCAACCTCAGAAAAGTATATCTCTACCTATGACCTCTAAGGTCCTTGGGTAAAAAAATAAGAAAAATGGGAGGCTGGAAGTGCTTGGCAGACTCTTAACAATTTTTGTTGTTTTCATAATCAACTTCAAGCCCTAGGAATCAAGCAGCATCCTGGGCCAATCCTGCCTCAGAGACAAAGCTTTTGCAAACATATCATGACTGAGCAATAGGACAACTTTCCAATCCCTTACCTGCATAGTCTATACCTCTCTAACATATCTTCATAATCACTCATGTCCACATGAAAGGCACAAAGGTGAGAAACTTCATCATGTTGCCTCCTTTAATTTGCCTTCAGTCCAGGAGATCATAAATATAAGGGACTATAAATGCTATCAAATAGCAATAGATTCATGAACCTGGATAGATTTATGCTAAGAAGTTCTTGATTCCCAGCTAGCAGATTGAACCATAGCTGACACAAAGTGAGATTCTATTAGCTTCTATTACTCTTTGGGGACTACATGTTTATCAGAAAGAAAGAGAGGAAGAAGAGGGAAGACTGGACTGTGATTGGAAGGCAATGTCATGTAGTGGTAGATAGTATTAGATTTAGAGTCAGAGTGACCTGAATTTGAGTCCCAGCTTTTCTGTTTTTTATTTGTGTGCCCTTGAGCAAACTACTTAACTTCTCTGAAACTTGGTTTCTTTATCTGTAAGATGGGGGCTTATAATGCCTACTTTATTTGTTATAGGATTGTTATAGGGTTGTTATACGAATTAATGTATGTAATAATGTACTTAGTTCAGTGTCTGAAATTAGGTATATGATAAGAGTTTCATAATTAGCAGTTTTTGTTCTGTTTTACAGTAAATATCAGTCTTTCAAATTTAAATACATTTTCTCCCAAATTGGGGTTGCGTGTACTGTTTACTGCCCCTCAGCTCTTAGTCAGTCAGCACCAGGTGTCCACTGAGCCCTGAGGTGGAGTGAGTAGCTCCAACTGAAATGGGATACATTAACCTTGCCTAGGAAGCAGCGTGGGGAAAGCCCAGCCATGAGGCTCTTGCAGTTTGGAGGAATAGCAGTTCAAAGAAGGAACATCATTTATAAGTGGAATCTGTTGAAGGCTTGCAATTTCCAAGGGGGCAGCTTGTGTAGTAAATTGGGGTTCAGTCAATTTCAGCTATTAGATCAGTAGCAGCTACCCATTCCCCATCCCACAGCCCTGTGTCAGGCAGCTATACCGCTCTTCCTGGAGCAGCTTGTACACAGCTTGTAGGAGCCAGCATGGGCAAAAGCACCCAGTCTTCCAAATATCATGGATTTGTTCTCTAATTGATGATTGTTTCCAATCACAGAGGTGCAGACAAAGAAGTAGCACCCATTGTTGTTGTATCTCCCCCATTTTTCAAGCCCCTCCCTTCTGGCTGAAGTGACTTCCAGAGGATTTAAAGGACCATCACCTTTCCCTCCCACTTCATTTTTGTTCTCTTCTTTCCCTTTCGGGAGCCAGACATCAAATACTAGGACATTTAAAAGCAACTTCATATTTAGGAGAAGTTAGAAAGTTATTACGCGTGCCCAGGGAAAGGCATCGTTTCAAAGAAGATCTGAGAAGACCTGAAGTTTATACCACAGGACGATCCTCACCAGAGGGCCTACAGCAATAAAAACCAAAAAAACACAAACACACACAGAAAATAGTAAATCTTGGTGGAGGGGAGAATCTGATTTCCAGAGTTACCACATTATTAAAATGTCCAGTTTTCAACAACAACAACAACAACAACAACAACAACAACAAGAACATCACAAGGCATAAAAAGAAACAGCAAAGTATAGCTCATTCAAGGGAAAAAATAACAGAAACCACCCTTGAAAAAGACCTGATGGTGGATCTACCAGGAAAAGACTAAAAAAACTGTCTTGATGCTCAAAGAACTAATGAAAGACACAGAGAAAGCCAGAAAAACAAGCAAAAGATATATGAATAAAATGGAAATAAAAGGTATATAGAAAACTTGAAAAGAAACCAAAAAGAAATTCTGAAGCTGAAAAGTACAATAGTTGAAAATGAAAAATTCACTAGAGGGATTTAAAGGCAGAATTGGGCAGGCAGAAGAAATAATCAGTGAACTAGAAGGTAGGACAATGGAAATGATCAAGTCTGAGAAACAGAAAGAATTAAGATTAAAGAAAAGTGAACAGCCTATGAGATCTGTGGGACATCATCAACTGCACCAACATGTACATATGAGAGTACCAGGAGAAGAAAGAGAAAGGGACAAAAAGAATATTTGAAGAAATAAGGGGTGAAAACTTCCAAATTTGATGAAAGACATAAATATAAACATCCTACAAGTTTAACAAATTCCAAGAAGGATGAACTCAAAGACACACATCAAGAGACATTATAATCAGTCTGTCAAAGGCCAAATACAAATGAGAACCTTAAAACAGCAAGAGAGAAGTGATTCGTCACATAAAATGGATCCTCAATAATATTATCAGCAGATTTCCCATCAGAAACTTTGGAGGCCAGAAGGCAGTGAATTAATATATTAAACATGTTAAACGCAAAAATAAAAAACCCTAAAAACGTCATCTGAGAATATATCCAACAAAACTGTCTTTTAAAAGTAAGTGAGAAATTAAGATATTCCTAGATAAACAAAAGCTAAGAGAGTTTATTACTGTTAGACCTGCTGTATAGGTTGAAATGAAAGGATACTAGACAGTAACTCAAAGCCATATTAAGAAATAAATATCTCCATAAAAATAAATACATGGGCAATTATAAAAATGAGTATTATTGTAACAATAGTTTGTAACCCCACTTTTTGTTTTCTGCATGATTTAAGAGACTAATATACAGAGGTTGCCAAAAAAAAAAAGTATACTTATTTTAAGAAAGGAAAAAACTATATTAAAATTGTAATACTCAATATATACTGCTAACAAAAGATGAATACAAGTCATGTGTATACATTTTTTTGGCACCCCTGGTGTTAAAAAAAAAAGCAAAACTATTAGTCTAAAGTTAGTATTATTGTAACTTTGGTTTGTAACTCCAAATTTTGTTTTCTATGTAATTTAAGGACTAATGCACTTAAAATAATTATTAGTTTATGTTTGGACACATAATGTATAAAGTTGCAATTCTATTGTGTCAACAACTGAGAGTGGTAGGGACAGAACTGTAAGGGAGTAGAGTTTTTGTATGTTTTTGAAGTTAACCTATGTCCTCAGAACCTCAGAGAACTCCAAGGAAGAAAATAGCTGCTTGAGCAGTTGGAAGAGCTTATTCCAACTCCTTATTACCTGGCCCCACCTCCTATCCCAGCTGGGCTACTCAGGTGTATGAATGCTTCACATTCAGGCTCTGTTGGAGTGTGGTGGGCAGCCAGGAGATGGGGAATACCCTTCTTCTCTTACTTCTCAATGGTGCTCTGTACGCTAGAGGGTCCCCTCAGTAGAGAAAACAGTGGATAAAATGGCAGGTGCCTGTCTCAGAACCATTCTGGATGCCAGGCCCTTACATGGTCTCTAAAAGTTGCCATTTTAGGGAAAGCATGGAACTGCAGTATTAGGAGAACTTGTCATCTCCCAGATGGTTAAGACACGCCTCACTTGACATGGAGACTTCATGGTTTTAGTACTTTGTTTCCTGATATTGTGGATGGTTAAGATTCAGTAATCAGCTCTTTCCTGTCAAAAAAGGCAAGGTGATCATCAGCAGTTGATTGGTGACCCTTTTATTCCTTCATCTGACCCTCAAACTCTGGAATTTCTTTGTCCTTTCTTCTATTTCCCCAGAGACTTTCCTTGCCTTGTTTTGGTGTTTGCTCCACAAGGATATCCCGGCCCGCATGGTATACTCATTTCTCTGACTGGGAATCTTCGACCCTGTGGCAGAGACTGTCAGTCCTCTCCCCAATATCCATTTTCTCTGTATTTCTTACCAGAATCCCAGTTTTGTCGGAAGGCAGCAATATACTTAGGTAAAACATCTGTATTTCCCAGTTTTCCTTGCTACCAGTGATGACCAAGGAAATATAAGCAGAAGTCACTGGTTGGAACTTCTGAGCAAGCCTTGTAAAGAGGACTGACCTAGCTGGGAAGTGGGCCATTTTAACCCTTCCTATCATCCTCTTTCTCTTGGCTTGGAACACAGGAGTGGACTGCAGCCATCTTGGACCGTGAGCCCTCCTTGAGGCTGCACTAAGGATGCATTTAGGATGCTGCCCGCTGAGGGTGATGGCACAGTGACTGAAGGCGGCTGGGTCCCTGAGGCACCGGGGCTTTCTTTCCAGCCCTCGACCATGAACCCCTGTACTTCTTTTACTTCTTTAAGTACTTATTTGAGTTTTCTGATACATACACAAAACTTAATCCTAATGGTACAACCTTCCTGTTTGTGTAGGAGGGACTATTTTGATTATGTTTGGTTTTTCTTCATCAGTGTTTGTCCAACGCAGGGAAATCCATTTGGTAATCACACAATAGGTAATACACATTCCACTAATATCAAGGGTATGATTGCCTCTAACGTATCCCACAATCTCAGGTAATAACTGTGTGCTAATAAAATAACCCAAATAAAATAAGCAGTGAGATACATTGAATGTGTGTGATTCCTAGGATGATTGTATCCCATTCCATTTAGTTTTTAAGTTTCTCTTTGGGAAATTTAATTTAATTAAGATGATTTATGATGCTGGAATGTTACCTACATCATACATTTGGCTCCCTGTAGCTGCTTGTCAGTACTAAAAGCTCAAACGTAGAACCACATGGGCCATTTCTAAAATAAGTCCTTACCTTTTAGACAGAACTATGGCTCAACTTGAGGCTCTTCCTGGAATTATGTATCCACTGCATGTATTTTTGAGGGTCACGGGATAAAGAATCAATTACTACCTGGAAATTTTTCTTCACAATGTATATAAATAAAAGATTGTCATTGCTGAATGTATCTGGTCTTTATGACTTACAAACTGAGATGGAAACCACTGGGCATCAGAACCTGAAAGAAGGATTCATAGAATAAAAACTCCCTTTTTTATTTTAAAATTTATTTTTAAAATTTATTGGGGTGACAATTGTTAGTAAAATTACATAGATTTCAGGTGTACAATTCTGTATTACGTCATCTATAAATCCCATCGTGTGTTCACCACCCAGAGTCAGTTCTCCTTCCATCACCATATATTTGATCCCCCTTACCCTCATCTCCCACCCCCCACCCCCCTTACCCTCTGGTAAATAAAAACTCTTTATGCTTCCTTTTTAAAAAATCCTTTGTTTTAAAGGAACTCTTTGTATTAATTAACTGGAAAATAAAAACTGAAAGTGGAGATTTATTCTTCTTCAATTTTTCCCCCCATTACCATTCTGATTATTCCGCTTCAGTGAATCACAGCATCTAAGAGCCACCATCCACAATTTACAGTGCTTTTCTGTAGAGTGACTTCTGTCACATCAGTACAGATTTTTGTACTCTTCAACAGCTGCTTATCCACAAGCGGGATTATGGTTTTTTGTTTGTTTGTTTGTTTGTTTTTTGTGAAGCATTAAAAGGTAAAAGAAAACGTAAGGAAAATCACACACACACACACACACACACACACACACACACACACACAAAACCAAACCAAACCAAACCAAGACAAAAATTCACTATAGGAAATAAAGATGACAATTTAGTTTCCCTAAATTGAAAGATTTCTAAAATAAATATACAAATTATAACTCAAAAAAATTAAACTAGGAATATGCTTCTAAGAATAAAACATGGAGGGAAATGTTTGCTATGAATCGGTTTCAAGGTAGTATCATTTTTAGATTTTCCCCTTGAGACAAGTTGGCAGCTGTTGGAGAGTCTGTGTGACTAATTCCCTTATGAGCCAGTCAATCTACTAAGCAGACACATGATTCCAGCACTTATCTTCTTTTGTTTGACACAAGAGACCCACACAGATGGTTAGTGGAAATGAGGTAGGAAGAAATAAAATGTCCATATTTGAGATACATTTTCCCTCAAAATAGTGGGCAATCACCCATGGTATGTTTCTTTGCTTCTCTTGAATGGGACAGGTTTCAAAGTTACACTTTTATATTGGCAAAGATGCTATGCCTCTGTGGTTGACATAAAATGCTCCTTTTCTGTGGTGCTGTGATTGCTGTGTGTCTCAGAGGCCCCTCCATACCTCTGCCATATTCCATCTGTTCAACCAGCGTGTCTGTAAACCCTCCAGCAATTGCTGCATTCTGGGTGTCCATCTCATTGCTGGTGTGTCATCAGATTTAGAGGTTTCCATGCTTCGTCGTGGCTCCTCCAGATGGGCAGTTAGGGGTTCGAGCCCCAGGCGTGATCTGTCTTTGTAGTGCCCCAGTTATGGATGTTGTGTTCCTCTGGAACAAGTATCAACAAAGATGCATATGTTTCTTTTTGCTTTTGTTCATGCTCAACTGGCCACTTGCAAGGGTGTCCTTCAGGACTGGCTGCCTGAGCCTAGCTTTGAAAACTGGGGAAGAGCCGCTCCTGGTCCTTACCTTTGAGAATCCATGATGGTAGCATGAAGGCTTTGGCACCCCATGAAGCAGCTGAATTTTGCTTTGTGTTTTGAAGGTGTCTCACCGAATGTAGCTGTTGGGTTAAGTTTCAAGATGTTTAAAGTGCCCTCCCTTGTGGGGTGAGCAGGCTGGTCCCTGAACAGTTGTGCTTTTGTGCTCAAGGGCTAAAGAAAATTGTTTCTCTTCTGAGCCTAGACTTGGGTCTTTTTAATCAGTCTCTGCCTCTGGGGGTGGGGGTTGGGGTGGGGTGGGGAGGTAGATAAAAAAAGCCCCCAAGAATGGGGTGTTAGAAATTTCTAGCACAATTGTTGGAGATGCAAAATCAATAAGTGTGGAAGAATCAACTTCCAAGCGTGGATGTAGTAGCAGGGAAAAGTTAAGAGAAGATTGTAGGATGGTATTTGTGGAGTAGAGAGAAGCATGAAGAGTTCAGAGGCAAGCATAGCAGCTAGGTGTAACCAAGGATTGTCAGCCTCAGGCAGCCCTGCCTGGATTGTGGTGGGAGATGGATCACACCGGGATATTCCGTAATGGGGAGGGAGTTCATAAGCCTTTGGGAAGAGAGTACTTCTCTAGGCAGCAAAAGAAATGTCCTAAGAGAGAAGAGAGCAAGAGAACAGTACAAAGGAGAAAAGATAGCTGTTGCAGTAAAAAGAAATAACTCTCCTTCATTCTCCACGCCCAGCAGGTATTCAGGCCCTGGAATCTGAGGGTTTCACAGGAAAGAGGCAGGGGGCCCTAAGCTGACCGATGGGGGTGACATGGCAAGAGTGGTGTGAATGAAGCAGGGCACCCAACCGCAGTCTCCATGTCAGAGCACAGGAGGTGCCTACCAGCACGGAGGACTCTGGGAAGGCGTTTTCCCTCACATCCCACACAGGCACACTTCAGGCATCAGGGTAAGTGACATCACACCTTCTGCCAGCTTCATAAAGCTGGCAACTGAATTAACGCTGCATTCGGATAATTCAACTTATTACTATAAATGTGTGTGAGAGTCTCCATCTACTATTTCATATGTTCTCAGGAATCTAGGTAGGGCGAAGAATTGTTAAAAATTAAATCTGAGAAAATTAAATATGCCTGGTCACTCAATGAGAAGGTAAGATTAGCGCCCCATCTTTGTGACTAAATCCAGGGACTTGGGCAGCCAGGTAATAGGATAGCTTTGAGGTAGAGTCAGTCTGGAAGCTTTTTCAAGTGTGGTAGATATTAGTTCTGCTTGCCAAGTATTTCCAGTTCTCCCCCTCCCAGGCATGTGGCAGGGTTCCGCTTTCTGGCTCCCTGGTAGTTGGGGAGGGTGTGGGAATATTTCAGCCAGTGTGTTGTGAGAATGTATGTTGTGAGCATGTGTGTCACCTCTAGGTGACAGCAGTTGCCCACCGGCTTGAGAGCCTGCTGAGCTCTCTTTCCTTTTGCCCCAGTGACTAGACGTTTCTGGATATTGGCTGCTCCAACAACCGTGGGCCCTGCAGTAAGGAGACATCCTGCAGAACTCTCAACCAGTCCATATGGCACATAACGTGAGGGAGAAAGAGATCTGGGCCGTTCTATGCGACTAGGATTTTGGATTGTTTATGCCTCAGCAGAACGTAGTCTAATCTGGCTGGCAGGCCACCTGTGAGGTGCTGGCCGTCCAGGCCCCAAATGGAGGCAGGTCAAATGGGAAGCAACAGAGTAAGTCTAAGGGAAATTGTGAAGGATGGACCTGTAGGACTTCGTAAATGGTGGAATGCTGTTGTGTAGGAGTAGGATTTGAAGAAAAATGATGCCAGAGTTTAAAGCTCCAGATATCGGGAGAATGGAGATCACTTTGATTTGAAGATACTACATTTGGTGTTTCTTTCCTTTAAAAAAATGAAAATAGCTTTTGACTGGGTTTTAAAAGCAACATATACTGTATAAAGATTCAAGTAATGCAGAAAAGTATAAAGAAAAAATTAGATATTAATATGATTTTAACACGTATTGGTAATGATTGTTTACATTTTGGTTCACACATACATAGACATGGATGTATCTGCTTGTGTGTGTTCACAAACATATTTAGAAAAATCATTCACTGTTGGACATACTGGATATGAAATGGAGGTACATTTGAGGCACTCATTTATTTAAAAATATGTTTCCTAAGTACCTACCACCTAGCAGGCAGTAGATTAATTGCTGAAGTACAAATATTCATGAGTAAATTATTGTTCCTTTCCTCAGGGTGCTTATGGGCCAGTAGAAAAACTTCTCAGCTAGAAGTGGGCAATTGGAAATACAGAATTAGAGTTCAGTGTGGTGCAGACTTGGGAGTTACAGGCAAGAAGCAGCAGTTGTGGCCAGAGAATAACCGACTTCCCCAGAAAAAAAGCGAAAGAGAAAGAAAGAGATGAGGACGGCAATTAGGGAAGGTCCAACTGGTGAAAGGGGAGAGAAAGGCCTGTGCAGAGGGAGAGAAGAAATGGCCGAAAGACGCACATGTGATTATTTAACGTCAGATCAATACATTACATATAATTTTTGGAGTAGAGAAAGTGATGTATATTTGGAAAATGGAAGGAAGAGCGCTTGGAGGGAAATTAAAGATGTTGGTGAGGGAAGGTGTAACATGGGAATGTCTTCATCAGGAATTAGTAGTTAGGAGGTTGAGTCTCCTGTCACCAGTCTAGACTTGATGCCAGGGTTCCGTAGCACTTCAAGGCCCGTGATCTCGCTACACCTCTGATGTCTGTCATGTGTAGTCACTGCCTAACACGTAAGGCCCTGATGCCCTCCCCTCTCCTGTGTGCTAGTCCTGGACTTCTGTGTCTGCAGCGTCTTCGTGGAAAGTTTCCTCCTCTTTGGTGACCTTTAACTGAAACCACCTCCATGTGCAAAGACTCTCTTCTCCTGTACCCAACAGGTCGTGGGACAAGGAGGAGGGGGTGACATCCTTCTTCCAACCCATCATTTTTCCCTTTCCTATTAACCAGATAGTTCAGACTTGTGGCCACTGGATCAAAGATGGTTTATTAACGTTTTGGACCGTACAATATTATATAAATGTTCGCCAACTTTTCAAAACTGCGAGATTTCATATAAAAATATAAATTTCTGGTTTCCCTTGGAAAAACCAGAAGTTTTGGTGACACAGGGCTTACTATTCCTCTAAGGCAATGGGGGGCTCAAGGTGAGCTGATGGAGGGGGCCTCTTGTCCCTTCTGACCACCTACCACCCTCGTATGCACGTCCCCTGGCCTGGCCAGTCGTTGTGGCATTGCTTTCCTGCTCCTTTGAAGTCCCTGCTCTTGTATGACATCACTGTCATGGCCTGAGCTGCCTGATTGGCTCATGCTCTTGAATTCATGAAGACTTGGGAACCTTGTGCATTGTTAATATTAAAACAGTATTTAGGTGCCAGGCAGGAGTCTAAGGGCTTTACAAATATTAACTCATTTAAGCCTCATAATAACTGTCTGAGGCAGATACTAATGTTAGCCTTATTTTCTAGACAGGGAAACTGAGGCATAGATGTTAATAGATAATTAATTATCATACAGCTGGCATGATCAGTTTGACCTTACGCCAACTTCTTCCAGGAGCCTGAAGTACTTCAGTTTTTATAGAGATGCTCCATCCCCCACCCCAGACTCACTTTCTCATCTCTGGTGAGCCTTTGTTTTTCGTCCCAGGAAAGCCCTTCTTTTCCTTTTCAAAAAAATATTTTTTTTTTTTTTCAGTTACAGTTAGCATTTAATATTATTTTGTATTATTTTCAGGTACTATAGTGGTTAGACATTTATGTAATTTATGCTATGATCCCCCAATAAGCCTAGTACCCATCTGACACCATGCATTGACATTACAATATTAGCGACTATATTCTCTATGCTGCACTTAATATCCCTGTGACTATTTTGTAACTGCCACTTTGTACTTCTTAGTCCCTTCACCTTTTTCACCCAGCTCCCCAACCCTCCTCCCCTCTGGCAACCATCAGTTTGTTCTCTGCATCTACGGTATGAGTCTGTTTCTGTTTTGTTTGTTTCTTTATTTTGTTCTTTAGATTCTTCATATATGTTAAATCATACGATATTTGTCTTTCTCAGTCTAGTGAACTTTTCTGTTCCATCTCCGTCATTCACATCTGGAGATACTGACCATTTTAAAAATCAATAATACGCATACCTCTGATATTTCAACTCTGAATTATACTGTGACCACAACCCCCTGTTTTTCTAAGTCTTTAATACAATCTTCAGCCTCACAGAACTCTTCAGACTCTGAAATACTCCATTTTCACCTCCTGGTCTATCTGCTCCTTTTGTGGTTTCTCTCTTTTTTTTTTTTCTTTTTTTTTTCCGTTACCAAGACTGGTTTCCATGGTGATCCCATGAACCACTTTATCGCTAATAACCACAACTCGCATAGACTCTCCTTTTCCAACACACGTGTTCAGCAAAACTTTAATCAATTCTACAATTCCACCTAATCGGCCTCCCTAAACTGATGAAAACCATGAGGCTTTAAACTGTGATTTCCAGTTTCAGTGGGCTATGAGCACCTCATTCATTTGCTCATTCCACAAATATTTATCAAGTGCCTACTATGTGTCAGGCCTGAGCTAGGCACTAGGATACATTAGTAAATAAACGAGACAAAAATTCCTGCCTGTCTGTAGCTAATATTCTAGAGGGGATGGATATACAATAAACAAACAAGTAAAATGTATACTGTATAAGGTGGTGAATGTGGTGTGGAGAAAAATAGGCTGGGGAAGGGGTCCAAGAAGGGCTGAGGAACTGATAAAAATCTTGAAGAAGGCTAACTGAGACTGAGCTCTTTGGGTGAAGCATTGAAAAGGTGAGTATAGCATTCAGGTAATCTGGGGGAAGAGAAATCCAGGCAAGGGTGACATCAAGTGCAAAGGTCCTGAGACAGGAGCATGCTTGAAATACTGAAATAGCCACTTTGACTGGAATGGAATGAGGAAAGAGGCTAAGAGCAGTAGAGGAGGTCAGAGAGGTAGTTAGGGTCATTTAGTGGTGGACCTTGTCAGCCATGGTACTTGGTTTCTACTCTGAGATACAAAGTCATTTGGATGATTTTGAGCAGAGGTATGATATGATCTGACTTATTTTTCAAAAGGATTGTTAGGGCTTCTGTGTTAAAACTAGTCTTGGGGGGTAGGAGCAAGGGTTTGAAACAGAGAGACCAGTTAGGGGGTCACTGCAATAATCCAAGGTAATGTTTTGGTCTAAGGATGAGTGTAGTTCAGGTAGTGAGAAATTTGTAGTTGTGGATAAGTTTTGGAGGTAGAGCCAAGAGAATTTTCTTATGTGGATGTATGAAAGAAAGGAATCTAAGATGAAGCCAACTACTTTTTAAAATTTTATTAAATTTATTGGGGTGACATTGCTTAATAAAATTATATAGGTTTCAAGTGTACAATTCTATAATACATCATCTGTACATTGCATTGTGTGTTCACCACCCAAAGTCAAATCTCCTTCTGTCACTATATATTTGACCCCTTTTACTCTTTTCTACCTCGCCCTTACCCCTTTTTCCCTCTGGTAACCACCATACTGTTGTCTGTGTCTGTGAGTTCTTGTTTGTTTGTTTGTTGCTTACAGTTTTATATCCCACAATGAATAAAGTCATATTGTCCTTGAGTTTTTCAGTCTGATTTATTATGATATTCTCAAGATCCATTCATGTTGTCACAAATGGCAGTATTTCATCTTTTCTTACGTCTGAGTAATATTCCATTGTGTATATGTACCACATCTTTATCCAATCATCTATCGAAGGACACTTCAGTTGTTTCCATGTCCTGGTCACCGTGAATAATGCTGCAATGAACATAGAGGTACATCTATCTTTACAAGTAAATGTTTTCAATTTTGGGTAGTAGTTACCTAGAAGAGGGATTGTGGATCATATGGTAATTCTATTCTTAATTTTTTGAGGAAGCTCCATATTGCTTTCCATAGTAGCTGTACCAATTTACATTCCACCAGTAGTGTATGAAGATTCTTTTTTCTCCACAACCTCTCCAACACTTGTTATTACTTGTCTTGTTGATAATAGCCATTCTAACTGGTGTGAGGCGATATCTCATTGTGGTTTTGATTTGCTCTCCATAATAGCTAGTAAAGTTGAGCATCTTTTCATATATCTATTGGCCATTTTTAAATTGGATTGTTTTTTTATTGTAGAGTTGTTTGAGTTCTTTATATATTTTGGATATTAACCCCTTATCAGAGTTGTTTGTAAATATCTTTTCCTTTTTTGGTTGGTTGCCTTTTTGCTTTGTTGGGGGTTTCTTTTGCTGTGCAGAAGCTTTTTAGTTTGATATAGTCCCATTCATTCATTTTTGCTTTTATTTCCCTTGCCTATGAGGTCAAATTCATAAAACCCTAAGACCAAGGCCTATAAGTTTAGTACCTATGTTTTCGTCTATGTATTTTGTTGTTTCAGGTCTTGAATTTAGACCTTTGATTCATTTTGAGTTAATTTTTTATATGGTGACAAATAGCAGTCTAGTTTCATTCCTTGCATGTGGCTTTCCGATTTTCCCAGGTATTTTTATCTGAGCACTATGAAGAGCATAGTGAAGGATTTCAGGAGTTGGGATAGGATTTCAGAGCTAGGAGGTGGGGTCGGAACTGGGACTGTTGAAAACTGTATGGGGCATGAGGGTTCAAAGCATGAGGGATGGCTTTGGTGTCCTGCCTGGACTTTCATGGTACCTGATGCCATCAGGCGGAAGGGGGCATAATTGCCAGTAGGGGTATGTATTTGTAGACGTGGTCTTACCTGGAGCTCTGTGATTTTGGATAGTTCTCTGATTCTGCCCACACTGCTTCCTCTTTCCAATCTACCTGTCATAGCCTCCTTCACTCAGCCAGCTCCTGTTCATTCTTCAGCTCCAGGAAGCCTGTACTGACCGCTTTCGTGCTCCCATAATACATTGTAAATAACTCTGTTAAATCTCTCCCCACTTCAATGGCTGTTATGCATTTATATATCTCTCCATAAACAGACTGTGCTTCCTGGAGGCAGGCTGGTTGTATTTAACTTTGTGTCCTGTATGCCTAGCACTGTACCTGGAACGTGGTATGTGAGCAATATTTGTTGAACTGCACTCTGCGTCCTAGGGACGGGGTATGGTTTAGAGAGGAAAAGGGAAGAAGAAGGGAGAGAGAATGCGGTGGAGGAAAAGATGAAAATAAAGGAGGGACTGTGTGCCAGATGATGAGTCACTTTAATATTCTCACTAAAACAGGAGACAGGCCATCCATTTGGAATCTAAGAGGGGGCATTGGGGAAAAAGAGAAAGTCTGAAGTCACCACTGTGGAGAGTTGCTTCTTGAGAGTTAGAGAAAATGCCTAACAGCTGGATCAGGTCTGCATAGGTGGCATTTTGTGTCCTGAAGAGAAGCAGGGAGATCTTTGCCTATAGATGGAGGTGGGAGTTGTAGATAGAGTAAGAATCATGAGACATAGGATGACCAGGGAATCAGAGAATCAAATTAAAGAAAGTTAGGGCTGTTAAAAAAAAAAAAAAAAAAGAGGTCGTTCTAATTCAGTTTCATGGCTCAGGCAGCTGAGGCCCAGGGTAGCCCAGCTAGCGGGCAGCAGACCAGGGACGAATGATGGTGGCATGTCAGAGTTTGGTTGTGAGCAATAGAAGTGGACTCTGTCTTGCTTAATCAAAAAGGAACAAACTAGATGTGTGAACTCCTGGAATCAAAGGGAA
The DNA here is from genome assembly GCF_036562045.2 of Rhinolophus sinicus. NCBI lineage: Eukaryota > Metazoa > Chordata > Mammalia > Chiroptera > Rhinolophidae > Rhinolophus > Rhinolophus sinicus. Next base: position 100,514,811 of record NC_133758.1, read on the forward strand.
AGCTGAAGAACCAGGTCTGGAAGTTGGGACCACGTTGCTCTGAAGACCCAGGTTGCAGGAACAAATACAGTCCCTTCAAAGTCCTGCTGTGGGATGAAAGAACCAGCTGTTTCCCCATCTGTGTTTGCCCTCAGTCAAGATTCAAATTCTTGGGAGATGAGAGCAGATTGATCAAGTTTTAAAGGGCAAGTTATAGGTGGTCTCACTAAGACTACATAGAATATGTGAGAGGCAATTTTCTCTAAAATGGTGCTATTACCAGAAGGTGAATGGGTGTAGAAATGTGAAATTACCTGACATCCTGTTCACTACAGTGATGACAGTGTAATATAGGGTAGTACCTAACATCAGGGACTCTTGGAGCCAGACTCCTTATTCTTCCCTAAGGATCTTGGGCAACGAACCTAAAAATCCTCAGTGTCTTCATCTGTAAAATGGATATAATAGAATCTTACCCTGTAGGGCTGTTGAGATGATTAAATGAGTTAATATACGTGAAGTGCAGAGAGCCTACCAAGTGAATGCTGTCTAAGGGTCAGCTGTACAGCCACCTTTAACTGAATGCCTGCTCTCCCCGCCCCACCATGCACTTGTCATAGAGGGCAGATCGTGGAAGCTGCTTTTAGGGCCCCTGCCCGTTCCAGTTGCTTGTTCTCATTTTATCAGTCATTTACCTCCCTTCCTCCCCTCACCATCTGCAAGATGACTGGTGCAGGCTAAAGCCCAGCCTTTGGCTAATGATAATACCTCCATTCCTCCATCTTGTAGCAGAGGACATCCCTCAGGCAACTGCAGTTTAGAGGTGTGGTGGGAAAACAGATCTTAGCGTCTGAAGCTCTAGGTTCTAATCCCGGCCCTGGCATTTGTTTATTCATTGACTTGGGAAAATTACTTAACATTTCTGAGCTTGAGTTTCCTTATCTGTATAATGGGGATAATACTGCTCTTCTCACAAGGTTGTTGTGAGGTTTAAATGGGGTAGGAGAGGCATGTAACCTGTAAAACAATATACAAATGACAGGTGTCCTAATCCTGGCTGTGACAGACATGCTCAGGCTGAAAACGACCTTTTCATAATGAGGCTGTTCCCACGGGGGAAGCCAATTCTGAACAGACGTAGTAGACTGCAGATGGTTGGCACATACCAACCGGATACATCCCAGGAGGCTGGTATTTTTCATGGTCTCTGGAGGAGAAAAGGGAGAAAGGTCCTGGTGATTAGAATGTGCTCACCACCCGGGTCGTCAAACTCAGTTAATGAGCAGCGGTCTGAAATTGCCAGTCGGCTAGATCAATGACACCAATTGACGATGACAGTTCCCAGGACCCTGACCGCTTCCCATACCCTGGGATCTTAGACTAGAATTACATTAGAATGTCACTGTGCCATTTCACAACAATGTGACTATACTGTGTTTGAATCAGGACCATGAGTAATTTGGTTTATAATAAAATTCTGTATTTGGATGGAGTGTAGTTTTGATACATTTCCTTACTTGTCAAATGAGGGGATAGCATGGGAACTACATACCCTTGGGTAAGCCATCTCACTGCTAGACATCTGATTCCTTATCTGTAGAGAAGCGGGAAGGAGCCAAATGGTCTCTATGCTGCTTCCGATTTCTGACCCCTTCCTTGTTCCTTTTGAGGCACTTACAATAACTTGTGATTATCTTTATTCTTTTGTTTCTTTTATTTAATTGTTGTATTACTGTAAGTAACACACAGAACTCCCTTGAATGTAAGTTCTTTGGAGATAGAGACTATCACTGTTTCGTCCACTATTCTATCTAGCTAATGCTTAGCACATAGTAGCTGCTCAATCATTATTTCATGAATAATGAATATGGTTGTTTGATCTAATAAAGAGAAGCTATAATTTTTTTCTGGAGGTTGGTAGGATAGACTCTATTTTATGTACATGATCTTAATATTTTCTGGCACACTTGGTACTGCTTAGCCGTGATATTAACTTGATAGTTAAAAAAATTACGCAGCACTGAGTGCATAAAAACACACAATGATTCATCAGTACATTTGCATAAGGTCCGTTTTCAAGGTAAGAAAATCGAAATATACATGTCCTGGCCTCGGCCCACTTCATGGAGCACGTGTGTGTCAGAGCACTTGGCTCCTGCCCCACCTGCAGCCATCAATAGTGGAGGATGTTACTTCCATTTTGCTTTTATGTAGCATTTGATATATGTGTGAGCACTTGCACTTGTGCTATTGTTTGGTCTGTAAAAGGGAAAATGAAACATAAATACATTGACTTTGACCTTGAGATCATCAATTAAGCCCAAACAGGTTTACAAAAGAAGCTTTTAGTTTCTTAAAGATATTAAGATTGGTTAAAGCACTAAAACAGCAGAGGCCCAGACCAATTACATCTCATTTTATGAGCCCTGGCAAAGATATATATTTGATTCTTGTTGTTTGTCCTCATAGAGTCCTTCTTTTCTCATAAATTAAGACCAATCAGTCATGGGAACATGAAATTCCATTTATATTCTCAAATGACTAATGACTTGGCTTTTGGTCTTTTAGTTCAAGTTCTGATGAAATAGAATAGTAGCTATGTGTAATTAGCAAATGGACTTTGTCAGATCTGATCGTGTGTATGTCCACAGGTGCTGAACTTGAATCCCAGCCACCACTTTATTTTTTAAGGGAGCTAATAATAAACATGGCCATGACTGGGGAGGGACACAAAGGCTGCCCCAGACTTCCTAAGATCCACCTCCCAACCAGCAGCATAAGTGTTTCTGATTCAGAGTGATTGCTGGGGACTGCTAGCCTGTGGTTTGTAGAATGCACTTTATCCAGAGGAGGGAAACATGTCTACTGATGCTCTGTCTGATGTCTTGAAATATATGCGTATATCCTTCTTTTCAATCCCCCCCTTATTCCAATGTCGACATTTGCATAATGGGTTTCTTAATATAACTGTGTAGGTTGATTCCAAACTTGGAATATTCCAGATATACCTTTTGAGCACAGAGTAGAAAAACAGGAAATACATGATAAGATGGCAAGACAAGAGGGGTACAGGGCCATATAAGGTTAACATTAGAAAATAATCTAGGAGTAAACCCATACTTCTTTGTGGCTGAGCATTCAGGGCAGTAGGGTTGCATTTTTTGGTTAAACACACTCAGTAATAACAGCTTTCTCAGCTGTCACAGTCTAGGAACCTCCAATCCAAGCCTTCTTTCTTCTGCTCTCTCTCATCAGGAAACTTCCTTTAGGATGGGAATGGAAGACCCCTATCTCACAGAGCTGCAAACCGACTAAACAGAGCTGGCCAGTGACAGGGTGGTAGGAGAAGAGCTTTACAACATTCTTTGCTGGACTTTATAACCCAGTATCTATAACTTCTTAGATTCTAGATATTCTCTTTCCACTTGTTTGTGAGGGATAGCCAAGCTAATTCATCACATTGACTGAACACCTTCTAGGCATAAAACAATTTGTAGGAAGGGTGATGACACAAGAAATCAGCTCTAGTAATGATCAGTATTGTCGAGCAAAACCAATATCTAGGCCTGTTAGCAACGGACAGTCAGGGAGGGTTTTTCAGTGGCAGAGTACATGAGGAGATCTGCGTTTCAGAAAGGTTGTCCTGGAATTGAGGTGAGCTCAGAACCCCCAACTATGTTGGAGGGGAGAACTAATTGTGATTTGGGTTAATGCAGCAGCAGGAGGGGTGGATGCTAGAGCTGCCTGATGGGACATTTGGGGCATAGACTCAACAAATATGGTGATTTGCCGAATATGGAGTTAAAAGAGAAGGGGTGTCAGTTGATGTTTGTAGCTATGGAGACATATTCCAAGAGGAGCACAGACAGGAGAGCCAGTCTGGGAGAGGGGATTTGGATTTCGATGTCACTGGGAGACATCTAGGCCATTCCCAATAATCACATGGACATAACCATCTAGAGCACAGCAGAAAGTTGAGCGTGAGAGAGAAAGATTTAGGAGTCACCAGAGTAAAGTGGATCAACGAAATAAACATGTTCAAAACTGTTGTCACCAGAGAGTCTTCTTCCCAAGATGGTGGCAATGCTCATAAAAATTTTTTCTCCCCTCCTGTCACCAGCTAGAGAGATCCCGAAAAAGAGGAAACAGAGAAACAAATGAGCCAAAACAATCAATAGCAGAGGCTGGGCTGTTATTATTTACCTGTGCATGGTGGCAACAGAACTAATGATGCAGCCAGCACAGCCCCTTGGCTGGTGAGGCCATTGTCTGTAAAGTACACACGACACTGGAAACGGCTGGGGATTAAGGCTGCATCTGTAGAATAACTGTTTTGTGAAAAAGCTGCTGCTTTGGCCAGTCTTCATTTTCGTGGGAGGCCGGGTGATTGGGAGCTCACCTGGTGAGAGCTGCCTCCCTCCTGCTTTGGGGCTGTCTTGTCCTTGTTACACAGGCAAGCAGGTGCTGAGACTCAACGTGCATGTACTCACGGGCCACCTGCACATTGCAGGTTAAAGCATTTCTACATGGATTGACTTCTGGAGATGAGCGTGGCATCCAATTTTAAACAACCTACAAAGCCAGTTCACAGTTGAACGTGAAAATCCTCTTCTAAGTACCCGTGACAAACAACTGAATTCTTCTCTCTCCATCTTGGAATTGAAGTGCACTCAGTGTGGTTTGAAAGGAAAAGAAAAGACCTCATGGGGGTCTGTTAAGAGTTTGCGGTCAGCAAACCTGGTTCCTGTGATTCATACGATGCGAGGTCATCTTACAGCAGACCCTACAAAAGCATCCTGAGATCCTGACAACATCCAGAGCCCCACGGCCAGCCGTGCAAAGATCTCTCATTGCTGCTGCTCCATTTGAGAATGTCCTTAGATGAATGTATAAGATTATGGACCGGGCACCCATCAAGATCACAGCATTGTTGGGATTTCGATTGGCACACCGCACGAAGGCTTCATTAGCTGCCATGTAGAATACCCCCTAACGTTCATGAGGTGGTTCTCCAGTAGTACCAGACGAGACCTTTTGGAAGATGTCCCAATGACACTGCTGTCCTCAAGAAAACAACATCTCAATGTAGTGTAGAAATTCAAGGGGCACTTCTAATACAAAGACCGTTCGCTGCATGCGGCTTCCAGAGTCGGAGAACATGGGAAATGGTGCTGCAGGCCAGGTTACGTGGGGTGCACCCGCCACGTTACTGGCGCTGTGTCTCAAGGCTCTGGGGGAAGCTGACTTGGTTTGAGGGTAGTGCATCTAAGGAGCCCATTTCAGAGCTGTTTATTCTGAGGGATCAGGCAGGGCTGCCTTTTTGAGGATGGCTGTTTTGAGACCACAGGCCGTAGAGAATTTGTGTGACTACCAACCCCTGGAAGCTATGGAGCTCTATTGAAAGGTTAAGGCGGAAACAGGAGACCTGGATCAATCTTGATAGAACAGAGAGTGTCTGATTTAGAAGGGACATCAGCGATCACCTTGTCCTAACCTTTTCATTAACCAGAGAGATGAAGTGCCTTGAGTGACACTGTCTAGACAGTGGCAGGCCTGGGACTGGAAAGACAGGTGGCTCCTCTGTCAGCCCAAGGCTGTCCTGCTCTTCTAAACTTGGCTATGGCAGGGGCTTAGAAAGGAGCAAGTAGAGGAGTAAAACTGGGAAACTATGTCACGTTCTGCCTCAGCCACTATGAGTGAGACCTTGGTATGAAGGTGGGCTCTGATGGACGTTCTGAATCGGAACTTCATAGATTCACCCAGTGGGGACAAGGAGCTTATTTCAGGGGTGCCATTTGCTGACACTCCCTCAAATCACTTCTTATCTTTGGCATTTTAACAAGGTGTTACAAACAGCACTAAATCGTGGCGGTAAAACTGCTGCCAAGGGCCAGAGCAGCTTCCCAGAGGGTGTGGGGTGATGGGATCAGCTTGGAGTCTTCTGTTGGCTGTGCGCTGCTCTCACTGGAAAAAGGAAACAAGCAAATGATTGTTCTGATCCAGTCAGTCATGACACGGTTTTCTAGTAAACAGCATCAGGAGATGCTCAGGAAGATTCAGGAAAGAAAAACAAATGCTTTCCTCTTTCACACGGAGTTTATTTGGAATGGTTGGAGAGAATGCATAATGATAAAAATTGGAGTATTTTACCACGCTGGGTCCTTTGAGGACCCTTCAGAATACTTTTGAACTTCGTATCAGTGGTTTTGTATTTCCTGTGACTCCAAATGATCTGTTTCACTCCCCAGGCAGGCTTGGTTTTTGCTGCCCTTTGTTTCAGGGGCTGAATGCTTGTTTCTAAATGAGATCTTTTACCCTCACTTTATCAGAACTGATCGTTGCTAGTTTTGCATGAAAACACCTGTGCCTAGTCCAAATGTGCTGCTTACTAACCTACTTACAAAAGCCCATCAGTTATCTCCACAGATGCAGCACAGACACAGAATCTTAGAAAAGCCTAGAGTTTTGCGCTCCACTTGCCACAGAGAGGGGTCCAGAGTTGTGCTGGGGGTGCTCACAAGTGTGAGTCAGTTGTACTGTTCTGCAGTGGGAGAGAAGCTGGTTCTCAGGACACGAGGTCCTGGATGTTCGTGAATCCACGTGATTGGAATCCATCAGTAGTTCTCCCCACGTTCTAAAAGTCATGTTTTCATTGTGGCCTAATCTTAACTTGCCCTTGATTGCTCTTATTTTTCACTTTAGGTTTTGAGGTGTTTTATGGTAATCTTTTTTCCCGCAGATTTATTTATAATCTATAGCAGCAGAGAAGGAAGGAAACACCCAATCACTGAGTGTTTGCCATCCGCCAACTAGTCCATAGTTGGTAAACACAGGGCTTACTTCTTATCACTTTCTTTAACTTGTCCTTGGCAGACAGTGCAAACCACCCATAGCACTCTTTCACTGAACCTGGGTAAGCTCTCACACTCCTTCTCAGTGTAGCACGCCAGGAAACCAGGAATTGGATTGAATTGGACATGGCATGAAACCCCTTTGTTATGCCAGGGGTAGGCATTTAGTATTTGTTATTTCATTTTATCCTTGCCACAAAGATTCAAGCAGTCCATATTATTTCATACTGTTATGCAAATTGGATAAATTGCCCAACCATACTCAGCTAGTCAAATTCAAGTTTTTAGATGTAAATTCCATGCTGTGTGTACTACCATATCCAGATTCTCACCTACAGACAGAGTTTATTGGTTCTGGATCAAAACACATTATCAGATGCAGACATCTCCTGACTTTTGAGGAGATTTTGTTCCAAAAATTCAGGTAAAATAGTAATGCTAATCAACATCTGCATAGCACTTGGTATCTGTTCTCCTTTGGACTTTGGCAGCAGGCAATTGCAGAAGAAATCAAGCACAACATGGTGTTTTGTTCCTTAGCTTGTCTAGTCATTTATTCTACAAATTTATACTGTGTACTTGGCATTGTGAGGCTAGGCAATACCGTGTTTCCCCGAAAATAAGACCTAGCCGGACAATCAGCTCTAATGCATCTTTTAAAGCAAAAATTAAGACCGGGTCTTACTTTACTATAAGACTGTGTCTTTATAATATAATATAGTATAATATAATATAATTAATATAATACCGGGTCTTATAGAAATTTTTGCTCCAAAAGATGCATTAGAGCTGATTGTCCAGCTAGGTCTTATTTTCGGGGAAACAGGGTAGATAGATGGTGGGTGACCTAAATAAACATGACCTGGGCTTTCTTAGAATTTACAGGCTAGTGGGACAGACTGACATTAAATAAATAAACCCAAATAAATATACAGTTACAAACTATGACAGAAAGAAAAGAACAGAGACTTCTGATAGAACATAACAAAGAGAAACTTAAATTTCATGGAATGATGAGTGAGTGTATTTCGAGCAAAGGCACTTAAGCTGATCACTAACACACCCGTAGGAATTAGCAAGGACAAAAAGTGGGACATGCATTTAGGAAGAGGGAACAACAGCCTGTGTGAAGACCCTGAGTCGGCAAAGAGTTTGGCTCAGTTACCAGGATTTCATTTGTTTCCTCACTTTGCTAGTCCTGGGTAGGGGAGAAAGTGGTAAATTGACTCAGGGATATTTTCACAGATGTTAGCAAACAACAGAAAAAATGGCCATGTTTAGAAAACACCTATGACTGTACAAAGCACAACACTCATAGCCTGCAGCGCTATTCTATAAAGTGACTTCTCAGTAATATGATCAGGTAACCCCAAAGTAGAGAAGACGTCTTTGGCCAGACTGCATTCCCTCCTTTGCCCCTTTGTGAATGGCAGGGCACTGCCCTCTGAATTTGCAGGAGCTGGTCCTGTAACAAAACCGGAGAGAAAAAAAGTAAATAAATAACCTTGGCTGTCCACAGCCTCAGCTTTCTGTTCACTCTAGTAATTGTACTGACCAAGCAAACCAACCCTCTCTCGGCCTCCAGCTTAAAGGCTAAAGGGGTGGTTATGGTGCTCAGATGAATGGAGAGCAAAGCCAGTCAGTCAGCCATTGCCATTCTTGGGGGGTGGGCGCTAATAATACACCCACTCTTGTGCAAATGTAAGTTGAAAATTTGCTAGACGTTTGCAAAAAGGCAGATGATGGCATGATTTTGAAGAAGACTCATGCCATTAAACAGAATGAAATCGCAAGGAGCAATGAAGAAAGTCAATTAAGTAAGAGATAAATAAATACTAAATAATTTACTTCACAAATCAAATAAGAGAGAACAATTGATAAAACCAGAGCTATAGATATGAAGGGAACCTTCAGAGCTAAGAAAATAGTTTAAGGAAGCAGTGCCATTTATAGAATTTAAGAAGGCAACAGAAGCAGTTTCAAAAAAAAGGTGAAATTGACCTAGAAAACTAAATCCTGATACAATGGTTATGCCACCTGACTAAGTTTATATGCTCAGGGACACATTTGTCACCTGGGTGCTACCCACAAATATGCTGATTAAATGGTCCTTGGGACAGTACTAGGTGTGTGGGGGTAGGAATGAGTAAGAGAGAACCTTCTCTAATGATAGAAACATCCAGAGCCTCAGAGACTCTGGGCTCAGAAAGTGAAGGATTAGCCCATCTATGTGTTAGCAAGCATCACACTGTGAATATCATGTAAATAACCATGTAGGTAATGTAGACTTTAGTAAATTGAAAATTTTACTTAGATAATCCCTATACAATTGTAAGAAATAAAACAGAGGGACTCTGTATATCCAGTTTCCTTGGTTGGTAACCCCTTGTAAAAGTATGGTACAGTATTACAACCAGACAATGACATTGACGATCCACTGTTCTTACTCAAACTTCTCCAGTTTCATCTGTCATCATGTGGATTTAAAGGCACTGGGGCCAACACAGGAAAACAAGGCGCCCTCACTTGGACTGTTTCCAGATCTAACTACCTCTCCTAAGTTGGTCATCAAACAATCCTGTCCATATATCGATCCATGATCGTGAAAGTGCTGAGGAAAGTGCCAGCTTGGAGAAGGCACTTCACAAATGTCACCTCAGCCCCAATCTGAAATTCCCCTTAGGGCAGGCATGATAAACGTGCTTGATAAACAGTGGTCAGCAAGGATACCTACCCTGAGCTTCAAAACTGTACACCTGGTCCAAACCACTGAAATCAGTGTGTCCTGTTCAAAGCATAACATGAAATGGGAAACAGAGGGCAGCACAATTTTTTTCTTTCCTTAGAGAAGTAACGAGTTGTTTACTGTGGCCCAAAGCTGGGTGTAAACACTGATCTATGAATAACTACCCTCACCTTTAGGTGGCATTAGATTATTGTAATCAAAGGGCACAACAGGAACAGAGTGGTCAGCTGCTTAGTCATATTGTGTAAGTGACAACTAGAGAAACTGTGCCAGTATCAGGAAACAGCTCTCTACAGTGTTCTGCTATGGTCAGCCAAGAAGAGAGGCGGAAATTTAATGTTTGCAAATGGCCTTTATTCAGGTACCCAGTATGACTTGTTCTGAACATTGAAAGGAAATGAATATTGAAAATACATTTCCGACATAGGAAATCACAAATATGCTGGGGAACTCATGGACTCTGGGTACTGGGTGATGGTGAGTTGGGGGGGGGGTTGTGAGTAATCAAACCTTTGATTCATGTTATTATGTCGATTTGTGAATTTCCAAGGTGTATCTCTGTTTGGTTTGTGGTGCCATTCTTGAGTATTATGCATATTGAGTGTGTGCTCTTTTTCCGTTTTGGACCTGTGGTTGGTCAATATCCGAACCAAATTAATCATAAATCTCTTTAAGGAATAGTTTATTTTCTCTCTTTAAAGCAGTGTTTCTCAACCTTTTAAATTCATGTTCCCTTTTAATAATAATAAAAACCTTATTTCCTCCCGTATCCACCTAAATCGGATATAAACCACTTCCCCTTACCCGCCTCCCCCCACCAGTCAAGAAGATTCTGATTGTTATCTGTATCATGAAAAGTAGATTTTTTCATTTTTGTAGAACAAAAATTACGTTACAATACTGCGTGTGCTACTTGACTCAGTTCCAAAGATTATGATTTAGCCTCTTGCCTTTTGGGTTTTGTTATAGGCTGTGTGAACACACACACTCTCAGGCCACTCCAGTGGAAACCCAAGCGAGATGTTTCCACTTTCCTTGTTTGCCAGTTACATTTGTAAAAGAAGGAAGCAACTCTTACATAATAACCCTGTATTTCCTCTAGGAGCAATGCTGTAGAATTTGCTAATTTGGTGTTTGTGGTGACTTTATAGAACATAATTACCGTGAATAATAAGAATCGACTATAGATGTAAGTTATTTTCAAGGCGTTCACAAACCCGTATTACACTACTAGAAAAAACTAATGAAATAAAATTGGGTCATGTATGGACCAATGATGAGGGTATGTCATAAACTATAGCATGATTCGTCTAATTCTGTACATCTGAAAATATATAAGTAAAGAAAAATTTTAAAAAGTAAACATGAGATAATTTCATATAATCTTAAGTGCCATTAAGGAAATAAAACAAAATAAGGGGATAAACAGAGACTGGCAGGTGGTGAGGGTGAGAGAGGGGGGCAGAGATAGGTTTTCTGAAAAGTGGACATTAGCTCTGAGACTAGAATGGTAGGAGGCCCCCCTGTGTGGAGATCTGCAGGGATAATGTGCCATGTATGGGAACAGTGTGTGCCCAGGCCCTGGGCAGAGAGCGAGGCTGGCAATGCTGGAGGAGCAGAAGGCCACGGTGGCTGGCGCCCAGCGATCCATGGGAAGGGGAGCGGTGTACAAGATGAAGCTGGAAAGACAGCAAGGTCATGGTGAGGCGCTTGCTCATCAATCCTTGTCCAGGATGTTCCTGTATTTGTGACAAGTTATGCTCTGGTACATGCGAATGCATTTTATACATCTGCGAGAAAGTGGTTCCTCTCTTGTTTCTTTGCCTTGTTGGTTTTCATAGCTATGTTTCCTTTCTTATTTTTTGGGGGTGATTTAAGACTATCACCATGTCAAGACATGGTGGCTTAGCAGAGCTGTTGGGAAAAATGCATGGGATTGTCAAGTTCTGCACAGTTGAACGAATGGAAGGAAAATCTTCTGCCGGCTTATGCCCCCGGAAGGAAGCGGAGTGTGCGGTGACATCATTCGGCCCTCATCCCTGATTCTTCTGATGGCTCTGCTGCCCTTATAACTTAATGTTCTGGGCAGCCCAGGTTCCAGTTTATCAGCAAGGACGACAAATTGCTGATGACTGCCGGCCTCTCCCTATTCTTAAGTTATCTGCTAACACAAAGAGACAGATTCATTCAATTTGGAAAATGTTAATAAGATGCCAAAAAGTATTCAGGGAGAATAAAGGGAAAGCTTTTTCAAATGGCTGTATCATTCCTTCCAAAATTGAATTCCACTGTCCCTGTTTGTGCAGGTGAATTAAAAGACTATCAAAACCTTAAATGTTTCTATTAACCTGATTAAACAGTGTCTGAATAGAGAAGGGGTAGAGATGAAAGGCATTCGTTCATGCTCTCTCAAATGAACCTCCATGACAAGAGCTAATGAACACTCGCTTCCCCCCCACCCCCCATACTTTGATTGATAATACTGAGTTTCTAGGATTTTAGGAAGCCCCTTTAAGCAGGTTTAGCTCATTTTTTCACCTGACAGGGGTGGATTTTAGTGTTTGCAATACCTAGATTGCTGGTGTCGCTGCTGTTTCTCTCACCACCCAACACCCCCCACCCCCTGCCATTTCCTACCCACATCACTATTTACTGAGACCTTTCTATGAAGAGTAGGGAAAACTGGGTGGTAGGGCTGAAATCAGTTCTTTTTTTGAAACCAGTGAGCATTTCACATTGTTGCAAAAAGAATGCTCAACATAATTTCCCACACTGAAGTTTGGGGGTGATAAACATTTCAATAATTTTCTTTATGTCCAAGTAGTAGTGACTATTCTTACAGCCAAAGCCTTCCCCTCCCCCCAGACATTGGATCCAATAAGAAGAATGTTGAAGATAGTATGTTGCTCTATGGTCTTTGTATGAGGACGTAGGAGGTAAATATCATATAGAAGTTTATACAAGGAAAATGTTCTCCCCTCCCAAGGAACTTAAATTATTTCTGCCAAGATTTATTTATGTATTTATTTAAATTTTTTGTGTGTGATAGGAAATGAGTCATTTGTAAGTCATGTCATTCTTTTTTTTGCCTTTGCTGCCTGTATCATATATAATGTTCAACAGAGTTGTTTAGCAATAGTTTATATATTAATGTATTAATTTATCTCCCTTTTTATACAATGCTTTTTGTATGTATAATTCTTATTATAAACTCCTTGATATAGTTTTTGGAAGTAGATGAGATACAAGTAAAATCAGTAAATATGTACATAGTGTTCTGTTCCCTGTCCTCTAGAGAGAATTTTCTACTGGATTTGTGTTTGTTTCTAGTATATTTCACTTTGGTAGCAATTTGTTATACGGTGTTTGCTTTCTCTGAGTTCTCTTGTTTGTAGCATGATTCCTTCTTAATGGTGGGAGGAACATTTGTGACTATATTTCCAAGTCGGTTATGATATAGGCATCAGTCATAAGGACTTCCAAAATACCTTCATTTCTTTTGATTTAGTACTGTCAATTACAAGCATTTCAGTGGTCATGACAGGTGTCAGGTAAGGTTTTGGCATGCTGAGTCAAGCAGTAGGGCCCTAGTAAAGTTTATTTCTCCTGACAGCCATGTAAATAACACCTGGGTTAAACAATATAATACGTTTGTATTATAAATGACAGAGTCACTTTTCTGTACATTGATTTTTTTTTAATGAAGATGTCTTGTGATATCATATAGGATCAACATAGTTCCGATTGCTCAAGTGAGTTGGATGAGTCAAGTAGAAACCCCTCTCTGTCAAACTACAGGAAGTGAATTAAGAATGGAGCTGAATGCACAGTGGCAGCTGCCTAACTGATGACTCATTGGCTAAATTGTTGGTAATTGGTAAGATTAGCTTACAACTCATGACAACCAACCAGTGGTTGTTCAGCTGCCTCAAGGGTTTGGGTGAGCATAACAGAGAATTGCAATTACTGACTTTCTCACTAAGATAGCAGATTTCTTGCCGGATGGTTCCCCTTTCTCTCATTCTGATAAAATATATTCTACCCTATGTATGGTGAGACAAGAGAAAGTTTTGGCACATCTTCCTGGCTGGAGATTAAGTTATATAGGTCATCATGGTCCCTTTCTTTGAGTTTTTGCCTTTTATTCCTACAAACCCAAAGCACCTGTCCCTGACGTACTCTCACCCACATCTGCCTTGAGGTTTGAGTTTCTCTCTGTCTCTGTGTATGTGCATATGTGTCTCTGTGAGTGTGTGTGTGTGTGTGTGTGTGTATACCTTCCCTTCAGGCTCCCTCTCCCATGCCTTCTTCACACCTTCCTGTGCTCTTCCAGGTACCTCTTTCAGGATCTTCTGCTCTAGATCTTTCTATCCCTCTATCTCTTTTCTCAGTAAAGCAACTTATCCCTCCCTGGATTTCTCTGAAATATATTCCTGTATGTGCTCAGCTAAAAAGTAAAAAGTCTCTGCAATATCTACCTCCTTTGGAAGGCAAGGGAAGATGAATGTTACTAACTGGTCATTTAATTTAATTCTTTCTCTTGCATATTCTTTCTTGTTTTTAACATTCTGAAAGGTCTTTAGCTTTCCTCCCATCTGTAAGATAAATCTTTTAAAGACCATCTTTCTCTACTCAAAAGAGTTATCTGTTATTCACAACATGCCCTGAGAAAAATGTAAAATCATGTGTTCATTCTTTTCCTCCTTCTCTCTGGCCGCCTGCACTTTCTCCCCCACTCCGTCTTTCAGTGCCCGTGTCTGTTTCTCACACTGTCTCTGTCTCTTCTTTGCTTCTTCTTTATTTCATCTTTCTAAATGATGGAAATTGCAAGCTTTCCTTTCTTGACAGTTATGACTAAAGGACTGTGCACCTGCTCAGGTAGAATAAATGGGGGAAATGCTGAAGCAAGTATTTATGCTAACACCGTCTCCTTTCTTGCCTTCAAAATCAAGCCTGCAGCTCAGAAAAGCCGCCCCTCAAATAAGCACACTGAAACCTTTTACATTCAAGTTCTCTCAGTCAAAAAAGGTCCTTGAGTCTCAACTCTATGAGGTTTACAGGTGCCGCTTCCTCAGAGATCAATGGGTGATTAGCTCACAGGAAATGGGAAAAATTGTTTCTTTTCTCTGTAAGAAGCAAATAAGAAGGAAAACAGAGGAGAGGGCAAAGACAAGAAGGTTTTGATAATAAATGGCTTAGAAATCCCTCCTTTCCTCCCAAGATCTTATAAACTCCAGGGTTTCTAGGTTAGATTTAAATACAGTTTTATAAAAGAGTGTCACAATGTGATACATAGATGATGTATTAAGGAATTGTACACCTGAAATCTATGTAACTTTACTAACAATTGTCACCCCAATAAACTTTAATTACAAAAAAAAGAGTGTCAAATGTTTTTTACATTTGCATCCTTATTTTCAAAGCCCTGTCCAACACCACTCAGGCTTCTCATCTATTTTTTCTCTCTCTGATGGGAAGAAGCAGTTCTGCTAAGGTAGCTCGTCAATTAGTAGGCAAATCCCATTGAGTAAACATAGTTTTTTTTTTGTTTGTTTGTTTTTTTTTAGAGAACAAGTTACTTTCAAATACTCTCTCCCTCTGTTCTCCTCCCCAACCCCTTTCTTCCCACTCCCTCTCCCTCATCCTCATGGATGACTCCCCCCCAAAATTCATCATTGCAGCTGGTGAATATGTCTCTCCAGTCTGTTGATTCTCCTATTTCCCTTTCTTTCTGTGTTATTTATTATTATTATTATTATTATTATTATTATTATTAGTGTAGAAGGAATTGGTTGGCTTGTCCTCAGAGTTCTAACAGTTTGGATTTTGCTGATTGCCTCTGTGGAGGGGGTTTAATATGTTCCTTATTCTTTGCATTTTCTGTGACCTGCTAGTTAGGTAAACAGGCTTGATCAGATGGAGCCCTGAATTTGGGGGTGGGGGGGAGAAGACTACGTCACAGGTGGTGGTGTGTGTTTCCAGTAGGTGGTATATGAGAATGTCCAGTTGTCTCTTTCTGTTTCGAGGTTAGAAGTCAGTGAGGATCACTGCGTCGATTCAATCATTTTCTAGTAGTTGCAAGTGACGATAATTCAATTCAATCATTTCTCCTTCATTTATTCATTGGAGGGCTTCTATAAAAAGACTTCTTCTTGTCAAATATTTGTTAAGGTAATTCATCTTATGGAGGCTAGACAGGGTAAATGCTTGTTTCTTTCTCCTGGTTTACAAGTTTTTAAAGTAAGGAGTTCGTTTCCTAGCAGCTCAGAAGGTGATTGTCTTAGGTAGGTTTCTGGAAAAACCAGACCCCAAAACAGGGATTTGAAGGTGCAGGAAATACCAACAAGGGGACGGAGAAGTAAGACCGAGAAGGGAAGATCGCCCAACGGTGCATGACTGAATGAGCTCGCACAATGGGTGACTGGTGTTAAACCTGCCTGGGAAACTGGGAACACTGAAGTAGGCTGCTTCTGTGTTGTCTCTTGTGAGGGAGTGAGGCAGATGGATATGGTGCACCCTGGCTCTTCTGTCCTGATATGCGCTCTGAAAGCCAGACAAAGGTCTCCCGTGAAGAAATGTCCTGCCAGTTGGAAGTTGAGCCGCTGTGCCCTGACATAGTAAGGGTGAGCAGAGGTCGAGGGGGCTCTGAGAGAGACTGCGATAGTCTACCCCTCCCCCCTCTCAATGCCCCACGTTAAGTTTCCTCTGTCTTATCACCCCTTCAAGGTGCTAGTCAGCAGCAACTGAAAACACTCAGCACGACAGTAGGACAATCAACATTCCTGTTCCTGGAGGAATAAGCTGACATCTTCGATGGTGGAGCAGAAAAATAAAAGGAACGGAGGTCCTTGAGGGCCTTGCTGAATCGACCCACGTGGAAGTCTGCCTAACTTCTAAACGACCAGGTATGTGAGACAATACATTATTTGGCTGTTCAGCTATTTTTGAGTGGAGCTTTCTGTAAAGGCATTCAAAAGCATGCTTTCTATTATAGTTTCAGTATTAACACCATTTAACAGATGAGAAAACAGAATCAGAGGGAGGTTAAAGGAATTTGCCCAAGGTTGATACGGACAGTTAAGTGACTAAGGTGGCACGCTTGAGCCCGAGTATGTCTAATTCTAGAAACTTAATTACATCACTTACGTTCTTCATAGCAAGATGTGAATCTCTAAGAGAAAGAGAAAGTCTTTCCAAAGAAGTTTCCTCAGTTTCCCCTTAAATTGACACAAGGGCTTCAGGGACCCATGCAGGTGAATAAAACCATGGGAGGATGGAGTCTGTCTAGGCAGCCAAGTTCCGGTCATGCGAAGGCAGCCATGAGTCACCAACTAGGAATGCTGAAATCGCCTTTATGGATGGGTCTGAGTGTGTGAGTGTATACAGCATCCTGCCCCTCCTTCCCAAATCCCGCCTCACTGGAGCTCCTAGGGTAAGATGTGCATAGAGAATGCAGCTTGGACCCAAAGCTAAATTGTGGTTCCCTGTTCTTCCCACTCCCCCGTCCCCGCCTCCCCCCCCCAAGTCTGGACTGAGGGACTTGCCAGTGGGGAGAGCTGATTGGTAGAGGAGACCCTTGTCCAGCTCACAGTCTCATAAACCCACGCCCCAGGCAAAACAGGTTCCAGACAGTGGGAGGGAAAGGGCTGACTGCTGCTTTTGAGGCAAAGTAATACCCGCTCTTATTATGTGGGACAGAGCCCAACTTCTGGTGCTTCTCACGAATCATTAGCCCTTCATTTCTCAGGGTGGAGGCGGGGGCAGGGAGGAGTGGGAGGGGAGCTGAAGCTCTGTACCCAACGCTTCTCAAAGAGAAGGGCAGTGTTGGTGGGCTGAGTGGGAATGGGGACAGAAGGAAATGTTATCTCTCAGGTCAGCAGATTTTTTTCTATAAAGGGCCAAATAGTAGTATCTGAGGTTTGTGCGTCACACATGGGCTGTGTTGCATATTCTTCTTATTTGTTTGCTTCCCAACTTCTTAAAAATGTAAACACTTATTAGTTGGTGGCCAGTCCAAAAACAGGACACAGGCAAATTTGGTTGGGGTTGGGGAGAGTCTGACTCCTTAATCCACAAGTCGCCAAACCTGGGCCAAGGCTTAATGCCCTCTGACATGGGTCACGATGGGACTTTCCTTAAAGCTGCTCCAAGGCCATACTGTAACCTAAGGCCAAAAACTCATTCCTTTTCTGTATCCTAAATCCACTTATGTCCAGCCTCGAAGTTCAGTATAGCTCACCAGAGACAATGAAATGAACTTAAAGGCCAGCCGCTTGAAATATAGCGGGCATCAAACAGTGCCAGCAGTATGCAAATGTCTTTTTATTAGAATATGCGCTCTCTCTCATTCTTGAAGTCCAAAAAGACTACAAAACTAAAAATCTTTGGCTTGTTATTGGAAGTTCAAAGATTAACGCCTCAATTCCAGCTTTCTTGTTTTGCTCTCTCTATAGCAAGAGGGGCCTCGTCCTGCAAAGCCCGGCTTCCCTCTCCCGCCCTGACACCCTGGGCACACACCAGAATGCCCCATCCCCTCCAAAAGCGACCTAATCCTATGCAGTCAGTAGGACTCACAGAATTCTCATGGCACCAGCCCCAAGCTCATCCTGTTGAGGGAACCCATACACATGAGCTGAAACTTTTCTTTCTGCCAACAAGGACTTCTCTCCTTGCAAGCTGGCTTAGTTTCTGCCTCACCCCTTGGGGTTCTCCACTTGTTAAAATAAATCCTGCGACCTTCCCTCCCCAAGTCAGTTAATTCCACCAGGGGGTATCCTCCCATAGACCTAGCCTCTCATCCAGCCCAGGAAGCTGTCATTATCCCACTAGGATACACTGTATCCTAGCATCTTTCCTTCCCTACATGGAATCCCCTACATAGCCCAGGCGCATTGTCTCACTGTGCAGGCTGTGCCTGCCTCTGGATCTTGATACTCACTAATTCCTAAAGTATTAGGCTAGTGCAAAAGTAATTGAGGTTTAAAAGGTTAATAATTGCAAAACCAATTGCAGAAACCGCAATTACTTTTGCACTAACCTAATATTTCATCCTGGTTTTTCTGGTCTTCCCTTTTAAATCCGTGCAAGTGTTCTGTATGTTTCCTATACATGTCCCAATCATCCAAGGGTAATTCCCTTTGTTTTTACTAATTGGTCACCTTGCAGAGGGTGGCCGGGGGAGTCTCCTGAGCCCTGCTGCCCACAGGCCATCATTCCCTCGCTGTCTGTGGTCTCCCATCTCCCTCTATTGGAGCCCCTGGCCCCCATCAGCCCTTCTGTAATAACTGAAGGTAATAACTAAAATGTCCTACTCATCTCTGATTGCAGCCTTTTGAGCAGTTAGGTCTGAGTATAGCTTTTTTTTTTCCTTTCAAATCTCTTTTGAGGCCACTGATGTTTGTGGTCTTGGACTTTTCTCCTCAGGCGAGCCTTTCGTCCCCAGAGCTTAATCAGTATGTCTTTTTATTTTTTGTTTTCTGTTCCCTTTCCCTTTCCCACAGCCAGTGTTCTGACTAAAACTTGTTTCTTAAACTGATCTGCTTCTCCCCTGAGTCACTGAGTAAACCTAATTTGTAGAGACAGCATGGTCCTGCTAAAGTCTTTTTAATTCCCTCCTAAGACTGGATTTGAAATGAATTCCATGGACTTTCTTTTTTCTGATTTTTGTTCTAAGAAGATGACTATTTCCTCTGTGATAAACCACTGTACCCCACTCATGCTGGCCACTCAGTTTCTCTGTCTTTGCTCGTTGATAAAATCTGCCACTTCTTGTAGATTTCTTGTAGTAGACCTTCCGGACCCAAAATGGAGAAACCTAATTTGGGGCAGCTGGTCGAGTGCCAGCACTCGGGGTTTGAGGATCGGCTGGCTTCACACATCGATGTCCTGTGGTTCGTGGGGAACTTAGGTGCTCTCTGCATTTACAGTAGTTCTGGCTGAGACATATTTACAGGAAAGCAAACATGCCCTAGTTGCAGAAATCATCCCATGTACCTACAGCTAAAAAGTCTGTATGTTAAAGCTTTGCCTGTTTGGAGGTGAGCCTTTCCTGGAATGGAGAAACTCCCTCCCAGGGGGGATATGCCTGCTTGGCTGAGCCTGCAGTACCCAGAGCCACGTCCAGCTGTTGTCCCGACAGGGACCAAAGGCCCATGTACCCTCCAGCTGACTGGCTCCAGCTCGGCACTTGGTACCTCAAATGCTAACCGTTGTATTTGCTCTCAAGGTTTCCTCCATATGTTGGGTGCTGAGGAACCAATCACAGGGCTCCCCTCTCTGAGTTCTGACCAATTGCGATCAGGCACATGAACCCAAATGCAGCGTCAACATTAGACCTAGTGTGGCAGGCCCCTTCAAGTTCATAATTTATGTGCCATTTCCTGCCTGCTCGGTACAGTGACAAACCTTTGCAGCCAGCCAGTGAGAGAGGAAAGCAGCCCCTGGCCTCTGGAAGGCAGCTGAGGTCTTGGTGTTCTCCTGCTGAACGCGAACAGCGTCACAGAGCACCAACATCAGACAAGACCACTCTGGGCGTGATGGACCAAGACAAAAATAAGGGCGCTCTTCAACCATGTACGACTCCTGGCCAAACGTGAACAGTGTCCAGACCACAAAATATCACCTGTCCCCTCTCCTGGCTAATGTTAGCGACAGCTGTTCTTTGCTAAGTACGGCTTTAGCTCTGGTCTCCTTCTTCCAGCCAAGATGTAGTAAGATAACCAAAGTTAGAAGTAACTCCACTTCCGCTTCCTGCAGCAGCCAATCCAGAGCAAAGTGCTGCTTCTGTAAAAACCCTCCCCGCCAGTTCCTAACACAAGCCAAAATCTTACTCTAAGTCCTTTATAACCCCTCTTACTGAGATGGATCACAGTTTCCCATAGTGTGCTTTAAGAAAAAAAATATTGCAAGAAGCAGTAAACTCAAATGTTCAACTACAAGTGTATTCCTACCGTGTTTCCCTGAAAATAAGACCTAGCCGGTATTATATTATATTATATTATATTATATTATATTATATTATATTATATTATATATTATATTATATTATATTATATATAGTAATATAAGACCGGGTCTTATATTAATTTTTGCTCCAAAAGGCGCATTAGAGCTGATGGTCTGGCTAGGTCTTATTTTTGGGGAAACAGGGTAGTGGTCTTTGGAGGACATCGACAGCAGGAACAGTTCATAGTTTACAGCAGGGGCAGAGAAAGTTTATTCTTTAGCTTTTAAGTTAAAAAACAGAAGTCCCTTTCTCTGATGTGGGACAATATGGATTTACTCACCAGCATGGACAGAGCAGGAGATTGGTAATAGATGTGCTCTGAGGCCTAGAGGAAAGGACTGGAGGTTGGGAGAGGAAGAAAAAGTTTATACAGAAGAGAAGAATCAGGTGCTGTGCTCTGACCCTTCTCCCCCAATCTTCCAGGGGTTGGAAGAGGAGCAAGAGCCTGGGTGCACGGCAGACCCAGCCTTGGTATTTGGGGGACCTGTGACTGTCCACTGGTGCCCTGCTTCCCATGGGACCCGTCAAGCCTGGCAGCTCCACCTGTGCGATTGCACAGAGAAGTGGACATAGAGAGCATAGAGACATGTGACGAGCCCCAGACCCCACCCCACTGTAAAGACAGATCCAACAATTTCCTCCATCTCCTACTGGGCATAGAGATTAGCCGAGAGAGAACCAGTGTGTTTGGTTTGGTGGAGCCCAGTTAGGGACACATACTCTGGTAGAGCCCAGGGCAACCTGGTGACGGCCTTGAAGATAACTACAGCAGGTCACTGATGTGAAAGCAGAATCTCACCAATGATGCCAAGAACAGCCCAACGGCTAAGGCCAAGATGGAGAGAGTGGACACACACGCCTTCACCGTTGGGTGTTTGATTGTGGCTGCAGAAATTGGCAATTACCTTTAAAACAGTACACTTATAGTATTTCTTAGGTTATCACTTTTACACCCATCTACTAATGAATTCCTATGATAAAAGAAGAAGAGCTAGACCTTTTCTATCTCCCATGCTCCTACTGTCCCTCTTTTCATTCTATGAATATCATCATAATTTTTGACTATGTTAATTGAATGTTCTTATTATGAAAAAGTGTTGTTCACTGATAAGCCAATGTGTATGCTGCTATGATTACATTTCCTTTCTTGTACAACTCCCCACCTGCCCCACCGCCTTTACTAGGCTTTGTATTAGGTTATCCAATAGAATTTTAAAACCTTTAAAACCCAGTTAAACATATCAGGTATTCCAGTCACTTGTGGCCACGTCTCTCCTGGAGGCCTCCGTCTAGACTAGTTGTTCTCAGCCAGCTGCACAGGACTGTCCATTGCCCCCCCACCCCCCCACTATGCTAGCTCATCTGCATCTCAAATATCATGTCGCTTTTTTGTCTTGGTTTGTACCTTCATTTTGGTGGAGCATATCTTTCATGACGCTACTAGCTGCCTAACTGATATCATTAGCCTCTTCTTACCATCTGTTGGAATCCTTACATTATTAGGTTCGGCAAATAACAAAGCTATGCTTCCTAGGCTCCCTTCTGAATAGATATGGTCAATGATATGTAAATGCATGGGATTTCTGAGATAGCTCTTTTGCCCTCTCTGCTTCTCTTTCTTTTTCTCTCTTCTGCCTGAAAGAAGGATGTGCTGGCTGGGGCTCTTAGAGCTGTATAGTGACCTGAAGAGGAGTGAGCTAATAATAGCAATCAGAAAGGTAGAATGAACTATGTGCTCAATGATTTCTTGGAGTCCCGTGCTGGCTTGACTCCCTAGCTCTAGATTTAATTTTACTACAGACAGAGAAACAAAGCTTTGTGTGTTTAAGCTGACTGCAGTTGGCTTTGTAATTATACAATTCCTAACGGATAAAATTGTTTCCTGAGAAAGGGTGTATTGAAATAACTTTTTAAAAAATTGTGTGTCTGAAATGATTTTACTTCCCCGTATGAATTGACTGGTAGTTTGAGTAGGTATAGAATTGTAGAAATCACACTCTGTAAGACTTTTGAAGGTGTTGCGTCCAACATTTACTATCTCTGTTGGGAAGCCCATTCTGGATTCTTCTCAGGAGGATCTTTCTGTTACCACTGGTGTTCCGAAACTTCACAGTGTTGTGTATTAAAGGGAATCTCTTTTCATTAATTGGGTACTCCGTGGGCCCTGTTACCTGGGGAATTCATGTTCTTTAGTTCTTTCTTTGTAGTATTTGTTTAATAATAGTTTTATTTTCTCTTTCTAGAACTATTAATCAGATTTGGTCATGGGAATAAATCTCTAATTTTCTAATCTTGTTTTTCTGATTTTCCTTTGTCTTTTGGTTCTACTTGCTTAGAGATTTCCTCAACTTCATCTTTCAACTTTTCTTTTGAATTATTGTGGTTATTATTTTGCCAGAGCTCTGTCTTGTTCTTAGATTTTCTCCTCTCTTGTCTACCCTCCTTTCGTCTCTCTCTTTCCTTTCCTCTCCCCCTTCGCTTCCTCTTTCCCTTCCTTCCATACACTGATCTTGTTTTAGGGATGCTATGTCTTCTCTTACTGCTGAGGATATTTATTATAGTTTATGTTGGTTATTTATTTTCAGTTTTTTGCTATTGCCTACAGTGTCTCTGTTTCCTTTGAGTTTATTTCTTTTCTTTGTGTGTCTGATTCTTAGTCTTTCATGTGAGGCTCTCCTCAAATACCTGAGGATGTTTTTGATGTATTCATATTTAGCAGCAACGTGCTAAAAAGTTGACTGAAAGCTGTGTGTATGTGTACTTGTCGTTTGATGGAATTCATGTGGAATGACTGGCCATCTCTTTGGGAAACCCAAATACTCAGCACTTATGGATATTTTTTATGGGTCATATAGAGTATCAGAATAGGCCATCCCAAAATATGTCACTTTGGCATAAGGATTGTTTTGAACTGAAGGCTATTGGGGAAAAGTGGATGTAAGAAAAGTTCTCTGCCCTTCCCCTATTTGTTTAAAAGCAGGACATAAACTTGCAAAGGTGTCTTCCCTTACCCATGTCAGGAAGGGCAGAACTCTCAATCACTAGCAGAGAGCTCTACATTCTTATCAAAGCAGAGGCTTTGATAAGAGGAATCTAGATCAAGAGGAATCTATATAACAAATTACTAAATAACAATTATCTTCCATTAGTTTCCCCATACTCTTTTTAAAGATGTTGTATAACTCAATTTCTGATCACCCCTTTGAGTGACTCATGAGTTGTCCCATGTGTATGCAAGATGCAATTGTTAATAAATACTGTTTTTCTCTTGTTAATACTTTTTTTGTTTTGTTTTGTTAGTTTATTTTGCAGGCCCAGCCACTGAATCTGAAAGAGATATACTCTTTCCATTCCCTGAGAGAGATCTACTCTCTCAGATTCAGTGGCTGGACCTGCGTCATTTTTCTGGGACCATTTGATTTCTCTAGAGAAGAATCTACCAATATCATCTTACTTGGCTGCCTCTGATTAGCTGGGTATTTCTGAAACTGGGCAGGGGGCTGGTGGTCTTCAGGTTCAGTATGTAGACTTCCATTTATCCACTTAGCCTCAGTTTTTAGTAGATGCCTCTTCCCTGCCTGGTGCACTGGGGTCTGGAGACACTGATTCAGTATCCCTGTCCCCCCAAATAAAGCTCCAGTGTCCTGCAATGGAAGGGGGAAAGTAGGTAGTCTGGCAGATGGGTTGCGGTTTAACCTTCTGCCATGACTTTTAATGCTTCTCCCCTCCCCGCTGCCTTTATCAGCCTCCTGCCTTGTCCCACCCTCTGTGGCTCTTAGTGTCTCTAGTTTATGACTCTTCCTGAGGGTCTGGCATTGACTTTCTTATCGCCTCTAATTCGTTGATCCATATTTCAGCTTCTCAAGTTTGTGGACACATCTTCTCTGTTCTTCCCCCATTTTCTTTGTCTCTTCTCCCATGTACTCATTTTAGTATGGTTTCAGAATAGAATAAATTTGTATTTTTAACTCTTAAGTTTAACAGAAGACCCCTAATCTTGTAAACAAACTGTGGTCAAAATTTATGTGGTTCTACTCAAGGCCACTCAGTTGCTGGCAGAACTGGAATAGAACTAAAAGTTCCGAGTTAACTTCTGAAGTGAGATTTACTGGTAAGAGGGTTCAACCAATCATCTTTCATTATTGAAAGTAAGGAAATGATTCCTCCTCCTTTAAAAAAATTTTCTTTTTAAATTATTTTATTTTTTTAAAAAATTTTTTATTTTTGAGAGTAAAGTCTGCTGTGGGGTTTCCTAGTTCCATCTAAAGTCCTTTAGCCCCGCCCCAGGTTCACAAGAGGGGCTCACTGGGACACTTATAAACTCCTGATAACATAAACAGAAATTGTGATGCACTAAGATTCCTAACATTTAAGTGTGTCTGGACCTACAGGAAAAGGCGTCCTACCTGTCAGCCCTGCACCCCCCATAGAATAATGCAGCCTGAGACATCAGGGGATATTCTTTTAGCAAAAATGTTTGGGAGGGAGGGAAGAGGAGAGGAAGGGGGCCGGCAAGCTCCAGGAAATTAAAGAAGGTTTGAACATGAAGCAACAAGGTGGTCAGCACCACCAGGCTGGCTTGTTGAGACTTGACTTACTGGGACGACAGCAGAGGAAGCACAGTAGTCTGGTTTCAGAACCAAGATTAACAGGAGGGAATAAAAAGATCTAATTGGATGCTGCATTCACTTTTTGAAGAGGCAGATAACAGTGGAGAAGCAGGGTGACTCTTCATACGGACAGGCTCCTAATGGAAAGGACATAGAGGATTAATCCACTGTGGATTCTCCACGCTTGGGCTGACTTAATATCCAAAGACCTCCTCTGAGCCTGCCTTCTCTCCTCCCACTCACGGTCATTTTTGTACTGGAAGGAGAACATTTA
The DNA here is from genome assembly GCF_036562045.2 of Rhinolophus sinicus. Lineage (NCBI taxonomy): Eukaryota > Metazoa > Chordata > Mammalia > Chiroptera > Rhinolophidae > Rhinolophus > Rhinolophus sinicus. The sequence goes on from NC_133758.1 coordinate 100,540,276, forward strand.
TGTTGAAAGAAGTCTGGGGGACTGAAAAGGGGTGATAAGCTGCTGGTGCCATAGAGATGGCTGCGTGTCACTGCCAGATGCAAACAGCAGAGGCTCAGAGCTGTTCCAGGCTTTTTAGGACCTTGAGGCAGACGTCTCTGATAGCTGTAAAAGGACAGCTGACAGCCAGTTGTAGCTGAGCCAGGGTCAGGGTGTCTGAAGCAGGTTCGTAAGGAATTTGTCAAAGCTACATGCAGGGGCTACATGTAGCAGTGCAGAGGTTTTAAATATGGAAGGAAGCCACAGAGACAAAAGCATTTAGAACAGAAAAGGATCTTACTTGCAAAGAGATTTTACAAGGGAGTCCAGTCCGGGCTTTGAAAGACTGCTCTCCACATAAAATATATAGCAATTATTTAAAGAAAAGAAATAAAAGTTACCAAGACTACTATACTATGTTCATGGTGGGGAAATAGCAGTTTGGTCACTTGATTACCATATACTCAGAAGGGATCCTATGTCTGGAGATATCAGGACTTCGGACGTCAGGAATAAAGGTTTTTTTTCTGTTGTTATTTTTTTAAGGAGTCATCATCTAATGACTCTAGGTCTCATTTATTTTGAGGATCAGAGCTAGACAGGGCAGTGCTGATTTTGTCTCTTGTTTTGTTGTTAGGGTATTCTCAGGTGCAAAGTGCTTGCTGGCTTAGGGCGTGTTTGCCATTGATCCTAAAGGAGGCAGAGCAAGGTTTCAGCTTTGCTTTCAAGACACCCCTCGTTCTTCCCCCCAGAGGTACAGACTTGATCACAACGTTTGCTTAGCACTCTTCTGATTCCCATCATTAATTTGATGTTTGCTTTTGTTTAGCTGGCCTTGTAAACACAGGTGTAAGAGGGATGTTGGTTCGTGCACAAATGCCTCCTGAGGACGTGGTGAATAAAACCGGAGCCACAGGATAGTAGGCCTGAGAGCTGGTTTCTGTCTGAAAGTTTTCTAAAGACTTCAGGGCTGAGTTTGTATCCTCTTTATGTGCTAGAAGTATTTTTCCTGTCCTTATTAGTTTGTCTGTTGACACCAGGATCCAAGAACTGTCCAGCTCTGCTCTCCCAGGCCTTGCCAGCAGGACCTGTAATTGGAGTGGCTTCCGACGGTTTCTCACTGTTCCTGGCCACCCAGGACACGGCATTGACCATCAGTAAAGCTAGGATTTCACAAGCTACTAAACAGGTACTAAGCCAACATTTTATTATTTTGTATAAAATTTATAGGCATTGTTGTCACATATGATATATAATTCCTGCTCCTTAATCATTGGTTTATCATCCCCAATTAAATGAGATTTGTTTTTCTATGTGACATTTCTATCATGGTCAAAGCTATACATTTGATTTTCCCAATTATATTCTGGTAGAACGGAGGACGTCTTCTTTCTAAATCTATGTAAATAATATGATCTTGGGAAGTAAAATGATTTATTAAAGCACTTTGCCTAATAGTTTATCATGGTTATCCCTATTTTGAGTTATTTTGTAGAAAAGGCCTTTTGATTTATGTCACTTTTTCCAGCATCATAAATCTTAGGTTTTTCTGATTATTTATCAGCTTATAATCTTATTAAGACCTTTCATAGATTTTTTTTTTCCTGAATTTTGAGAGTTCGGTTGAAAAACGATCCCATTTAGGAGTATTTCATTCTAGTTTAATATATGCACAGCCTATTAAATTGAGGTTTAGAGACAGACCAAGAAGAAATAGAAAGGATTTTCTCATATGCCCATTAAAAATACACCACAATCACACCCGAGTCAGTTTAATTTGTTCCTAGGCAATTCATTCTTGTTTTGCTGACGTTAGGCTGGTTAGCAGCCTACTTTCATACATTTATCTACTTCTGGACCCAAGAGTCCTGGGATTACTGACTTAGGCACTTGGTACAGACTGACAGATGTCAGTCGGTGATGACAGCGCCAGCCTTCCCTGGCAAGCCTGCACTCATTAGTCTATTACTTTAATATTACTAGTTAAGAGAACATGGGAGTTACTGAGGCTCTTTCGATAGTTCTTTCAGAAGACTCAAATTTCTGATCTGTAGTTTGTAGCAGGAACCGTTAGGCAACTGAGAGAAAAGCAAAAGCACTTGTCAGTGGGAAGAATGAATGGCTCAGGTTAATTTATTATAACAAATAAAAATATCAGAAAGAGGAATGGTAGACTCTTCTCTTGATGTATAATACATTATGGAATTTACAAGGAGTTAATCAATAATTACCCTTAGAGAAGAACACATTGTGGCCGAGGTGGCCATTGAGAAATTTCTAGAGCCTTTTAAGTCATTCCATGTTGTGAGTATTACCATTGTTCCTACTTTTAGCAAAGGTATTTAAACCCAGAAACAAAATTTTAATTTTAAAAAAATTTATTTGTTGGGAGTTATTGTGCCAGTCTTCGTATATGACCATCAGTGTATTTCTATCCAATCTGAATGATACTCAATTCCAAAACATATTCATATTAATGTAATTTTACTTGCATACAATTAACTTATGTATGCTAGGTCTTTCATTGTTGGCTTTAATAAGGTGATGGTAAGTAAAAATGTGGAGACTTTCCAACATACGCAATTATGTCTAGTAATTCTTCTTTTATAAGGGAGGGGGAGATCTTTGATATTATCCAATCTGGAAAATCCCAAAGATTTGTTTAGGTTATAAAGGATGAATTATTTTCAGTGTGGGGCCTAAATTGGGAAAGGCAATATCCAAAATATTTTTCAGAGGAAATAAGTTATGAGTTTGTCATAGGTGCCTGAAGGCAAGAAATGATTAGTTTCAGACAAGAAAGAAAATAACTGCAGCAGCCTATGACTATAATTATTAGAAATTCTAGCTTTTTCAAAAGTGAACTTTTGTTAAAATTGATTCAACAACAAATAAAGTACAGAGAGTTAAGAGGCTGCTGAGTATAGAGAAGGTATAAAATGATTTTTACTGTTTCTTGTTAAGAGCAAACTGTTACTCAAAGATCAATTTGTCATCTTCACAGGAAGAAACTAAATTCTGGTTTTACCGTTTTTGTGTATCACCCGTGTAACATTTTTCTTTGAAGAATCCATAGCTTTTTATCTGTCTCGGGGGTCCACAAGCTTGGGGTCTATGGATCAAATCTGGCCACATCCATTTGTTTACTTGTGGTCATGGCTGCTTTTGAAGCTTAAACAGAGTGAGGTGGACAGGTAACCTAGGGAAATTGACAACCCCCTCCAGGGGACCAGGTGAGGTGCCTCACTGGTTATACAAGCAACAAGTGACTATATCCAGCACCTATAGCTGGAGAAAAAAACAAGAACCACTTTCATCCAGCAAGGCTAATCCCTATGACTGGGGACTGACCTTTAGCTAATTTTAATGTCATTATAATGTCATTTGCATTGAGGTGACTATGACTCCCATCATGCATCTGATGCCATGACAGTTTCGGAGGAACCAAGTAAAGAAGAAAAAGTAGGAAACGGAGGGTCCTGCCCAGGGAGAGGAAATGAATGAACCATATCAATGGTATGTCACCAATTCCCACCCTTGGAGAGATAAAAACCTCGGATCATGACTTCCTCCAGGCGACTGGTTCTCTGAGTTCGCCTACAGTGTCTCTCAAGTGTGTACTTTCATTTTCTATAAATCACTTTCACTTTCCGGCATCTGTCTTGCTCTTGAATTCTTTCTTGTACGGAGACAAGAACCTGGTCCCTGCTGCTCCAGCTTGAGCCCTGTCTTGGACATCCCCGTGAGCCTCAGGCGACAAGAGGAGTTGAATAGTTGCAACAGAGACCCAGGGCCCACAAAACTGAAAGTTTTACTATGTGGCTCTTTACGGAAAAAGTTATCAATCCCGGAATTGTACCTTATAAAAAAATCCATCAAAATTTAGCCAATTTGGGTAAACATTTTACTTAATACTTCTTAGTACTTCTTTCAAACTTGTTTTATGCAGATATTATAATACCAAGGAAAATAGAATTCATGTCCCCTCTGACCTTCTACACCTCATTGTATACCCTCAAAAAAAAAAAATTTTTTTTTTTTACTATTTCTTTTTACTATTTCTTTTCACATTCTTGCATGATCAAACTTTAGGACAAACTTAATCTCTTTTTTCCCCCTATATAAACCAATAGGCAAATCACATTCATTATTTTGTAAATACATACATATTCCTTTGTAATGATTGTACCTAGCGTAGTCTCAATCTCTTACATTGGTTTCAACCTTTAACTGAGGTAATTCATTTATCTCCACCGAGACTTCTGGGAAATAGGTCACTGCGTCCATCAGCACAGTGCCTTGCGGACCAGCAGAGCTCCAGTTTGGGCTGCTGTGCCTCACATGCACACACAGTATTCATTTGCTCATGGTCACCATCACCCATTTCACCCTCCTTGAGGTAGGAAAAATAAACATGTAGGCTAATATGCCCCTAAGGCATCTACACAGCAGTGTCCACCTATTAACTGATAGCTTTTCTCTAATGTATAAGAAGAGGGTTACACATGTGCACGCATGGTCTGACAATTAAGTTCATGAACTTGCCACAGTGTGAACTTGCCATTGGCAGCACTGTACGAACAGCTCGGTAAGGTTTCATAACCTTGGTATATCAGTGTCTCACAGCTGTGTTCATGTCGATGTGTGGTGGTATCTTGCTGAGTGGCGTTCATTATTATTGCTGTGTATTTTTGTGTGCTGTCGTATGTCTGAGTTTGAATTAGAGCAACGAACAAACATTAAATTTCTTGTTAAACTTGGCAAGAGTAGAAGTGAAATCAGGGACATGTTAATCCAAGTTTATGGGAATAATGCCATGAAGAAAATGGCAGTGTACAAATGGATTAAACGTTTTTCTGAGGGGCGAGAACACGTCACTGATGAAGAGAGGCCAGGAACGAGCAGAACTGATGAAAATATTGCAAAAATGTGTTGAATCGTGCATCAAAATCATCAGCTGACTGTGAGAAGCATAGCAGACCAGGTAAACATTGACAGAGAAACAGTTAGGAAAACCTTAACTGAAAACCTTGGCATGAGAAAGGTGTGTGCAAAAATGGTCCTGAAGGAGCTCACCGATGAACAAAAGCAAAGGAGAGTTGAAGTTTGCCAAGACAATGTTTTGGGCCGTGTTATCACTGGTGATGAAACGTGGGTGTACCAACATGACACTGAAAAAAAGCGTCAACGTGCACAATGGAAGTCAGCCAATTCTCCATGACTGAAAATGTTCCGTCAGTCCAAATCAAGAGTCAAAATGACATTGCTAAACTTTTTTGATATCAGAGGGATTATTCATGAATTTGTACCAACTGGACAAACAGTTAACCAAGTGTACTATTTGGAAGTGCTGGAACCACTTGCTGCTCTGGGGGACCTCTGTAGCCAAAATATCCCTCCCAATTTTTAATGGTCACATGTGCATGTGGGACCAGCCCATTTCACTTCTCTGCCCCTCCTACCAGTCTCAAGGTGGCTTTTTCTGTATGTCCTTAGTTGTAGGGCTTCAGTTCAGCTAGACTTCAGGCGATTCTCAGTGATGGGTTTGTTGTACTTTTGATGTGGTCATGAGAGAAGGAAGCACAGTGTTTATCTACTCCTTTATCTTGACCAGTGACTGATGTGTAAACATTTAAATGTATGCAGCATTAGAACTAATGAAGCAGTTGATTGCCATGCAATATCATTAAAAAAAAAACTATTAGAAATTTTAATTTCTTAACAATATTTTGTTGGGCTTGGCTTTCTTTGAGTATGTAAGTTATAGATATTTTAATTTGGGCCACATGATTTTATAGACCCAATTTCTTTCCCCTATTATTCTATTAACAGAATATTTTCATTTAATGTATAATTAAACCTAAACAGAAGCCTATCATCAAAGAAAAATAGGCCTCTATAGTTGGATATTTAAAATTTTAACTGAAGGAGTTACTTTTCAGTTTCTCTTTTGTGAGTGGGAGGGATGAAAGGTACAGATGGGAATTAAGGAGAGGGATTTGTCTCTTTAAAACCTTTTTATTTGTAAGTAATTACATATTCACAAAAAGGCACAAAGAAGTGTACAGGGAGGTTCTGTGCACCCCTCTGTTAACCTCCCCCAATGTCACTGTTTTGTATAACTCTAGTACAATATCAATACCAGGAAACTGACATTGTACAATCTATAGAGTTTATTCTGATGTCACCAATGTATACAAGTACTCATTTGTGCTTGCATACGTGTTTGTGTCTGTGCAATTTTATCATATGTATTGCTTCATGAAACCACCAGTATGATCAAAATTCTTGACTGTCCCCTCACTACAAGACTCTCTTGTGATATCTCTTTATAGCTACGCTCACCCTCTCCCTCCTGAGTCCCTAATCCCTGGCAACCACTCATCTGTGTAATGCATCCTTTTGAGACTGGCTTGCAGTGAATTTTGGAATTACAACGTGTGAGGTTTCCGATTTTGTTCTTCTTTTTAAAGATTGTTTTGGTTATTCTGGGTCATCTGAATTTCTATATGAATATCAGGATCAACTTGTCAATTCCTACAAAAAAATGCAGTTGGGATATTGATAAGGTTGTCTTGAATCTTTAGATGAATTATCATTAAGTCTTCCAATCCACAAATATTAGGTATCTTTCCATTTATTTAGGTCTTTAATTTTTCTCAGTGATATTTCATAGTTTTCAATGTACAAATCTTTCAATGTACAAATTTATTCCTAAATATGTTATTGGTTTTGATGGCATTGTAAATGGAATTGTTTTCTTTTTTTGAACAATGCAAGAACTCAAGGTAAATAATACCCATATGTTCTTTTATTGTTATTATTAGTTTCAGGTGTACAAAGCAATGTAATAGTTAGACATTTACACCCCTCACCAAGTGATAACCCCCTGCCCCCATCTACTATCCTGCTGACAGCATATCACAGGGATATGAAATACAGTATGGGGAGTATAATGAATAATATTGTAAAGATCATGTAGGGTGCCAGATGGGTACTGGACTTATCAGGGGGATTACTTCACAGACTGTGTAGATGCCTGACCCTGGATTTGTTTTCTTAATTGAACTCTGAATTATTCACTGCTCAGGTGTAGGAATGCAATTGATTTTTACATATTGGTCTTGAACTTCTAAAATAGTTCTTGAGTGGATTCCTTAGGACTTTTCCTAAAAGCTCATGTCAGGGAAAGGCTCACTGATAAGGTGGCACTTGAGCAGAGCATTTCACATGGGGACAAGGAGTGGGTAAGAGCAAAAACCTTGAGATGGGGCATGTTTCATAGGTCTTCAGGGCACAGTGAGGAGACTGGTATGGCTGATGGTGCAGACTTAGGATTTATCCTGGGGAAGCTGGGAAGCTGGTAGGTGCTGGTGAGCAGAGTAGCAGCACAAATAATCCTCTCAGCCTCACCTTGCCTCTCATTCTAGCTACAACTGCAGCAAGCATTTCGACCTGGAATTTCCCCACAGGTGCCTCACTGCAGGCTTGTGGCACATACCTAGTGTCCTGCCCCGGGGCTCCTCTGAACCTGTCCTAGGGGACACCCCCTCAGACTCACACATGTACCACCCAGTGGTGGGGGTAGAGTGGTTAGACAACAGGCACTTGGAGCAACCCCCGATCACTGGGGGACAGAAGCCAGTGCTTCCTTCCCTTTCTGCTCCCAGGTGCATGGCTCAGCTGTAATGACAGTGCTCTTTGCAAGGTCTCCCAGAGACAAAGCATTCGTTGCTTAAGTTATGCTTTCCTGTATCGACTCCACCTGTTTCAGTGTCTTTCCCTCACTGCTACTCCCTGGGACCATATTCTCAAATAAAATGTGCACACAGACATTTTTGTCTCATACTTTGTTTTGAGCGATATCAGGCAGAGATACACAGATTTTAGGAGGATCTGTCTGGCTGCTAGACTAGGGATGGGAGAGGAACAAGGGGGAAAGCAGGAAGAGCGATTAAAGATGATTCATTTCCTCAGAGAGAGGTGACAGTGGCTCAGCCTAGGGAGGTCTGTGAGAGTGGGAAGCATGGCTGGATCACAGACGTTTTGGAGGAAAGGCAACAAGGTTGGAGAATGCGTTAGATGTGGGTTGTAAGAGAGTGGCGTCAAGTGCGACCCCAAGTGTTAGGATGAGGCGTGAAGGCATAGAGTTGCCGGTGCCATTAGTAGGGGCTGGTCTGGGGAACTTGTCAGGACAGTCAGCCTTGAGAAGCCCATCAGGCATTCAAATGGAGATTCCTCAGGTTGTAAATATTGAAACAGAGACCAAGGAAGGTGAAAACAAAATTACCTATTTCAGGTCATATCAATAAGAAACCATAGAAGTAAATCTAAATGTCTCACCTCCTCTTTCACCTAACCTTAATCTGTTCCCCAAAAATTTTGGGGAAGGAAAGTCTCCTGGAGCAAGCGTGTGCTCTGGATTTGGCGCGGTCTTATGGACATGATGGCAGGAGAGACAGACTGAATAGTTCAAATGTGTAGCCATTGTGGCTGTCATTTCATGTCCTCTGGACCCTCCTTGGTTACACTGCTTATTCTCAGCACAGATGAGCGGTGGTGGTTCAGAATCCTCCTTAACCACTTGAGGGGAAAGAGAGGCTGAGTGATTTGACGGGTGCTGCATAATTAATCAAAGTTGCTACCTACATGAGCATTTATGCCTGGGAGCTTCCCTGTGCTGGTTGCTCCACACCCCCTCCTGCCTGCATGAATATTGCAGTGGAGCCAAAGTCATTTCCAGGAGAAGAGCTTCGTGGCCTGGCTTGGGAGCCCCTCACACGGTCTCCTTGACAGACTCCTGAGGAGGCCCCATGTGGGGGAGCACCATGAACCCCAGAACCCTGGGCTGCCTTTCTCAGAGGAATGAGGTCCTAAACGGTGATCCTCTGTCCAGTATCTTCACAAAATCTTGCAGCGGATGAGGCAAAAGATCCTTTCATTACCGTGGCATTAACTGAACAAGTGAGGTACTCACGGGCCCAAGGCAAGTTAGCTGTCAGGGGCATGAAAGCTGGAAAGACAAGATAATGCATTTTCCTCTCCAAGGAGAAGAGAAAACATGTTCCCCTTGTTCATTTATATCAAAGTTATCAACTTGGCAGTTGTCTGAGTTTATAAAACTGAGCTTTAACTTCAATTAGCATTTATTGCTTTTTTAGTTTTGGTGAAATAATGCATTTTTAATTTTGTTCTGTAAAGTGTTAGGTGTCTTTGTTCAACACCTTGCATATAGGAGTTTTCTATCCTGTGTGCATTACAAATACTAATATGGTATGAGGCACCTAGCGAGATTTGGTATTGCTAAATGGTCAACAGGTGTAAGAATGAGTTGTTTTACTAGCCAGTGAGAACTGAGACCATCCTGAAAAATCGTAAGAATGAGATTTGGCTTCATAGGTATGGTAAAATTCTCAGGAATAGAAGGAACCATATGAAGTATAGAGAATGGAAGGGGAAAAATGTATTTTAAACATTTTTCTATTCAAAGCATTAGGAACTAAGCACACCTTGATAACTCCACCCACCACAGGGGCAAACCCAGGCTTTTTATGTTCCGTGAAGAGGTACACCCTGGGGCAGAAGGCCCGAAGGTTTCCAAAGCAACATTCATTATTACGTCCTTGCTTGTCACCAAGTGTGGCTCTGTGACCTGTTTCCAACACCAGTGCCTTTCCATGACGTGGGCGTGGTTTTGCCTCGTTAGTAAAACAGTGTGATCGGTAGTTAATCGTTGGCAGAACTCGTGGAGAGGTGGACAGACATATGGATACTTTTGTAAATATCTTAGAACAACACAAAGAGAAAATAAAGGCAAATAAAGCTAAAACTCGTAGAGGGGAGTTAGACACAAAATACAAACAGAGAGTTATTATTACCCTCATTTTATAGTTAGTTGCACAGCTCAGGTTCAAGTTGGCCAAGCAGTGTCTTCACTGGAGCTTTGGGCTTTCCTGGTGGGTTTGGGAGCGCCAAAGAGACTTGAGCGTGGAGAACTGTGGAGCCAGGCTTCACCTCGTGTGCAAACTGGCCACCAGCCTCTGCTTCCCTGGGCAACCCCTCTCCCTGGCCAGCAAGGACAGAGCTCTCCTGTGTGCGTATCAGAGGCCTTCACATCTCAGAATTATGTGATCAATCCTACACAAAGAACAGGAGATCGTAGCGATTAGATCAGATACAAAGAAAATACAGGATGTCCAGTTATGTTTGCATTTCAGGCCATGCAATGCAATGGGACATACTCATACTAAAAAACGATTCATTGTTTATCTAAAATTCAAATTTAACTGGGCATCTTGTATTTTTATTTGGTAATTCTAGCAATTCTATATTAGACTAATTTATTTAAAAATGACAGTAAGAAAAATTACCTGCTTAGAGATGATACAATCGAACGGCCAGAAAACAAAAAATCAAATGGCCAGAGATGTTATGTACTGGTGGGAATGTTATTATGTATTATATGTCATGTCTATAGGAGAAATTAAGGGCTATTTCACCTTTTTTATCAGTTAATGAATAGTAAGCATTACTAAAAATAATACAAACCTTCCTCTTAATTTGGTTTTTCATATTTCAGCAATCCCTTTCTTCCCCTAAACTCTGGTATTCCAGTAATCACTGGCTTGGGATTTTTTTTCAGGTAAATATGGATTTGAAATGGTTCTGCTTCCTTTGAATTGAACCCAGGTAGGGTACATTTGTGGGGTTGCTGGGACTACAAGGTCCTATGAGTGAGTGAAGTGATGGGAAAAGCCTCTGACACAGGTGGGGTGGAAGTCGGGCCTTGTCTGCTAGCAGAGCTTGGTGTGGGATTTGTATTGTCTAGCCAGACCACCCCTTCTTCCTTCACCCACGTTCCTCAGTGTCCATGCCATGCTTTTATATAGAAGTTTTGCTGAGCATTTTCCCGTAACAGCTTAGATGCATATGATAACTAAGCGTTGATAACTTTGATCAGCTTTGGCGGTTCTCTGTTTGTCAGTTGTCACCCTCCCTACTCATCACCATGTCATAACAAGGGGAGAGTATTGCTTTCCAGATGTTATAGATGATAGAGGACTTAAACCATGTTGAGTTAACTCCCATTGGCTGATCTTCCTCTGTCTACTCTTCATGTTTGTTCTTTCTAGGACGCCATCATCGACCCACTTCTCTTCTTACACTGTATTCTTTCCCTGAGTGCATATACTCTTGGAGTTTCTGCTGATAATTTCCACATTTCCAACCATTGAGTGCACATTATCAAGCACCTACTAACAGTCCGGGTGTTGAGGATTCAAGGGTGAGTAAGATGCAATGTCCCTCCAGCTGCCAATGTGCCAACTGCCGATTAGACATCTCTCCTCGGGTGTTCAATGGGCGTGTGAAAGGCAGCTTGTCCAAAACAAGCCCACCACCCTTCTCTGCAAATCTTTTTCTCCATTATCAACTCAGTTATTCAAGTCTAGAGATAATCCTAGACTTCTCCTTCTACAAAAACCCCACGACCAATTTAATAATTCTTCCCCCAAATCTCCCAGCAACATAGTGCAGTGATTACAACTTTGGAGCGAGACTGCCTGAGTTTGAATCTAGGCTCTGGAAGTTTACTACCTGTGTGACTCTCTGCTTCACTTTCCTCATTAGGACTAATAATGGTGCCTGACACAAAGGGTTGTTGTGAGGTTTTAATGACTTAGCCCATATAGAGGTCTCAGAACAGTGCCTGGCACACAGGAGACACTCAGTAAATATCTGTTTATTATAATTATTATTATGCTCCCTCTCTTTGCCGTCACCACTGTCGTAGTTTGGACCATCGTGATCTCACCTGGATTATTGCATGGCCTCCTACCTGTTTTCCTATTACCAGGCTTTCTGCTTCCTACCCATTTCTCACACTAACACCAGAATTCATTTTTAAGTGAAAAGGTAACCATTCCACTTTGTTCCTTACACCCTTTGGTGGCTTCTTAGCTTTAGAATAAAGCCTACAGTTCTTAGTGTCCTCTGCAAGGCTCTTTCTGACCTGATCTCCATTTCTGTCTTCTACTTTGCATGCTCCTACTGTAACTGTTTTGATTCTTGCCCATTCTCCCTGCCCCTGACCCAGCTGGCAACCTCCAGCTCATTCTTTCAGATTCATCTCAGGTGTCATGTTTGCTAAAGGCCTCTGCAACCCTCCAGGGTGGGATTAAGAGTGTTTCTGTCATGCTGGTGAGGCCGTCCGTCCATCAGTAACACCTAACGCAAATCATTACATGTTGTGAGCGCTTGACACCTGCTTGCTGGATGAATTGTCCCCCAGCACGCCATTGGGAGACCAGGTGTGGGGCTCATGGTTCCTGGGATTGCACCATGGGGACCATGTTGCCTGATTTTTCCCTTTCATAACTAACCTGTCTGTTTTGTTCAGATCCCCATGGGCAGGAAGAGGCCAGAAGAGCCCCTGACGTGGCAGGGAGTTTGGGGCATATGTAGTAGATAGTTTTACTAATAATGAAGGCAGAGATCACCTACTGAACCCTTCCCTAATGCCAGGGATGGTGTTTTATGTGCTTTCTCATGTTTCCTGGCAGCAGCCCTACAAAGTCGTTACTGTAGTGATGCCCATTTTACATTCAAGGGAACGGACGCCTAAAATCATATTGTTTATAGTTGGCAGAGCTGCAGTTTGGATTCAGGACTTGCCTGCAGCAAAGCCTGTTCTCTTGATCCACACTCTATTCAGGATTCCCTCCCTGTCCGCCCTCCAGTGGCACCCCCAGGCAGTCTGGATTATTTCCTCAGCACCAATCTAATGGAGGACTGTGGAGGAGGCTTTGAGAGACCCCACAGTGGGGTCTGTGACCAGATGGGAATGAGATGCATGATGGAAATGCCCATGACGCTCAGTAAACACGTGTCCCTGTCTTGTGAAGTTACCTATGCAAAGAAAATGTCTACACACATTGCTAAAACTAGGTAGAAGTAAAGGTAAGGTTGGGAGGTTGAGACTGGCTGAAATGTGGGCTGAGTGGGGTAGAACGGGGCTAAATCAGCTGTGGAAGATAAAAGCTGATTGGTTGTGCTCTGAGTGAGTCATCTATTTTGTTCTCTCTCTGTGCATCCATCTTCCCTTCCCCCATGAAAACAAGGGTTTGGTCCTTGTTCTCATTGAACTCAGGGGAGGCAGGTAGCAGGGCAGAGAGCAGAAATGCTGGCTTTTGTTTTTCAAAGCCTGAGCCCCACAGAGGGGAGATTCAGGGCATAGGTCGTGTATCTTGTTCAGAAACATGAAGAGAGAAGGATTTTTGCCCTTTTGAGTCAGTGCTGCCTACCTGGAGTGGATGAGAGTAGAGGAATTTGTGGGTCTGCAGGAGGCACCTATGCGCCTCTTGTGGGCAGTGCACTGAGAAAGGGATGCTTGTGCGGTTTATCCAGGCAGATGTAGCACTAGATCTAAGGTGTCAGGAACAACCTAGAAGAAGCAAGGAGGCTCAGGTCTGAAGAAGCCATGCTGAGAAGGATGACTCATTAACCAGGAGGTCCCCTGGTGCCTTGGTGCCCCAGAAACAGCCTTCTCTCGGGATGTTGCGATGGATGCCAGAAAGGACTGAAATTAAGTTTCCTGCCAGCCCTGGAATGGGCACTAGAACCCATTCCAGGTGATTGGCAGGAGCTCTGACAGGCATTGTGTACCTTGTGCCTAGCTAGATACACCCCAATGTCCGTTGTGCCATCTGCTCATCCATTCGAGATGGACACCGTTGTGAGGGGTCTCAGTCCCGCACGGGTGCTGATAACCTGCAGGGCAGGCGTTCCCGGCCTCAGGCTCAGAATCTGCCAATCAGCCTTGTAGCTGGTGGGCTCTTTGAATAAACCACTGAGGCTGTGGGATCAAGACCTCTGTGCCTTTTGTCCCTCTAATAGCCTTGAGAAGTGGCACACAAAGAACAGGGGGCAGTGAGAAGGAGTAGGTGAAAAAGGAAGAAGGAGATTAGTTTGGAAAAAGATAAAAGAAGAACTGGAGAGCAAAGAGGGGCAGGAAAGGAGACGGACTTGGGGTTGGTGTGGGGCTCCAGAAGCTGGTTGGTGGCTCTGGTGCTGTGAGCTGTCCTTGGCAAGGCCTTGCTTGCTTTGAGGGAGGATTGTCTAAGGAGGGCTGAGCACTCTCCATCTTTCTGCAGAGGATCAGAGCAGGGGAGGGAAATGAAATTTAAAAAAATGTTCAGCCCAACCAGCTGTCGTCGTGAGCTCATTCAGCTGAAACATTTCCGAAGGAATGAAAACTGGAAGGTAAGCATCCTCTTTCCTATAAAAGGAACATCTTTAAAAAAACATATGCTGCAAAGATTCGTCTGAGACAGACCTCCATCCTGCCTCAGACTTCTTCTCCCCTCTCTCATTCTTCTTCTTCTTGCAGTTATTGTCATAGTATGTAGTGTATTAGTAATAATTGTAGTTGATTGCTTTCATTACACCTATTAAATGAGGTTCTTAAGGCTCATTACTATCCAGCCTTCTCTACATTATTCTTGCCTTTTCAACAACTCTGCTGCTCAAGTGAGTTTGTGAGTAGTTCTCTTCAATCATATGGAATGAGTTTGGTGTAAAGTTCAATGCCAAAGAACAAAAGCCGATTGGTTCAGAATTGATTTACCAATAAACACATTTTTAAAGAGTGGAGCTAGATTTAGGTTTACGGAAACTTACTTGGGTTTTGCCTGAAAACCTAGCATGGCAGAAACTATTACGATCTCCTAGTATCAGTAAGTCCTTAATAGATGAAAAGTATCCTCTTCCGTCTTTTGGTGTTACAACCCCCTCCCTCGGGTTTCGCACTGCTCATGGGTGCCCCAGTAGAGACAATGTAATTGAGTGGAAATGATGTGTCCAACTTCTGGGACATGTTCTTAAAAGTGATCTGCTTCCTTCCTCTCTCTCGCCTCTTGGGAAATGGTGGTGGCTGGGACAGACACTTTGACACACAGGTGGAAGCGTGTGTGGAGGATGGCTGAGCCATTCCACCAGCTTGGATACCCGAGAGTACGTATGGAGCAGAGCTCCCCATGGCCCTGCTCTGCCCACCTACTTCTGGCCTCTTAGAGAAACATACTCCTGTCTCATTTAAGCCACTGAACTTTCAGGTCTCTGTTACAGTAGCATAACCTAGAAACTAATAAAAATACCTAGCTGAGAAAAATAAAAACTGTGGGTGGATCAGATACATCTTTTTAGAATATAGATGAATGTGCCAGGGTGGCAGGTCAGCACACTTTATTTCCGAGGGAGTTTGGTGATTTTTTTTTTTTTCAATCTGAATCTCTTTTGGTAAAATATATTCTCATTTCCCCACAATCCCCAGCAAACCTTATTTTTTTTATACCTACTAGATTCACACATTTATATTATCCTCCTGGCTCCTGTGGATATTTGAGTTTGTTACTCCTGAAAATAACCCAAACGATTTTTTTGCAAGTTGAAAACTCTCATTTATTATCACTATGTGATAATAAGCAGGGTTTCTTCAATATGCTACAGACTGGACATGATAATGCAGATCAGATCACATCACTTACTGACATTCACTGGGGCCTGAAAACAACTTAGAAGTACCGCGCTGCTGGGATTATCTTGATATTGGATAAATATGCCAGATCTATCTTACTCATGTTCCTGGGAGAAGCAGACAGAAAACACATTTGGTGGGGTTCACCGAGGGGGAGGAAGATAAAACATGACACACAGCCCAGGAAGCAGAAGAGCCTCAGGACTGTTCTTCACTCAACATGATATTTAGTGAGATAGTGGTTAATGAAGCTTGAGAACTCAGATATTTCAACCCTTTAAACCAGCATCAAGTAAAATAAAAAAGTCAATTTTACAACTGAAAAAGAAGTGACTTTTTCTTCGAAGCTTGCATTCGTCTTGCCTCCTGTCACAGCATTATGGGAAGAACTGTGGACATAGGCAGGGACCTTCAAGGCCCAGGAGGTCCAGTGGTTTTATTCTGGGAAATTCCATAGAATAGGAATAGAGCTGGGAGTCTCCGCTGGATGATTTGGAATTGGAACTGGAAACCATGAAGTATGGAAACTACAAGTCAAAATGAGGATGAGTTGATGCGGGATATAAAATCCTGAAGTAGAGCTCAACAGAACAATTGAGGCCTCAAGTCTCTGTGGAAATCCATCTAAGAAAGTGGCAGTTGGCCTCAGAAGGTCAAAGCAGCCAAGCAAAGCTGTGTGGGGGTATCTGCTTTGCTTTACAGAGACTAATGTACCTAGAGAGGGGACCAGCCCAGACTGCAGTGGGTGAGAAATGGGCTGAAAGTTTAAAGTGGTCTAGAATAGTGTTTCTCAAAATTTGTTCCAGAATCACTAGGGTGTTTGTTCGAAATGCAGATCGTTGGTCCCCTACATAAAATGAATGAATTAAAATATTCTGGAGTTAAGAGGATATTTTAATATTTTTAATGCGTTTTCACTGCATTCCCAGGTAATTTGAGAGTTAGTAAGAAGCAGCTGAAAAGAGGTTGACCAGAGAGCACAAATTTGCAATGAGGCTCTAGGGTGTTCAGTATTTATAGGACTCCTAGTATGTTCCAGGCACTGTGCTAAGTATTGAGGACATAGCAATGGACATGAACATTTCAGTGAGGAGACCAGAAAAATAAGTAAAGAATGACCATGCAATACGTTAAGGGTCTCTATAGTAGAGAGAGGGAGAAGATGCTATGGGATCCTGCCGAGGGAAGAGGGGGAAGCTTCACAGTGCAAGTAACATTCATTTGAGTAGGGTATTCAAAGATAAATGGAATTTCCTGGATAAAGAAGAGCCATTCCAGCTGGGGGGAGGTGGAATGTGCATTGGATGTGAAAGGGAACAGCTAGGGACAGTGAGCCCAGGGAAGCCAGATCTCAAAAATGGCTCAAGAGTGACATGTAGAAGAATGGATGCGTCCCTGTTGTCTCGGATAATCTGAAGGGTATGTGCATGGGTCTGTCTTTTGGAGGATTTGTGGGGTCTCTGGTAGCAGAGGTTCTTTGTGGTCATGTTTCTTCCCTGGGAGGGGATATAATAGTAAACAAGGCAGATGGGCCCTGTTACCTCAGAGCTTTCCGTCTGGTGCAGGGAGGCAGAAAGTATACAGACTTTTAGCCAATATACAGACTTTTTAGGACGTAGTGAGTGCTATGAAGAGACTAAGGCATGGGTTTCTATTTCTGGGAATACAGTCTACTCGATTACTTGGACAAACCCTCCCACTGAAAACACATCTTCTTGAAAGTATAGAAGAGTTGACAAGATGATAAAACCAAGGAAAAGTAGGCAACCAGAGAGGCAAGTGGGCCAATGGAACTGGTGATTCTGACAAACGAAAACATGGGGAGGCAAAGAGACTGAAAGCTCCAGCTTTCCCAGGTAGAGATTCTAAGAGACTCCGAAGGGCTCCATCCTCAGGATGGGGCTGACCCAGACTTCCCAGGGCTGCCTGCTGCCTGTCCTTTCTGAGGCTTGCTTTGTGTTCAAGTCTGCCTTCTGGCTATCCAGTCTCCTGCCAGCAAGTCCATTTCTGTAGTTTTCAAGTTGGTCACAATCAAAGCGCCCCAATCCAAACTTTCTATTTCATGTTTTCTCTTTTTCTTTTGAAATCCTTTTGAACTTAAAAAAAATCTTGCAAGAATAGTACAAAGAACATTTTTCCTCCTTGAATCACTCAGTAAGTTGCAGACCTGATACCATTATCCTGGAATACTTTAGCATGACTGCATGCTAGAACATTCTCTCACAGCCATAATATAACAGTCAAAATCAGAAAGTTAACATTTATTCTATCTAACCGCCAGACCCTATTCAAGTTTCACCCATCATTGCAATAGCATCCGTCATGACAAAAATCTGTTCCGAGATACTATTATCTTGTCGTTACTGTCATGTCTCTTTACTCTCCTTCAGTCTGGGAGTTTCCTAGTCTTTCCTTGCCTAGCATGACTTGACACTTTGGAAGATTACAGGAGTATCACAGAAATGTGTTCTGATTGCATCCCATCACGTAGTGTGTGGTTTTGATTTGACCTGTTCCTGGTGATGTTACTTTTGGTAACTTGAAGGTTTGCCAGGTTTCTCCACTATAAAGTATCTGTTTTTTTTTTTCTCTTTGTAATTAATAAGAATTTTGTGAGGAGATACTTTGAGATTATGTAAATATTCTGTTTCTCATCAAATTTTCGTCTAGTTTGAAGCATCCATTGATGTTTCTTGGCTCACTTTATTATTTTTATAGTAATTGTCATATGGTGATTTTTTTAATTCTCTTATTACTTGAACATTGATTTATCAGTTATACCATAAGGAATAACTCTCTCTCTCTCTCTCTCTCTCTCTCTCTCTCTCAGATTACTATTGTAGTCAATGGGTTATAATCTACTAATATCATCATTTATTTTGATGCTGAAATGACCCCAGATTTGGCCAGTTGAGATCCCCGTTAAGCTGGATCTTGTGTTCCTTTGAAATATACCCATTATTCTTTGAGCTCTTTCTTACTTTCTAGCTCCAGAGTCTTATACGTTCTCTGCCCCAACCCTGAATCTAACATTTCCCCAAGGAGTCTTGGTTCCTTTTAAGGAGGATGGTATTTAAAAACCAGCATCTGATCACCAGGTGTGCTTATTGCTACACACACGCGCACTTCTGTATTTATTCCTGAGTTCATTCTAATACTTCCAATTTCTGAGATGTATGAGTTCATTCTAATACTTCCAATTTCAGCTCAACACTACATTTGTGACTCCCTTATCCAACAATAAGAACGTTGGTTCCAATGATCCTTACCATATGTAGTAATTGGATCAACCTTCTGCATATGTTATCAATCTCCTATAGCCTTAACTTTCTTCCACCCCTGCTCCAAGCAGTTGCTGCCCTGCCCTTTCTCGGGCTCTAACACCTGACTCTGGGCTGCCACGGCTCTGCTCCCACTTTCTAGACTCCTTCCTTGCCCCACTCAGGTGCCAGTGGTCACATCAGGCCACGTTGGTGCCCCCGTCCTGTGCAGGAGCCTCATCATACCGCCGAGGCTCCACATCTGCCCTTGGCCATCACAACACCCTGCCCTCACCACAGATGCCGGCCTTGCTGGTCTACAGACGGTCTTTGGACTGTATTATTTAGAAAGGCAGGAGCACAGCCAGGAAGAGCAGGAATGTAGGAAAGCAGGCAGGAAGCTGATACATTCTTCTTGGGGATACTTAGAAAAGGAATAAACTAGGAAATAGTCATAGAAAAAGTCGAGAAAAGTAGATGGTGGAAAAGAAGTGGATGTTTATCTAATGAAGCCTTGGAAGGAATCACGGGTGATGGAGGCAGACCTCAGAGCTGCACAGAGGACATCAGAGGAGAAAGGAGCAGAATGGTGTGTGTGAGAGGGAGAGGAAGACTGCAGCAGATGCTTTGACATGAGGTCATTGAGGAGGAAGTTGAGAGCTATCCAACAAGTAGGTTGAATAGAGGTTATCCCAAACGTCTTTTCTTATAAAATAGCCAGGTTATTCTGGGCCCTCGAATGAGGCAATTTCCCAGAAGCAGGATGTAGGAACTCTGAGTCATAAGACCCATTATTGTGCAAATTTCTACAAAGCAAAATGAATTTATAAACGTCCCATTGAAGCGTCAAGAAAACTAAGCAAAAAAGTTTTTAGTACGTGAGGAATAGTACATGGAAATTAGTAATACAGTACCTTAAATTAGTAACAGTAGGCACTGTATTATTTCAAAAAGTGCTTAGAGGACTCTGTAAGAAAAATGAAAATGTGATGACCAGACAAAAATGTCATATCAATGTATGTAGGAGGAAATTGAGACAATGAATAAAAGAATGACCTAGGAATTCTGAGTAAAGCAAAAAGGATGAACCAAAGTGTAGAGACATGATTCTTCCTTAACTATGGGTCAACCACATACTAGGCACACTCCCCACTCCACTGAGAAGAATACAATTGAAGGAAAGGAACTGAAAAGTTATGTACAGTTGTCATGCCGGGACTCTGGTCCCACTCCCCGCACAAGGACGCAGGATATGGCGAGGCCAAAAAGGAACACCCACAGAGCCACAGATAGGGGAGTCATCCCACTATATTCTGCTGGTGGCTGGGTTGGAGATACAAAAGCAAACATCCGCCAGTACCCCAACAAGGGGTCTTCTGCACCCCAGTCTCACTGGTGGCCGGGCGAGACACAGGAAGTAGGATTCACAGGATGCACAATCTGCCAACGGCTTTTCTGCCTGCCAACGGCTTTTCTGCCTGCCAACCAACCAACCCGTGTAGCCATGGCAGCCATATCAGTGGCTAATTGGCAAACTGGTTACAGCTGATGGCCAATCAGTCACAGCTGATGGCCATCTACTACCCGAGCCAGCACCTTTCCAGTGAGGCCGAGAGCCTGGCAACTGCTCTCTGGGGCTCTGTCCCAACAACAGTCATGTGCAATTTAACAATTGGGATATATTCTGAGAAATGCAACATTAGGCAATTTGATTGTTGTGTGAACATCACAGAGTGCAGTTACAGAAACCTAGATGGTACAGCCTGCTACACACCTCGGCTGTGTGCTACAACCTGCTCCCAGGCCACAAGCCTGTACAGCATGTTACTGTACAGAACAACAGGAGATTAAATCAAGCACAAGCGAAATAATGCTCTCAAGAAACTTGGTACATACAACTTGATGAGGCTGCTGCCAGCGTAACACGGCGTCCTGTTTTACAGCAAACTTTATATAAAGTAGGAAGAGGACACTTGAAAATAATGATAGAAGTATAATATAGTAAATACATAAACCAGCGACATAGTCATTTATCATCAAGTATTATGTCCTGTACACAATTATATGTGCTGTGCTTTTGTAAGACTGGCAGTGCAGTAGGTTTGTTTAGGCCAACATCACAAAGATGAGAGTAATGCATTGCATTATGACCTTATGACGTGATGACGTTACTACGTTCTGACGGCTACTGCGTGCGGACATCACTGTGCGATGGGAATGTTTCAGCTCCATGCCGCCATCAGATATGCAGGCCCTTGTTGACTGAAACATTGTAATGTGGCGTCTGACTGTAGTTCAGCTCTTGATATGACACCCGAGGAAGCTGAAGTCGACAGAGACCGAGGAACTTGTCTGAGGTGAGGGACTGTTAGGGCCGAGCTGGTGTTCTCGAGCCTGGATGTGGCTTTTGGGCGGCCCTCTTTCCTCTTACTCCTCTTTCTGCCTCTTTAGTGAGTCCCTGCAGTTCTCCTTGTCACCTCAAAATGCTCTGGGTTTTGCCTTTTTAGACTCATAAAGTATTATTACTCCAGAGAGATCAAGGCATAATCCCTACAAATTTTGAACTAATCTTGCTTAACTATAACCCAGCAGCAGAAATGACTAGTGAGAGGAGGGGCACGGTGGGCACTGGGCAGGGAGTGAGCAGCGGTGGGGGGAGGGGCATATGCCGCATGGCTGGGAGAGAATATTCCAGCACACCGATGTGTGATGGAGGACGTGTTGTTGCAGTCACAGCACACCCTTTCTTTTAATTATTTGGCTTTTACTTAGTAACACAATTCTGGTCTTGGTGCTTTAAATGATGGTAATCATAACAGCCAGCAATAAGCTTCATGTATATTATATAACAATTAAAATGCTTGTACGGTTACATCTTCCTTTTTTCAGACTCTTTCCACCCCTTAAATACCTGAGAGAGGAGGAAAAAAAGCAATTTTACTGACAGATGAAGCTGGGGAAGATTAAAAGCTGAATAGGATGTAGTGCCTCTGGATTCCCTTCTGACCTTTTTGTGGCTGCACCCACTGTGCACATGTCTTGGATTCTGCGTTTTTCTCTTTCCCTGATTTTGTATCAGGTTCCCTCAGCAGGACCAGCCCATGAGCTTATCATAGGGACACTGCCCTGATAGAAGCCCATTACTGTGTTATTCCCTAATTCCGTCAGCTGGTACTTGGATGGCGTCCAGTTTTCACAATCTCTAAATAGCCCTGCTGTGAATTTCTTTATACAACTCATCTTTGGCCATCTTTCAGGTTAATTTCTTAGCCTGTACCCCTCAAAGTGAAATTGTAAAGTATCACATACTTTACCGAACCTCTGATTGTTCTTTTTTCGTGTTGCCAGCTTACTCTCCAGACTGAAGCAACTTATAATGTAACAGTAATAATTTTATTTTTCCGCAGAATTATAAGTATTGAGGCTTGTTATTTTTATTTGTTTAAATAGGTATATAATGTCACCTCTGGCTTTTGAAAATCTGCATTTCTTGAATTGTTACTAGGGCAGTGACTTTTTTACAGTTTGTACTTTTTAGCATGTATTTCCCTTTTCCAATTACAGAATAAGGTCTTACATATTTGTGTCAATTATCCATGTATGTTGATCAATGTATCACATTTCTCCCATTCTGTTGCATTCCTACTTACTTTAATAGATGTTTATGATATTTTGTTTTCATTTTTGTATTTATAAAAATATCCATCTTTTCTCATAAATATTTTCAGTATTTAGAATAGTTTCTCCTTTTTACAGAGATTTCATGTACTTTCTCCAATTTTATTTTAGGTCTTAATTGCTGAAGTCTTTCAATCCAGCTGGAACTTATTTCAGTAAATTATTAGTAATATTGGATCCCTATTACGTTTTTTGTTTGACAGACTTATTGTGACCCTTCTCTGTGCCCAGCTCTGTGCTAGGCATTGGTGATATTGAAGAAAGGTGATCTCTTAGGGGCAGTTTCTGCCCTCAAGAATCTTACACTCTGTGGACCATACAGGCGACTGAACCCAAAGTACATGGCAGTTTGTATAGTGTCAGGATATCACTAGATAGAGGCTATGGAGGTATACAAAGCAGGGTTATTTAACCCAGTCTTGGGGAGTCAGGGAAAGACTCCTGGAGGAAAGGGGTATCTAAGGTGAGACCTGAAAACTAATAGGCGTTGGCCAGGTAACTAGAAAACAAGAAGAAGGACCGTTTCAGGCAAGGGAATAGCAAATACAAAGCCAGAGCCAGCAAGAGCTGGTGCTTCTACAGGAAAGAAAAGACATCAAGTGCCAAGCATGTTTCTTGTACTGACAGTACTTTGTAAAGGAAGCAAAAATAACCTTGTACTCATCGACAATTGCGACTGCCTACAATGAGCTGGTTTCTAGTATTGCTATCTTCTGCTGCTCTAGATAAAGCCCTAGACTCCTGGTGCAGCCAGCCTTGAGCAGAAATAAGGCCCTGGGGACGTGAGGTTCCACTTCTGATGTAACAAACTCAAGGCGAGCAGGAAAAGAGCGAGTGTTTAGAGGCCTGTCTTGACTTTTTTAGCCTTCCTTGAATGAGCCACTGAAGGTAGGGGATCTGGCCATGGCCCAAGAAGAGTCCCAACCACAATGCATCACTTGCCATTTCCATCCTGGAGAGAAAGCCTGGACCCCAGCGTGGGCAGATGATTGCTGCCAGTGTTTTCCAAGAGGCTCTGAGAAATGGACCTCTTTCTTAAAAACCACCTCGTAGTAAAAGTACTTAATTCAATTGGCTTAAGTGAAAAGATGAGGCAGGAGTTCCAATATTTGGGATAGGGCTTGTAGCAAATTGCAAATATTTGAGCATAGACTATAAAGTGAGGGGAAGGGGTACAGGTACTATTTAGGGACTTTCCTTCCTCTTAATGTTTATGGAGCTAGGAACATTTTAATGCTTTTTAAAAACGTCTAATTGTTTTTCACTATCATGGGAGAATGTGGCAGACTTTTTGTTTTTATTAAATTTACATTAAATGACAGAATATTGTAGGGATGAGACCCTCTACCCTCCTTGGTTCTTTTGCTGGGACCCTACAACAGACTGACTAAAAACAGATTAATAAGAGAAAAACAGAAGTTTGTATTTGTTTTTCTCTCTAGGTTTCATTTTTTTCCAAGCCTTATTTTATTTATTATTTTTCAATTAATAGTTGACATTGAATATGATATTAGTTTCAGTTGTACAGCATAGTGGTTAGACATTTATATGACTTACAAAGTGATCCCCTCGATAAATCTAGTACTCCCCCAACACTATACATAGTTATTACAGTATTATTGACTATATTCCCTAAGCTGTACTTTACATCCCCATGACTATTTTGTAACTGCCAATTTGTACTTCTTAATCCCTTCACCTTTGATTTATTTATAACTGGAAGTTTGTAATTCTTAATCCCCTTCACCCTGCTTGCCCACCCCCTCAGACATCAGATTGATCTCTGTATCTATAAGTTTGTTGCTGTTTTGTTTGTTCATTTATTTTGTTTTTTAGATTCCACATACAAGTGAAATCATATGGTATTAGTCTTTCTCTGACTTATTTCACTTAGCACAATACCCACTAGGTCCATCTGTGTTGTCACCAATGGTAAGATTTCTTTCTTTTTTATGTCCAAGTAATATTCCATTGTGTCTATGTACCACATCTTCTTTATCCAGTCGTCCATCGATAGACACTTCAGTTGCTTCCCTTTTTGGCTATTGTAAATAATGCTGCAATGAACATAGGGATGCATATGTTTTTTCAAATTAGTGTTTTGGATTTCTTCAGATAAATAGCCAGAAGTGGGATTGCTGGGTTATGTGGTAGTCCTATTTTTAATTTTTTGAGGAATCTCCAAACCATTTTCCATAGTGGCTGCACCAATTTGTAATCCCACCACCAGTGCATGAGGGTTCTCTTTTCGCCACATCCTCACCAACACTTGTTTGTTGGTTTATTGATAATAGCTATTCTGACAGGTGTGAAAATATAGCTTATTGTGGTTTTAATTTGCATTTTCCTGGTGATTAGCGATGTTGAGCATGTTTGCCATCTGTATGTCCTCTTTGGAGAAATGTCTATTCAGGTCCTCTGCCTGAATTTAATTGGATTGTTTTTGGTGTTAAGTTGTATGAGTTCCTTATATATTTTGGATATTAACCCCTTATTGGATGTATCATTGGCAAACATCTGCTCCCATTCAGAAGGATGTCTTTTCATTTTGTTGATTATTTCTTTGCTGTGCAAAACCTTTTTAGTTTGATGTAGTCCCATTTCTTTATCTTTTCTTTTGTTTTTCTTGCCTAATGAGACATATCTAGAGCAATGAAAGAGCAACTATTATAAGAGCAATAAAACAAACAAGTTTATTAACACATGCTGATTGCATGCATGTGGGAGAAACTGATGAATAACTCAAAGGAGTGATTGGAATTTTGGGCTTATGTGGCATTTTTAACAAAGGACAATACATTTGTAGAGAGATAGTGAGATAAAGGAAAATAAATTTGGGCTTTTAGGGTTGGTAAACTGTGGAGAGGTAAATATATGGGGGAAACTAATGGAAAACAAAGGTCGTTTTAGTAAAGTTTGTTATGTAGTTTCCTCTGGTGCTGTCTCAGCTGATAAGAGTTTAAAGTTGTCTGGTGATTAAGAGAGTGGGGAGGGCAGAGAGTTTTTCTCGTGTCTGCTTCTTTTCAATTGGCTTCAGCTCAAAATAATGATATGTCACAGTGGCATATTCTGATCTCCACAATATGATCCTTTTTTTTTTTTTTTCTGGTGAAAAGTCCCAGGGTATATTTGAAAAAGCTTTTAGTTATCGTTAAAATCTCCCCATGTGCCTATTATAGCATTTCTTATGGTATTGTTCAGTTCCATAATCTCGTTATTAATTTTTAGTCTCCTTGATTTGCTTCATATCATTAACCTTCACCTTGGTCTATATTCTAATACATTTCTCCTCTGAATGACTTTGTCTGCTTTCTATTTTTCATTGCCCCTTCTAGCCTTCTTTGTAGATCAATAATTCATTGCCAATTCATTTCTCTGGCTGTGTTCTCTGCATTTCTGGCCTTTTCAGATCCATTGGGCCCTTCAGTTAGTCACAGATGGGAATCTCTTCTCTCTTCCAGGTGCATGGATTTATTTATTAACTATTATTATTATTACTATTATTATTGTTATTGTAAGTAGTTTATCTTTGGGCTTACGTGCAAGGGCATTTTCAGGATTGCTCCTTGGCTGTCTCCAAATCGAGGGCTTTAACAACTATTGCCTTAGAGTTTGCTGAAGACGTGGAGGTTCATGAGATGTGTAGGCAGAAGACATTAGTGAGCGCATAGCACAGGGTGGAGAAGTGCACCTTAGCCTACGCGTTAGGCGATACCTGGGTGGGGTATGGGGAAGGACTCAGAAGGGCAGACGGGCGGTTAGAGGGAAAGAGAAGGACCACCCGTGTTTGTTTAACGTTAGGCCTGGGGTGCCTCTCACATTTGGTGCAAGGATTAATGTGCTCTGTTTTTCCCCCGGGGAAAAATATTTGAGACCCTCTCAAAATCTTTATTTTTTGAAAATCGAGGTCCCCAAATCATGACTATTCCCTTGCAAGAATGTATCCTTTCCCTGTTAGTGCTCAGGGCCCCCTAATACTTACAAGAGTCTGGGGTTGTCTAGTTTGGCTCAAGCCTATCTCATTTTTGGACGGTAAGTGGGTAGAAGCTTATCTTGGAGAGCTGTGTGTAGACAGCAGAAGCGGGGTGCAATCCTAGCTCTCACAGTGGCCCCAGGTTAAAGTGCTCCAGTTCCTGTTGTCTCAGGAGAGGGAAGTTGTGGAGGTTTGAATCATGGTGAACGAGCATCCCAGCTGGTTCATAAAGGGGAGAGGAGGGTTAGGGCTCTTCAGTGGCCAAAGCTCAGGGCTGGAGTGAGGTCCGTGGCTACACAGAGGGGCTGCTCATCTATGCAGATAAAGCTGTTGTGTAATTAGGGCTCGGACCATGCTGGTGGAGGCTGGTCCTCTCCCAGTATTTCCTTGAGAAGAAGTGAGTCTCCAGAATCACGTTTGTGGGCACTCATGAAGGCTGGGTCCCAAATGCTCTCACACTCATGACGAGATCAATTCCCTGGGTTGAGCACAGAGCCACGGGTAGGGCCAGAGCAGACGTCAGAAACCCCGGGCCAGATACGGTCACGGATCTACACCCCTTCTTGCGTCCCTCGTGACCCATACCTCTTGCAGGATGGAGGCGCTGCCCCAATGCCGCGCTAAGGGAGACACCTGTATGAGTACCCAGGTGGTTCTTTGTCTTGCCTGGGATGTAGCTGGCAATACTTTCAACAAAGCACAGGTTTCATCCCTACGGGTGTCCCTCTGATAGGATCTGTACTATTCATCATTGAACCTAAAGGAAGAAACCATTTCAGCAAGAAAGGGCACAGAAAAAGGAGGTGGCCAGCAAAATTAAATAGTGGAGAAAAGCCAAAGAAAATGAGAACTGAGGCATTTAGTTCATATCATGTCACTGGTGACCTGGGAGAGCACAATTCCAGGAAGTTGTATCAACAAAAGCTGTACTACAGAGAGTTCTTTTTTTAAAAAACTGATTAATTAATCAATTAATTAATTAATTAAAGGAGGGCGCAGCTCACAGTGGCCCATGCGGGGATCGAACTGGCAACCTTGGTGTTCTCAGCACCACGCTTCAACCAACTGAGCTAACTGGCCATCCTACAGCGAGTTTTGAAGGTAATGAGAAAATGGAGACAGCAGCTATATGTTTAGATGGTAGGAATTTCATAGTAAAGAGAAACTTGTCAGTTATGGCCAGTAGGTGTTCAACTCTGTTGGACTTATCTCCGGTTATAGCGTATCTAATGTAAACCCCAGGGTATTGTACACACTACTATTAGAATTGTCTTTTCCCACTGGAAATCTGCTGACTGGTGCCACTCCTGCATAAATTCCAGCAAGGGCGTCAGCATAGGGCTCAGCAGGTTGTAAACTGCCCAGTGCCAGGGGTACCAATCACGTGATGTTAACGGTGTCCCTGAGAGTTGTGCAGTATACGACCTGCACAACCATACAGAGCAGCCCTGATTCTAGCACTGCCATTTTTGAAGCAAAGAAATGAGTATGTGTTACATTGTTTGACTCTGAATATATCCCTTTTTTGTTTGCCAGGGTTGGGGAAACGATGTATTTGTCTTGTCTCATTTAGGGCCAGAGTATATCTATGATTAAAAATAAATAATGACAAAAAGTAAATCTTATAAGTATATCCCTGACAGTAATAGTAGCCACCCAGAAGAGAACGTATGGTGATTGGTTGAAAATGGGATAATAAACACATAGAGAGAAATTCAACAGAAACCCAAGGTCATAAATGTAATGATTATCCACTGAATAGCAGTACATTGTTGTTGTTTGTTTCCAAGCAATATTCCTTGCTTCACATGAGTAAACAAGGCTGAATACATAAAACATCTTTCAATAACAATCTAGTGGAAACGTTAAGCAGGCTTGAATTTAATAGCATTAATGCCACGAAAAAAAACAAGTAAAAATTGTTCTTAAAATATCCATCTTGATGGATATTAACATCCTGATATAGACGAGTATTAAGTAAAAAGTTAAACTAATGAGTGTAGATAGAAATCAGTGAATGAAAAATAACTTAATCCAAACATGTCCTTTTAGAAGAAACCAAGTGATGACAAGTTAAGTAATTTGCTTGAAGTCATACAACTAATTTATGTCAAAACGAACTAGAAAAGGACATTCAGATCCCACACTGGCTGCAGCCACCAGCAGTTATTTATGAAATCATATTGTCATACATAAAAGTGTTCCAATTAAGGGAGTTTAAATGAATTGTTTTGCAAACTAAATCCATATAAATCCCACTGTAAGCCAATGTGACGTTTTAAAATTACAAATTTATGCAATATACAAAGGATCACTGGTTTGCTAAGTTGATTATTCTTCCAGTTATAAAAGATATCTATTGGATACCTTTAAAGAGCCAATTCTCTCTCCCTTCCCAATATCCTTTCATATAAAATGCAATCTGACTCACGAAAGTGTAGTCAGCTCATTGCATTTTCAAAAAGGAATCTGTGGTACAAAGCAGGGTTTATCTGTACGTTATCATCCAATTTGTAATTTTTTTAAAATCACATTTTCACAAGCCATAAAGCGAAGCATAGCACAAATAAGGATTTTTTGGTTTTCCTGAATATCTGCACCATCTTAAAGATCAGTGCTTAGGAGCTGGCAGGTACAAGGCCCCTAATTGTGGCTTTAGCTGTAGTGAGATTCTGAATATGTCTTTCCACGTCTGTTTCCTGAACCTCTCGCATCTGAGTTTTCCCTGAGTGATGAATGAATGTGTAGGACATGTATGTTTTTTTGCACATGGTCTTAATCCAAGTATTAGAGACACAAATGGTATGAGAGTAAGTTCTCTGGGCTAAAGATTCATGTCAGGATTCAGCCCCTGTTAAAAGGACCCCAGTTTGGCTGTTTAGAGAGTAGTTGGTGAGGACTGGTGGAAATGGCCTCAGAAGATTTTCAATCCCATTGGTATGCAGTGTGTTCTGATCATGAAATTTTGCTGAGGTTTCCTTGGAGATTGAAGGATTGATGAACAGAGAGGGATTTTATCAGAAAATTAATTCCTGCTGACTTCACAGGATTGTTGGAAGAATACAATGAGATGAGGGGAGCAAAAATGCTTCGTAAATGGTGAAATGCCATAGAACCAGACGAAGCTTTAGCCATGTGGTGAGTAAGCAGGAGCTTTAGTAAGGAAATATCAGGGGGTATTTAGAGAGTCATTGCAAGTGGTAGTGAAATGACCTTAACCCCTTTTGCTTTTGACCTTTGGGAGGACGGGAAAGTACTGTTGATGGAGTGTAGCCCAGGGGGTGGCGGTAGTGGGATGGGTGAGGCATGGAACTTTTTCCTATTAGAGCATCAAGCCTGAATGAGGAACAAAAAAGATGGTGCAAAAACATTCTTTACTTTTCTGTGTGAGTTGCCTCTCAGTACTCAGTCAGCCAACTGCCTCTGTTGCCTGCATTTCTTCTCTCCCGTCTTCAACGCCATCATGTCTTAACTCTTCTTAATTCTCTCTTCCAGGCCATCAGTCATCCGGTTGCATTTTGTTTTCCTCTCCCTGGGGTTGGGGTTGGGGTGGATGTAGGCAGAGAGGCTTTGCGTTCCTCAAGGAGGAAGGATAGGAACGTGGTTCTGTCTGGCCTGGGGCTGGAGCATTGACGGGACAAGTGTTATAAGGGCACCTGGGATTTGTTTTAATCAGGTTTGGTAAGACATGCAGATGCAGAAATGATTGTCACGAAGGGAGAACTTTACTCACAGCTCCCTAGAAAGAGCCTACGTGGCCACGTGCCATGCAGGGCCACGCGGGGAAGCACCAGGGTCAGTCAGAGCCAGAGGGAGTGAAGAGAAACCATGGGGAAGAACCTTTATTGTGGTTTCCCTGGGAAGGAGCAGGTGAGACAGGGACGCAGGTTTAGGATTGGCTCGTTTCAATAGCTTCAGAGGGCTCTGGGGCATAAGCGATGCCCCTTGTTGCTTGGTACTTGGCACGGGGGTGATTAGGGCAGGGGAACAGTGGCCCTGAGAGTGAAAGCCCAGTCAAGAAGGTAGTTGAAGGTGTGGGCTGTGGATTGGTTGGTTTGCATAGGAAAGGCGTGCTCCTAGTTGAGCTATTTACTACCTTTAGGAATTGTTGAGCCCTGGGAGGAGCAGTCTGTCCCAGCTCAGCAAAACCCCAGATATCAAAGCATCAGAATGCAAAACATAGAAGGACTCGCTTCATACAAGGGAGACTAACTGACTATTTCTACTGCTGAGATGGTGGCCTCCCAACACAGCCGCCATGTGTTTGCTGAAGAGCCTGCGTCCTTTTGAGAAGTCCCGTGTTAAATGACCCTATCTTGGGATGAGTTGGAGGCTAGAAGGGGTTTGAGAAGTAAACAGGGGAGGCAGGAGGTGCTGAATGCCAAATAGTGTCCTCAGAAGCTGTGGAAAGTCGGAAAAGGACTCCTTTAGGACACTGGATTTGGTTATTAAGTGACATAGTAACCCCTTTCCTACCAGTTTCACAGATAGCCAAGAAAACATTTGCTCTCTAGCTGGCCAGATTCTAAAAAGCATGTTGATATGGGTACTTCGCCTGGCTGCAGTACTCAGCAGAGAAGCAATCATTATTTGTATTTTTCTTTCTAGAAAGATCTTTCTCCTGTTTCCAGTAAGGCTCAATGAAGGAAATGTGGACCACTCCACATTCTCGTCCCCTTAGGCATCTTTAAAGGGGGGAAAAACCAGGCTTTCTTTGCTCAGAATGACTTAGGCACATGGGATCCTCACCTCCCAGTGAACGACTCAGTCATACCCCAGAGAGGAGTCACATCCTCTACTTCCTTTCACGTTCTGAGATCAGATCTGCCTTGGCCTTGCCGATGGTGGTGGGGGCACGGCCAGGAAACTTAACTTTGCCATTGGAAGATACATAGTCGTTTTTGGTAACCGCAAAATATCTCCCCTGAATAAGTGATCTATATCAGTTTTGTGGACTTCTCCCCCGTCTCTTCTTAGCCGGGGGAGAGGAGGACACTTTCAGAGAAGGGAGCCGGACCCAGGTGCTGGTCTCTGTGTGGTCCTCTGGGTTTCTCGGCCTCTGGGGAGAGCTCCCTTAGTCACGGGCGCCCATTGGTACCTGCTGTCCATGTGCCCCCTGGGCTAAGCTCCTGGTTGTTCCGTTGACATGAAATGCTCCCTTTTCCAGCTGCAGGGCTTCTCCTGTGCTTCCGTCTCTCCCACTCCCCCACCCCACCCCCAGCATAGCTTCACTTTCCAGCCCTCCTCCACAGACATCCCTGATGTGGGCGGTTCCTGTCCTCATGTCCCCGCACACTGAACTTTATCGCTTAGTCTTAGTGGCTGTTGGGACCAAAGAAGGAAACCAGCTTCCTGATGAGGAAACGTAGCTTAAGCTATTGTCCCTAACATACAAGTATTTAAACTGAGTAGCGTTACTGAAACAAAAGGCTGCCTTAACTTAAACTGAGAAAAGGTAGTCACTAAGAAAGCATCTCATTGTTGGTGCGGCCATCTCATCCTGTCGTGTCTGAATGAGATTTGCCAGAATTAATTACTGAGGCTCTCGCACAGGGGTTCTAATGACTCACTGCGGAGGGGATTCTAGAAGGCTGAATTCCATGCCCACACCCCACTGACAACTAAATCAGAATCTTTGGGGTCTGGGCTTCAGTAGAGTGTAAAAAGCTCCCAGGTGATTTGGATAGGGGCCAGGGCTGACAATAGTCAACTACCTGAGACCTCGGGCTGTCAGCCGCGGCTTCACCTGGGCCCTTCATCAGACTTGCAGGATCTGGAACCCGGACCAGATCTGTAGACCCAGAATCAGCTTTGTAACAGTATTCCCAGGTTATTCCTGTGAGAAGTGCTGATAGTTTCACGGATCATCCCTGGAGAAGTCAGGACTCAGCCTTAGTTCTAGGGCCTTCACGGCTCTGCACCCAACAAAGCAGACCCTGTTCCCTCTCCGCGGCCGCTTACCTCACTATTGGGTCATAAGTGAAATCAAGTTAAACTGCTCTTCACGTGTAGCCACAGTGATGCAAATATTCAATCTAAGGCCGGGAGGGAGGACGGGAGGGAGGATGGGAGGGGGGGGGGGGAGAGAGAGAGAGAGAGAGAGACAGACAGACAGACAGACAGACAGACAGACAGACGGAGAGACCACAAGCGTGCCGGTGTGTGTGCTAGGCCCACGTACTTGGTGGGCATTGGTGGCCATGTTTCCACCAGTAAGATGAACTCATGCTTGCGAGCCCATTTTCAGTTGAGGTTTGGTTGGCCATTTGCTTGTTCCAGCCCCAGGCACCAGAGCCACCTCCCTCTGCACCTCCTGTCTCTCAGTTTCCAGAGCCATCTGGTTGTAGAAGCACTAGTGGCACAAACTCACGGATGGGGATTCAGGGAAAATGCGTGCTCTTGGAGGCACAGCTGGGTCCACATTCCAGCTTCCCCACATGACTTTGGGCGATCACAAGTCCCACCAAATTTCCTATTCTGATAGTACTCGGGGCTCATGCTGTCCCCCTTATGGGCATCAAAAGAAAAAAAAAAATGAGTCAGAGACAAAAAATGAATGAATGCTGTTTTTTCATAAATGTGTGACAAGGGCACCCATCTGCTGTCCTTCCATTTCAGCAGTTAAAGAGTGATAGGAAGGAAAGTAAATTTTATGGAATAAAAAAGAGAAAACACTGAGGCAGCGTCTGATTGACAGGTGTTTGATTAAGGTGGGATTTTTGAAAGCAAGGGAAAGTTTCTGGTGGGTCTTTAGGAACACTTGCCAGTTTAGATTGGCTGCAAGGGGTCAATGAGCAGTTAGGGGAATTTCAAAAGAGGGAGCATTGTTCTGTGTTGGGGCAGAGGGTTTTCTGTGGCCAGCCATTTCCTGGAACGGTTGGGGTTCATGGGGTGCTTTTTTAGGGTAATGATCTTCATGTGAGCTGAGAGCCATGCACTTGTGTTTTTTCCTCACAGCATTGCAAGGAAGAAAACTATTTGCACATCATGTTTGGTCATTGGAGGCAAATGATATTTGGACAGTTGAGTTGGATCCAGTTTTTGGCTTCCCATTCAGAAATCTACCTTCTTATGAGAGCATAGGCTTAATTCTGGGGTTCAAGGTCAGGTGTTTGATCTTGGGGTTCCTATTCTCTGCCCATGGTTGAAAAAATGATTTTTAAAATTATTTTTTTAAACATTTCAAATGAAAACAAAGAGGTATGAAGTGAAACTTCACATAATAGCAGCAAAATAGCCCTTAAAAAAATCTGGGGCATTAAATCACCCTCCTTTTGATGGCCTGTGATAAATTACATGTCACGCAAGTCATATAAATTAGCCCCAAAGAAGGATGAGCCACTTCTGCCTTTCTAACTGCTAGTAGCCAACCCTGCTGTTAGGAAGGCAATGGATTGCTTTTTTGTTGGAAATTGTGTGGTACTTCCTGTCTGGGAGTGACCCACTTAATTGACATTGGGGGCTAAGAACTGCAAGAGAGTTTAGGACTTCACAGATAGGAAATGCTCTAAACGAGGCCCGTGGAGCATGCCTAACCACTTCCTTGCATGTTCCCCAAACCTCTTTTCTTCCTGTGGCTTTCAGGAAAACCAGGCTTTTTCCAGAGTGACTTTCCCCCTTGCTAATTCTCACTTTAAGACGCAACAATTTCCTGGGTCTATTCATTTGCAGATACTGAAATCTTTCCTTCCACCCTGGTCTCCAGCATCCTCCGCCCCTATAATTCTTTATCAGCACTCCTTTCCATGGCTGCCACCTCCAGGCTGGTCGGAATTTGGGATTGGAGGGGAGGGAAGGGGTTTCTAAAGTGGAAAGAAGGAACACCATTCTCCCAAGTAATGAGGACTTTTGAAAAACTCTAGTGTGCCTAGGGCAAGAATAAGCGACGCAGGTTTATATTTTTGGGGAGAATAAAATGGATCAGTAGACGACTGCTTGTGCTTGTATAGGTAAAGGACAGGGAAAAAACAGATAGGGACCCAGCCTCGGAAAAAGGCCACCCTCCAGTAAGTAACTGTCCCTCATCTCCAAGCAGCTCTGTCCATGAGCAATTTTGGTGCTGGATCATATTCAGAGACATACAGTGCAGCCTTTGTAAAGTCAGGAACCTTTTCTTGGTGTCTGGAGGAAGCATATTCTTAATGCAGCAAACCATTTAAACCAAGCCTCTGTCTTTCCTCTTTCCCCCTGCCCCCTTCATGCCACTCTCAATTAAATCTACAGAAATGCAGTTAATCCCTGAAACTCTCTTTTTTCACTTAGCTCTTAAACGTCCCCAAACTTGAATGACCTCTGTCCATATTCCCCATTGCTTGTAAATTTGCTTTTATTTGTTTTTATTTTTTATTTTTTCTTCTTCTATTAAAATCTTTCTTCCCTTATCCTTTTCAAAGTGAATCTTCTACTCATCTGGCTCATGAGCCCAGTGTACACGATAAAGTGGGGAGGTCGGGAGCACCAGACTTTCGTGTAAAGGAGGGGCGGAGGAGGGTGCACAGAAAAAGGCTGTGAATTTTCAGACGGTCATGATGTTTGTCCCTGTCTCCTCATGTTGAGAGGAGGATGTATGACTCAATCTCAGAGGAACGGTGGGGTCCAAAAGGGTGCAGAGGGAAGAGGAAGGACAAAAGGGGTAAAACCTGAGACCTGCCACCTGATTTCTGGGGGAAGCGTGACCTACCCAGTCGAGGTGCTTCTGAAGGCAGGACTCAGAGAGCTTTCTGGGTGGTTGGGTGGTTGTAAAGGGGGTGATTTCATCCAGAAGAAAGATGCCCTCCAGCACTAGAAAACAAGGTCATTGCTTTCTTGGTGACCAAGGGCTCTCAGATAAGGTGCCATCGCACAGAAGAGGGAGGGAGGGTGGGCAGGGCAGGACAGCCTGAAGTTTGGGACTATGAGAAATACTGTGTAACCTGGGATAAAGCAGAAAGGACTTGGGTTAGACATTTAACCCCGCCGTGGTAATTCGGGAAGGAGGGACTGTGTGCCCGTAGCTTACTCTTTCTGTGATTGGTTTATGATCTGAGATGCTTCTTTCCTCCCAACTCATGGAAGGTCCACATGTAGCTATTGCTCCCAGGGTCCCTGCCCCTTCTCCTGGGAGGTTAGATTCATATTTCAGGGCTTTAGAAAGTGAATAGGGTGAGAGGCCATGTATTATTTTGAGTCTGCAACAGGGCTTGAGAACCAACCCTCCCTCCCTCCCTCCCTCCCTCCCTCCCTTCCTTCCTCCCTCCCTTCCTTCCTTCCTTCCTTCCTTCCCTCCTTCCTTCCCTCCTTCCTTCCCTCCTTCCTTCCCTCCACAATCATTATTTAAGTGTCTGTGATATGACAGGTACTGTGCTGGTCTAATGCCTGGTACTAGAGGGAAAACTGAGTCTCAAAGACGCAGAGGGACCAGTCAGACATGCGTGGAGCAAGGACTGTTTCTCAGGTCCTCAAATCCCTGGGTCAGGACCCTTGCTATCACACCCCAAGGCCTTAACAAAGCCACATTGTAACCTTGTAGTCATTTGCATCCTTTCTCTCCTGGGAGCATAAAGGATCCCAGCCTAGAGTGGAGTGTCTTGTCCTTGCTAGACCGTAACTTTCCATTCCTAAACCCAGTGGTCCTTCCCAAGATGGGAGCTCTTGAAAATCTCTTCTTTAATTAAAAAGTGTTCCCAAGAATAAGCATAGCTCTGTGGGCATTTCTCATAACATTAGTCACTGGACAAGTTCAAGAAATGAATCATGGTATCAGGTTGATGCAAAAGTAATTGCGGTTTTTGCAGTTATTTTTAACCTTTTAAGCCGCAATTACTTTTGAACCAACTTAATATCTTGTAAGTTGTTGCAAACAACTTCTCTTTCTGTATGCCACCCAGTCAGGCTGTGCTCTGGACCGTCCGTGCACGTCACAAGGCCTGACTTGGGCAATATTCCACTTGTTTGCACCCAGAAGGTAATGGGATTCCGTAATAGAGAGGCAGCAAATAGTTCAGCCGTGTGGTAGGAAAAGCACAACAGTAATTTCATGTTTGGACGTCGTAAGGCCCTTTCTGTTATAGTGTGTTAGGGAAGCTCTGGGCATGCAATAATGCCTCTTTGTTTCCCAGAAAATATGTCCATGAACTCTTTGAGCCTTTCGATAATACATTATGAAAGATTTATATGTTTTTTCTTTTGGAAGGCAAAACAAAACAAGACCAGGACATAAAAAAAAAAGTATTTTCTTTTTTATAGAAAAAAGGAAAAATATTGTTTTTGGTTTAACACAGAAAAACAGATCCTCAGACATGAGTCTAAGTTATGTCAGATCTGATGTTAGGAAATGGAATGAAGCAGGGGCAGGACGAGGGGCAGAGAGGCTGCTTCCTCTCCTGTGCTGGGGGGCGGGGTGGGGAGTATGTGACCAAGGGGCTGCGAACAAGAACCTCAAGCCTTGCAAAGAGGTGACACCTGATGCAAAGAGGTGACACCTTCAGGCTCAGCCACAGGCCAGACCCTGTGATGTTTCTGCCCTACACTTTTGGGACATCAAACAGAGAGGGGACAAAGTCACAGGATAAAATCTTGAGGAGCCAGCATCTCAAGAGCAGCAGGCTGAGGAGATTCAGGGGCTTGAGGGAAGAGGATCTGTGGTCCAGGAGGAAAATCTCTCTCTGGCGAGTCACTGGCAGTGAGTTTCCTCTGTATATGGTACGAGGCAGCAGAGGGAAACCAACCTTCCTTCCTCCCTCCCTCCCTCCCTCCCTCCCTCCCTCCTCCCTTCCCTTCCATCCTTCCTTCTTTCCTCCCTTCCCCAACAAATACTCACTATGACTTCACTGGTGCAGGTGGGTTATGTAAGTTTCGATAATGTCCCCAGCTTAATTATCCAAGATCATATTTTTATTTTCTCCAGAAGAGGGGTGGTAGGAGCAGAAGCAGCCCTTTTCAGCCAAGCATCCCTTGGACCTAGAGTCCAACACAGATACTCTGCTTGTAGGGACATGGTCTACCAAACAAGGTGGATCTGGAAACTTCCATCCGTGCCATGTCTCTATGCTTCCAGCCTCATCGTGAAGAACGGATACTAGTGATCTAGTTGCGTTTAGGGGACTATTATAAGTATTTCTCCTCTTGGTTCTTATGTAAACTCGGTGTGGGTAAGTCTCCTTCCTTCCTCTGGAAGGAGAGAGCAGAGTCAGTGCCCAGAAGCCCCAACCAAGCAGTACCTCTGCTCGGCAAGACCCTACAATGAGCTAGGAACTGGCTTCTGTGGGCAGTCTTGATGAACCAGACACTCAGGGTCTCTGCCCTGGAGTAGGTAGCAGTCAAAAAGAAAACCCAGAAAATGTGCACATACCCAGAATGCCCAGCGGCCAGGGCTGAGTGGTGAAGAGGGGAGATCTCGTCCACAGTGGAGCCCACACTCTGAGCCCCACTGCCAGGCTTCAAGCTCACTCTGCCACTTACTAACATGTG
The DNA here is from genome assembly GCF_036562045.2 of Rhinolophus sinicus. Lineage (NCBI taxonomy): Eukaryota > Metazoa > Chordata > Mammalia > Chiroptera > Rhinolophidae > Rhinolophus > Rhinolophus sinicus. The sequence goes on from NC_133758.1 coordinate 100,578,185, forward strand.
GACTTGGGTAAATTACTTAAGCAATCTGTGCCTCAGTTTCCTCATTTGTAAAATGGGCTTAATAATAACACCTACCTCATAGAACAGTCCTGAGGATTTAATGTCAATATGTGAAGTGTGTAGATCAGTGCCTGGTGAAGAGTATTGTTGGTTGTTATCTATTACCTGCTTGCTGTACCCTACTAGAGAACCCGTAGTGATTGCCTGAAACAATGGTGTGTAAATATTTCTTCTCTTTCTGCCCCTCTCTTTCTCTGGCTCATGTTTGTGCCGAGAGTGTTACCTGGATAGCAATGCAGTGAACCTTTAGACGTAGCATTCAGCAAGCATCACGTTGCTGTCTGCACACAAAGGCAGCTCAAGTCCTCCTTCCAGATGGCCCTTGCACCCAGGCAGCTGAGCAGGTGGGTCCCCATGGTCATGCCACGTTGTCCTGGGACGCAGTAAGCACCAGCCGCCGCCCTCATGAACCCCACTGTAACTCTGTCTTCAGTGTTGTGCTTCCTTCCCTGGATTGTATTGAAGTATGTTGTTCACACCACTTGGATTTCTAAGGAGAAAGAAAGAGCTAAGGAAGCCCAAGAGCGTACGGAAGCTTGGTGCTTGCTCTGTGGGTGCCATCCCGACTTCCCTCTGCACAACCCTTTCTGAGTGTCTCTTCTGCGTGGCTGTGGCCATGGCTGGCTAGCACTCAGTTTCCAGTCCTCCCAGGGCCTCTTCTCAGAGAATCTGAGCATCTTTCTTCCGTATGTGGTCAGATCGTCCACCACCCTTTCACAAGATACATTTCCAGTATTTAAATCATGTGACTTTGAGATATACATTGATTCATCCTAAGGAGCTTCCCATTGTGAACACGTTTGAGAGGATGGGAAAGGAGATGAGACAATCCCTTGTTAAAATGCTGCTAGCTTGAAATCAGCCATGGTGGGAGTATTTACGTCAGGGAATTCGGCAAATACAGCGCTCTCCCCGCCCCATTTTCTCACACTTCCAGCATAAATTACAGATAAGAGAGAACTCGGAGTCAAAAACAAGCCAGAGGTGTGCTCTCTCAGCTGTCTGCTTGAAAGATTAGCTCACGTCCATAGAATTTAAGCCTTTCCATTTTCTAAAACCACAGCAACAACAAAAAGACCTCCGCATAGTGAGGTTTAAACAAAACAAAATGGAAGTTTTCTGAGACAATCTTTGTCTTTGTTGCCCTACTAAACAAGCTTCCCAGAAAACTCCAGCCAGATAAATGGGAACAGCAGAGGAGAGGAATCTCGCAGGACCCATGAAGGAGACACTCATTAAAGAACCCAGTGGGCGGTAGCTGCGCGCCTGTGTCATTAAGCAGGGCTACCTGGAGACACTGGTGGGTGGCCCCTCCCAGAAGGCGGGGGCAGCCTGAAGAACTTCTGCTCCTTCTCTGTCTCTCTCTCTCTGGCCAGCAGCATATATGGCTTTCCTTTTCCCTTCTATGGTGTCTCCTGGAGAGACTCGGCCAGGGCTGCTTCATTTTGCAGCTCACTTCTCACTGACCCACGTACCACTCTGCAGGCAGGGGACATGGTGCAGAATAGCCGAGTAGATGTCAGATCCGGTGTTGGGGGCCTGGTGTACAGAGTAGAATATATGTCCTGACGCAAAGCAGCTGCTTTGGCTTATGCTGTGCCAGCTCCTACACGCGAGCCGAAGATGCTGGCCAAGTCCTGCCATCACAGAGGGTCCCAGACCTGTGGAGCTGGCCCTGAAAAGCTTGACCTTGGCTACATATTAGAATCACCAGGGGCAGTTTTGAAAATCCCAATGCCTAACATGCAGTTTAGACCAATTACATCAGACTCTCTGGAGGTAGCACATAGGCATCAGGGGGTTTGAAGTCTCCTCAGGATTGAGACGACTGCACCAAAGAGTGAGAGCAGATATGCAGCACAGAGCCAGCCAGTGGTTCTCATTCTGGCGGTGCAGCCCCCCGGGGGATGTTGGGAACTATGACAGGGTGTTTGGGGTTGCCACTTGCACTTAGGGGGTGTGGGCCAGGAGCATTAAAAACCTCCTGCACTTCGGAGAACAGCTCTGCACAATGACCAATGCCAAATCTCCGAGGCCTGTGCATGCACGTGTGCGTGCGTGTGTGTGTAATGTGACAGATGCTGACTACCGTGCCATCCTTGTGTAGGGGAGACGGCCTGGTCAGTTTCAGTCTGAGGCACTTGTGATGCAGAAGCGAGATGTAGAGCTTTTCCCTGGAACCAATAACCTGCTCGCAGAAGCCTCCGCATAGTGATTTGTTTAGAGTGAGAACACTGGCCCTGTGTGTGTGTGTGTGTGTATGTATGTGTGTGTGTAAAGCAAGTGGCAAAAATTCTTTATTATTCTCTCCTACAGTCTTCTTGACTATTAATGCAAATCATGGCTGGGGGACTGGGTGGGGTGGTGAAGGAACAGGTATTTGTGGATATGGCACTGGATTGACTAAAAAGTCAACAACTTCCTCCCTTCTTAGTTTGACCGATTCCACATGGTCTGCTCAGTGCCCAGAACAAAAGCAGACGGTACCAACTGGCCGTCACCATGCTGGTTAGGAGCTACCCGTGTGATCTGCTCGTACAGGCAGGGAGTCGGCTTTGAACCATAAAGGTGTTTTGTCCACATTTCACCGTCTCCCTGCCTGGTGTTTGCATCTGCTGCCGTTTCTGTGATACGTGCAGTATCTCTCCTTACTGTACACCTCCCCTTGCACACCACGGCACATACCCTCATCTCTTGCTGCAGTTCTGCGCCACAGCTGGTGTGCGGGGCGGGGGAGTCCAGCAAAGAGGATGGAGATGGAGCCAGATTAGGAACTAAAGGTTTACACTGGGCATGCTTCCAGCTCTGCTTCATGGGCTGTGGTCGTAGAGTCCTAGAATTTCAGAGTTGTCCCTGGGACAAAAACCTGATCTCACCTAAATCACCATCAGCTGGTTTTTCAGAAGTATCTATGAGCCACTTTGCCTGAGGTCACAGATTGTGAAGATCACTAGGTATGGGAGTCTGGTGAGATGAGAACAAGGGTTCTCAGTCCCAGCTATGTTAGAATCAGCTAAGGAAGTTTAAAAAACAAACAAACAAGAAAAACCAGTACTGGGTTCCCACCTTAGACCATTGGGATCAGAATTTCTGTCAGGGCAGAAATGCAGTAAGTCCTCAATGTCCTTGATAGGTTCTTGGAAACTGTGACTTTAAATAAAGTGATGACTATAAAGGAACCAATTTTACCCTGGGCTAATTGATGTAAATAAGGGTTTAGTTCCTGTGGCATATTTCTGGTCACCAAACTTCTCAAAACACTTCTGATATTAAAATGGAAATATATGTGAGCGATACATGTTTTAAGAAGGATTAATAAAACCAAGTGAGGGCCGGCCTGGTGGCTCAGGCAGTTAGAGCTCCATGCTCCTAACTCCGAAGGCTGCCGGTTCGATTCCCACATGGGCCAGTGAGCTCTCAACCACAAGGTTGCCAGTTCAATTCCTCGACTCCCGCAAGGGATGGTGGGCTCCACCCCCTGCAACTAAGATTGAACACGGCACCTTGAGCTGAGCTGCCACTGAGCTACCAGATGGCTCAGTTGATTGGAGCACAAGGTTGCCGGTTCGACTCCCGCAAGGGATGGTGGGCTGGGCCCCCTGCAACTAGCAATGGCAACTAGACCTGGAGCTGAGCTGCGCCCTCCACAACTAAGACTGAAAGGACAATATCTTGGAGCTGAACTAAGATTGAAAGGACAACTTGACTTGAGGAAAAAAAAAGTCTTGGAAGTACACACTGTTCCCCAATAAAGTCCTGTTCTCCTTCCCCAATAAAATCTTAAAAATATATATATATATAAAACCAAGTGAGATAATTCTTTTCAACCACTGATTCCAGTTCAGGGTCCCAGGTGGCCAGACCCTCTCCCAGCCTCTCAGGGCACAAGGGGGGAATCGCCTTGGACAGGATGCCCTTCCATCACGGGGCCACTGGCACCCACCCCACATTTAGACTGAGACAATGGAGACCCGCCAGTTCACCTGATGTGCACAGCTTTGGGATGTGGGAGGAAACCAGAGAACCCAGAGAAACCCACACAGACATGGGGAGAACATGCAAACTCCACACAGGCAGTGGCCCCGGCTGGGAATTGCTTTTTTTTTTTTTTACTCACCAGCACGTGTCATTTGGAGGCTAGAAGATAATCAGTTTCATTCCTATCACAAATAAGGAAGGGTAAAGCTTCAGATTTAATGGCTACCACCTCTGCCATCTCCATAATCAGGCCTTCTTTCCATTGGTGTCAAAGTTAGAAAGGCCGAACAAATTATACCTTGTGAGGAACAGACATAATGCAAAAGGAATTACAGAGACTTTTCTGTGTTCTGCAGTTCTTCAAGGCAGGAGAGATTTGGTGGTTCTCTCTAAAAATTTAAAAAATAGCAATAAAACATAACCCAAGTAAATAGTTTAACAGATTACTGGGAAATGCTCTCTACTTGAGTCACTGAAGCAAGATTTTAAACAGGCGATACTGGTTGATTGAAAGTAAGAAACCCCATCTGGGAACAAAGCACAGAATTAATAGATCTATGAGACTGGAAGGCAGTCAAGCCAGAGCGGTGGGTCCCTTTCTCAGGAGAATTACCCCAGGCCAGATACAGGCTGCCTTCCTGGGGGTGGGGTATGGCCCCTCCTCAGACCCTGCTTCTTTGCACACAGCCAAGAACTAACTGACAAGGGGGGGCAGAAGGTTGGTCCCCTTGCCCCAAGGCGGGAATGGCTTTATGGTGTGTTTTGTGTTTCAGAAAACACTGTGGGGTTAGGCTGAAGCCAGACTCCTGCCCACATCCCACACTTGCTTATGCCCTTTCTCTGCCTCATCCTGCTGGTGTCATCCCCCATTGGAAGGCCCTCCCCCACGAAATCACATCTATGAGAATCCTTGTCTCAGGCTCTGCTTCCAGGGCACCTACTCTAAGACAGTGGCTTATAGGAGTTTTATTTTAGAAGAACTAGAATGCAGACTAGCATCCTGGATACTTTCTTGGACCCTTGAGAATGTTGGAGAATAAGATTGTGGGTGGTGGGAGAGCTTAAGGGAAGAAGGGAGAACAGGGTGAAGGCGGAAAAGTGAGAGAAGGTAGTGAAGAAAACAAAAATTCCTGACTTATTGAAACTTTGTGGAGTAGCAGATCATATTTCTAAGAACATAGGAACATAAATGTCACTTTTCCAAGGTGTCCTGATCATGCAAGGTGAGGTGTTTTGAGGATTTTGCAACCAATACTTTTTTGGATCTCGAGTCCACCTTTCCCGTGCTCCCTGATTTGTTCTTATTTTTGAACACCAGAAAGATTTCCCTGACTTCCAGCCAGATTCAGTGGGGCTTTCAGTTACTCAGTGGAGATTTTTCTTTCCTCTCGCTAGCTGGTGGTAATTATTCTTCCGCAGTACAATTAGAGTGCTGGCACCACTGCAGAGCACAGCATCTGTAAAACGACTTGTCGTAACAGCCAAAGCAGGTTCTAGGATTAGTCACTTTTCTCATTCAGAACAGTTCAAGAGCTACTATGGAAGAAAGACATGTCCTGGCCTCAGGGAGGCATGGGGTTCCTTAGGTAACAGCAGAACGGGGCAAAGTATGGGTTCTGAGGTCAGCTTCCCCTTACAGGGTTTGTGATGATTAAATGAGATAATGCTCTCAGAGCACTTAGCTCAAGGTTGGTATGAAGTAAATGCACAGTAAATGTCACCCATCATGGTGGACGTTCCCAAGCCTCTCTAGCATTGATTTCATGGGCCCTCTCACATCGCCTCTTGTATTTGCTCTATTTGTTAGTGCTTTACGGGTCTCAAAGAGCAGGCCCTGCTCCTGAGGATGATCCAAACCCTCCCTGTTCACTGAAACTCTTGGATCTCTCTTTGATCTTGGTTCTTAGCTCACTGACTCCATAGGACCTCATCTAGTTTCTGGTCCCATCTATCTGAGATAACTCCTGGCCCCCCACCGTCTCTGCTTTTGTCCACTTGTGCCTGGCCCTTCTGTTCAGCAGTTTTTGCCACTCAGGCTTTGATACTTCACCATGATCTTGAGTGAGAAAAATTTCCTCTCTCACATCACTGTAGCTAAGGAGTTACGTGGAACCCCATCAGCTGCACTTGTCTTCTCACCCTCTGAGTAGGAGAGACTGCAACTGTCTCCTTCTGCTTTAGGCGTGGGAAAGCAAGGACTTGGGAAGAAAGAGTACTAAACCATTCCTCCTTACTCCACCTTCAGCCTTGGGTACCAAGACAGGGTCTGTATTACCAAGTGATGTGCACATTAGGAGCTGTGCTTCGTGTTAATTGAGTTGGACTTAATTGCTATCTTTTAGTTCCATTTGGTTGGAGAATCATATGCTCTCCTAGAAACACCTCATTGTCTGGTCATGGCACCACGTTTTCTATTCCTTTGGAGGTCAGTGCCTCACTGATGAAGATGTGAGTAGAAAATTTATGGTGGACACATTTCTTGTACTTTGTACTTTTCAGGAGTATAGCCTGTCACATATCAGTGCTTTGTGGCTTCAAGAGATTTGTGCTTGGGGAATGGGAGACCATGGTGGTGATCTCTATTTGACCTCTGCCTGGAATCCTGCACTCCACAGTCCCAACCTTTGAATTTTCCCCAATTTCCTGCCTCAGAGTCCACACCACAGCCTCCCCTACTCCAGGTCCCATCATTCCTACTCGGTGTGGGATGTGGAGATTTCAGCCAAAGCAGCCTTTTCTCCAGCACTCAACTCTACCTGAGAAGGAGTTAACCTGGGAACCTAAGACAAATAGAAACTTGAAAGAAGTTTCGTAATAGCTTATTTATTTTTGTATTCTTTATGAAAAAGTTCAATAATATTGAGATGACTATTGTGGCTTTACTCTCTCTAGTCGTTTTGCTAAAAGATAAAGGGCTGGATTCTAGCCCAGGCTTCTCCACTTAGTAGCTGTGACCATGGACATGGTACATCACCTCGCTAAGACTTGGGCTCCACTTCCTTAGAACGGGGACAGTAACTTCCTAATGGAGTCGCTATGAGGACGAGCATGCCCAGCACATAGGAATTGTCTAATAAGCGGTAGCTATTATTATAAACTGCAAAGATAAGTCATCTGTGTCATAGCTGGAATGGGACCTTTATTATTTAGAAGGTTGAGGCGTTCATGAAAGAAAACAGATGTACCAGAAGCTGCATTACCTTTCCCAAAAGGAAAAGGTATTGTGTGTGATATGAAATTAATAGAAGAATCAAGACTGCAGATTTAATGTCCAAGTAAGTTTTATTCATATTTCCTAAGGTTACAACAGATATAACTATAGTACTCACCTTTATTTCTTGGGAATCCAGAATCTAAATACCCTTTTGAGGCAGACAGTGAGAAAGGAGAGAGACATTAGGGTTGAAGATGGGGAATAAATCTTATTTAACTCTAGGTATGTTTAATTCATGTTTGTGAATTAATAGTACAATAAATGCTGATTTAATTCATAACCAAGTGATGCTATTTACGTTTCAATGAAAAGCACATACATTTGCTCACACAAAGCTCTATTGTAAACTACAAAAAATCAGTTTTTATTGTTCAAACAATTGTGCATTAACCAAAAGCTCAAAATGAGGGTTCTGAGAATTGTGAGCATAAACTGGGAATTTTAATGTGTTCAGTTTTTTTTAATGTCATGTTCAGAGGATGGGTTACAGCATAGTTGGGGTGAACAGGCCCAAGAATATTTTCCAATGGTCTGCATGCTGCTCACTTTGTGATTTTTTTTACTGGTGATTCTGTAGCATGCAGAAGGAGCAGTCTTTGATTTCTTCACAGCTTCAAAGAGAATGAGAGATCAACAATACCCCAAAAAAGCAGCAGCTGTGTTTTTGGGTACTAATTTACTGCCGGGTTTGAGAAACAAAGAAGTGCCACATGTACAGAGTCAACAGGTGTCTTTGGAACTTACCACAGATTGAAGCTCTCAGGGAGTTAAAGAGAGGCCACAAAATTTTGCATTTCCACTGGCTTAGTGCCTTCTCTCCACAAAGCCAATTTTCAGAGAATAGCCACAACCTGTATGTATTTTATCCTTGTATGTATTGTAAGACCTTTATAGGCAAAGAACACCTTCAGATAACTTTTCCCTGGTTGTTATGAAGAATATTTATAAATTAGGAAAATTAAAATGTCAATAGAAAAAATTAATATCTTTTTGCATCTTCCCCAAAGATAAGCACTGTAACATTGTATATGAATAAATAACACGTGCAATATACTTAGTACAGTGGCTAGACGGTCGTAAATACTTAATACGTGACAGCTGAAAATGTTTTGTATATGTATAATTTTTCTGTCCATTATTTTTTTCATATCTATGTATATATATATACATATATTTGTTGAATAAGTAAGTATTCAACACATATTCACTGAGCGCCAGGAACTTTGAATGGGCTGGGGAGAGGGGGATTCTACATTGGTGTGGGTAAGACACAGTGTTGCTCTTAAGTTGGTCACAATTCTAGTGGAAGATACAGACAGATAATGGGCTGTTTCCCTGTGATGGGGAGGTGACCTGGTAAGTGATATGTGGAGACTAGCAGGGACTCCCTAACATCAGCCAAGAGCTTTCGGGAGAAACTCACGTCCATCCTCATCCATCCTCACACCTGAGGATGAACAGGAGCTATTCAGTTAATGGAGCAGAAATGAGAAAACATTTCCAAAGAGAAAACTCTTGGAGAAGAGTGAACACTGCATGTTCATGAAATGAAGTGGAATTCTGTGTGGCTCAAGAGTATGCAGTGGGAGTAGATGAGATGGTGGGTGGGGTGGGATGGTGGTGAGACTGGGGGGTATCTCAGCAGGAAAGTCAGCCAGGGCCCTGGAGAGGTGCACAGGGCTGATACATTCCTGTGAGAGCCTTTAGATTTTTATTTTGAGAGGAGTGAGGAGCCATTGAAACAAAGGACATGATCAGATTTGTGCTTTAAAAAGAATATATAAAATCAATTTTAAAAAACTATGTTGCCAGATAATAAATAAAATAATTTAAATTAATAACAATTTAAAAATAAACAAAATAATAAATAGTTGGAAAAGGATGAGCAAAAAGAGTCTACCTTGAAATTTTAAGACATCCTTTATTTTTTGGATGAAGTGTTAATTATAAAAGTATGAAAAATTAAAAATGAATGACGCTGAGATCGCTGCATACTGAAAGCTATGATGTGTGGCATTCCATGCAAAATTTGCAGCCACAAAAATATTCACTAGAAACAAGTGAAAATGGAAAGTAAGTTCTGTAGGTTAGAAGTTCAAGCTGGGTCTTCCTGGGCTAAAATCAAGGTGTTGGCAGTGGGTGTATGTCTTTCTGGGGTCTCTAACGGAGAATCCGTTTCCTTGCCCTTTCCAGCTTCTAGGGGTTGCCCACTGTGATGGTTAATTTTATGTGTCAACTTGACTGGGCCACAGTGTGCTCAGATTAAACATTATTTCTGGTGTGTCTGTGAGGGTATTTTCGGATGAGATTAGCATGTTTGTGGTGGCCTCGGTAGATTGCTCTCCCCAATGCGGGTGAGCGTCATCCAGTCTGTTGGGCCTGAATGGAACAAAAAGCAGAAGAAGGGAGCATTCCTTCCCTTCCCTTCCTGCCTGCCTTCATGGACTGGGACAGGGGTCTTCTCCGGCCCTTGGACTGAGATTTACACCATTGGCTCCCCTGATTCTCAGGCCTTCAGACTTGAACTGGAATTAACCACTGGCTTTCCTGGGTCTTCAGCTTGTAGATGGCAGACTGTGGGATTCTCAGCCTGCATGATATTGTGTGCCAGTTCCTTATAGTTGTATGTGTGCATGTGTGTGCGTACTGTTGTTCTGTTTCTCTGGAGAACCCGAATACACCCACTTTCCTGGACTCATGGCCCCGTTTCTCCATCTTCAAAGCCAGCAACTGTGCACCTTCTGTGCCTTTATTTCACTATCACATCTTCCTCTGACTCTCCTCTTTGCCTCCCTTTTCCACTTTTCAGGACTGTTGTGATTACATCGAGTCCATGTGGAAAATCCAGGATACTCTCCCTATATTAAAGTCATTTGATTAGCAACCTTAATTCCATCGGCAATTATTATTCTCCATTGTCATATAACTTAACATGTTCGTAGGTGCTGGGGATTAGGACATAGACATATTTGGGGCAATTGTTCTGCCTGGGACAAAGAAATATTCTCATTTCTGTCCCCATCTGCCCTATTCTGCCACCTCCTGCTTCCTTCAGATGATCACTTATGTTCTTGTTTGTTCTTTTAGTGTTTCTTTATGCAAATATAAACAAAACCAAAGTATTTTCTTCCTTTCTTATACAAATAGTGTATGTACTCTTTCCATGCATTGCTCTTTTTATCCACTTAATAATATGTCATGGCGATCTCTCATATCAGTATTGGAAAGCTTTCTCCTTCTGCATAATATTCCATTGTATCAATAAACCATTGTTTATTTTTTAAATGACATTTCAAATTAGAGGGGAGGAGTAAATTAATAAGTGATGTTGGGATTACAGAGAATGTAACACACGTGTTGTAAATGTTTAGCAAAATATCTGGAAGGATGAACACAAGTTTTAGTAGAAGTTTTAGAGAGTGAAGTGGGAGAGGGAAGAGGGCAAATGAGAGCAAAAGCCACTTTTCGTTTTTTCGTTTTATTTCCATTGTTACGTAATTTGTTTCTACAGTGACGTATTTTCAAGTATTACTTATACAAGTATATAAACATTATAAAGAATAAGAAAGGTGCAATATGTAAACTTCATCTTTGTGGATACCTGTGATTACTTTGTACATTTTCAGAAGTGAAAATGTCACATCCAACGTAATGCACACTGCTCTCTAGAAGCGCTCTCCAGAATGAAGTTCCTTACCCATCAGGAGTATACGAGGATGTTCCATTTCCCCACATCCTCGTCAATAGGGCTTTCCTTTCTGTCCACATTTGCCTCATCAAATATATATTAAGAATCCTTTTCCCTATTGAAGTTAACCAGAGTTGTTTAAATAGAAATAAACATTTGAATACTAATTTGTTGTTTGTAAATAGTACTTAGAATTTAGAGTTTAGCTGTAATACTCTAGAAGTGACAGGTGGTCTTCATGGACCTTCACATGCGTGTGCTATTTGGAGTGTGAGTAAAGAGAGAGAGAAGGTGAGAAGTTCGGTTCGTTTTCAGGCGATGAAGGAGGAAAAGAGCCTTTATCAAATAGCTACCAGGTCCCAGGTAGTATCGTTTACGGTACCTTACCTGTGAGATATTATTATCCTATTTCAGAGACGTTAAGAGTCAGAGAGTTTCAGCCACCATTAGGATCACGTAGCAAAGATCTGGTGGGTTGGTATTTGAATCCAGTGCCATCTTCCTTTCCATCATTCTTTCTTTTAACTGCTTAGCAACTCCCAAAGTGCTGTTTCCCCCAGATGTCCGAGAACCAGACAAATCTGAGAAGAAACAGTCATCTTTTCCCTGAATCACTTTCTGCTTTGGTTGGTGATCTTGGGGCACCTGAAACCTGCGGCTCAAAGTTCTTCATCCTGTACTTTAACCCAGAGTCCATTTCTCCTGGACAGTACAGGGGAGCGCCTTTCAAGGAAAAGCTGAGGCTGGTGTGAAGGAAATCATAGAGATTGTAGACAGACCCAGACTTTTCCCTAGAGCTGCTTTTACTTCCTGACAGCTAATCTATCCAGCTGATTGGCCCTGGGCCTATAACCCTCTAGTTCCATCTGGCCATGTTTTAACACCCAGGCAGTCTGGTGGAGGCTGCTGCTGATAGCCGTGGGAACCAGTTGTTCTGCGGCAGGGTTTGGCGCTCAGCGGCAGCATCTGTGTGGACACCATTGACCTGCTCAGATTGTAGGATGTGTGGTAACTTGGAGGGGGTTGCTTTCAAGGTTCCATTTGCATTATCAGCAGAGGATATGGAAAACAGCTCAATTTCAGCTGATTACCCACTAAAGTGCCTGGATGCGGCTCTGTAATTTTCATCGCTGCTTACTGGGCTCTTCAACACAGTTTGCAGGCAAAGTTAATGGAACACATTCAGCCCTGCTGAATAGCGAACAGAGAAGGCACCAGCTTCCTGTTCTCTTTGTTTGGAAGCATCTGTTACCATAACATAGTAAACATATTTTTAAACCATTTTTAGAACAGGCATCTGTAAGACACTTTCCAGTGTAGCCTTAGGCCCAGACATTGGTTTTCCCACAACCTCACCCAGAAAGAATTGTCTCTGTTACCCAAGGGCAATGAGATTGGCTCAAACAAATGTTTCTAGGAAATGGCTCCTGGCCATCTAAATGGATAAACTCTCCTAACACTTGTTAGAATCCCATGATTAAATTATAGCCCTGTGGCACAATCATACAATGGTGTACTTGTCAACCATTAAAACGGATGTTGTAGATTCCACTTCTTATGCTTCACTGTGCTCATGAATCACTTGGGATCTTGTCTAAGTGAAGATCTGATCCAGCAGGTCTGGGCCTCAGGTTCTGCATTTCCAGCAAGCTCCCAGGTGGTGATCCTTGCACCACACTTTGCGTAGCAAGGCTGTAGGAATTTAGAATTGCATGGGAAGGTGTTCATGGAGCCAGTAAGAAAGAAAGAAAAGATTGCAGTATGTAGGCTATGATCCCATTTATGTTAAAACGTGTGTATATATATGTGTATATATATATATATATATATATACACACACACGAGAGAGAGAGAGAGAGAGAGAGAGAGAGAGAGAGAGAGAGAGACTGAGACTAGAAAGAAATATAACAAATTTATAGTAAAGTATGCTGAATGGCAGGATTTAGGGCAATGGTTATCTTCATCCTTCTGATTATCTTTCTTTTGTTATATATTCTATAGTAAACATTTTATAACAAAAACATTATAAAAACAATCTTTAAAGCACCTACTAACAGGAGAATATAACAATCTTTTTCTTTTTTTAAAGATTTTATTGGGGAAGGGGAACAGGACTTTATAGGGGAACAGTGTGCACTTCCAGGACTTTTTTCCAAGTCAAGTTGTTGTCCGTTCAATCTTAGTTTTGGAGGGTGCAGCTCAGCTCCAGGTCCAGTTGCAGTTGCTAGTTCCAGGGGGCACAGCCCACCATCTCTTAAGGGAGTTGAACTGGCAACCTTGTGGTTGAGAGGAGGCCATCCAACCAACTGAGCCATCTGGGAGCTCAGCGGCAGCTCAGCTCAAGGTGCTGTGTTCAATCTTAGTTGCAGGGGGCGCTGCCCACCATCCCTTGCGGGAGTTGAGGAATTGAACTGGCAACCTTGTGGTTGAGAGCCCACTGGCCCATGTGGGAATCGAACTGGCAGCCTTCGGAGTTAGGAGCATTGGAGCTCTAACCGCCTGAGCCGCCGGGCTGGCCCAACAATCTTTTCTAAAGCACCCATTTCCACAGGGGAAATATTCTGCAAATGCTGTTAGGAGAGGAAGGTCTGGTGGGTTCCCACAACTGGACCATTTAGTATCATGGAGAGGTGAGCTTTTATTTTTTATTTTGTAATCTTATGTAAAGTATATGTGTGTGTGTGTGTGTGTGTGTGTGTGTGTGTATACACACGCACACTTACATGTATATAGGTACATATGCATATATGTGTACATCTACATATATTTATATATACACACATACATATATAACTTGTCACAAACATGTGCTACTTTTGCAAGTTAAAAAAAAGACACAGATGTGATTGTGTAAGAAAAACAGGGGAGGAATAATCTAAACTCATTATTAGCTTTCTAATGGTATTTAGGCTACATGGCAAGTAGCCATGATTAAAATGGAAGCTTTTTTCAGTTGCAAACGTGATTAATTAATAGCTTCATTCATTATTGCTACAAAAAAATATATTCAAACTTAAACCAAATTGTAAGGAAAAAAATCCACTCCGATAACATTTCCTTCAGATTCTGTGTCCTCGAGCTATTTAGTGGAGACAAGAAGACTCTTTAAAGTTCGTGGCTGTGGGTAGTGAACTCTTAGGTTTCCAATTAGCAAACGTGCTAAACTAAATAGAATTCTGCAGCTCTCACTCAGATACTTGGGCTCGCACAGCGGCCTGCCCGGTTCCATTTCTGCAGATGTTTTTCGTGAGCTGACCTCTGTTAACTGTCTTTGGGACTGAACTGTCATGTCTCAGAGATTTGCTGCTTTTGAGCTGTCTCATCATTGCCTCATAAACTTTAAGTGAATAGTGCATTGCCAAGACCCACACTTGAAACACTCACCTGTCAACAGCAGAATTCTCCCTCATATCTTTTACTTCAATTTTCTCTTGTGTGAGAAATTGGTAGAAATCCAGACTTGGCCCTGAGTAGTCTCCAGGTAGATGAAAATCAGCTGAAACCAGTGAATCCGAATTAATGGCCAGAAATTCTCCAAGTTGTTGTGCCACCTTTCTATGTGTAGGAAAGGGTATGTGTGTCACCTCTGAGAATAACCCCAAGGAAGGCCAGCCCTCATGGGAGGTCCAGAGAGGACAAAATGCTGTGTGTGGTACCTGTGGCCCAGTGCCTGCCAAGAGACCTCTCAGTGAAATCCAGCATCTTCCATACGCTTGCTTTGTGTCCCAGAATGGTGCAAACTCCAAGAACCTAAAGGAAGAACTGGAAATATTGTAGAAGGGTAGAAAAGTCCCAAATTCGAGCAAGTAGCCTATTGCGTAGAAATTAAGAAATCAACAATTTCATAGAAATTAAGAAATTCAACTAAACATTATGAATGTGTCTATATAGTATATGTGTATACTTTTATCTCAAGAATCCACATTTCTCACCAAGATGTATAAGGCCTGATCCTGCTTCCTCCCCTGGGTCTCTGCTCACCGCAGCTCCCTCTTGTACTCCACGCTGCAGCCCCTTCGAACTCCGCTCTGTTATTCTAGAAAATGTCCTCCAAGTCTCTGGGGTCGTCTTATATGCTCTGCCCCCTGACCCCTGCCCTCAAGCTCTTCCCCTGGCTACCTTCCACGCATTCTTTCTGTCTCACTCTACTGAACACTTACTTTTGGAAGCCTTGGGGGCCTCCCGGTGTCCTCTCAGTGCCCCACACAGCTGTCAGTGCCTAGATAGCCCTCAGCACCCTGCATCCCTGTAGCTACACAGATGAGGACGGCAAGCCTATCAGCCCTGCTCTGAGCTGTGCCCACAGCCTCGCATGTAGCAGATGAGTGAGCAAAGCTATTTATCAAATCATCAAAGAAAAAAGAACATGGAAAATGAATGCAACAGGTCCTCAGAGGACATTGTTTCACTATGTCCTTTCATTATAATGTTGATGACATGCCTTGGAACTTAACTCTTGTTTATATCAGTTATCCTATGGTAAAATTGGTTTCGTTATCTGTCGTTGCACTTCACGTGGTGGGACCTACCAACGTTGTGGATTTAGTGTATACTTTCTGAGCTGTTAAGGCAGGATGGTGGGTGATTCCCCCCAACACTTCTTCATATCATGAAAGAAATGTGAGAAAAGTAATTTAAAAACTACAGTCATACCATATTAACAAAATAATTTTTATTTTTCTTACTCTCTTTAAGAATCTGCCTATATACCTGTTTTACATAGTTGTTATATGATTTTTTAAAAATTTTTATTATTATGATTTGGGGTAATAGTTTATAAAACAAATTGCATTTTTCTACATAGTTCTTCATACTTCTATTGTTGTTTCCATAAGATAATTGAGTTAATATATTATACTTTCTCTATCCTCTTCATTTTGTGATTATATCAGGTATAGTGAAATCTCTACACTCAGTGAGGGACAGACATAAATGATTTCTTGTTTTCTTCCAATCACACCTCCCTTTTCTGTCTTTCAGTGACATCTTGGGATGATCCCACAGCTTTAGAGTTAATTTCTCATTATTAAAAAGTTCTGTCTGGTCAAGTTTGAAACCAATCTCATCTCTTCTTCCTTCCCTCTCTGGCTAGAACATGAATTTCAGGACCTGTAGTCAGAAGGGGCTATATGTTTTTTTTCACTCCTTCTTCCCTCCTCTGGATTGGGAGGTGGGGCTTGAGGAGAAGGGACCACCTGCTGGTGGTGGGCAGTGGCCCGGATCATTTTACTGGTCACTTTGCTTGGCTGCTGCAGTTTCTGCTGATGTGGTCTTTTTGTGTAATGTGATTTTTCTGGGTGTATATTCAGCTTGACTCTGGTCCTTCCGTCACTGAGAACCCTTTATAAAGGAACAGTGGTGTCCCCTTCAAGCCATGCTGTCGGTATCATCCTTAACCCCCATCTCGGTAGGTTATCTTCTCACTTGGCCACTGGGCGCCACAGTTGCTGTCTCTCTATTTATCCCTCAGCTTCTTCACATGGAGCCAGGAAGGCCACCTAATTTCTTCTCCACACCTTCCAAGGGCCTCAGGGAACTGTGGGGTGGAAGGTTATCTTTTACCCAAGCACAGCACGCCCTGAGCCCTATTTGCTGCAGTAGGAGCTTTTCCAGAAAGTTCCCATACTCAGAAATCTCCCCTCAAGATGCCGGCCCCAAAGTGGGCCTGCAGATATCACGATGTGGTGGCTAGATGCCAGTCTCCTCTTGTATACCAGCACCTCAGTCTGTATGAGTTATTCTTAGGAGTCCCATCTTCTTGGCAAGAGTGGGGAGTGCTGTGAGGGAGAGAGGGCAGGGCCAGCCTTTTCACCATGAACACTGACCCCCTGGGGGTCTGCTGATGCCTGGGGTGGTGAGGGTGAGGGCTGGGGTAGTGTCATTTAGCATCTGGCCCTGATTGTTTTTTGCTCATTTCACAATGCTGGGGAGTGGCCATGTTTGTTGTCTTGATTGTGGCAACAGTTTTATGGGTGTATAAGTACATCAAAACTTATCAAATTATATGTGTCAACTAGGTACAGTTTATTGTATGTCCATTGCACCTCAATAAAAGTGGTCAAAATTGTTGGGGTAACTTACTGCCTGCTTGTTCTGTCCTCTTCAACACTTACAGTATTGTGAATAATGCTGCATGAATATTATCATGCATACAGGGTTGTTTTTTTTAATGTTTCCTTAAGATAAATTCCTAGAAGTTGGTTTACTGGCTCCAAGAAAATAACCATTTTTGGTAGCTCCCAATACATATTGCTATATTGCTTTTCCAAAGAATTGTGCCAATTTCCAATGTAGTAGCAGGTATAAATACCATGTTTCCCCAAAAATAAGACCTAGCTGGACCGTCAACTCTAATGCGTCTTTTGGAGCAAAAATTAATATAAGACCCGGTCTTATATAAGACTGGGTATACTATATTATATTATATTATATTATATTATATTATATTACATTACATTACATTACATTACATTACATTACATTACATTATATTATATTATATTATATTAGACCCGGTCTTACATTATAGTAAAATAAGACTGGGTCTTACATTGATTTTTGCTCCAAAAGACGCATTAGAGCTTATGGCCCAGCTAAGTCTTATTTTCAGGGAAACCCAGTATGCTAGTTTAATACAACCTTAAATTTGAGAGTTATTAAAAAAAACATATTCCTAGCTATAAAATAGTACATTAATTTTTATTTCTTCGATTAACATAAAGGACAACACATTTGTTTATGTTAGGCCAATTTGTATTTCCTTTTATAAGAACTGCCTGTTCTTATTGTTTATCTGTTTTCCTACTGGGGTTTTGATTTTCTTTTATTCTGATTTCTGTAAATGTTGTCATAAAGTTGTTTGTGAAATAAAACAAATGTTTTCTCCAAAACAGTGTTTATATCATGGTTAGAATTTGAGAACAAGTTGATCAAAGTATGTGAGGCTTGGTTATAGAATGTGGAGATCTCTCAATTGCCTCTCCTGGTTTCTGGAGTGAGGGTAGTCCCTCTGTATAGGCAGGCTAAGGTGATTTTTCCAGGCAACTCTGTCTGCCACTAGTCACACAGCCTCCCTGGTTGGTAACATTTCTGTTAAGTTTTCTGAAGCTGATCTTATTAGAATTGTACGTTTCCTTTTAGGACTGTGATTTTAAACTAGGAGAGTGGTAGATATATGAAGTGGGAAGAGGGTGGTATGGTGGCATGTGTAATTAAAAAATATATATGGGAAGAATTCAATTTCCTTGTCAAGGCAGTCATAGAATTTTATTTAGAGTATTTTGAAATTTCAAATAGTGTCAAAAGATTTATGTACACAGATAGTGTATAAAAGGTTTCTTAAAATATCAAAACAGAGCGGAGCCTATAAAAGATTAAGAAACAGCGCTCTGTGCTTCATTTTAAGGTGGTGGCATGAGTTCATGTTTTAAACTTTATAGCATTGTACATTTATATACCCACACTCACACACACATTCCAGACACATTCCATCCTCTAAAGGAAGCTAAACATCTAGCTAGACAAAAATCAAAATGGAAGCATCTACCCAAAATGGGAACTGAAGTGGAAATGAATCCAGAAATGCCCAGAGTTGTCTAGAACTTGGGTTTCTGTGAGGTAGACGGGATCGAGAGCACCCCGTGTGTGGATGGCGGGAAGTCAGTCTAGAGTGTAGGGTCATGCAGGGTTCCTCACCCATGAAAGGACCATTGCCTGAGTTATAGCTATATAATGCTACAATTTAAAATAAGAGTTTTGTTTGTTTAAAAAAGTAAATATAAGTAAAGCTGTGCAGCTGTGGGGGCTAGAGGAAGCAGAGAAGGCAGTGGAGATAAAATATATGTCAGGACATCTGCTGCTTCAATGGCAAAATCTGTGATACACCCCAAAGTGGAAGCCTCGGCTGCTTACATAAGACCTCTTCTCAAGTAGGAGTCTCCGGAGCTGGGTAAATGCACTGCAAAAACAATGGACAGAAGAGAGTAAATGAGGAGAGAGGGATAACATGCCACCATCTTAATGAAAATAACAAAGCACAAAGAAAGTCCACTTGAAGAAAGCTGGTCAATGAATGAAGAATGAAGAGACGAATTAATTATTGAAGAAATGAAACTAGTTAATCCCAAAATGACTTTAAAGTAAGTTTAAGTTATTCAGAGATAAAGGAAGGAATAACAACCATAAAAGTTTTCTGAAATAAAAACTTGCAGCAATGAGTCAAGGACAAATGGATATTTAAAAAAACTAATTGAAAAACTTAGAAATAAAAAATATAGTAATTGAGATTAGAAACTCAATAAATGGAATAAATTCTAGAATTGATAACAGAGAATTATGAGATTTGAAAATAGTACTGAAGAATTCATCTAGAAAGAACAGAGAATTAAGGTGAGAAAAATATTAATGTTAAGTGAAATAAAAGATGGATGAGAGGCCCCAGATTGGAGCCTCCCACCCCCACAAAATCCATGTTGAGAGAACTGCTAAAGGATGTGCTTCACCAAGAAATAAGGAAACCCAGAGTAAAAATACTAGAATGAGATACTAGGAACAGCAATGAGCAAAGTACTGGATAAAAATATATTGGTAAATTAAATACTGACAATTTAAGAACAACATTTTTGTCTAAAAGAGAGTTGGAAATAAAATTTAGACACTCAATACAAGGAGGACAAAAGGGATTTAATGGATAATGCACACGAAGATCATTGCCTTTTTTAGAAGGATAGGGATACTGAATTACTTTAGACTTTGTTAGATAATATATAGTTTAATATTTATGTTTAATTACCAAAATAAAAGAAACAAAATCTATGACTTCAAAACCATTAGAGAAGGAAAAAGGGAATAAATATAATTTTACCAATCTAGGAGAAGACATGAAACAAAAAAAGGAAAAGAAAAAGAGTAGGGAGGAAGATGGTACACAGAAGATACAGCACATGAGTAGAAACTAGAAGAGCAAATTAGACCTAAAGTAAGTAAAAGAAAAAAAAAAAGGTAAATAGAAATAGAGAACAGACAAGCAGTGAAACTGAAAGTTAGTTTATTGGGAAAATCACTACATTGATAACTCTAGTGATAACAATCAGGGAGGGAAGACACAGATTACTAACACTGGGAATGAAAGGGGTGACATGTCAGTTAGAACAGCTGTCATCAGCATGACAAATAGTAACAAGTGTTGGAGAGGCTGTGGAGAAAAAGGAACCCTCATACACTGTTGGTGGGAATGCAGATTGGTGCAGCCACTATGGAAGGCAGTGTGGAGGTTCCTCAAAAAATTATGAATAGAATTACCATATGACCCAGCAATCCCTCTCCTGGGTATCTACCCAAAAAATCTGAAAAAATTTATCTGTAAAGATATATGTGCCCCAGTGTTCATTGCAGCATTATTCACAGTGGACAAGACATGGAAACAACCAAAAGTGTCCTTCGATAGATGAATGGATAAAGAAGTTGTGGTATATATACACAATGGAATACTACACTGCCATAAGAAAAGATGAAATAATACCATTTCCAACAACATGGGTGGATCTTGAGATTATTATGCTGAGTGAAATAAGCCAGACAGAAAAAGTCGAGAACCATATCATTTCACTGATATGTGGTATATAAAACTGAAAAAAATGAAAGAACAAGACAAACAAATGAGAAACAAAAACTCAGACACAGACAATAGTTTAGTGGTTACCAGAGGGTAAGTGGGTGGTAGATGAGGGTAAAGGGGATCAAATATATGGTGATGGAAAGAAAACTGACTCTGGGTGGTAAATACACAATGTGATATATACCTTGTTTCTCCGAAAATAAGACCTAGCCGGACCGTCAGCTCTAATGTGTCTTTGGAGCAAAAATTAATATAAGACCTGGTATTATATTATATTATACCCAGTATTATATTATATTATATTATATTATATTATATTATATTATATTATATTATATTATATTATATTATATTATACCTGGTCTTATATTAAAATAAGACCGGGTTTTACATTAATTTTTACTCCAAAAGACACATTAGAAATGATGGTCTGGCTAGGTCTTATTTTCGGGGAAACCTGGTAGATAATGTATTACTGAATTGTACACCTGAAATCTATGTAAATTTACTAACAATTGTCACCCCAATAAACTTTAATCAAAAAAAAAAAAAACAGGTGACATGACTCCAGATTCTACAGATAGTGAAAGCATAATATGAGAATGTTATAAACAATTTCATGCCAAATAATTGGATAATATAGATGGATAAATTCCATGAAAGACTCACACTAACAGCTTTTTCAAGAAGAAATGGATAAAATGAATAGCCAATATTTATTCAGGAAGTTGAACTTGTAGTTGAAAGGCTACCTACAAAGGAAACTCCAGGCCCAGATGGCTTTACTGGTGAATTCTGCCAAATATTTAAGGGAGAAAAAAATAACAATATTATACAAATTCTTCCAGAAAATTGAAAAGTAGGAATTGCTTTCCAAATAAGTCTATAAGTCTAGCATTACCCTGATACAGAGTCCAGGTAAAGACATTACAATAATGTAATGTAATATAATAAACATAGAAGCAAAAATTGTAAACAAAATCTAGCCATTAGCATAACACTCTATAAAAAATATAATACATCATGATCAAGGGAGGAATGCAGTGCTGGTTAACATCTGAAGATAAAATAATTCACGTATTAACAAAGTAAAAAAAATATGACCATTTCGATAAATACAGAGAAAGCACTTAATAAAATGCAATATGCATTAGTGATAATATTGCTCAGCTAACTAGAAATAGAAGAGAACTTCCTCAATCAAAATAAAAAACATCTATAAGAAACATACAGCCAACATCATACTAATTGGTGAAAGATTGACTGAATGCTTCCCTCTAAAGATCAGGACCAATAAAAAAATATCTGTCTGTTACCACTTCTATTCAGTACTGTATTGGAGGTTCTATCCAGTGCACCAAGGTAAGAAAAAGAAGTAAAAGGCATCTATATTGGAAAGGAACAAGTACACCTGTCTTTATTCAGAGACATGGTTGTTGATGTAGAAGGGCTATGGAATCTACAAAAAAAGCTACTGGAACTAATAATTGAGTTTATTAAATTGTAGAATACAAGATCAATGTACAAAAATCAATTATTGGTCTATATATTGCAACGAACACTCTGAAATTTAAATAAAAAAAAAATACCACTTACAGTAGCATCAAAAAATACCGAATACGTAGAGGTAAATCTTTCAAAAGATATGTAAGATATATACAATGAAAAAATAGAAAATATTGCTCCGTGAAATTAAAGTAGAACCAAATAAGAGGAAAGATACTCTGTTCGTAAGTCAGAAGACTCAGTATTGTTAAGATGTTAGTTACCCATAAATTGATCCATAGATTCAATGCAATCTCAATCAAAATCAGCAGGCTTTAAAAAAACAACAATTTGTACAAATTCAGAAAATACAAACAATAACATAGGAAAGTCGGCAAGTGGCTATAATATATATCCCCATTATTCAAGAGCCCATCTTTGCAAAATCACCTACTTGCTAAAACTTATTTTTAACCTCCAATGTCAATACTTGCAGTGCTTTCACGGTCATTCCAGGAAGTATGAGGGTGGCCATCAAATTGCAGTCACCTGGTAACTCACCTTCCCAGCGAAGGTTGAACAAGGTGATGCTCTGTTTCTTGTTTTCAGCTCTCCTACTGTCATTAATGTCCTTTTCATGGTCTGTTTAGTGCCACATTTTTTTGTTGTTGCATTTTTGTGCTTTTTGTGATTTCACATTTACAATGGCAGCTAATATGCTCTCTAGTGTTCCTAAGTGCATGAAGGCTGTGTTGTCCCTTATGGAGCATTCAGGCCTCAGGTGCAGTGCTGTTGGCTGCCAGTTCATTGTGAATGAATCAACAATATATATTAAATAAGATGTCTTTAAACACATACACACACACACACACACACACACACACACACACACAATACAAAGTTATGTATTGATTGGTAATGAAAATGGTGTGATCAGAGGCTCACAGTCACCTAACCCTGTATTTCCCTTAGTAGCAGTGGTTCAGTATTTGATCATTCAGTGTTTGCAGTGTCTTTATAGTTATATCTACCATCAATAATGAGAACTGACTATGTGCGCACAGCAGTGTATGGACAGTGAGCATATGAAAACATACTCACTGAAAATCGGGAAACGCAAATAAAATACACATAGACATATTTCTTGCTTATCAGAGTGGCAAACATTCTGTACTCTGACAAACTCCTTTCACGACAGGAGGAAATAGGAACCTTCATGCACTTCAGTGATAGTTGAAATTGGTAAAAACACTTCAGAGAGCAATTTAACAAGATCTAATCAAGTTGAAAATGTACATTTCCTTTGGCTCAGCAATTCTACTTCGGGATACAGAGCTCAGAAAAACGCTTATGTGTGGTACTGGTTTCAACACTTTTAGTAGACTAATGATACCTACTTTAATTGGGGCATGGTAAGGACCTCACTAAATATTCCTGACTGTTAAACTCATTGGTGTTTTCCAGCACAACGTTAAAGGCTAAGTGGAGCAGTGTTCCTGGGGGATCACTGCATGGAAACTTGTGTGTAATTATGTGTACAACTACGTTATGACGATGGTACAGCAGCTCTGATTATGTCATACTTTCAGTTTCAAGGATAGCCCTTTGTACAGCAAATTCTTCACATGAGTCCTAATACTTGTAATGCTGAAACCTGCCTTGGGGAGAGTCCTGGGTGTAACATATATACTAGGTTATCTTGATTTATACAAACGTAGATTTAAAACTCTACTTTCGACGTAGCACACATATTGTTTAAAGATATAATACAAACTAAATAATGTATCTAACATATTTGCTAAATATAAAGAATAATAAGAAAAAGCACATCCATGTTTTTACCCTACCTTAAGAAATACAACATCAGCAATAGATGTGAAATCCCCTGTGTACTACCCCTCATCCATTCACCACATCCCCTAACCCTGGAAATAAACACTATCCTAATATTTGTGGGAAGATTTCAAACTGTTGATTTAATTACTTTGATCAGCATATAATGTTTTAGGTTTTATTTTTCTTTCTGGGTTGAATTTAGTAAGGTACATTCTAGGAATTCATCATTAAATTTATGGGCAAAAAGATGTTTATAGTTTTCTCTCATAAGCTTTTAAATATCTGTAGCATTTCTTCAAGTCTTCTATTGCTTCTTTCAGTGTTTTTCTTAATCTATTTTGCCTGGGGGTTGTCTATTTTATCAGTCTTTTCAAAAGTATTAACTTTTGACTTTATTGACCCTGTATATAATTTTTCCCCCTTCTGTCTTTATCTTTGTTATTTTCCTCTTCTATAATTTTCTATTTTTAAAATGTTTCCTAAGTTGTATACTCTTTAATTTTCAACCTTATATCTTTTTCTAACATAAACACTTAATACCATAATTTATCTTCTAAGCAACACTTTAGTTACACTCACAGTTTTTAACATATGGAATTTATTTTTATCATGATTTCCGTTTTTTATTTCTTCTTCAACCTAAGAGTTACTTAGAAGTATGCTTTCATATTTCCATGCACATGGGCTTTTGTAGGTATCTTTTGATTACTGATTTCCAACTTAACATGATCCTAATGATATCAATACTTTGAAATTTCTTGACACTTGTTTTGTGGACTATTATGAGGACAATTTTTATAAATGTCTCCGTGTTTGAAAAGAAAGTGAATTTTATTGCTGAGTGTAAAGTTTGAAATATGTCCCACAAAACAAGTGTTAATTATATGGGTTGAATCTTGGATATACATACCAAATTTTTGTCTGCATAATTTATCAATTATTGTGAGAGATATTAGAATTCTTCAGTATGTTGGTTGATTTATCTTTATAAATCTGGAAATTTTAATTTGAATATTGAAGATATATATATATATATATATATTAGTAGACTTTTTTTTATAGAAGTTTTAGGTTCACAGAAAATTGAGCAGATAATACAGAGTTCTCATTTACCTTCTCTCTCCCTCCCCTGCTCTGGGTTTCTCCTCTTGAATTAGTATGCTGCCTTAGTTACAATTAATAAACCGATATTGATACATTATATTAACTAAAGTCCCTAGTTTACATTAGGGTTCACTCTTTGTCTATGGGTTCTATGGGTTTTGACAAATGCATAATGTCACATATACACCATTACAGTATCATACACAATAGCTTTACTGCCCTGCGTTGTATCTATTCATTCCCTCTACAAACTCCCAGAAACCACTGATTTCTTATTTCTATAGTTTTGCCTTTTTAAGAATGTCATAGTTGGAATCATACAGTATGTTGCTTTTTCAGAGTGACTCCTTTCCCTGAGTGATACACTTTTAAGTTTCCTCCATGACTTTTTGTGGCTTGATAGCTCATTTCTTTTTGTCACTGAATAGCATTCCATTGTCTGGATGTACCACAGTTTACTGACCTTTTGAAGGTCATATTGGTTGCTTCTAGTTTTTGGTAATTATGAACAAAACTGCTATAAATATTTGTGTGCAAGTTTTTGTGTAACATAAGTTTTTAAATCATTTGCGTGAAAACTAGGAGCGTTATTATTGGATCATAAGACTATGTTTAGCTGTCTTCCCAAGTGTCTGTACTGTTTTGCATCCCCACCAGCAATGAATGAGGGTTCCTGTTGCTCCACATCCTTGTCAGTATTTGGTGTTGTCAGTATTTTGAATTTTAGCCATTCTAATAGATGTGTAGTGCTATCCCATTGTTTTTAAAATTTTTAATGCCCTAATTACATATGATGTTGAGGATTTTTTCATATGCTTATTTGCTATTTGTATATCTTTGGTATGTTGCCTGTGCAGATATTTTGCCTGTTTTTTAATAACAAGTTTTAAATAACAATTCTTTATCAGGTATGTGTTTGGGAAATATTTTCTCGCAGTCTGTGGCTTGTCTTTTTATTTTCATAATAGTGTCTCTCACAAAGCAGATATTTTAAATTTCAGTGAAA
Source organism: Rhinolophus sinicus (assembly GCF_036562045.2). NCBI lineage: Eukaryota > Metazoa > Chordata > Mammalia > Chiroptera > Rhinolophidae > Rhinolophus > Rhinolophus sinicus. The sequence goes on from NC_133758.1 coordinate 100,604,172, forward strand.
TCCAACTTAAATTTTTTCTTTCATGGATTATGGTTTTGGTGGTGTATCTAAAAAGTCACCACCAAATCCAAGGTCACCTAGATTTTCTCCTATGTTATCTTCTGAAAGTTTTATAATTTTGCATTTTACATTTAGGTCTGTGATCCATTTTGAATTAGTTTTTGTGGTCAATGTCTACATTCCTTTTTTAAAATTTTTTTTTATTTTGTATGTGGCTGTCCAGTTGTTTCAGCATTATGTGTTGAAAAGATTATTCTTTCTCCATCCTATTGCTTTTTGTACTTTGTCAAAGATCAGTTTACTATATTTATGTGAGTCTATTTCTGGGGCTCTATATTCTGTTCCACTGATCTATTTGTCTATACTTTTGCCAACACCACACTGTCTTGATTACCATAGCTTTATAGTAAGTCTTGAAGTTAAGTAGTATCAGTCCTTCAACTTATTTTCTTTTTCAGTGTTGTGTTGGCTATTCTGGGTCTTTTGCCTTTACGTACAAACTTTAGAATTAGTTTGTAAATATCTACAAAATAACTTGCTGTGGTTTTGATTGGGATTCCATTGAATCTATAGATCAAGTTGGGAAAAACTGACATTTTAACAATATGGAGTCTTCCTATTCATGAATATGGAATATCTTTCCATTTACCTAGATCTCTGATTTCTTTCATCAGAGTTTTGTAATTTTCCTCATATAGATCTTGTACATATTTATTCCTAAATATTGCATTTTTTGGTACTAATGTAAGTGGTATGGTGTTTTAAATTTCAAATTACTATTGTACACTGCTGGTATATAGGAAAACACTTGACTTTTGTATACTAACCTTGTGTCCTAAAACTGTGCTATAATCTAGGAGGGTTTTCTTTTTGGTCAATTCTTTGAGATTTCTGTGTTTTCTCTTTGTTTCCATAAAATTTAAGACTGTTTTATCTTCTTGATGAATTGAAACTTTTATTATATAATGACTTTACCCTATTAAAGCCTTTTGCTTCAAAGTATCTTTATTACTTATGAAAGTAGCCATAAGATCTTTTACCTAATGCATGCTTTTCAGTTTTCTGATTTTCAACTTTTCTGAGCCTCGGTTTTATGTCTGATATTTGAAAACAGTATATAGCCATATCTGTTTGTGTGTGTGGGTGTGTGTGTGCATGTGTGTACACACGTGCACATATTATATATGACAATATTTGTATTTTAACTGATTTATACTTATTGCTATTAAGTTCCAATTTAATTCCATTTGGTCAAAGGAAATACTTTGTGACTTTAATTCTTTGAAATTTATTGATAGTTGTTTTATAGTCTATCTTGATAATATTCTTGTACACTGGAAAAGAATGTGTATTAATGTTTTGGGGTGGAGCGTTCTATAAATATCAATTAAATATTGAAATCTCCAACTATAATTGTGGATTTTTCTGTTTCTCATTATAGTTCTGCTTTGCTCCACACATTTTAACGCTCCATTATTAGGTGCATAAATGTTAAGGATTGTTACATCCTCTTGATAAATTGGCCTCTTTCTGATGAGGAGAAGACCTGTCTTGCAATATTGTTTGCTCTGAAATCTACTTTGTTTGATATTAATAGTCACTCCAGGTTTCTTCGGATTAGTATTATATGGCACATTTCCCCATCCTTTTATTTTTAACCTATTTGTATCTTTACAGAATATACTTCCAGTGGCAACATACAGTGTAGTCTTGCTTTGTTGTTATCCAATCTAACAACCTGTGTCTTTTAATTGGGGCATTCCAACCATTTACGTTTAATGTGGTTATTGACATAATTAGATTTATCTTGTTATTCGTTTCTATTTGTCCAATCTATCCTTTGTTCCCCTACTCTTTCTGGCTTTTTTTTTTTTAATTTTTTTTTTTATTGAGTATTTCTTATTAATGATTCCCTTTTATCTCTTCTGTTGGTTTATTACCATGTTTCCCTCAAAATAAGACTAGCCAGACAATCAGCTCTAATGCATCTTTTGGAGCAAAAATTAATATAAGACCCAGTATTATATTATATTATATTAGACCCAGTCTTATATTAATTTTTGCTCCAAAAGACGCATTACGGCTGATTGTCTGGCTAGGTCTTATTTTCGGGGGAACACGGTGGTTATAACTCTTTGGCTGCTTTAGGGTTGATGCTACACATCATTGATTTACTGCAGTCAACCTTCAAATGATACTATATCACTTCACAGAGAGTGTAAGAACTTTACAATGGTATACTTATTTCTCCGTCTCTAGCTTTTGTGCTATTGTTGTATACTTTATTTGACATAAACTCTACAGTACAATGTAATTAGTTTTGTTTAAATAATTACCTTTTAAAGAATTTTAAATGACAGGAAAAAGTACATAGTAACCAATGTATTCATCATTTTTAGTACTCTTCATTCGTTTGTGTAGATCCTATTTCCATCCGGTATTTTCCTTCTGTCTAGAGGGCTTCCTTTAACATTTTTTATAGTGTAGGTCTGCTGGAGGTGAATTTCTTCAGTCTTTGTAAGTCTGAAAAAGTCTTTATTTTTGCCTTCAATTTTAAAAGATCTTCTTGCTGAGTACAGACTTATATGTTGGCAGTTTTTTATTTTTCCCTACAGTATTTTAAAGCTGTTGCTCCAATATCTTTTTATTTATATTTTTTCTAAGCAGAAATATGCTGACATCCTTATTTTTGTTTCTCTGTTCATAATGTGCCTTTTCTCTTGGGATGATTCTAAAACTTCTCCTTACCTCTCTGGTTTTGAGTGATTTGATTATGATATGCCTTTCTAGAAATTTCTTCATGTTTCTAATGCTTGGGGTTCATTGAGATACTTGGATGTGAGATACTATAGGTTTCATCAGATTTGAATTTTCCCAAGTCATTTGTTTAAGTATTTTTATTTACTCCCCCCCTCCTTTGGGGACTTAATTTACACTTATATTATTATAGTTGTCTTGAGATTGTCCCTCAGATGATCAGTGCTCTTCTCATTTCTCAAAAAAATTGTTTTCTCTGTATTTCATTTTGAATAGTTTCTACTAGTGTGTATTAAAGTTCACTAATCTTTTCTTTTACAGTGTTTAATCTACTGTTAATTTAATCCAGTATATTTTTATCTCAGATCTTGCAGTTTTCATCATGAGAAGTTCTATTTGGGGTTTTCTTTTTCTTTTTTTGTATTTTCCATGTCTCGAACAATTTTAACATATTGAGTGCAGTTATAATAACTGGTTTGCTACCGTGATGTGCTAATTCTAACATCTGTGTCAGTTCTCAGTCTATTCCCAGATTTTCCTACTTCTCTGCATGTCTGATCAGATGCCAGATATTCTAAATTTTACTGCCTTGTTGGGTGTTATATGTTTTTGTGTTCCTGTAAGTATTATTGAGCTTTGTTTTAGCATGCAGTGTAGTTACTTAACAGTTGGATCCTTTTGCGTCTTGTTTGTAAGATTTTTAGGTGGGACAACATTTAGTTTAGGACTGATTTTGCCCACAGTTAAGGCATGAACCTTCTGAGTACTCTATCCAGTGCTCTGTGAAGTAGGGGGTTTTTCAGTTTGGCTGGTGGAAGAGGCACATCTCCTAGCCCCATGTGAGCCCTCGTTACTCTTCTAATCCTTTAGGATGGTTTTATCCCCCCGGCTTTGGGTAGTTTTCTCCCTGTACACACTGATCAATATTCTCCTGGAAACTCAAGAATTACGCTGTGCAGCTCTCTCCTCTCTGGTCCTCTTCCTGCCATCTCCGGCTGCCTTTATTTTCCATGTTTCCCAGTTCTTCCTCCTAAATTCGGGGAGTCTGCCAGACTCTGTCTGCATTTCTCTCTCTGTGCCACTGACTGGAAACTCTCTGAAGTCGGGAAGCTGGGGAAATAATGTGGCTCACGTGATTTGTTTCCCATCTCTCAGAGATTGCTCTCTTTCATTACCAGATAATCCGGTGTCTTAAACACCATTGTTTATTTTGTCCAGAGTTTTGGTTGTTTCAGGTAGGTACATAAATCTGGTCCCTGTTATTCTATCTTAGCTGGAAATGGAACTCATTTTATTATTGATTAATAATGTATTTGGAATTTTCTCTACTATTTTATTATTTCTATGTATCCTGAGTTTTCTATGATTTTTCCTTACGTATTTTTCCCTCCTTCTTATGACAATTATCAAATATTCCGTTTATCAAGTGCTTGTGGTGTGCCAGACCTTGGGCTATGTATTTTGCATTAATGTCCTTATTTACTACTCATAATGACCCAAGGAGGTAGCTGTTATTAACATGTTTCTTTACATATGAGGACACTGAGTCACAGAGGTTTTAATAACCTCCCCCAAGATTACTTATTGGGGTTTACATCCAAGTCTTTCTCCAAAGCCAGTGCTTTTTCTACAAAGATGAAAGCTAATGTGGCTTTATCCTAAGTATACTAATTTATGTGTTTGTTAAGCGTATAAAGCAGTTCCCTTGGATTGAGTGGTCAGTGATTTGGTTGTCTCACTGGCCTTTACTTTCATTATCTCTGGAGCTAATCCAGAGTAAACTCTGGCTCATGTTGTCAAATAATTTAATGTTCACAAAGCAACTTATGTTAGTAACAATATGAAAATACTGTGAATGACTAACCACAGGGTGCCATTGGGGATGAGCCTATTGGTTTGGGGGACAGTGGATTGTGATAATAGCTTATTTAAAGGTATCATTTGATCTCTCTTTGTATGGAAAGCGAAGAGTGCCAGTCCAGTAGAGATTATCTTTCTGAATTTTAGTCGTCCATTCATTATCTGATTCCTTGAAGGCTCACCTGACTTGTCCTTGCTCTGGAGCCAGGCACAAACCCAGCAGACACTGGAGAGCAAATGAATAAACATGTTTCCGGAAGGCTCTGCCTTTTCAGTGCTAAGCTTTACAGTCTGCCCATGGTGCCCACCTCTTCTACAGGTGAAGAGCAGTGGGACCTGCCCTCTTGGAGTCTGTCGGCCACTCCCTGCACCGCTCTTTGTCATCATCAAAAATAAAGGGTAATTTAGCCTTTTAGGAGGCTTCCTCTGTCAGCCCTGCTGCACCTGCCAGGGGAGCTACACAATGTTGTAACCGGAGTGTCTGACTGCGTGCCGTTAAGCATTTATTTTGTGATCCTTAAATGTCCCTGAGGCTGGTAATGTGACAAGACAATAATCTATTAATGGTCAACCCAATGAAAGTCCTTTGGAAACAGAGCACAATGGCACGGACACGGTGATGCATCTCATTAGTGAGTTCAGAGTGTGTTTGAATCTTTGAATTTTGAATTTTATGATATAATTAACCGACATCACCTCTCAGAGCAAGGGGAAAATGGAAGGCTCTGAAAGCCTTCAAGTTTCTCAAAGTCATTGCTGTGCACTGTGTTGGGCAGGCACAGCCTTGCCGCCAAAGGTGGAACTGGGGAGCAAGCCCAAAGGCACCAGGCTACTTCCCACTGGAGCTGTCACCCCAACAAATGGAAGAAACAGGAAGTCTGTACCACATAGCGGAGCTTATGCCAGAAAATCAAACGGGTATAATCCATTTATTTCTGATTCACAAACGGTGTGTTAGACATTTGCTGTAGGGAATGGTCTTGGGATTTGAAATATCTCTTTCTGAAGAAATGAAAGTGTTTTGAGAAGGATTATTATTAAGAACTTGAACACACCATGCTTTCTACCATGAGGAAAAGATAAGCATTGGGATTTGTAGACATTGTATCCCTCCAGCAAGCCAGGGATGTGAAGGAGGAAAAAATGTACATCTGCATTCAATAAGCATCTGTGGAGAGTCCAGTGGGTGTCAGGAATTGGGCTAGGTGTTAGGGGTGAGGATGGGAATGAGTTAAGATACAACTATGGCCTTGAGCTTTGAAGAGAGATAGGTAAAATGTATATATTGTAATTGAGTGGTATGTAAGGGCAGAAGCATGTAATACTGCTTGGGAGAGTAAGAAGGCTTTGCAGAGGAGGTGAAGTTTGAACTATTGAAATGTTTTCCGGGGAGAGATGGGCAATCTGGGAAGAGGCCACAGCACGTACAAAGGCACGGAGACCTGAAAATAACACAGAGGTCCGCAGAAGCCTGTGAGTCGTCTGGTCACCTGTAATTAAGGATGACTGGAGATACAATAAGAGGAGAATGTTGGGCTGAGGTTGGGGAGGACTGTCTGCTGTGTAAAGGGAGCTGGACATTATGTGGTGGATTTCAAGTAGGGGAATAACCCGCTCAGATTTGTGTTTAGGGGGAGAGCTCTGGAGGTAGCGTGGGGGTTGAATGGAAATAAAAGAGGGACTAGAAGTGTGCAGACATTAACAAGGCATTGCAGTGTGAGGGTGGAAGATAGTGTGTGCTAGACCATGGCTGGGGTTGTGTTTAGGTCTTTGTTGTTATTTGATAATGCAGTTTGCCGAGAGACCAACTCTTCATCATCACTTACCTGGCTCCATGACTTAGGGGTGTTCTGGGCAGATCACTGGTCTCGCCGGCCTAACTTGCCTCATCTGTACCATGAAGTAATGGTGCCTGTAAAAAATATTGGCTGCTTAAGTATTGCAGGTCTGCTCGCCCTCGTGGCCACCGCAAGCAGGGAGAGCGAGGAAAGTCACAGGATTGGAAAGTCGCAGGATTGGCCGAGCCTGTGACTCCTTGGAGGGCGAGTAAGTCTCACACCTTTTTACAGCTGTGCTCAGAGCATGCTTGTTAATTGATTTGTTTTGCTTCAAACAGTGCCTTCAAGGGAGGAATTTAATCTCTGGACACCTAAACTCTTCTGTGCAGTCTGCCATCTTTCATAGTTTCACTTTTGTGTAGTTTGAGAAATTGCTTACGTTGACTTTTCTGTGCATTGCTCGATTGCGTGGTTATATTTTGGAGCCAAAAGGGTGTGTCAATATCATCTGCTAAATTTTCTCATTCATTTATTTATTCATTCAGCAAAAAATAACGGAATGTCTACATGTGCCAGGTACCGCGCTAAGCACAAACAAAAATGAATGCGACCAAGGCCCCATCCTCCAGATGCCCAGAGCCTCTGGGCGAAGGAAGCACCTGGTTTATGGCATAAAATACTGTGGAATTTTGGAGAGAAGAAGAGGAAATAGGGCTGTCGTGGGCAGGGTAAGGACACAGATAGTTTACAAGGAGTTGACCCTTGAGGCAAGTCTTGAACTGTGAGTCCATATTTATTAGGCTGGTATTAGGGGTGAAGACAGGTTCAAGTTGCAGTTTTGTTTGGTTTGGCATCACCAAGCACCCTCAAAATTTAGGAGCTTAAAATAACATAAATTTTTTATGTTTCATGATTCTGTGCTTTGATGGGGCTCAGTGGGTGTTGGCTGGGGTCACTCGTGCTGGGAGTGTTGACGGGCCTGGAAGGTGCAAGGTGGCTTCGTTCACATGTTTGGTGCCTCAGATGGGGTGGCTGGAATGCCCAGCGTCGGAATTCTGAGGGGAAAAATACCTGTTACCCAAGAATACTCAATCCCGCCAAGGGTGTGTGTATATGGGCCTCAGGCAGATATTCCCAAGCACACAAGAATTTAGAGAACTCAGCATTTCTGAGTCCTTGAAAAATGTACTTAATGGTAAACTCCAGCCAACCAAGACGTGAATGAAAACAAAAGTCCTCAGGATTGGAGAAGCTATGTGGGAAATGAAAAGTGAGCAATTAATCCATTTAAACTTAGAAACAAAACTACAAATCCTGGAGTCATAAGAGTTATTCCCAAATCTTGGGAATTATGAATATAGACTAGAATGTTAATGTTAAAAATCTTCATGGAATAAAAAAGATAACAAATGAAAATTAAAAGGTGGGAATAAGTATTATGTTTCACACCTTTCATAGTAGAGAACTAGTTAATACTAATTCTGAAATTGAAATATGAAGTTAAACATACACAGATGTGTTTTAATAATCTTATTTACTTAGCCCTAGGAGGCTTCTTTAGAAAATAATATTAGGTTGGTGCAAAAGTAATTGCGGTTTTTGCAATTATTTTTAACCGCAATTACTTTTGCACCAACCTAATATCGCCTGCAGAAGACTTACTTAAAGAATAGTAGTTTATTCGGTTTTATTATTTTATTATTAGAATCAAGTAAAATACAATTTAATATACTTTGCTTCAGAAATAATTGCACCATTTAAAAAATCTTTTATCTGCCTGTCTATCTAGCTCTGGCTAGGTGTATTATGTGTATAAAGAGGTACCGTGATTCCCCGAAAATAAGACCTAACCGGAAGATAAGCCCTAGCATGATTTTTCAGGATGACATCCCCTGAACATAAGCCCTAATGTGTCTTTTGGAGCAAAAATTAATGTAAGACTTGGTCTTATTTTTGAGGAAACATGGTATCTGGCATAATGTTCATCTAATATAATTTTTTCTCAGTGGTGCAGATTATTTTTAATTATTTATGCTTTTCTGTCTCAATTGATGTTTAAATGATACGAGAATAGTTTTTACATAAAAAAATACGACTAGATTCCGAGCTTGTAGTTTTGGTGTTAATGTTACCTCTCACGGCCTCACTGTCCTCATCTGTAAAAGGAGTGAATAATAGCCCCACTTCTGAGGGCAGTTGGGAGGGGCTGATGAGAAAATAAATGACTGTGAGGCACATAGCACATTATCTGGCCCATTACGAACATAACACATGTTAACTGTAGAAAAAGGATGAAATCACGTAATGTTAGAACTAGAAGGAACTTTAGTGATTCACTTTTTAAATTTTACCCATGGGAAAACTGAATTCCAAAGAGATGTGCCCCAAATCACAAGGCTGATTATAGCAGAACAGTCTTCTGAAGGCCACTCTTCGCACATCTCATGATCTTTACACGTCCCATGGGGACGAGAACAGAGACATATATAATCTACAACCCCACATTCTTGGGCTAATTAATACTCAATCACTCTTCAGTATTGCCAGAGCCTGTGCCAATAGATATATCTTAGGAGGGAGAGTCTGTATGCCCGCTGGGCTCAGGAGAACACAGTCGGCAATCAAAAACTTGCCCCAGGAAATTACAGGGTGCATTGCACATGTGTGGCTAATTAACAGGTAACCACAACTGCCTCTTTTATCTCCATCCAACAAGAGTTACTCTTCTCATTTATCTTCTGCCTTGAGATGATAAACTGAGTAGCTACTCCCAGTTGTTCAGTTAATTAAACTTCTTCTCTGTTGCCACTTTGCTGCAGTAAACACGGTGTTTAGAGAGAACCTGCCTCTCAAATTTATCCTGAGTTGTTGGGAAGCGCCTGTTCCACCATTGATATTCCTGACAGGGTGGGCATCCAAATCGGAGACCTCCTTGCAACCATTTCACATGCCACTTACACAAATTAATGAAAATCAGTGATCCTTAGAATGGATGGGGTTTTGCAGACAGTGGCAAAGGAGAGAGGGTAAAAGTGAAAGCGTTTCATGAGTAATTTTGACTGAAAATACGATATCAAGGAGCAGCCTCCCAGGGAGAGAGGTGATTGAGTGTCACGGTGAAATTTGTTGGAGGGAAAAAAACAACTGTCTCTAGAGTTGCCAGCTTCAAAGCCAGAGCAGCGATGTTATCATTTCCTGGTGCATTCTCTGTGCAGTGGATCAATTAGACGAGTACAAACTGGGCTGGGCTAACACAGTATTCTAAGTAATAGGCTCAGAACATCCAGCTGCCTAAGTTGATTAATAATATGCAAATAGAATTTACAGACGATGGTCATCATTGCCTTTCTCCAGGCTGTCCCTCTTTTCCTAACCCGACTCCTTGCTTTAGCTAGAAGAGAAACCATTACGAACAGGGGCTAGGCTGTAAATTACTTTTCTCTTATTCAATCTCAGCTTTCTGAGCTGTGATTCAAGCCATCAAAAGTCTATCTCCAGCCTATAGAGAACTGACATATTCATTGTAGTGTGTCACTCCTCAAACTCGGCTGCCGTCATTTCAACTAACCTTAATTTAAAATACTGTCGGCATCAGCTAGAATCCCTAACAAACGGAGAGCCTCATCACCATACTAATTGGATGAAAAATGTTCCATGATTTAAATACCTATTGCTTCATCACTTCCCCAGTCTTCGGCTTCCATTTTGTCAGGCATGAAGTTGGTGATTAAACCCAAGGCGTAATTATTAGCAACAGAGCAACCGTTGTCACATCCTGCAGTTTCCTGACCAGGTGCAAGCTCTTGCTCCTTACTGAGCATGTCTGTCAGTTTTATGAACAATCCCCACAGAATAAGTGACTGATTTTCTCTTTATAGTCACCGAGGCGCTTTACAGCAGACTGTCACACTAGACCTCTGCTTCTGAATGGCATAATGAACGTTTCAGTGTGGTGAGAAGTTTGTGTATTGAAAAGGGTGTCACGGTGGGAACTCGGACCTGACATCTTTTATCAAAACACTCACCATGGCTGCCTCCCACCACGTTGGCCTCTGTTGCTTCTGACGGTGTGGAAAGGAGGGAAGGATTACACAGCAGTGTGCAAGAAACCTGCTCACAAGTTCTGGCCTTGAGGGAAAGTGAGAAAGAAGCTCGCGTGGGCCTGAAGCGCTGTGTAAAGGACAGGGGTTGTAGTGGAGAGTGATTTACGAGGGAGACGGAGAGTGGGATGTGTTCGGGAGTTGGAGATAAAACACTTTTTAAAAGTGCATTTCAGAGACTAACAAAATGAGCCTGGTTTACTTCAGAGCTGAATTATTTGAATTTGCTGCATGCGAACGGCTGAACTTGTCTGCCAAGCTACCAGAGACGCACGATTACCTGTTTGAGTTTGAGAAAAGAAACACTGCAAGTGCTCGGTGTCTTCTGTCTACCACCAGAATGAAAAGTTGTAGCTGGTTCCTCTCACTTGTCCAGAAATAGAAGCCCTGGGTTTTGTAAGGTATCTGCAGACTTCCTACAGGCTCTGCTTGAACCTTCTAAATTCTGGGGGTTTGCCCAGAACAGGGATGAGGAATACCTTCCATTCCATCTTCTTCTTTCAAAAACTTTAGCGTTACTAATAATTTTATGTTGAAGTTAAAAATGTAGAAATCTTCTAAAACCCAAATTCTGGCTAAGCAAAGACTTTCCCTCTGTGTTTATGCTCCTTTTCTTGGACCCATCTGTATATCCAAGGATATTGAGGCTACATTCATAATCCACTCTCAAGATGTATTATTTTCCTTCTTCTCAACTGTAAGATTTTTGGATAACTCTAGATTATTTGCAGAAATGAATATATCTGATATATATACCAGGGGCACCAAAAAATGTATACACATGACTTGTATTCAGCTTTTTTTTCTTCTTTTTTTTTCTTAATTTATTGGGGTGACAATTGTTAGTAAAATTACATAGATTTCAGGTGTACAATTCTGTATTGCATCATCTATAAATCCCATTGTGTGTTCACCACCCAGAGTCAGTTCTCCTTCCATCACTATATATTTGATCCCCCTTTACCCTCATCTCCCACCCCCCACCCCCTTACCCTCTGGTAACCACTAAACTATTGTCTGTGTCTATGAGTTTTTGTTTCTCATTTGTTTTGTTATGGGTATATATTATTACAATTTTAATACAGTTTTTTTCTTTCTTAAAATGTGTATACGTTTTTCTGGCACCCTCTGTATGTATAAACCACAAACCACAGTAAAAGAACTTTGTTTTTCTAATTTACATTTTAGAAATTTAGATCCTTGGCAACTTTAATGTGAGTGAATAGCCTAAGCCTCTGGTGATAAATTTTGGGTTATTTTAACTACTGGAAGTAATTCATGTCACCCAGAAAAGTATGGAATGTCCATAGAGGAATAGATCATTGCTGGGTAGTTTGGAATAAAACCTCCTTCTAATGAGAATTCAAATACATTAAGTTATGGATTTCCCCCACAAAATGTTTAAGGTAGTATTTTTAATGTCACATTTATGTTCATCCAAACTTTGAAAAACGATTTCTTCTGTGTCAAATTCAAAGGCAATGCGGTGAGAATGCCAGAACCTGGATATAAAGGTAAAAGAATCCTAATTTAACCACTCATTGGCTAATGACCTCGAACACATCATTGAACATATTTGTTAATCATCTGTGGAATGAAGGGTCATGACTGTACAGTTCCTTTCAGCTTTAAAAATTTTGTGAACTCTTAGTACTTTGTGGAATGGAGAATATAAAATGCCTGCCCTGGATACACTTAGACTCTGGTTGCAAATCGCATATTGCAAACTATCACCAGGGTAAAGAATTTCATTGGCATACAAATATTAATTTTGATTTGGAAAAATCAAGACAATGGTTGACAAATATCCCTTGAGACAGAGAAATGATTCACTACAAGGCAGACTTACATCAAGGAGATACCGTGTTTCCCCGAAAATAAGACCTAGCTGGACAATCAGCTCTAACACATCTTTTGGAGCAAACATTAATATAAGACACAGTCTTATTTTACTATAATATAAGACCAGGTATAATATAATATAATATAATATAATATAATATAATATAATTAATATAATATAATATAATATCAGGTCTTATATTAATGTTTGTTTCAAAAGACGCATTAGAGCTGATTGTCCAGCTAGGTCTTATTTTCGGGGAAACACAGCACATTGTGCTTGTATGACAATGTATGACTTGTGTGTCACTCAGAATGCAGTATTTCCTTTTATTCTAAATGAATGTACTTCTTGTTACGGGAAAAGCAATGTTTTCAAAGCTGATCTTAAACTCAGTGCAGTCTGGGGTACACTAGGTCTCATTGTAGGTTCTCAGCAATTATTGATAGCAGCGATCAGTAAATATTGATTGAATGAAGGAAGGATAAAATTAAAACAGTGGCTCACGGAGTATGTTAGATAGAGTACATTGTGAATATTTGTGCCTTGAAATATGCTAAGGTGAACTGAGTGACAAATATATGACTGGAGGTTTTCAGGTCAACTGTAACATGACAACAAATCTTATAAATCTTGTGGATTTCTGCTCCACCTGTGATGGTATAAATGTCATCCCATGACACATTACACCATGACAAATAATTTAACCCTTGTTTACACTTTGAAGGGAAGGAAATGTTCTGGCCAGTTGCTCAGGGTACGGGCCCTCCAAGGAACTACCTCCTATAATCCATCCATCAATCATCAATAGTACAAGTTAGAGATGTGGAGAATTTTCCACCTGCTTTTTGATTTGAGTCAGTTCTAAAGTTGGTCACTGGTGGTCGTGTTGTTTTCCAGAAGGTTGTCACAAAAAGAGCTAAGGGCATTGGTCCTGGTTTCCCCAAATAGATAGTTCGTTCTTCCTCTTTTTGCAGCTTGAACCTCCGTGTTCCTGTGCGATTCAAGCTTGGCTCGCTCTGCTGTCCTCAGGGGTGGACCTGGCATGCCCTGTCTCTACCTCCGGTTCTGTCCCCCTCAGGGCGGGTGACAGTCAGAAACAGCCCCCTGCAATCTCTCCCTCTCTGGTTACCTCCAGAGGTCTCACAGCCTTGCCATATTTCACTGGTTTTCCTAGAATTATAGCCTAGCAGTGTGTATATAAGTCAGAAGATTCAGGTGCAGCAAGCACGGAGGGCATGAAAACAGGGAGAAACTGCGTAATAATCTGAGACACAATGCAGAACTCAGCTGTGAAAGAATGAGTAAATACGCCCAGCGCTTACAGTCTATCACGGCTCTGGCTGCTCATATTGAAGGGTGAGAGAAAGGTTCTGTGGAAGAGCAAAGATCCATTGCCTTGCTTCCATTCCATATAATAAATCTTGGTGAAAGAAACAACAGTGAAAATAAAGCAGAGGGAAGCCCATCTCTTAGGTTCAGGAGGTGTGTGTAGGACAGCAAGGAACGACCCTGGCTCATCTCGGGGGTTGTGGGGGTCCTTCTGCTGATACTCCTTAAGGATACAGTATCGAGGAGGACTAGAACGGCCTTGGAAAACAACATCCCCGATCCCCCCACCCCCGCCCCAGTTTTCAGATGATGGAGCCAAGACTGAGAAATTGACATCCTCAGGGTGACCCAGAGACACAATAGGCACAAGATAAGCCTCCAGACTCTCGGATCACACTGTATCCTTGTTAAGCCAATAAGAAGTTTTTGAAATAGACAAAACTGGCAGTGATTGGAATTTATGCATTCAGTGTTAACCCTACTCTGTGCCAAGACCCACTTCTAGGGCCTTGGGAATATAGCAATAAAAAAAAAACAACCAGTGCTTGCTTTACATTCTACATGCAACTAAGCAGATAAACATAAATGATGTTAGGTACTAATAAGTGCTAAAAACAAAAATGAAACAGCTTAGGAGAGGAAAGTGATATGGGTGCTCTTTTAGATGGTAGGGAAGCCCTCTTTGAGACTATGGCATCTAATTAGAGTCCAGAACACAGTGAGGGAGCAAGCTGTGTAAAGAACAGGGGGCAGAGTGCCAAGGAGAAGCCCCCAGGCAGGACTGTGTACATTTAAAGAACACTAGGGAGGCCAGTGTGGCAGGTAAGAGTGAATCAGGGTTGGAGAGGAAGGAAGAGGCTTGGAGAATGCCAGTGGCCAGATCCTGACAGCTTGGTATTTTATTATAAGCGTGATGGGAGCCATGGGAGGATGTTGAGCAAAGCAGTGATGTGATGTGATTTACTTTTGAGAGAGATCAGCCTGGTTTCAGTGTAATTGATAAACTATAAAGGTACGGGAGTGTAAGCAAGGAGGCCTGGTAGGTAGTCTAGGAAAGCAGCAGCAATGGCTTCATGTGGCACACACCGCACATCAGCTCATCCAGAACCAAACTGAGTCTCAGTCTCTTTTCCCTTTTCTCTTTCTACTGGAGGAGCTGGAAAGCCAAACGCTTGATTTCTGAACTGCCCTTGCAGCTCAAGGTGACAGTGTAACATGGTGCTTGCCAATGAGATAGAAGTGGTCGTCTGCTGAGAAAGCTTTGGGGAAACCTCTGTTTTCTTGGCAAGAAAGGTGACTGACATGGGTGACGTGGATTCTTCCCTCCTGTTTTCTTGAGGCAAGCTATTCCTTCTTCCTACCTGGACTGTGGACGTGATGCCTGGAAGTACAGTAGTCAGTTTGTGACCATGAGGCAATAAGCCAAGAATGAAAGAGCAGAAAACCTGAACGAGCCTGTGTCCTTTTTGACACAATGGGCCCTGCACCCGTCCTTCACCGCACACTTCTGAGATGGTTTAGATGAACATAACAATAGCCCCTACAGACAAGGGTCAGCACACTTGTTCTGTAAAGGCTCAGATAATAAATCATTTAGACTTGGTGGGCCAGGTAGCACAAAAACAGCCAGAGACAGGATGTCAAAGAGTGAGAATGCTTGTGCTCCAATGAAACTTTACTGACCAAAATAGTTGCTAGGCCACATTTGGCCCAGAGGCTATAGTTTGCTGATCCCTAGTTTAAGCTACTGCAGTTGAACTTTCTGTTACTTGAAACGCCAGCCATTCTTAATTGATACACATAAATCAATCAGGGTGGCATCTTTGGAGATGGAAAAAGGTGGCTGAATTCAGAATATATTTGTCGTCATGGATGGCGTCAAGGTTTGGGGCTTGAAAAAACTAGTTGAATGGTAGTGTCATTTACTGAGATGAGGAACATGAGAGAGGATTAGGTTGTGAGAAGAAGGTGAAAGGCAATGATTTTGTTTTGGACACGTTAGGTTTGAGAAGCCTATAGACATACGTGGAGATATTGAGGAGAATGGTAAGGGAAAAGATGGGGACTAGAGCTATAAATGTGGAAGTCATTATTGAATCATTGGAATGAAAGCCATGAAAGGTAAGCGATCACCTAGGGAGTGGGTACAGATAGAGAAATTCAAGGATTGAGCTCTAATGTATTCTAACACTTAGAGGTTAGGAAGCGGAGAATGATTCAGCAAAAGGTACTCAGAAGAAATAGATATTCAGGAGGAAAACCACAAGAGTATGATTTCCTAGAACCCAAGTGAAGAAAATGTGTTAAGTGCTTCTCAGAGATTGAGGAAGATGAGGATTAAGAATGGATCATCTGATTTGGCAACATGAAAGTAGTTAGGGCCATGATCAGAGAGGTTTTGGTGGAGGGTTGGAGACAAAACCATAATTTGGGTTGGTTCAAAGACAAATGGAAGGTAAGGAATTAGAGACATCAAAATACAAACTCTTTTGAAGAGTTTCACATAAGATGAAAAGAAAAATAGGCAGAAGAGAATAGCTAAAGGAAGTCATGAGAATTATTATCTTTTTTTAATGTGAGATACTCTGGCATATTTGCATGCTGACAGAAACAATCCATTAGAGTCCCAGTCATGGTGCACTAGATAATTTGGACCTAGTCTCCCACTGAGGACAATTAGAGAAGCTGGGAAAATGTTTTAAAGTCTGCTAGAAAGCATTAGAGAGCTCAAAAGGTAATGAAGAATTATAGGACTAATACCCAGGAAAAGACCGAAATCCAGGGACGTGAGCCTGGCATTTGGGGCTGCTTTGACCCTGCTGACATATCCTGAGCTAGAAGAGATGTCTGAGAGGTTGAGTGGTGCTTTTGAAAGCCTCATGGTACCAGAGGTCAAGTGCGAGTTCAACCGTGACACCACTCTCCTCCCATCCTGTAGTCTTTGGCTTGAAACTCTGAAGGTCTGTATCCTAGGAGTAAGGGTGAGCTGGAAGTACAGCAGCCCTCACATGGATTGTCTACCTTTGAGACATCTGGGCGACTTAGGAAATATTTATCCCTGAGATGGATTAAGATGGTGGATTGCTAATACCTACTGAAGACTGGTAGAAGAGAATGAAAATGCTCACGAAGAGAAGATAAAATTATCCTAGGCTTCAAATAATGTCTCAAAAAATTTTTTCAAATGGAATGTTTGAAACACAATCAGAGAAAATCAGACACATAAAGAGACAAAACAACATAAATATAAAACTAGCGCAAACAACAGGTAATGGAAACAGACCTACAACAGCTCAAGATATTGGAATTATCAAACACAAACTTTAAAAATAATATGATTATTATTTTTAAGGAGATAAAAGTCAAATTGGAGACCTGGAAACTATTTAAAAAAGTACCAAACAGAAATTCTGGAACTCAAAACATAATGACTAAAATGAAAAACTCAATGAGTAGGTTTAACTGAAGATTGTACAGAACTGAAAAGAAAATAATAAAAATGGAACATAGGACAGAATGAAGCACAGGCAGGCAAACAAAACAATGGAAAAAATCGAAAGAGAGACTAGCATCATTGCAATAGCCAACATATGTATAATCAGAGTCTCAGAGGTGAGGATACAAAGAATGGAGCATGGTCAATATCTGAAGAGATAGTAGGTAAGAATTTTCTAAATATCAAGAAATATATCAATACACAAATAACCTTGACCAAGATATATTTTTCTGCCCACAAAAACTACCAGTCAAGAGTAAAAGTAAAAGAAAATATTTCCACACAAAACTAAGAGCAACGTCACTAGCAGACACACAATAAAGGAAATAATTAAGGATGTTTTTGGGACATAAAGAAAATGATCCAAGATTAAGATTAGAGGTATAGAAAGGAATGAATGGAGTATAATGAAATTACTGTTTGTGAAACTTGACAAGCTAATCATAAAATTTATATGAAAATATAAAGGGTCAATGATACCTGAGACATTCTTGAGTAAGAACAAGATATGAGGCCCAGCTTTAATTGAAAACTACAAATTGTTAATTATTAATTACAAAGTTACAACAGTTTATAACTTGGTACTGATGAAAGGATAAACAAACCAATAGGACAGAATAGAAAGCCCAGAATATGATTAATACATGTACAGACACTTGATTTATGAGAATAGTGTTACTGACAACACTATTGGTCTGTTCAGTGAATGGTGCTGGGGCATTTAAATATCCATCTGAAAAAAAGAGAGAAAAGATTCCACATCATACATAAAATAACAATTGCAGGTAGACGGTAAACCTAAACACAAAAGACTAAATAATAAAATATCTATAAAGTAACACAGGAGAAGAGTCTCACGGCATTGGAGAGGCAAATATTTCCTAAACAGAATCCCCAAAGCACTAACCATAAAGAAATAGATTGACAATTTTGACTACATTAAAATTAAGAGGTTCTTTTCATCCAAATACATGATTGAGAGAGTTAAAAATGAAGCCACTGAGAGCAAGAAGATATGTGCAATATGCATAACCAATAAAGAGTTTATATCCAGAATACATAAAGAATCCTACAACTCAATAAGGAGACGACAAACAACTTAATAGAAAAATGGGCAAGAGATTTGAACAGATACTTCATTAAATAGGGTATCCAGATGGTCAATAATTATTTGAAAAAGTCTCAGTCTCATTAGTAATAAGAGAAATCAAATTAAACCATGGAGATACTGCTATACCCCCATTAGAGAGATTAAAATTATGAACAAGAACTCTCATTCATTGTTATAGTGTAAACTGGTATAACACAACCACTTTTGAAAATTATGTGGCAGAATTATAAAACTGAGCCTGTGCACACCCTTTGATCCAGGAATCCCGCTTTTAGATATATACCCCACAAAAATGCATGTACATTGTATCAGGAAAATGTACACGTATCTTCATAGCAACATTGTTTGTCATAGCTCCAAACTGTAAACCTAAATGTCCATCAGTAGTATAATATATAAATTATAGTAAATTTCTACAATAAAATACTATTACACAATTAAAAGTAATAAAATACAGCTACTCACATTAAATCATGAAATCTCACAAGGTTGAGTGAAACAGGGAAACACCAAAAATTACATATGGTGTATGACTCTAGTTACATAAAGTCCTTTTGGAGAAGGGCAGTAGGAATATAAAATACAGTATTTAGGGATGCATGCATTTTTAGGTGGCAAAAATACAAAGAAAACAAGGTAGTTATTCAAAAATTAAGTGTCTTATGCTGGGTTCTCTGGAAATAGATAGAGTTTTGTATATAGAAGATTTATTGGAGAGTGTGCTCAAAAAAAAACCCAACAACAACACATATCAAGAAGTAAGGGAAGCAGGATTGAACAGGGAGAGAAGTTAAACTGCAGCGTAATTACAACAAAGACTTTAGCTGATTTACAGGAAACTCTAGAGCTGGGATGGTCGTGAGAGTTATCCTCCAGTGAACCAAGGTGGTCAGACCTTTGTATCCCCATGTGTGTCAGTCATTGGATATAGGCTTCCCTGAGGGAGGGAACTTATCTGGAGTGAGACAACCCCCAAAGGTGATTTCTGCAGGAGGAAGACTTCTGGTAGCTGAAGAAAGGAGTGCCATTGTCCTGAAGAAGGAATCTGGGTAGCATCACGGTGTTTACTACGTCAGGCGGCTGGTTACCTTTAGTGGGCGGGGTGGGCTAATTCAGCATTCCAATGGTGTCAGGAAGGATTCTGTTTCTTTCCTTCCTTCTGCCACCTCCGTGTGTCGGCTTTTCCTCAGAGGCTGGTTGCTTTCGTGGCCCCAAGACGGCTGCTACTGTTTATGCAGATACCAACTTCCAAAAAAGATAAAGGCAGGTCCCTGTCTTTTGATTTTCTTTTTTTTAAAATGAGGGACCTATTCTCAGGAGCCCCCACAGGCTTCGTCTCATATTTCACTGACCTGAATTGTGTCACATGCCCATTCCTAAACCAACCTAAGTGGATGGGAATGGAATTACCTCTGGTTGGCTTAAATTAATCAAGATGCTTCCTCAGAGGTGAGGAGAGTGGGTTGGGGGTTGTTTAAATCCGGATTCCCCTAAGACACATGGCCAACTGACACCTGAACAAAGCCAAGGTTTCTTTAGTAAAACAGAATGGCTGTCAGGTAGGCAACCATCTGTGTCTGCCAAGTAATAAAACTGAAGCTCTTAGACTCGTCAGTGGGGTGCAAGATGGAAGAGCAGAAAAGTAGGGATAGCAGTGCATAGACACATCCATAGTTAGATCAGCCATCAAGGCAATTATGAATGGTATGTGTCTACAGGCTAGAATTCCCAGGTGCCTTGACTGGTTAATGCTAGGGTGCTCAAACTGTTTCTTGATGTGTCTCACCCAATCAGGAGATGCTTGACTTTCAAAATATGTTTAGAACAACAGAGTATTTCCACTATCTTCAGCATAGCATCCTTTCCTATATTGCTTATTGAACATAATTTTGTACCGAATTTTGCCAGATCAATCTAGATTTTAATGTAGAATAAACTCCAATCTAAAAATCAAGTCTGTTGAGAGACCAGTGAAATACGTCCACAGTGTGCTATTAAGGTGCCATACTGTCAAATTGGAAAGCGTCCTGCTGTACAAAATAATCTATAAACAATGTTTTCCTGTTTAACTTTATTATACTGTGTTTCCCCCAAAATAAGACCTACCTGAACAATCATCTCTAATGCGTCTTTTGGAACAAAAATTAATATAAGACCCGGTCTTATTTTACTATAATATAAGACTGGTTCTTATCTAACATAATATAAGACTGGGTCTTATCTAACATAATATAATACAAGACCATGTCTTATAATTAATGTTTGCTCCAAAAGATGCATTAGAGCTGATTGTCCGGCTAGGTCTTATTTTCGGGGAAACACAGTATTGGTAAAACTGTTGGCTATTATTTTCCTTTGTCTGTTTCCAAACACTACTTTACTAATGTGGAACTGGACTAATCAGTGACCTTTGAGGTACATCCTACATGCCCCCTGAAATAGAAAAGCAATTAGAGGACATTTACAGTCATTATGTACAGATCTCTTTTTTCTCCCTGTTCTTCTTTCAAACAAAGCACATGGTCTGTTATAGCAACCATGCTGGGTAAAGTACACTCTTAATAGGTCTGAAAATAGGTTAAAACGTATCACTCTAATCTCACATAATCCATGTGCAATAGTACAGCCATGCCATTTTGATCATTCTGCACAAATGCCAGAGAAATTGATTACTAAGAAATAACCGAAGTCCCACTGTATTTGAGTGGCCTCTTCAGATCAAGGAATTAAGTAGTGTTCCTTACTAACAGAGTGCAGTTCTCAGGGAGAGTCAAAGTGCTTAAAAATAGTATAAAATCTTTAGTCATATAGGTTTTTTTTTTCAGTCTTTTATTTTCCCCTTACTCTTTTTTTTATTTAATTAAAGTTTATTGGGGTGACAATTGTTAGTAAAGTTACATAGATTTCAGGTGTGCAATTCTGTATTACATCATCTATAAATCCTATTGTGTGTTCACCACCCAGAGTCAGTTCTCCTTCCATCACCATATATTTGATCCCCTTTACCCTCATCTACCACCTCCCACCCCCATTACCCTCTGGCAACCACGAAACTATTGTCTGTGTCTATGAGTTTTTGTTTCTCATTTGTTTGTCTTATTCTTTTGTTGTTTTTGGTTTATATACCACATATCAGTGAAATCACATGGTTCTCTGCTTTTTCTGTCTGACTTATTTCGCTTAACATTATAATCTCAAGATCCATCCATGTTGTCACAAATGATCCTATTTCATCTTTTCTTACCGCTGAATAGTATTCCATTGTGTATATATACCACAACTTCTTTATCCATTCATCTATCGAAGGACATTTTGGTTGTTTCCATGTCTTGGCCACCGTAAACAAAGCTGCAATGAGCACACGTGTCTTTATGAATAAATGTTTTTAGATTTTTTGGGTAGATACCCAGGAGAGGGATTGCTGGGTCATATGGTAAGTCTATTCGTAATTTTTTGAGGAACCTCCACACTGCCTTCCATAGCGGCTGCACCAGTCTGCATTCCCATCAACAGTGTATGAGGGTTCCTTTTTCCCCATAGCCTCTCCAACACTTGTTACTATTTGTCTTGTTGATGTTAGCCATTCTGACTGGGGTGAGGTAATATCTCATTGTGGTTTTTATTTGCATTTCTCTGATGAATAGTGATGTTGAGCAGTTTTTCATATGTCTATTTGCCATTTGTATGTCCTCTTTGGAGAAATGTCTCTTCAGGTCGTCTGCCCATTTTTCAATTGGGTTGTTTGTTATTTTGTTGTTGAGTTGCATGAGTTCCTTGTATATTTTGTAGATTAGCCCCTTATTGGAGGCACTGTTTGCAAAAATCTTCTCCCATTCGGTTGGTTGCCTCTTTATTTTGTCGATGGTTTCTTTTGCTGTACAGAAGCTTTTAAGTTCCATACAGTCCCATTCGTTTATTTTAGCTTTTACTTCCATTGCCTTTGGAGTCAAACTCATAAAATGCTCTTTGAACCCAAGGTCCATCAGTTTAGTACCTATGTTTTCTTCTATGCAGTTTATTGTGTCCGGTCTTATGCTTAGGTCTTTGATCCATTTTGAATTAATTTTGGTACATGGTGACAGACAGCAGTCCCATTTCATTCTTTTGCACGTGGCTATCCAATTCTCCCAGCACCATTTTTTGAAGAGGCTGTCTTTTCTCCATTGTATGTTTTTTGCTTCTTTGTCAAAAATTATCTGTCCATATTTATGTGGTTTTATTTCTGAGTTCTCAATTCTATTCCATTGGTCTACGTGTCCGTTTTTCTGCCAATACCATGCTGTTTTGATTATTGTAGCCCTGTAGTACAAGCTAAAGTCAGGGAGTGTGATACCTCCAGCATTGTTCTTTTTTCCTAAGATTGCTTTGGCTATTTGGGGTCATATAGGTTTTTTGAGAGATACAAATATTGTGTCAAGGGAAATCAGAACAGAAAAATAAAAGAAAAAGATATAAAAGAGTGTCAAATTATTAGTCTATTTCAGAGCTCCATAAATCCTGATCTCTCCCCTACCAAGCAATCTTTTAAGAATTGTTTAGCAGAAGACTTTTGTTGTCACTGAGACTTCATTTTCAAACTGACCTAAGGGCTTTCAATTTATGGAAGAGCATTGGTTCAGTAGTTTAGCATAATATTCCACTTTAAGATTATGGGGTCCTGTAGAAGTAGCAGCTGCCCCTGAAAACCATTGACAAATGTACAAATGATCAATGCAAGGATGATGTAAAGAAAATTTGGCATAATATCCTCTAGGTCCACCCGTGTTGTCACAGATGGGAAGATTTCATTCTTTTTTATGGCTGAGTAATATTCTATTGTATATATGTACCACATCTTCTTTTTGCGTCAACATGAATGGACCTACAGGATATTAAGTGTAATAGGTCAGACTGAAAAAGGCAAATACCATCTGATCTCACTTATAAGTGGAATCTAAAGAATGAAGTAAACAAACAAACAAACAAAACAGAAACAGACTTATAGATACAGAGAAGAAACTGATGGTTGCCAGAGGGGAGGGGTTTGGGAAGCTGGGTGAAAAAGGCGAAGGGATTGAGAAGTACAAATAGGTAGTTACAAAATAGTCACAGGGATATTAAGTACAGCATAGGGAATATAGTCAATGTTGCAACATGCAATAATGTCTACCTTAGGTTAAGATAAAAAAGTGTATTGATGCTCTTGAAATATAGAAAAACATCTAGAAGGATGATGGAAGTGATAGTCTGGGGCATATTTATTTCACAAATAGGAGATATATGGAATAAAGTCGGCAATAACTCTTTTACTGCACGGTAGAAGGAACACTGAGGAAGTGGATCTTCCTTTATGCCTAGTAATGTTTCTTTTACAAGTCAGGATGGGAGCCTTAGCGCCTGGATTCCTCAGAAGGAAGGTTAAAAAGTGCTGTTTAAGTTTTTGTTGTTTGTTTCATAAACAGAGGTATAACCATGCCCTTGTCCAATGCAAGTCCAAAATGAATTTGGTTCAGTTCATGTGGAGAAAGTTTGGGATGCTGGTTAGAAGCCAATGGGCATGGGAGCCTGTGGCCCAAGGCAAGGGTGGCCTGTGGCATAGGCTTCAGGGGTTAATCACCCACTGAGGCTGACCAGCTGGGTGACCTTAATCAGCTTCCTCAGCCTCTCCAAACATCCATTTCCTGGTCTGCATGGACGGTGTTAATGATGGCTGCCCTTGCCCACTGTAAAACAACCATAGAGCTATGTTGCAAACATGCAGTTCTTCCTGTAGGGCTCTTGTGAGGACATAGAGTGTGATAGCTCCTCTCACAGGCCCCTTGATTTCTGCCCAGGTTAGTCTGTCATAAATTTTCACACCTCACAGGATCCCAGAATGGACCACTTAGCATTAGGCTTGGCACCCAGTACCCAATAAATTATAGAAAAATTCAGAAACTCATTCTTTTAGGTTATTAAATATCTACTAAATCAGAATAAGTGGTGGAAGGGTCCAGGAATCAGCAGTTTTAATAAGGCCACAAGGTGAGGCTAATGCACCTGAGTTTTGAGAGCCATTGGTTAACCATATCCATTCCTGCACGTGGCTCAGAAGAGGGATTGACCAACAGCTACTGTGACGTTTCCTAGTTCACTAAAACGAATCTGGAAATAGCAGACTTTCAAGCAGCTGTGGATGAGGTGGTTTGGGCAGCAAGCTGTTTCTCAGTCCTTCTGTGGGGTCCTGGGACCAGAACAAAGAAAGTAGACTTGGCAGGCTGGCTGCCCTGCCCCAGCCCTGAAGGCACGATCGGAAGAGGAAACACGGGAGGAAAGAGCTGGGACTTTAAGATGCTCTAGAGCTGGGTCTGTGTTCCACGGGGACACGGATGACATGGCTTCTCTGACAAGGGAAATCCAGGGGGTGGCCTGGGGCCACTCCAGTGCCCAGTTCATCCACTCCTGGGCAATTAAGCTCTAGGTCTGGGCAGAGATTGGAATGTGGGTTTACTTGGTTTAAGACAAGCTCGCGTGAAGGAAGAAGTACTTCCTGGACTCCCTTCTCTTGTGGCCCTTCTCTTGCCACACCTTCTCCTTCCTCTCTAGCTTTCTCTGTCCAGCCCCCTGCAGAAAGTCCTTTTTTAACACATACATTTTTCCTAAAAATACTAATGTGAATATACCTTTTTAAGAGAAGCAATTGTATATGTTAGGTGCTGTGTTAGAGATGTTACACATCTTAGCTCTTTTCCTCCCCACAGTGACCCTCTTGGGTAACTATGATTCTCATTTAAGATGAGGCTCAGGCGTGTTAGGTGGGAGCTTGTTCCTTAGTGACAGACAGGATTCCAACCCAGATCTGTTTGGTTCCAAATGTGCACTTTAAAAAAAATTTGACAATGCATCTAATTATTCTTATTTATTGACCTGCTTATTGTGAGCCTGTATTACGGTGTGCAGCAAAATGACGCATGCATCATTAAATAATACGCTTGGTTTGCCTCTGCGTTATTTAGCTTTAACACGAGCCTTTATTCATGCTTATTCCAAAGATCATCTTGTTTATATATTTTGAACCTAAAAATTAGGATATACTCGTATTCATCAACAAAGGAATTTGTTTGTGGTTTTTTTTTTTTTTTTTTTTGCTTTCTAATTTATGAATGCATTTATCTGAAGAGACATATACAGGGAAGGATATATGAAATTGAGACTGTCCCAGAAAATCTGGGACCAGTAAATAGTTGCTGTGAACTGTCAATATGAAAAATATTAGAAGGACATTTGCCAGTCATCATTGTGGGTGGCTTAAAAACTGCAAAACCCATTTTCTGTCTTTTTCTTTGTCACTGATCAAAATTTTTTTTTTTAATTAAAGGAAAACATATACTATGTGTTTTCTTCCTTAGAAATAAAATTCTGGAGAAAAGGGAGAACTAACCATCATGAGGAATGAGTTGGGGTTGATAAACACAGAAAAGACCGGGATACAGATGGTCATTTCTCCCAGAATCCTCATAAAAAGGGCACTGCATCTGCAGACACGCCAGGACAGCTGGGGTTGATGAACGGCAGGCACCAGTCTGGGGGGAGACCGACAGACACACAAATCAAATAGAGTTTCCGTATAAAGCAAAACAGCGGGGAAATTAATGGTTTACTGAAAACAAAGCAGCAATCTGGTGACTATTCTCAAGAAAGCTTCTCCCACCCAGCCCCGGGGAAAACCAGAAAATCCAATAGGAAGTTTTTATCATTTAATGGCAGGAAGAGACCATTAGTATCCAATATGCCAAGGGGCACACAAAGTAGAAATATTCCTTAGATGTGTAATTAACTCTTCAAAGTGCTAAATCTGCTTTTAAAAAAAGAATTGAAAAAAAAAAAAAGCCCCCTTACAGCTTATGGGGGGAGTAGTGTGTTTTACACACACAAGGTGTCAGGAACGACCAGGCACAGAAAACTTTCCAGCCAATTAACATCCTGGGTACCTGTTCCAGTGAAGGGAAGGGAACTGGGCAGTTTAATGACATAGGCGTATGTGCCCTTATTTCTCTAATTTCTCAATTAATGGGTCTATAAATAGCTTGGAGAAGAATAACTCAATAGCCTAACATCCCAGTAGGAGACTAACCCTCTTATGCTTACTTTTTCTTTCCTTTATAAATAAATGTAAGTTGTGTCTATTGCTTTCCTCTGTATGAACGGACCCTAAGGGGGAAAAAAACAACATCCTGGGAATAGAGAAGGGACTCTTGGTGGATGTACCTGCAATGCAGGGGCCGTGTACGGTCCCGGAAGAACACTGATGGGTAGGGACCTAAGAATGAGAGGAAGGCATGCTTTACTAAGGAAAAAGCAGACAAGATCAATTACGGATTTCACTGTGCACTATGCAGATGAGAAATGCCAGTGCACTAATGACTGGCTTCTCTGGGACTAAAGGCTGCTTCATTTCATTGGCGCACGGGTACTTACCTGATGATCAGAGATGGCCAAGTGGGGGCTTTGTGAAAGGAGATTTTAATAGTGTTCTTTGGAAACCTAAGTTCAAGACCCGGTACAGCCTTAGGAAGAAATAAACCCCACGATTCCATGCTTTTATTTCATTGGCAAATTGGAGATAGTTTTGTGTGGCAATATGCCAGGAACAATTGTTTTCTTCTTTTTCTGTAATTTCACAACAGCCATAGTACATTTGCACTAAATGGTCATCCTGTCAGTGAGTGTTACAGTTGCCTGTAGGTCCGATACAATAAACAGTATGTTCAATTTAGCAGGTACTTGCAAGATCTTATCATGGTGTGGAGAAAAGGGAACCCTAGTACAGGGTTGGCGAGAATGTAAATTGGTATAGCCGCTATAGGAAACAGGCCACACCATAAAAGCTTCTTTAAGCTGTGCTAGAACTGAAATAAAATATGATTTAAAAAAAGAGTTTTTGATTTATCTTAAATCCTTTTGCTTGAGGAAAATCTGGCTTACCTGGAAAGGCTGAGAGGGACGTTCTGTATTCGGAAAAAGGCGTCCTTAGCACATTGAAGTGCTTCCTTAGCTCTGCTCCTTGTTATCTAAGCACATGTCAAAACCTTCAGCTTCTTTTTCCTTCGTGTGTCTCTAGCAGGTTTTTACCATTCGTTCTAAGAGCTGAGCATCTTTTTTTCGCCTTAACTCATAAATGGAACAAGGAAAGGGAGAGGCGAGACATGGAGAAAGGAAGGGAGTAAGAAAGGAGACAAAAGAATGGGGGGTCTTGAGATGGACTCAGAAGTGATAACTGAAAATAGAAAAGGGAACTAACGCGCACACCGTTTGCTGTCTGACGAGGAGGGCGGGGAGCCAAGCCGTTACAGGATGGTTAGGGTTATTATATAGGGTTATGATCTACAGAATGCTAGTAATGTTTTTTATTTTTATTGTGGTTAATTAGGTGTGTTTGCTTTGTAAATATGCATCAAACTAACTCTTAAGATTTGTGCACTTTCCATGTATATGGTGTGTTTTAATGTAAAAATCGTTAAAATGTGGATATTGGGCATATGTGCTATTATTATGCTTATTACCTTCCTTTATGTTTGAAAATCTTTATAGAAATAATTATTGTGAGCCCATATGTGCTAAGCAAAATAAGGGAGACCAGGATGGGCATGGGATGGTTTGATGTGATGCCATAGATGAGTTGGTGATGGCCACATCTGCCCTCTGCAGCCTCTGGAGAGAAAAGTCACTCTTACTTGATTGATATTTCTAAACTCAACATCTGGTTATGTCACCCTTCATTTGTAGGCTTTCCATTACTTGCACGAGAAAATGCAAAACTCCTCAGCCAGATACATATTAATAAAAGCGTTTGTTTTCCAGGGCCGTCTTATGTCCCATATTCATCTGCCTCCTTCAGCGTCACATTCCGCCAACCCCAATCCACTCCTCCCCACTGAACAGGCCAGTCATGAGGAAATGCCCCAAGGAGGGTGTGTCTCTGCATCTTTGCTGCCCCCGCGTATTTAAGCATCCCCTCGCACCCCTGCCTTAGCCTTTAAAGACCCAGTTCACATATGTTTTTGTCTGAAGTCTTTCTTGACGCAGCCAAACAGGACAGAGCCTTCCTTCCTTCCTTTATGCTACCACTCTGCCTTACGGCTGCAATGGTTTGTGTGTTTTTTTTAAATCTGTTTTATATGCAAAATGCATAAGCAACACATTTAATCCTTTTAAAGAATGAAACTATTTCCCATAAGGTTAAAGTCTTCTTTGACCACCACTCCTTAATCCACGTTCCCTCCCCTCCCATGTGCCCAGGGTAACCACGGCTGAGTTTGTTTGTATCCCTGGAGACTTTCCCTCTGAGACTGTGTGTCTCAGAGATCTCTGTGTTGTTCCATATAGAAATAGAGGCTTCCTGTTAACTGCTGCATAAAATCCCATGGTATGCATATTCCACATTTCATTTAGCATATTGGTGAATATTTGGGTTGTTTCCAATTTTTTTCTAGCTCCAAATGCCATAATAAACATTTTATATTTGCATCTTTGTGCACCTATGGGAGCATTTCCCTGGCTAGCTCCTGAAAATTGGAATTGCTAAGTCATAGGCTATGCAGCAGTGTTTACAATCACCGTATCTCAGCTAGCTAGATTGTGAGCCGTTGTTTTCGTTTTAGTAACCTTAAGCTTAGGACAAGGCCTGTCTTATACATA
The DNA here is from genome assembly GCF_036562045.2 of Rhinolophus sinicus. Taxonomy (NCBI): domain Eukaryota; kingdom Metazoa; phylum Chordata; class Mammalia; order Chiroptera; family Rhinolophidae; genus Rhinolophus; species Rhinolophus sinicus. The sequence continues at coordinate 100,633,105 of NC_133758.1, forward strand.
CCCTAGGACCCAGCAATCTTAGTCACTGTAGTAGGGAGCTCAGTGAATAGGGAATGAATCAATGAATCAGTAGATGAATATATCAATGAACGACTTCCGAGGTAATGGATATGGCTCAGCAATTATTAATATGAGATTTCCCTCCAGGCATGTGAAAACTAATAAGGATCAATTGGTGAAGCAAAAACAAAAACCCTCTGAAATTATGGCGTAAGTGAAGTGGGCATTAAATGCATACTAATAAAATGGTTTTAAGAAGATGAAATGGTGAGACTATAGCTTTTAGGGGGCAAGGCCCAGGCCACGGTGTGTAACAAAGTAATGGTGACAGAGCCTGACCCTGACAAAGATGATACATAAAGCAACATGCGGTCGCCAGCAAGGGGGGAGCTTAATGTCCCTGGTTGTTACTGGTACCTGGAACGCCAACCCTGTTTTTGTGGCTCTAATGCTGGTCATGAGTTCCAAGAACAAATGAATGTGAGTGGATGTTTTCTCAAATGTTCTATTTTTTTTTTAACCCTTCCCAGTTGCTTTGTAAACATTTAAAAATATATTACCCAAGAGGATGCTGGTGGAGGCAGCCTGTTCCTGGTGTTGGAGCTGCCTCCAGGGGGAGGGCACCACGGGCTGCATGGACACAGCTAGGTCCGCCCTTGGCTTTTGCCCAAGAAGAGAGTCAGGGTAACAGAAAGGTTCAGGTGCCCCTCACCGGGGGGGTGGGATGTCCCAAGTGCATAATTGCACCCTATTCCATTACGTTGGCCCTATTGACATTTTGGCCAGGTGATTCTTTGTGGGGAGCTGTCCTGTGCATTGTAGGATATTTGGCGGTATCCCTGGCCTCTACTCAGTGCTCAGTGGACGCCAATAACACCCCCCCCCCCCCCCCCCCCGTTACGACAATCCAAAAAACATGTCAGACACTGCCACATGTCTCCTGGAGACAAAATCACCCCCCCCCCCCATTGAGAACCATGCCTTAGCTTTCCTGATTCCTTTAAATAAGAGATGCCTTTAAAAACCTTTACAACCTTGACATTATTCTTTTAACATTGCCCTAGCATATATCTAGGTTGACAAGGTCAGTTTTACAATAATTTTCTTAGCCATATGTCGGATGGCAGAGGGTTTCTCCAAATACTAGCAACAGTACCTGACAATGTCTGGGAGATAAATACTTGCCCCATCTCTGTACTCAGTGCTTTGCACTGATGTCATGTAATCCACACAACAGCCCACTGAATATGTACTATTATTGTCCTCGTTGTACATTTGAGTTCTGGAGGCACAGGGAGGTTAAGCAGTTTGACCCAGGCTACTCAGAGCTCGTCAGAAGCAGAGTCAGGAGGTAAACCCCGGCAGCCTGACTCCAGAGGCCCACTCTAAACCGTCACAGGACACTGCTTCTTCCTTTGCTGTTGGAGAGATTGGGAGACTTTGTAGCTATCTAGGATTGAGTGACATCTTAACTGCTCTGTTTGAGGCAATTGAAGCAGAGGGATCACCTTTCTATTCATTCAGAAAAATTTACTGAACTCCTACTTTAAGCCAGACACTTTGCTAGGTGCTGGCTTGCAAAGAGTAGTATAATTTGGCTTTTTGTTTCACTGCCCAATGAAAGAGACAGATGAAAACAGATACTATTAATACTAATGCCAGGTGATAGGTGCCTAAATGAAGATAGGTCCAAAGTAGGAAAACTGAGACACAGAGCTGATTAAACTTAGGACTTGACCTGAAGCATTAACTTTTAAGAAGTTGTCCAAGTCCGTGTGGTGAATTTCAGGGCTAGAATGTGAGAGTCTGACTTCCCAGTCTGAGGCTCTAACGATTGAAGCAGATCTTCCTACTTTTCATGACCAATCCCTACAACTCACTCTGTCCTTACCCAACCATATGCTTTCCTGTAATTGAAAGGCTGCTTGGGTGTTATCTAACAACTAGAGCTGTATAATCTAGTTAGAGTTATCGCCATTGCAAAGTCTTCTCCAGAAAGGAGAAAAACTAGAGCGGTAGAGAATCTGTAGGGTTCCGGCGAGAGAGATGACACGTGCAAAGCATGCAACAGTAGACAGCCCAGTGAAGGGTCTGCTGGTACTATTCTAAGTGTGAGAGGGAGGTCAGGGAACAGTGTTGCTGGAGCCTGGAGAGAACTGGGTGGGCGTCCTAGAAGAAGAGCCAGCAGGTCAGAGTGACTGATGTGGGGACACAGCAAATGCCAGGTCTGTGGCAAGATAGGGGTAAGTGGGGGGACCCACACCCTGACCTCCTTCTCTTCCTACTCTCTGATGTTCTGCTGGCTTCTCCTATTTGGTGAACCCAACTGACAGCCAGAATGCAAAGGAGACTGGACAACTCCTGGGTAGGTCCACCTCCAGCACACAGGGCAGTGATGGGTGTAGAATCAGTGGGAGGGAGGCACCGAGAAGGGAAGAGAACCAGAAAAGAGGCACATGTGGGGTGTGGAAGGCTGAGCACTGGCATCGGAAGAAGGGTTGCCCGAGACATCTCCAGGATTGGTCATGAGTGAAGCATGGTTGTAGGCAGGGGTCCAGGTGTGTCGTTGGAGTTAAAGGGCTGAGGACAAAGGGAGTGAGAGACACCCTGGGTAAGAGGAAATCAGAGAAATGGTGTTTTCCTGCAGGCTACACAACAGTCACCGTCTAACTTTAAAGCTCAGGAACACGTTTCCTGGAAATCCTGTGAGCCTTGCCGGCTGAGATGCTCCAGTTGGTGATTGATACATTGTCTCCATTTGGGATTCAAAGTCAATGACTTTTTCAAGGGGCCTGGAACGAAGCTGCCTGGATTAGCACCAAGCCACAGCCAGCTGCTGCTGCTGCTGCTTTTTGAAAAATAAGTCCCTAATCCTTGACGTGGTGCCTCTTTGTTTTTTATTGGGATTAAAATGATACTTATTGGACAAGTTCTCTCTAGGTGTGTTCCTCTATGGCATTTCTGTTTTATATCTAACCACTGTCCCTCTTTGAAGGCTGGAATTTGGAAACTCAGGAGCCCAGAACTGACTGTTGTTTTCTCTGCTTTCTGTGGTCTCATCCTTTCCCTGAGGGAATAGTGTGGAATGTCTAGATGATTGAATGAAGGAAGGTCGATAAGTAGAAGAAAATACTGCAAAAAAACAAAAACAAAAACAAAAACAAAAAACCCCAGAAAGCAAAAGGCAAAAAACAAATCAGTTATTATATCAAGCTACGTTTTTATTCGCAGGGTGTGTTATTAGAGGGCTACAAAGAGTCACACTGGGGAAGCATCTGGTCCGAGCCATTGTCCAGGCTTTATCCAGTCCCACCCGCATTGCAGCCAAATCCCCCTGCTCCCCCCCTCTGTCTGCATTCGGAGCCTTTGTTTATAGTATCTGCTCTGCCCAGGGCATTCCACCTCTCCTACCAAACTCCTACCTACCCTTCAAGGCCCAGCTCAAGTGCCCCTTTACATGAAACCTCCTCAGTCCCTGTATGCCTCTATGACCCCACTCAGGCTCCAAACATTACCAATAGCCCCTGGGGTGGGTTGGGGGAGGGATCACTCTTGGTTGACACCCACTGCCTAAGGGGCGTCTAATATGGATTGTCCTGATGCTACATCACCCAACAACTTTCTGTTCCGTCTGAAGTTTTCCCCAGTAGGACTAACCCTTAATCTAGGGATTACCAATCATTGGTTATTAGATGTGGCTTTTAGCTGCCTCTGTAGCCCCTATAAATTAATACATAGGTGATTTATCTTATAAATCTATTCTTTTTTTTTAAATTTTATTTTATTAAATTTATTGGGGTGACAATTGTTAGTAAAATTACATAGATTTCAGGTGTACAATTCTGTATTACATCATCTATAAATCCCATTGTGTGTTCATCACCCAGAGTCAGTTCTCCTTCCATCACCATATATTTGATCCCCCTTACCCTCATCTCCCACCCCCACCCCCCACCCCCCTTACCCTCTGGTAACCACTAAACTATTGTCTGTGTCTATGAGTTTCTGTTTCTCATTTGTTTGTCTTGTTCTTTTGTTGTTTTTGGTTTATATACCACATATCAGTGAAATCACATGGTTCTCTGCTTTTTCTGTCTGACTTATTTCGCTCAGCATTACTCTCTCAAGATCCAGCCATGTTGTCACAAATGTTCCTATATCATCTAGTATTCCATTGTGTATATATACCACAACTTCTTTATCCATTCATCTATCGAAGGACATTTTGGTTGTTTCCATGTCTTGGCCACTGTAAACAAAGCTGCAATGAACATTGGAGCACACGTATCTTTATCTCTAAATGTTTTCAGATTTTTTGGGTAGATAACCAGGAGAGGGATTGCTGGGTCATATGGCAATTCTATTCGTAATTTTTTGAGGAACCTCCACACTGCCTTCCATAACGGCTGCACCAGTCTGCATTCCCACCAACAGTGTATGAGGGTTCCTTTTTCTCCCCAGTCTCTCCAACACTTGTTACTATTTGTCTTTTTGAAGATAGCCATTCTGACTGGGGTGAGGTGATATCTCATTGTGGTTTTTATTTGCATTTCTCTGATGAATAGTGATGTTGAGCATTTTTTCATATGTCTGTTTGCCATTTGTATGTCCTCTTTGGAGAAATGTCTCTTCAAGTCTTCTGCCCATTTTTCAATTGGGTTGTTTGTTTTTTCGTTGTTGAGTTACATGAGTTCCTTGTATATCCTGGATATTAGCCCCTTATCGGAGGCACTGTTTGCAAAAATCTCCCATTCAGTTGGTGGCCTCTTATAAATCTATTCTTAATGTTGCTGAGGTGAGTCCCTCTTTCAGAGTCTAATACACTCTGAGGTCAAATTTAAAAAAAATTTTCTATTTGTGTAAAATTGATCATCAAGATCTGCACCAAGGAGCTTCGGCTGAAAGACCTGGAACAGCAGCACAGAATAACTCGATCTTACATCCTGCATAGGAAGAGGGGGCTTGGGGACAGAAACAAGGAACGATTACATACATCTAAGTTAAAATCTACATATATTCTGTCCTGACTCGACATGCATTTCTATAAATCAATTAGCTCACGTGAGAGCTAAAGAGGGGAATGCTGACACTGTGATATAGAAGCCGTGTTAGTTCTCAGAGCAGGGGAGCTAGGAGGAGGGGGCAGTAGAAGTAAAACCGTCAATAGAAAGGAAAAAGCCCTCTGCTTGACTGTGGGATTAGAGGCGTCCTTCTAGCTGTACAGTGTCGTGTTATAACACTGGCTACCGTCACAGGAAAAGAAGCTATGACTATATGTGAGAGGTATACACACATCTATATGCTTTCACAAATTAGCTAGTTTACAAATAATATTATTAAGACATGTTTCTATTTAATTAAAATCGGTGACATCCCTTGAAAAACTTCTTTTTTTGGGGAGCTTTTGAAGTAAATAGTCTCTTTTTTAGTCTTAAATTCCACATTTCTTCAAGTGATGTTTTTTTTCCCTCTGAACTTGAACAGATCTCATGAACCATTGTCCTAAATAATAGATACTTTTGTTTGTTTGTTTGTTTGTTTTCAGATATATCTTCCAGGTTATCAGTTTACTATTCGGCTTCTTCTAATCTGCTTTTATTTTATTTTTTCCTAGAGATGTAAAAAAGATTTATTATTTTTAAATTATTTTTTATATTTTTTTCCAATTACAGTTGACATTCAGTATTATTTTATATTAGATTCATGGATAAGTTTTAAATAGATCAGCTGCTGAACGCAGGCCTTGTATTTATAAGCTGATTGAACATGTCCTGGTGTGTCCTCTGTGATAAAAACAGATGGGGTTAGTATGATCCTGCTCATGAGGTACCACTTGAAAGACGCACGTCTACTTGGTAATTCAAGGCACCACTTGAATTACCAAGTAGGGTTGACCCTACTTGGTAATTAGAACTCAAAGAAGAGGGGAACTTCCAATGCTAATTTCCAGTTCTGGAGCACTTCTTGTGCCAGACACAACACTTCTGCACATTAGAGGCCATTGTCCCCATTTTACAGAAAACGGAGGCTCACAAGGAATAAATGACTTTCTCAAAGAATCCACACTCCAGTTTCCAAGCTCTTAATATTACACGCTGACAGTGGATGGTGGAAGGAGGTATATGGGTGTAGGCAATTGATATGAGTAGGGGGGAAAAGGCTGCAAAAAACATCTCAGCGGGGAGTGTCGTGGCAGGTGAATAGGCACGGGGGTGTCACCACATGAGGTAAGTGTGACTACTAGTGATTATAGACTTTTCTACTTCCTTCTATCATTTAGGATCTAAGTGCAATTCAAGCTATCTCTGACTCTCAGTAAGTCGTGCCTGCATGACAAGAAAAAGATGAGGCATGCTACTGCCTGAGCAATTGGGGCAGGAAGCGGGGACCCATTACAGAGGAAATCACGGCTTCTTTGGGAAAGGTAAGTGCATGTCTCTTCCCACCACGTATGTAAATGACGCAGACAGCTCCTGACACCCCACTCAGAGCAGTTTTACTAAGCATCAGGTGTTGCCAATATCATGATCCAGAAGGTGCCGATCTGTGTCTCGGATGCCACTGGGAGTTGACTGTAGGCATAACAGGAAGTTTCAGACAGGTCAGTGAGCGCGTGTGTATTTCAGAGGAAGGGATTGTCATCGTGTCAGTATTTAAATAAATTCGTTCTGGTGCCTGAAACACTGCCCACAGAGTGAACTCCTGATTAACTGATATTCCGTGAACCAGAATTCTCTACAAACTGTCACTTCTGCACATCTGTTCCCCAAATGTGATTGATGGTTTTGATGAAGATGCTGCAGGATTTCAGGAGAGCCTTATAAATCACCCAAGAAAGTTTAAATGAGGTTAACAAACATTTTAGGGTTTAATTCACTTTTTTCCTGGGTTCAAGTTCTGGAAAATTTTGGCATTTTAGGGATAAAATATATATAGCAGTTCCTGAAATAACGTCATTTTGTTCAGCGTCGTTTCAGTGTAACGTTCATGAAAAAAAATTAATTCCTGGCTGGGACCACTGTCCGTGTGGAGTTTGCATGCTCCCCCCATGCCTGTGTGGGTTTTCTCCAGGTCCTCCGGTTTCCTTCCACATCCCAAAGCTGTGCATGTTATGTGAATTGGTGTGTCTAAATTGTCCCAGTCTGACTGAGTGTGGGCGTGGCTGTGGGTGTGAGTGGCTCTGCAGGGAAGGGCGTTTTGTCCTGGTGGTTTCCGCCTTGTGCCCTGAGCTGCCCGGATAGGCTTCAGCCACCTGAAACCCTGAACTGGAATAAGCAGGTTGGAAAAGAATTATTCTGCTGATTTATTAATCTTTCTTAAATGTATGCATGGCTCACATTTATTTCAATGTTTAATATTAGAAGTGTTTTGGGTCTTTATTTAGAAGTGTGGTGGTGTTTTTGTGACCAGAAATATGCCGTAGGAACTTGACTTGTTTATATCAATTAGCCCGTGGTAAAATTGGTTTCGCTATACAATCGCTATACATCCTTTCACTTAAAATCACAGTTTCCAAGAACCTATCAGTGGCGATAAGTGAGGACTTTCTGCACGGTTGGTCTCTATAAGCTCCTCAGTGGTGGAAGTGACCTCTCCAGTTGGTAGGTTTATTTTAATTTGCTTATTCAAATGTGCAGAGACAAGTTCCAAAGCTCTACTCTTCTCATTACAATCATGAAGATCAAATCATAGAGTTGTTATAGTGAAGGAAAAATATGATGATTCCTGCCTTTTTAAGCAGACTCCTTGTTCTCCATCTTCATTAAAGAAAGGAATTAAAAATAAAGTAGAGTTGAGAGGCTGAAACTACTCAGCCTGAACTATTGTGACAAAATGTGGAATCTAAGGGTCTGATGTACGGGCCGGTCCTCACACAACCAGCTGAAAGATGGGCATGGTTTATATTGATTTTTATATGAATTAATAAAGAGAAATGTGACTGTGACTAGAAAACTAGATGGGCTACAGAATGCCTTCCTAGCAAATGCAAACACTGAGTATTAAAGCATATGGGGTGGGATGGAGAGAACGATAAGGTATATTTTTGTCGTTGACAAGGGAGAGTAAAGAGCAACTCTCTGCAGCCCCAGGGTTTGGAAGCGTATTCTGGGCTCATTCCCTTACATTTTTCCTTTATGAACCCTGGAAAATAAATGGGAACAATAAGATCAGCTACCTCAGTGTATTCGAGTCCACTTGCTATTTCTAGGTCCAGCCAAATAGATTGGGGAATAAACAAGGTGTGCCATGGAAATATCCATAGAGGATCAAGTTTTTCTCTTGTGCCATTTGAATTGGGGACCTGGCTTAAATGTTTAGGGGCTCCAGCCAGGGCTCCCAGTCTCCAGTTCTGCATTTCAGTAGCTTGGAAGTCTCCATTCCATCCTAGCAATGAGTAACAGGCCAAACAGACTGAAAAATTAACAGCTCTTCTTGGTTCCATAAGAAAGGGGAGGACACAGTGCAAACGTCCATCCCCAAGAAGGAAGAGACAGCCAGATGAGTACAGGGAATCATGGCTTTCCAGAGCAGAGACTCATGCGCGGAAACCCCCCCCTGGGGATTGAAAAACTGAGCTGTAATTGACAAATTCCTGGAGGCTCAGTATAGACAAGTCTAAGAATTAAAAAGTCCAGGGGATGTAGTCGAAGGGGTTGGGGGTGGGCAACAGTGTTGTGAGGTGTGCCTCTAGGACCTCGACCAGGTTCCCACAGTAAATATTGGAGGAAAATCCCCATGTGCTTCTGGCAGGGGGATGGAAAGAAACCATTTTTAAATAGGCCAGAGCGTTCTGTTCTTCTTAACAAGCCTGTACTCAGGGGAGACCAGTTAACCAGAGCCTAACCTGTTGGAGTTATTATCAGGGCCTAAGTCATCTGGGGGAAGAGACTCCAGCCCACATTAGCCATCCTGTTCCACCTAAGAGAAGAGAATAAAATTGAGAAAGTCTTGTGAAGTACACAGTCCACAGGCTCAATAAGCAACTGAGACCTAATCATAAGACTATAGAACTCTCACCCTCCCACCACACACACACACACACACACACCTCACCATCACATTACTAAATACCTATTTATAGCAGTTCCTTTTACCTGGTACATCATGTCTGGCTATCAAAAAAAAAGTACAAGGCACCAAAAGGCAAAAAACACAATTAGAACAGACGGAACAAGCATTAGAACCAGACATGCCAGGGATGTTAGAATTATCATACCAGGAGTTAAAAACAATCGTGGTTTATATGCTAAGAGCTCTAATGGATAAAATAGACAGCATGCAAGAACAGATGGGCAACATAAGCAGAGATGGTGTGGGGACAGAGCCAGGAGAGCAGTTTCTAGGCTCTCGGCCTCATGTGGAAAGGTGCTGGCTGGGTTGTTAGATGGTCATCAGCTGTAATCAGATGTCCATCCGCCGTGGCTGGTTGGCCATCAGCTATTACTGGTTAGCTATTAGCAACTAATATAACTGCCATGGCAAGTGCAGTTAGCAAGCCTGGATTGCCGGTTATGGGTGGTGTGGATCATGTGGCTCCTGCTTCCTGTGTCTCCAACCCAGCCGCCAGCGAGACTATAGTGATGTGACTCCCCTATCTATGGCTCCGTGGGTGTTCCTTTTTGACCTCGCCATGTCCTGCGTTCTTGTGCGGGGAGCAGGAGCTGAGTCCCTGCATGGCAGATGGAAATTGTAAAAAAGAACCAAGAAGAAATGCGAGAGAGAGAGAGAGAGAGAGAGAGAGAGAGAGAGAGAGAGAGAACCCCCACTATAACAGAAATGAAGATGCCTTTAATGGGCTTTATTATTGTGTAGAGTGAACACAGCTAAGGAAAGACTCTCTGAGCTGGAGGATATATCAGTAAAGGCTCCAGACAAAAGACCTATTGTGCGGGCCATGGTTTTCTCTTCTTAAGAGCAGTTAACAATATGTTCCTATCTGGCAGAAGAGTTGGAGGAACAATTAATAATAAATTGTTCAAAAGCTAAGCACTAATCATGAAAAAGTTTATCATTATAACTGTCAGCTTTAAGCATGCACTTCTGGCAAATCATCAGAAAAGAATCAAACTTTTATTTTATTTAAATAATGAAGGCTATATGTGACCAGATTACAAGTATGTGAAATAGAGGCATTTTCTTTGGCTAAAGTTTTCTGGAAGAATTATAATAAAAAAGACTGGTTGGTTCTGGATCAGATAGCGTACACATACTCCATAATGTAGATGCAGCTATAAAACCTGGAAAGAATGCCAGGAAGAGCTATCGGAGGGCGCTGGAGAGTAACTTAGAGGAAAATTTACACCACTAAATGCTTCTGTTAGAACAGAAAAAAGGTTTCAAATCAAAAAGTTTCTCCTCAAGAAACTATAAGAGCAAAATAAAACCTAAGCAAGCATAAGAAGGGAAATAATAAAAAGCAAAAATCAATGAAATTGAAAACAGAAAAACAAAGAAAACCAGTGAGGAAAAAAACGCTTGCTTTTTGAAAGAGCAATAAAATTGATAACCCTCAAGCAAGAGTGACCAAAGGAAAGGGAAGGAAAGAAAAGGAAAGGGAGGGAAGGAAAGAAGGAAGGAAGAAATTAAAGAAGAAACAAATTGCCATTATCATAAATGGAGGAGAAATCATTACAAACCCCAAAGACATTAAAAGAATAATAAGCAGTACTATATACAACTCTACAGATATAAATGAAAGAACTTAGATTAAAGGAACAAGTCCTTAAAAACCATAAACTACCAAAACTTAGCCATGATGAAATAGACAATCTGAATAGTGCTGTATCCAGTTTTACAATAAATTTTTAGTTAAAGGCCTCCTGAAAAAGAAATCTGCAGGCCCAATTGGTTAGCCCATGGGTGAATTCTATCAACCATTTAAAGAAGAAATAACATTAATTCTGTACCCTTTCTTCCAGAAAACAAGTGAGGAGGGAATATTTTCCAACTCATTTTATGAGGCTAGCATTGCTTTCATACTCAAACCAGGCAAAGACAATACAAGAAAATTACAGAAGAAATCTCAGGGACATAGACAAAAACATCCTCAACAAGATATTACAGCAATATTCATCAGCAAAATCAAATCCAGCATCATATTAAAAAGAACACTATACCATGGCAAGTGCAGTTTGTCCCAAGAATGCAAGGCTAGTTCAATATACAAAAATCAATCAATGTAATTGATCAAATTAACACTCTAAAGAAGAAAAAGCACATAATTATTTTAATTTTTACAGAAAAGAAATTGACAATCCTTAATGTCCATTCCCAGTAAAAACTCAGCAAACAGAATAAAAGGGAACTTTAACTTGGTAAAGGACATCTACCAAATACCTATAGCTAACGTCATACTCAGTGAAAGACCGAATGTTTTCTCCCTAAGGTTAGGACAAGACAAGGATATCCACTTTCACCATCCAAATGTCCTTCAACTAATGGATGGATAAACAAGCCATGGTAGATTCATACAATGAAATACTGCTCAGCAATAAAAAGAAGAAACTATTGATATACACAACAACTTGGATGAATCTCAAAGACATGCTTAGTGAAAGAAAGCTAATCTCAAAAGCTAACACACTGCTTTATTCCAATTATTTGACATTCTCAAAAAGACAAAACAAAAGTGCTGGAAGACAGATCAGAGGTTGCCAGGGTTCTAGGTGGGAGAAGGGATGACTACAAACAAAGGTGGAACTTTTATTGATTTATTGAGGTGATAGAACTATCCTACATGGCGGTGATGGTGATGGTGGTTACGTGAATCCATACATGTGTTAAAGTTCATAGATATGTACACACACACACAGAAAGAAACGCAAGTGAAAAAATAAATCCCTACAAAATCATTTAGACCACTGGCATTCTTTAAAGTAGGATAATATGGAAACCATCTTAGATAGAATATACAGTGGTACCTCGGTTTTCGAATGTGTTCATTAACGAACATTTTGGTTTATGAACGCCGTAAACCCGGAAGTAAATGCTTCAGTTTTTGACCACAACTCAGAAGTTGAACATGTCACGCAGCTTGCGCTGAGTGCAAGATCCTGAGGCCTAGCTGTCGGCTGTTTTTGAACGTTTCAGAACTCGTGGATTACGTTAAAAAACCGAGGTACCACTGTATTGCTGGCAAAGAGGATTCCAGTCTCTCTTGGTGACAGGCCTAGGACCAACCAGCTTCCCTTTTCCCTTCCCCATCTCCTTAGGATTTCCTTCCTGCCATCTGTCTGTGCGTTCACCTTTAAACCAGCTCGCAGAAAATGTTCTCATGTCAGCCACTGGACGTGAGTCAGTGAGTGACCTTGTCTTGAGCTGCTTGAATTGTGCCTTCATTCTAAATACAGAATAAGAGTTTTTTGTTGTTTTTTGTTTTTTCCGTTTAAGGGAATTTCAGGCACCTATGAGCAGGAAGGAGTTGTTCTGGGGCCATCCTTCCAGCACCTTCAAAATTACATATTTAGGCAGCTACCTATTCGCCCATAGATAATATTGTCCCCGTTGATAGCTGTTTGGGAACCTTCTATTCTCAGCATTGGCTTCAAATTAAGGCTCTTTTACCTTGTGTCATTAAGTGGCAGCCAGCGGAAATCGAGGCTTTCTGCTTCCTTATCCACGTTCAGCAGGAGAGAGAGCATTAGCCTGTCCTTCAACTATTGATTAACTTATTCTTTTCAGGAGACCCTAGAACAGATGGCCACCTCTAAACCAGTAACAATTGCCAAGGGAAGTAATGGGCTGACTGGCTTGGACTAATCAGCAGGGAGAAGTGTCCCCCCAGTGTTTTCATCAGTACTGACAGCCATGACTTTGGAACCTCCCAGACCAGGGTCCGAATTCTGGCCCTTTCCTAGTATTTCAAAGCTGGTGATTTTCTATTTCACATATGTTTTTAGAAGTTATGTAAAAGCATTTGGTAGACAGAAGGCACTCAGTAAATGGTAATGTTATAACTGTCCCAGGACCAGCTCAGTCAGCTGCTAAGATCACAAAGTGACGGAAACAAATGTGAACGGGAAACAAGGCTGTGACATGCCCAGTGGAATCTGAATAGGGAACATGAGCTATTTCTAGTTCATTATCCTCTTAAGGTAAAACTTAAGCCAGATAAGATATTTGTAGCCCATTAGTCTCTGAAATTTTTAATCAGCCCTAGTTTCCAAAAGAGCTTAAATAGTTTTATCCACTCGTATGTGTCGAAATACGTTAGTAAGGGAATGTTGAAATCATAGTGAGAAAGTTCAGAAATCTGCATATATAAGGAGACTAGGATTTTGTTTCTTAGCCCTTAAGGGGAAAATAAAAATTTTCTACAGAAGAGGTCCCCAGCCTTGGCTGCCCATTAGAATCATCTGGGGAGCTTTTAAAAGCCCTGAATGCCAGGCAAACCCCCACCCTCATCCCGCCAAACCACTGTCAGAACTTCAGAATGGCAGTCAGCTGGTTACAATGTATAGCTAAGGTTGAAGGCTAGTGCTCTTCAAGTATATGGTGCTTTGTGCTGATCAAGTGGAGCTTTACAGGAAGGGACGTATTATTAAAGATCTTCCATTGAAGTCATAGAGGTGATATAGTCTCTTGACTGCCAAAGACTCTTAAAACCACACCCTACTGGGAACTTCAGAGGTAATACAGTTACAAATAGTTTTAGGTGATCTTGAGAGAGTTGAATTAATATATTTCTGGTTCGGCTGAATAATTTCGTATTTTCTGCCTAGTAGGAGTTTCATCACTTTTTCTACAACTTTTGTCTATTTGCCACCCATGAGTGAATTTTATATTCCCTCAGTTGAAGGCAGAGAAGAAACATCCAGAGAGATGGAAATATTTTGCAGAATAAAACATAAATCTCTGTGATTCAAATAAATATGTGTGAAACAAAGAAACAGTCACTCTAGCAACTTCAAGGAAAAAGAATGTGCAAAGTAATTAGTCATCAATATTTAATTTCAAATTGAGAGCCTCACTCTCTCACTTGCTGTTTTGATGAAGGAAATGTGTATCTTGATTTAAATATGCCAAGATAATTCTGGTCTGTCTTTGTTATTGTGAATTTAAATAACAACAGCATTAGCATGCTATCTCTAACTTTCTCACTTTCACCTCTTTCCTGAAAGCTCATTTTGAGATTTATCAAATTCATGTCTTTTTAAGTAATTACTGTCAATGCATTTTAATCAATGGGTCTTTAAACAGCTTTGCTGAATTATGGGACCAGTTTAATTGTATTAGAATTATCTGCTATAATTCTACACATAAAGCAAGGGAGGAATAGAAAGTTTAATTTTTTCCTACCAAATTCTCACAACGTTCTGATGAATAAAGTTATTACAGCAAAAATTCCATTTCTATAGAATTGCCCAAACCATTACAAAATGTTTTATGTAAGAAAAACAAGAAGGATATTATTAATTTACCCTGAGAAAATCTTGTGTGATGCAAGAAGAAACTTGAATAATCACTGGATGCTAAGGATGAAAATTTGATGAGAAATGGTATGTGTTAAAGTCTCAAAGTACCTTCCCACAAGTTATTGATTAATTCCAGAGGGGGTGGGAAACCCCAGCAACATTACAGTGGAAAAACCTGGTAGATAACACCTAAACTGAGTAATCAAAGATAACACCAGTAATAGAACAAATACAAATCACGTGCCTCCCAATATGATGCACTGAGAAGGACATGACATTAACTTCTGTGATATTCGTACCAAAAATGCACAACTTAAATCTAATCATGAGAAAACATCAGGCGAACTCAGATTAAGGGACATTCTACAAGACAGCTGGGCAGTACTCATCAAAACCATTAGGTTATGAAAGGTTAAAAGAATCTAAGGAGACATGGACTGGAGTTTTTCTCCTGGCTATAAAGGACATTAGTGGGGAAAATGGTAACTTTATATAAGTATTGCACATTAGAGACTAATATAGTACCAGTGATAATTTCTTGATTTTGGTAATTTGTACTGTGGTTATATAAAAGAATGTTCTTGTTTTTAGAAAAATATAGCTTGAAGTATTTAGGAATAAACAGAAAGCATGTCTGCAATTTAGTTTCAAATGTTCATTAAAATATATGTCTATATAATATGCATACACACGTATGTACGTATATACACACACACACACAGACACACAGACACACACACACAGAGTATTATCAATATTTGGAGAACCTGGGTGAAGAGTAGTGAGGCATTTGTTTTTTAACCTTTTTCACCCAACCCTCCCAACCCTCCTTGAGGCATTCTTTGTAATATTTTTGCTGTTTTTTTGACTGCAATTCCTTCAAAACAAAAAGTTAAAAAATAAAGGAGGCAGAAATCTCCATGCTTTAAGGGTAGAAAGATGGGAAGAAATGAGGGTAATCCCTATAATTCTTAGCCATCAGCGCATCTGGGTTGTGTAGGAAGGTCTTGCTAAATTGGGAAGGATTTTAAGAGGAAAGCTCAACAAGTGCACAGTGGAAGCTCATGAGTGTAAATCTTCTTTTGATGTAGGAATCAAGGCTCTGAGAGTTTGTGCAACTCCCTGGGCATTTTGGAAATTTGAACTCAAATTGCTACAATCATTTTCATTCCATACGTCCAACATTTTTAGTTAAAAGAAAACATTTGGATTTTGTTCTAACACATCCTATTTAGATTGTGTCAGTTAAAATAATATGATTTTGAGTGAAATCATATGTTTTTCACATGTAGGATATAAAACCAAAAGCAACAAACGAACAAGACAAAGAAACAAGCAAAAATTCACAGGCACAGAGAACCTTTACCAGAGGGAATAAAAGGGGGTCAAATCTATGGTGATGGAAGATTTGACTTTGGGTAGTGAACATACAATTCAATATATAGATGATGTATTATAGAATTGTACACTTAAAAGCTATATAATTTTATTAACCAATGTCACCCCAATAAATTTAATTTTAAAAATTTGTAAAAGGAAAAAATGTGATTTTGACACTGTGAATTATATAAAGTGCTTAAACCTGTAAAAATAACGTCCTTTGCTGTTGTTATGTTTGAGAACATCCACGTAAATAAGTACAAGATTCAATCAGTAAATATGTTTTGCCAGCCAGTCATGGTCTATAGAAATATACTCATAATAAAATGAATGAAATTACTGCTCTCTTCTACATATCCAGAATATATTTTATCCAGTTCTAGAGGTGAACAATTATTTCAGTGTTCGACTTATTTTCTAGATGCTCAGATAAGTTCATGTCACAGAACTGACACTAAAATCTGTTGCGAGATAAATGTGCATTTCTTTCAATTGCCTTAGTCAGAACCTGTAGAGACCAGTTTCTGGGAAAAACAGGTCTCTGTCTAATAGGAAAGTGATTCAGCTGCTGATAGATTGCCTCTTGATTGCAGCACCTGCATGTTTTCTTGACTCCATAAAACCATATCATCCTACCGTGTTTCCTGGAAAATAAGACCTAACCAGACAATCAGCTCTAATGCGTCTTTTGGAGCAAAAATTAATATAAGACCCGGTCTTATGTTAGATAAGACCCGGTATTTATTATATTATATTATGTTATATTATATTATATTATATTATATTATATTATATTATATTATATTATATTATATTATACTATACCGGGTCTTATATTATAGTAAAATAAAACCAGGTCTTATATTAATTTTTGCTTCAAAAAACGCATTAGAGCTGATTGTCCGGCTAGGTCTTGTTTTTGGGGGAACATAGTATCACATTTTTCTCATGTATATCACCCCAGGCTTTGTATGTAAGAGTCATATTCATGACTGATAATATTTAGTTTAACAAATATTTATTGTCTGATATGTGCTTGGCAGTGTGCTAGTTTATATGAAGTGTGTTTATATTAAAAATCATTTAAAATAGGAAAGAATAAATATTTTGTACTAAACGATAAGTCTCATGTGCCAACAGCTTCAATAGCTAGAAAGTGTAGCCTGCAGAATCCACCAGCTATTTGCCAAGTCTGACATAGAGGTTTCCATCCAACGAATGGAAGGCAGGAGGTAGGGTGTGGGGGTGTGGGCGGGGTTTACATTAAGCAAAGAAGGGAAATAGAGAGCATATTCCAATGCTATCTTTTAGCCCAACTCCGAGGAGGGCGGGAGTTGGGGCAAAGAAAGAGAAGGGAGAATAGTGTGTCCCATGGATAGTAATGATAGAGAAACATTTCTTTTTGACAGAAAACCAAACTTATTTGACTAAAGATATTCTTAAGAGTTAAGGGAAGTCAAGTAGCACAAGAACCCCGCCGCCACCTAATTGGAAGATTAGGTATATTGTGGAGAGTACATGTTCCCTGCAGTGAAGCTTGAGACTTTCATATTTTTGCTTGGGGAGAAGATTCAATGTTCACCTTCCTCCACACTCACCCCCAGGTGTCTATAAACTATTGAGGATATTGAAACAGGAAGTAGTGACAAATGGGTGCCCCCAATGGTAGAATTGAGAGCTAAGTCATGAGATTAAAAATGGGGAGAGTCACCTCCTCACCGTTCTGTTGAAACCCCAGCGAGTTAAATGAGAAATGTATTTGGAGAAAGAGGGGAATTATTAGCCTTCCTGTTCCTATAACATTAAGCTTGAAAGCAGTGTACTTTCTGGCTAATACCTCATGCTTTAAAAACAACAAACAAAAAACAAACTGCTCGAGGCTATTGTGCCATCAGAAAATTATACTTAAACCATGTAATAAGTGATTACTGAAAGCTCTCATGGTCCTGAGCAGAGCCATGGTTTGTTTATAGCATCTTTAGTAGTACTATTTTTTTTTATGTTTGTCACAATTTACTCTCATATGGAAATGCATTTTTTGATAAAGGTAAACATACTATTTCATCCACCAGAAGGCTCTATCAGTGGAATTAGAATTGCTGAGTGGAATTCTAAAATTACTCATTCATAGAACTATTGCATTAGTGTAGCCAGAATGCACACAAACCCACTCACCCGGAAAACGGAAATTACTTCAGTCAGAAAGTCCTTTTGCTGTGGTAAGGATGCACCTTTTTCTCATTTCAGCTTTCTTTTCCATTTAGCTTTAGTGCCCATATCTTTGGAAAGCTCTGTTAATTTATTTTTAAATCATCAAAATATAATGACTTTTCCCAGAGTTGTTTTGTCCCCAGTCCCATAAAACGTCTCTATGTGTGTACATTTTGTGGTGAATGGCTGAATGCAAACTTTAGTGACTGAGTAGTCTATGATGTCACAGGGTGAACTTTTTCTCCTTATTGATTAAGGAGGCAGGTGCTTTTCTCTCTGTACCGTCCACCATGACGGTTCTGGAACTGATAGCTTGGAACTCAATATGGCAGACGGGATGTTTTACGATGGACCTCTTGATGATATAGCCTCCTGGGAGAAACCCACACTCTTGTTAAGACACTGGCTAACTCTCCCTAAAATGTCTATCTTTCATCTTACAGATTGCCTTTAAATCAAAAGAAATGTTTAAATCAAATTCCATTTTTTTAGTTTGGTTATTCTTATTTTTTCCTTATGTTTTAAATTTTCGATAAATGTGGAAGGAATATACGTGTAGGGCATACTAAATCAAAGATGATTTGGGTCCATTCCTACTCCTTTGAGCTAATAGTGTGATAAAATTCTTCTTTCATGATCAAACAAAAATACAAGCATACGATGAGTTTTTCCTCCAAATTAGACTATGCTATATACCTCACACTGCAACATGTTTCTTTTGTTTATCAGTATTTCATGGGTATTTTCCAGCTATAGCTCTACCTCATTTCTTAAGAAAAAAATAGCTGCTTAATATTCTATACTCTATATTATGTACCATAATTTAGCCCCCCATTTCTCTTTGGTCAACATTCACTTTCCATTCTTCTGCTAATGTAAACGATATTGC